>NC_060115.1:9968367-10575242 GCF_021155765.1 Diprion similis | reverse complement strand
AGGTGTTGCTCGCAGCGTATCGGGACTGCGATTAATCGATTCCTCTCGCAAAATCACGTCGGAATAGTACCCCAAAGAATTAATTGCAGCACTTTTCAAAGTCGTCGAAATTTTCGCCAAAAATGCAAAGGGGTTAGCCTTGGATTTTTTTTGGCCGAAAAATCTTTTGTCTGGGAATCGATCCGTATGACGCTTTTTAGACTAATTCGACGCCCAGGAACTCAGAAAACACATGAAAAATAGCCTAGGACCAGCAGCGGAGAAATGACGATGAAAATCTGCAGTTTTTCGGCTGTAACTTTGCAGGTGTTGCTCGCAGCGTATCGGGACTGCGATTAATCGATTCCTCTCGCAAAATCACGTCGGAATAGTACCCCAAAGAATTAATTGCAGCACTTTTCAAAGTCGTCGAAATTTTCGCCAAAAATGCAAAGGGGTTAGCCTTGGATTTTTTTTTGGCCGAAAAATCTTTTGTCTGGGAATCGATCCGTATGACGCTTTTTAGACTAATTCGACGCCCAGGAACTCAGAAAACACATGAAAAATAGCCTAGGACCAGCAGCGGAGAAATGACGATGAAAATCTGCAGTTTTTCGGCTGTAACTTTGCAGGTGTTGCTCGCAGCGTATCGGGACTGCGATTAATCGATTCCTCTCGCAAAATCACGTCGGAATAGTACCCCAAAGAATTAATTGCAGCACTTTTCAAAGTCGTCGAAATTTTCGCCAAAAATGCAAAGGGGTTAGCCTTGGATTTTTTTTGGCCGAAAAATCTTTTGTCTGGGAATCGATCCGTATGACGCTTTTTAGACTAATTCGACGCCCAGGAACTCAGAAAACACATGAAAAATAGCCTAGGACCAGCAGCGGAGAAATGACGATGAAAATCTGCAGTTTTTCGGCTGTAACTTTGCAGGTGTTGCTCGCAGCGTATCGGGACTGCGATTAATCGATTCCTCTCGCAAAATCACGTCGGAATAGTACCCCAAAGAATTAATTGCAGCACTTTTCAAAGTCGTCGAAATTTTCGCCAAAAATGCAAAGGGGTTAGCCTTGGATTTTTTTTGGCCGAAAAATCTTTTGTCTGGGAATCGATCCGTATGACGCTTTTCAGACTAATTCGACGCCCAGGAACTCAGAAAACACATGAAAAATAGCCTAGGACCAGCAGCGGAGAAATGACGATGAAAATCTGCAGTTTTTCGGCTGTAACTTTGCAGGTGTTGCTCGCAGCGTATCGGGACTGCGATTAATCGATTCCTCTCGCAAAATCACGTCGGAATAGTACCCCAAAGAATTAATTGCAGCACTTTTCAAAGTCGTCGAAATTTTCGCCAAAAATGCAAAGGGGTTAGCCTTGGATTTTTTTTGGCCGAAAAATCTTTTGTCTGGGAATCGATCCGTATGACGCTTTTTAGACTAATTCGACGCCCAGGAACTCAGAAAACACATGAAAAATAGCCTAGGACCAGCAGCGGAGAAATGACGATGAAAATCTGCAGTTTTTCGGCTGTAACTTTGCAGGTCTTGCTCGCAGCGTATCGGGACTGCGATTAATCGATTCCTCTCGCAAAATCACGTCGGAATAGTACCCCAAAGAATTAATTGCAGCACTTTTCAAAGTCGTCGAAATTTTCGCCAAAAATGCAAAGGGGTTAGCCTTGGATTTTTTTTGGCCGAAAAATCTTTTGTCTGGGAATCGATCCGTATGACGCTTTTTAGACTAATTCGACGCCCAGGAACTCAGAAAACACATGAAAAATAGCCTAGGACCAGCAGCGGAGAAATGACGATGAAAATCTGCAGTTTTTCGGCTGTAACTTTGCAGGTGTTGCTCGCAGCGTATCGGGACTGCGATTAATCGATTCCTCTCGCAAAATCACGTCGGAATAGTACCCCAAAGAATTAATTGCAGCACTTTTCAAAGTCGTCGAAATTTTCGCCAAAAATGCAAAGGGGTTAGCCTTGGATTTTTTTTGGCCGAAAAATCTTTTGTCTGGGAATCGATCCGTATGACGCTTTTTAGACTAATTCGACGCCCAGGAACTCAGAAAACACATGAAAAATAGCCTAGGACCAGCAGCGGAGAAATGACGATGAAAATCTGCAGTTTTTCGGCTGTAACTTTGCAGGTGTTGCTCGCAGCGTATCGGGACTGCGATTAATCGATTCCTCTCGCAAAATCACGTCGGAATAGTACCCCAAAGAATTAATTGCAGCACTTTTCAAAGTCGTCGAAATTTTCGCCAAAAATGCAAAGGGGTTAGCCTTGGATTTTTTTTGGCCGAAAAATCTTTTGTCTGGGAATCGATCCGTATGACGCTTTTTAGACTAATTCGACGCCCAGGAACTCAGAAAACACATGAAAAATAGCCTAGGACCAGCAGCGGAGAAATGACGATGAAAATCTGCAGTTTTTCGGCTGTAACTTTGCAGGTGTTGCTCGCAGCGTATCGGGACTGCGATTAATCGATTCCTCTCGCAAAATCACGTCGGAATAGTACCCCAAAGAATTAATTGCAGCACTTTTCAAAGTCGTCGAAATTTTCGCCAAAAATGCAAAGGGGTTAGCCTTGGATTTTTTTTTGGCCGAAAAATCTTTTGTCTGGGAATCGATCCGTATGACGCTTTTTAGACTAATTCGACGCCCAGGAACTCAGAAAACACATGAAAAATAGCCTAGGACCAGCAGCGGAGAAATGACGATGAAAATCTGCAGTTTTTCGGCTGTAACTTTGCAGGTGTTGCTCGCAGCGTATCGGGACTGCGATTAATCGATTCCTCTCGCAAAATCACGTCGGAATAGTACCCCAAAGAATTAATTGCAGCACTTTTAAAAGTCGTCGAAATTTTCGCCAAAAATGCAAAGGGGTTAGCCTTGGATTTTTTTTGGCCGGAAAATCTTTTGTCTGGGAATCGATCCGTATGACGCTTTTTAGACTAATTCGACGCCCAGGAACTCAGAAAACACATGAAAAATAGCCTAGGACCAGCAGCGGAGAAATGACGATGAAAATCTGCAGTTTTTCGGCTGTAACTTTGCAGGTGTTGCTCGCAGCGTATCGGGACTGCGATTAATCGATTCCTCTCGCAAAATCACGTCGGAATAGTACCCTAAAGAATTAATTGCAGCACTTTTCAAAGTCGTCGAAATTTTCGCCAAAAATGCAAAGGGGTTAGCCTTGGATTTTTTTTGGCCGAAAAATCTTTTGTCTGGGAATCGATCCGTATGACGCTTTTTAGACTAATTCGACGCCCAGGAACTCAGAAAACACATGAAAAATAGCCTAGGACCAGCAGCGGAGAAATGACGATGAAAATCTGCAGTTTTTCGGCTGTAACTTTGCAGGTGTTGCTCGCAGCGTATCGGGACTGCGATTAATCGATTCCTCTCGCAAAATCACGTCGGAATAGTACCCCAAAGAATTAATTGCAGCACTTTTCAAAGTCGTCGAAATTTTCGCCAAAAATGCAAAGGGGTTAGCCTTGGATTTTTTTTGGCCGAAAAATCTTTTGTCTGGGAATCGATCCGTATGACGCTTTTTAGACTAATTCGACGCCCAGGAACTCAGAAAACACATGAAAAATAGCCTAGGACCAGCAGCGGAGAAATGACGATGAAAATCTGCAGTTTTTCGGCTGTAACTTTGCAGGTGTTGCTCGCAGCGTATCGGGACTGCGATTAATCGATTCCTCTCGCAAAATCACGTCGGAATAGTACCCCAAAGAATTAATTGCAGCACTTTTCAAAGTCGTCGAAATTTTCGCCAAAAATGCAAAGGGGTTAGCCTTGGATTTTTTTTGGCCGAAAAATCTTTTGTCTGGGAATCGATCCGTATGACGCTTTTTAGACTAATTCGACGCCCAGGAACTCAGAAAACACATGAAAAATAGCCTAGGACCAGCAGCGGAGAAATGACGATGAAAATCTGCAGTTTTTCGGCTGTAACTTTGCAGGTGTTGCTCGCAGCGTATCGGGACTGCGATTAATCGATTCCTCTCGCAAAATCACGTCGGAATAGTACCCCAAAGAATTAATTGCAGCACTTTTCAAAGTCGTCGAAATTTTCGCCAAAAATGCAAAGGGGTTAGCCTTGGATTTTTTTTTGGCCGAAAAATCTTTTGTCTGGGAATCGATCCGTATGACGCTTTTTAGACTAATTCGACGCCCAGGAACTCAGAAAACACATGAAAAATAGCCTAGGACCAGCAGCGGAGAAATGACGATGAAAATCTGCAGTTTTTCGGCTGTAACTTTGCAGGTGTTGCTCGCAGCGTATCGGGACTGCGATTAATCGATTCCTCTCGCAAAATCACGTCGGAATAGTACCCTAAAGAATTAATTGCAGCACTTTTAAAAGTCGTCGAAATTTTCGCCAAAAATGCAAAGGGGTTAGCCTTGGATTTTTTTTGGCCGAAAAATCTTTTGTCTGGGAATCGATCCGTATGACGCTTTTTAGACTAATTCGACGCCCAGGAACTCAGAAAACACATGAAAAATAGCCTAGGACCAGCAGCGGAGAAATGACGATGAAAATCTGCAGTTTTTCGGCTGTAACTTTGCAGGTGTTGCTCGCAGCGTATCGGGACTGCGATTAATCGATTCCTCTCGCAAAATCACGTCGGAATAGTACCCCAAAGAATTAATTGCAGCACTTTTCAAAGTCGTCGAAATTTTCGCCAAAAATGCAAAGGGGTTAGCCTTGGATTTTTTTTGGCCGAAAAATCTTTTGTCTGGGAATCGATCCGTATGACGCTTTTTAGACTAATTCGACGCCCAGGAACTCAGAAAACACATGAAAAATAGCCTAGGACCAGCAGCGGAGAAATGACGATGAAAATCTGCAGTTTTTCGGCTGTAACTTTGCAGGTGTTGCTCGCAGCGTATCGGGACTGCGATTAATCGATTCCTCTCGCAAAATCACGTCGGAATAGTACCCCAAAGAATTAATTGCAGCACTTTTCAAAGTCGTCGAAATTTTCGCCAAAAATGCAAAGGGGTTAGCCTTGGATTTTTTTTGGCCGAAAAATCTTTTGTCTGGGAATCGATCCGTATGACGCTTTTTAGACTAATTCGACGCCCAGGAACTCAGAAAACACATGAAAAATAGCCTAGGACCAGCAGCGGAGAAATGACGATGAAAATCTGCAGTTTTTCGGCTGTAACTTTGCAGGTCTTGCTCGCAGCGTATCGGGACTGCGATTAATCGATTCCTCTCGCAAAATCACGTCGGAATAGTACCCCAAAGAATTAATTGCAGCACTTTTCAAAGTCGTCGAAATTTTCGCCAAAAATGCAAAGGGGTTAGCCTTGGATTTTTTTTGGCCGAAAAATCTTTTGTCTGGGAATCGATCCGTATGACGCTTTTTAGACTAATTCGACGCCCAGGAACTCAGAAAACACATGAAAAATAGCCTAGGACCAGCAGCGGAGAAATGACGATGAAAATCTGCAGTTTTTCGGCTGTAACTTTGCAGGTGTTGCTCGCAGCGTATCGGGACTGCGATTAATCGATTCCTCTCGCAAAATCACGTCGGAATAGTACCCCAAAGAATTAATTGCAGCACTTTTCAAAGTCGTCGAAATTTTCGCCAAAAATGCAAAGGGGTTAGCCTTGGATTTTTTTTGGCCGAAAAATCTTTTGTCTGGGAATCGATCCGTATGACGCTTTTTAGACTAATTCGACGCCCAGGAACTCAGAAAACACATGAAAAATAGCCTAGGACCAGCAGCGGAGAAATGACGATGAAAATCTGCAGTTTTTCGGCTGTAACTTTGCAGGTGTTGCTCGCAGCGTATCGGGACTGCGATTAATCGATTCCTCTCGCAAAATCACGTCGGAATAGTACCCCAAAGAATTAATTGCAGCACTTTTCAAAGTCGTCGAAATTTTCGCCAAAAATGCAAAGGGGTTAGCCTTGGATTTTTTTTTGGCCGAAAAATCTTTTGTCTGGGAATCGATCCGTATGACGCTTTTTAGACTAATTCGACGCCCAGGAACTCAGAAAACACATGAAAAATAGCCTAGGACCAGCAGCGGAGAAATGACGATGAAAATCTGCAGTTTTTCGGCTGTAACTTTGCAGGTGTTGCTCGCAGCGTATCGGGACTGCGATTAATCGATTCCTCTCGCAAAATCACGTCGGAATAGTACCCCAAAGAATTAATTGCAGCACTTTTCAAAGTCGTCGAAATTTTCGCCAAAAATGCAAAGGGGTTAGCCTTGGATTTTTTTTGGCCGAAAAATCTTTTGTCTGGGAATCGATCCGTATGACGCTTTTTAGACTAATTCGACGCCCAGGAACTCAGAAAACACATGAAAAATAGCCTAGGACCAGCAGCGGAGAAATGACGATGAAAATCTGCAGTTTTTCGGCTGTAACTTTGCAGGTGTTGCTCGCAGCGTATCGGGACTGCGATTAATCGATTCCTCTCGCAAAATCACGTCGGAATAGTACCCCAAAGAATTAATTGCAGCACTTTTCAAAGTCGTCGAAATTTTCGCCAAAAATGCAAAGGGGTTAGCCTTGGATTTTTTTTGGCCGAAAAATCTTTTGTCTGGGAATCGATCCGTATGACGCTTTTCAGACTAATTCGACGCCCAGGAACTCAGAAAACACATGAAAAATAGCCTAGGACCAGCAGCGGAGAAATGACGATGAAAATCTGCAGTTTTTCGGCTGTAACTTTGCAGGTGTTGCTCGCAGCGTATCGGGACTGCGATTAATCGATTCCTCTCGCAAAATCACGTCGGAATAGTACCCCAAAGAATTAATTGCAGCACTTTTCAAAGTCGTCGAAATTTTCGCCAAAAATGCAAAGGGGTTAGCCTTGGATTTTTTTTGGCCGAAAAATCTTTTGTCTGGGAATCGATCCGTATGACGCTTTTTAGACTAATTCGACGCCCAGGAACTCAGAAAACACATGAAAAATAGCCTAGGACCAGCAGCGGAGAAATGACGATGAAAATCTGCAGTTTTTCGGCTGTAACTTTGCAGGTCTTGCTCGCAGCGTATCGGGACTGCGATTAATCGATTCCTCTCGCAAAATCACGTCGGAATAGTACCCCAAAGAATTAATTGCAGCACTTTTCAAAGTCGTCGAAATTTTCGCCAAAAATGCAAAGGGGTTAGCCTTGGATTTTTTTTGGCCGAAAAATCTTTTGTCTGGGAATCGATCCGTATGACGCTTTTTAGACTAATTCGACGCCCAGGAACTCAGAAAACACATGAAAAATAGCCTAGGACCAGCAGCGGAGAAATGACGATGAAAATCTGCAGTTTTTCGGCTGTAACTTTGCAGGTGTTGCTCGCAGCGTATCGGGACTGCGATTAATCGATTCCTCTCGCAAAATCACGTCGGAATAGTACCCCAAAGAATTAATTGCAGCACTTTTCAAAGTCGTCGAAATTTTCGCCAAAAATGCAAAGGGGTTAGCCTTGGATTTTTTTTGGCCGAAAAATCTTTTGTCTGGGAATCGATCCGTATGACGCTTTTTAGACTAATTCGACGCCCAGGAACTCAGAAAACACATGAAAAATAGCCTAGGACCAGCAGCGGAGAAATGACGATGAAAATCTGCAGTTTTTCGGCTGTAACTTTGCAGGTGTTGCTCGCAGCGTATCGGGACTGCGATTAATCGATTCCTCTCGCAAAATCACGTCGGAATAGTACCCCAAAGAATTAATTGCAGCACTTTTCAAAGTCGTCGAAATTTTCGCCAAAAATGCAAAGGGGTTAGCCTTGGATTTTTTTTGGCCGAAAAATCTTTTGTCTGGGAATCGATCCGTATGACGCTTTTTAGACTAATTCGACGCCCAGGAACTCAGAAAACACATGAAAAATAGCCTAGGACCAGCAGCGGAGAAATGACGATGAAAATCTGCAGTTTTTCGGCTGTAACTTTGCAGGTGTTGCTCGCAGCGTATCGGGACTGCGATTAATCGATTCCTCTCGCAAAATCACGTCGGAATAGTACCCCAAAGAATTAATTGCAGCACTTTTCAAAGTCGTCGAAATTTTCGCCAAAAATGCAAAGGGGTTAGCCTTGGATTTTTTTTTGGCCGAAAAATCTTTTGTCTGGGAATCGATCCGTATGACGCTTTTTAGACTAATTCGACGCCCAGGAACTCAGAAAACACATGAAAAATAGCCTAGGACCAGCAGCGGAGAAATGACGATGAAAATCTGCAGTTTTTCGGCTGTAACTTTGCAGGTGTTGCTCGCAGCGTATCGGGACTGCGATTAATCGATTCCTCTCGCAAAATCACGTCGGAATAGTACCCCAAAGAATTAATTGCAGCACTTTTAAAAGTCGTCGAAATTTTCGCCAAAAATGCAAAGGGGTTAGCCTTGGATTTTTTTTGGCCGGAAAATCTTTTGTCTGGGAATCGATCCGTATGACGCTTTTTAGACTAATTCGACGCCCAGGAACTCAGAAAACACATGAAAAATAGCCTAGGACCAGCAGCGGAGAAATGACGATGAAAATCTGCAGTTTTTCGGCTGTAACTTTGCAGGTGTTGCTCGCAGCGTATCGGGACTGCGATTAATCGATTCCTCTCGCAAAATCACGTCGGAATAGTACCCTAAAGAATTAATTGCAGCACTTTTCAAAGTCGTCGAAATTTTCGCCAAAAATGCAAAGGGGTTAGCCTTGGATTTTTTTTGGCCGAAAAATCTTTTGTCTGGGAATCGATCCGTATGACGCTTTTTAGACTAATTCGACGCCCAGGAACTCAGAAAACACATGAAAAATAGCCTAGGACCAGCAGCGGAGAAATGACGATGAAAATCTGCAGTTTTTCGGCTGTAACTTTGCAGGTGTTGCTCGCAGCGTATCGGGACTGCGATTAATCGATTCCTCTCGCAAAATCACGTCGGAATAGTACCCCAAAGAATTAATTGCAGCACTTTTCAAAGTCGTCGAAATTTTCGCCAAAAATGCAAAGGGGTTAGCCTTGGATTTTTTTTGGCCGAAAAATCTTTTGTCTGGGAATCGATCCGTATGACGCTTTTTAGACTAATTCGACGCCCAGGAACTCAGAAAACACATGAAAAATAGCCTAGGACCAGCAGCGGAGAAATGACGATGAAAATCTGCAGTTTTTCGGCTGTAACTTTGCAGGTGTTGCTCGCAGCGTATCGGGACTGCGATTAATCGATTCCTCTCGCAAAATCACGTCGGAATAGTACCCCAAAGAATTAATTGCAGCACTTTTCAAAGTCGTCGAAATTTTCGCCAAAAATGCAAAGGGGTTAGCCTTGGATTTTTTTTGGCCGAAAAATCTTTTGTCTGGGAATCGATCCGTATGACGCTTTTTAGACTAATTCGACGCCCAGGAACTCAGAAAACACATGAAAAATAGCCTAGGACCAGCAGCGGAGAAATGACGATGAAAATCTGCAGTTTTTCGGCTGTAACTTTGCAGGTGTTGCTCGCAGCGTATCGGGACTGCGATTAATCGATTCCTCTCGCAAAATCACGTCGGAATAGTACCCCAAAGAATTAATTGCAGCACTTTTCAAAGTCGTCGAAATTTTCGCCAAAAATGCAAAGGGGTTAGCCTTGGATTTTTTTTTGGCCGAAAAATCTTTTGTCTGGGAATCGATCCGTATGACGCTTTTTAGACTAATTCGACGCCCAGGAACTCAGAAAACACATGAAAAATAGCCTAGGACCAGCAGCGGAGAAATGACGATGAAAATCTGCAGTTTTTCGGCTGTAACTTTGCAGGTGTTGCTCGCAGCGTATCGGGACTGCGATTAATCGATTCCTCTCGCAAAATCACGTCGGAATAGTACCCTAAAGAATTAATTGCAGCACTTTTAAAAGTCGTCGAAATTTTCGCCAAAAATGCAAAGGGGTTAGCCTTGGATTTTTTTTGGCCGAAAAATCTTTTGTCTGGGAATCGATCCGTATGACGCTTTTTAGACTAATTCGACGCCCAGGAACTCAGAAAACACATGAAAAATAGCCTAGGACCAGCAGCGGAGAAATGACGATGAAAATCTGCAGTTTTTCGGCTGTAACTTTGCAGGTGTTGCTCGCAGCGTATCGGGACTGCGATTAATCGATTCCTCTCGCAAAATCACGTCGGAATAGTACCCCAAAGAATTAATTGCAGCACTTTTCAAAGTCGTCGAAATTTTCGCCAAAAATGCAAAGGGGTTAGCCTTGGATTTTTTTTGGCCGAAAAATCTTTTGTCTGGGAATCGATCCGTATGACGCTTTTTAGACTAATTCGACGCCCAGGAACTCAGAAAACACATGAAAAATAGCCTAGGACCAGCAGCGGAGAAATGACGATGAAAATCTGCAGTTTTTCGGCTGTAACTTTGCAGGTGTTGCTCGCAGCGTATCGGGACTGCGATTAATCGATTCCTCTCGCAAAATCACGTCGGAATAGTACCCCAAAGAATTAATTGCAGCACTTTTCAAAGTCGTCGAAATTTTCGCCAAAAATGCAAAGGGGTTAGCCTTGGATTTTTTTTGGCCGAAAAATCTTTTGTCTGGGAATCGATCCGTATGACGCTTTTTAGACTAATTCGACGCCCAGGAACTCAGAAAACACATGAAAAATAGCCTAGGACCAGCAGCGGAGAAATGACGATGAAAATCTGCAGTTTTTCGGCTGTAACTTTGCAGGTGTTGCTCGCAGCGTATCGGGACTGCGATTAATCGATTCCTCTCGCAAAATCACGTCGGAATAGTACCCCAAAGAATTAATTGCAGCACTTTTCAAAGTCGTCGAAATTTTCGCCAAAAATGCAAAGGGGTTAGCCTTGGATTTTTTTTGGCCGAAAAATCTTTTGTCTGGGAATCGATCCGTATGACGCTTTTTAGACTAATTCGACGCCCAGGAACTCAGAAAACACATGAAAAATAGCCTAGGACCAGCAGCGGAGAAATGACGATGAAAATCTGCAGTTTTTCGGCTGTAACTTTGCAGGTGTTGCTCGCAGCGTATCGGGACTGCGATTAATCGATTCCTCTCGCAAAATCACGTCGGAATAGTACCCCAAAGAATTAATTGCAGCACTTTTCAAAGTCGTCGAAATTTTCGCCAAAAATGCAAAGGGGTTAGCCTTGGATTTTTTTTGGCCGAAAAATCTTTTGTCTGGGAATCGATCCGTATGACGCTTTTTAGACTAATTCGACGCCCAGGAACTCAGAAAACACATGAAAAATAGCCTAGGACCAGCAGCGGAGAAATGACGATGAAAATCTGCAGTTTTTCGGCTGTAACTTTGCAGGTGTTGCTCGCAGCGTATCGGGACTGCGATTAATCGATTCCTCTCGCAAAATCACGTCGGAATAGTACCCCAAAGAATTAATTGCAGCACTTTTCAAAGTCGTCGAAATTTTCGCCAAAAATGCAAAGGGGTTAGCCTTGGATTTTTTTTGGCCGAAAAATCTTTTGTCTGGGAATCGATCCGTATGACGCTTTTTAGACTAATTCGACGCCCAGGAACTCAGAAAACACATGAAAAATAGCCTAGGACCAGCAGCGGAGAAATGACGATGAAAATCTGCAGTTTTTCGGCTGTAACTTTGCAGGTGTTGCTCGCAGCGTATCGGGACTGCGATTAATCGATTCCTCTCGCAAAATCACGTCGGAATAGTACCCCAAAGAATTAATTGCAGCACTTTTCAAAGTCGTCGAAATTTTCGCCAAAAATGCAAAGGGGTTAGCCTTGGATTTTTTTTGGCCGAAAAATCTTTTGTCTGGGAATCGATCCGTATGACGCTTTTTAGACTAATTCGACGCCCAGGAACTCAGAAAACACATGAAAAATAGCCTAGGACCAGCAGCGGAGAAATGACGATGAAAATCTGCAGTTTTTCGGCTGTAACTTTGCAGGTGTTGCTCGCAGCGTATCGGGACTGCGATTAATCGATTCCTCTCGCAAAATCACGTCGGAATAGTACCCCAAAGAATTAATTGCAGCACTTTTCAAAGTCGTCGAAATTTTCGCCAAAAATGCAAAGGGGTTAGCCTTGGATTTTTTTTGGCCGAAAAATCTTTTGTCTGGGAATCGATCCGTATGACGCTTTTTAGACTAATTCGACGCCCAGGAACTCAGAAAACACATGAAAAATAGCCTAGGACCAGCAGCGGAGAAATGACGATGAAAATCTGCAGTTTTTCGGCTGTAACTTTGCAGGTGTTGCTCGCAGCGTATCGGGACTGCGATTAATCGATTCCTCTCGCAAAATCACGTCGGAATAGTACCCCAAAGAATTAATTGCAGCACTTTTCAAAGTCGTCGAAATTTTCGCCAAAAATGCAAAGGGGTTAGCCTTGGATTTTTTTTGGCCGAAAAATCTTTTGTCTGGGAATCGATCCGTATGACGCTTTTTAGACTAATTCGACGCCCAGGAACTCAGAAAACACATGAAAAATAGCCTAGGACCAGCAGCGGAGAAATGACGATGAAAATCTGCAGTTTTTCGGCTGTAACTTTGCAGGTGTTGCTCGCAGCGTATCGGGACTGCGATTAATCGATTCCTCTCGCAAAATCACGTCGGAATAGTACCCCAAAGAATTAATTGCAGCACTTTTCAAAGTCGTCGAAATTTTCGCCAAAAATGCAAAGGGGTTAGCCTTGGATTTTTTTTGGCCGAAAAATCTTTTGTCTGGGAATCGATCCGTATGACGCTTTTTAGACTAATTCGACGCCCAGGAACTCAGAAAACACATGAAAAATAGCCTAGGACCAGCAGCGGAGAAATGACGATGAAAATCTGCAGTTTTTCGGCTGTAACTTTGCAGGTGTTGCTCGCAGCGTATCGGGACTGCGATTAATCGATTCCTCTCGCAAAATCACGTCGGAATAGTACCCCAAAGAATTAATTGCAGCACTTTTCAAAGTCGTCGAAATTTTCGCCAAAAATGCAAAGGGGTTAGCCTTGGATTTTTTTTGGCCGAAAAATCTTTTGTCTGGGAATCGATCCGTATGACGCTTTTTAGACTAATTCGACGCCCAGGAACTCAGAAAACACATGAAAAATAGCCTAGGACCAGCAGCGGAGAAATGACGATGAAAATCTGCAGTTTTTCGGCTGTAACTTTGCAGGTGTTGCTCGCAGCGTATCGGGACTGCGATTAATCGATTCCTCTCGCAAAATCACGTCGGAATAGTACCCCAAAGAATTAATTGCAGCACTTTTCAAAGTCGTCGAAATTTTCGCCAAAAATGCAAAGGGGTTAGCCTTGGATTTTTTTTGGCCGAAAAATCTTTTGTCTGGGAATCGATCCGTATGACGCTTTTTAGACTAATTCGACGCCCAGGAACTCAGAAAACACATGAAAAATAGCCTAGGACCAGCAGCGGAGAAATGACGATGAAAATCTGCAGTTTTTCGGCTGTAACTTTGCAGGTGTTGCTCGCAGCGTATCGGGACTGCGATTAATCGATTCCTCTCGCAAAATCACGTCGGAATAGTACCCCAAAGAATTAATTGCAGCACTTTTCAAAGTCGTCGAAATTTTCGCCAAAAATGCAAAGGGGTTAGCCTTGGATTTTTTTTGGCCGAAAAATCTTTTGTCTGGGAATCGATCCGTATGACGCTTTTTAGACTAATTCGACGCCCAGGAACTCAGAAAACACATGAAAAATAGCCTAGGACCAGCAGCGGAGAAATGACGATGAAAATCTGCAGTTTTTCGGCTGTAACTTTGCAGGTGTTGCTCGCAGCGTATCGGGACTGCGATTAATCGATTCCTCTCGCAAAATCACGTCGGAATAGTACCCCAAAGAATTAATTGCAGCACTTTTCAAAGTCGTCGAAATTTTCGCCAAAAATGCAAAGGGGTTAGCCTTGGATTTTTTTTGGCCGAAAAATCTTTTGTCTGGGAATCGATCCGTATGACGCTTTTTAGACTAATTCGACGCCCAGGAACTCAGAAAACACATGAAAAATAGCCTAGGACCAGCAGCGGAGAAATGACGATGAAAATCTGCAGTTTTTCGGCTGTAACTTTGCAGGTGTTGCTCGCAGCGTATCGGGACTGCGATTAATCGATTCCTCTCGCAAAATCACGTCGGAATAGTACCCCAAAGAATTAATTGCAGCACTTTTCAAAGTCGTCGAAATTTTCGCCAAAAATGCAAAGGGGTTAGCCTTGGATTTTTTTTGGCCGAAAAATCTTTTGTCTGGGAATCGATCCGTATGACGCTTTTTAGACTAATTCGACGCCCAGGAACTCAGAAAACACATGAAAAATAGCCTAGGACCAGCAGCGGAGAAATGACGATGAAAATCTGCAGTTTTTCGGCTGTAACTTTGCAGGTGTTGCTCGCAGCGTATCGGGACTGCGATTAATCGATTCCTCTCGCAAAATCACGTCGGAATAGTACCCCAAAGAATTAATTGCAGCACTTTTCAAAGTCGTCGAAATTTTCGCCAAAAATGCAAAGGGGTTAGCCTTGGATTTTTTTTGGCCGAAAAATCTTTTGTCTGGGAATCGATCCGTATGACGCTTTTTAGACTAATTCGACGCCCAGGAACTCAGAAAACACATGAAAAATAGCCTAGGACCAGCAGCGGAGAAATGACGATGAAAATCTGCAGTTTTTCGGCTGTAACTTTGCAGGTGTTGCTCGCAGCGTATCGGGACTGCGATTAATCGATTCCTCTCGCAAAATCACGTCGGAATAGTACCCCAAAGAATTAATTGCAGCACTTTTCAAAGTCGTCGAAATTTTCGCCAAAAATGCAAAGGGGTTAGCCTTGGATTTTTTTTGGCCGAAAAATCTTTTGTCTGGGAATCGATCCGTATGACGCTTTTTAGACTAATTCGACGCCCAGGAACTCAGAAAACACATGAAAAATAGCCTAGGACCAGCAGCGGAGAAATGACGATGAAAATCTGCAGTTTTTCGGCTGTAACTTTGCAGGTGTTGCTCGCAGCGTATCGGGACTGCGATTAATCGATTCCTCTCGCAAAATCACGTCGGAATAGTACCCCAAAGAATTAATTGCAGCACTTTTCAAAGTCGTCGAAATTTTCGCCAAAAATGCAAAGGGGTTAGCCTTGGATTTTTTTTGGCCGAAAAATCTTTTGTCTGGGAATCGATCCGTATGACGCTTTTTAGACTAATTCGACGCCCAGGAACTCAGAAAACACATGAAAAATAGCCTAGGACCAGCAGCGGAGAAATGACGATGAAAATCTGCAGTTTTTCGGCTGTAACTTTGCAGGTGTTGCTCGCAGCGTATCGGGACTGCGATTAATCGATTCCTCTCGCAAAATCACGTCGGAATAGTACCCCAAAGAATTAATTGCAGCACTTTTCAAAGTCGTCGAAATTTTCGCCAAAAATGCAAAGGGGTTAGCCTTGGATTTTTTTTGGCCGAAAAATCTTTTGTCTGGGAATCGATCCGTATGACGCTTTTTAGACTAATTCGACGCCCAGGAACTCAGAAAACACATGAAAAATAGCCTAGGACCAGCAGCGGAGAAATGACGATGAAAATCTGCAGTTTTTCGGCTGTAACTTTGCAGGTGTTGCTCGCAGCGTATCGGGACTGCGATTAATCGATTCCTCTCGCAAAATCACGTCGGAATAGTACCCCAAAGAATTAATTGCAGCACTTTTCAAAGTCGTCGAAATTTTCGCCAAAAATGCAAAGGGGTTAGCCTTGGATTTTTTTTGGCCGAAAAATCTTTTGTCTGGGAATCGATCCGTATGACGCTTTTTAGACTAATTCGACGCCCAGGAACTCAGAAAACACATGAAAAATAGCCTAGGACCAGCAGCGGAGAAATGACGATGAAAATCTGCAGTTTTTCGGCTGTAACTTTGCAGGTGTTGCTCGCAGCGTATCGGGACTGCGATTAATCGATTCCTCTCGCAAAATCACGTCGGAATAGTACCCCAAAGAATTAATTGCAGCACTTTTCAAAGTCGTCGAAATTTTCGCCAAAAATGCAAAGGGGTTAGCCTTGGATTTTTTTTGGCCGAAAAATCTTTTGTCTGGGAATCGATCCGTATGACGCTTTTTAGACTAATTCGACGCCCAGGAACTCAGAAAACACATGAAAAATAGCCTAGGACCAGCAGCGGAGAAATGACGATGAAAATCTGCAGTTTTTCGGCTGTAACTTTGCAGGTGTTGCTCGCAGCGTATCGGGACTGCGATTAATCGATTCCTCTCGCAAAATCACGTCGGAATAGTACCCCAAAGAATTAATTGCAGCACTTTTCAAAGTCGTCGAAATTTTCGCCAAAAATGCAAAGGGGTTAGCCTTGGATTTTTTTTGGCCGAAAAATCTTTTGTCTGGGAATCGATCCGTATGACGCTTTTTAGACTAATTCGACGCCCAGGAACTCAGAAAACACATGAAAAATAGCCTAGGACCAGCAGCGGAGAAATGACGATGAAAATCTGCAGTTTTTCGGCTGTAACTTTGCAGGTGTTGCTCGCAGCGTATCGGGACTGCGATTAATCGATTCCTCTCGCAAAATCACGTCGGAATAGTACCCCAAAGAATTAATTGCAGCACTTTTCAAAGTCGTCGAAATTTTCGCCAAAAATGCAAAGGGGTTAGCCTTGGATTTTTTTTGGCCGAAAAATCTTTTGTCTGGGAATCGATCCGTATGACGCTTTTTAGACTAATTCGACGCCCAGGAACTCAGAAAACACATGAAAAATAGCCTAGGACCAGCAGCGGAGAAATGACGATGAAAATCTGCAGTTTTTCGGCTGTAACTTTGCAGGTGTTGCTCGCAGCGTATCGGGACTGCGATTAATCGATTCCTCTCGCAAAATCACGTCGGAATAGTACCCCAAAGAATTAATTGCAGCACTTTTCAAAGTCGTCGAAATTTTCGCCAAAAATGCAAAGGGGTTAGCCTTGGATTTTTTTTGGCCGAAAAATCTTTTGTCTGGGAATCGATCCGTATGACGCTTTTTAGACTAATTCGACGCCCAGGAACTCAGAAAACACATGAAAAATAGCCTAGGACCAGCAGCGGAGAAATGACGATGAAAATCTGCAGTTTTTCGGCTGTAACTTTGCAGGTGTTGCTCGCAGCGTATCGGGACTGCGATTAATCGATTCCTCTCGCAAAATCACGTCGGAATAGTACCCCAAAGAATTAATTGCAGCACTTTTCAAAGTCGTCGAAATTTTCGCCAAAAATGCAAAGGGGTTAGCCTTGGATTTTTTTTGGCCGAAAAATCTTTTGTCTGGGAATCGATCCGTATGACGCTTTTTAGACTAATTCGACGCCCAGGAACTCAGAAAACACATGAAAAATAGCCTAGGACCAGCAGCGGAGAAATGACGATGAAAATCTGCAGTTTTTCGGCTGTAACTTTGCAGGTGTTGCTCGCAGCGTATCGGGACTGCGATTAATCGATTCCTCTCGCAAAATCACGTCGGAATAGTACCCCAAAGAATTAATTGCAGCACTTTTCAAAGTCGTCGAAATTTTCGCCAAAAATGCAAAGGGGTTAGCCTTGGATTTTTTTTGGCCGAAAAATCTTTTGTCTGGGAATCGATCCGTATGACGCTTTTTAGACTAATTCGACGCCCAGGAACTCAGAAAACACATGAAAAATAGCCTAGGACCAGCAGCGGAGAAATGACGATGAAAATCTGCAGTTTTTCGGCTGTAACTTTGCAGGTGTTGCTCGCAGCGTATCGGGACTGCGATTAATCGATTCCTCTCGCAAAATCACGTCGGAATAGTACCCCAAAGAATTAATTGCAGCACTTTTCAAAGTCGTCGAAATTTTCGCCAAAAATGCAAAGGGGTTAGCCTTGGATTTTTTTTGGCCGAAAAATCTTTTGTCTGGGAATCGATCCGTATGACGCTTTTTAGACTAATTCGACGCCCAGGAACTCAGAAAACACATGAAAAATAGCCTAGGACCAGCAGCGGAGAAATGACGATGAAAATCTGCAGTTTTTCGGCTGTAACTTTGCAGGTGTTGCTCGCAGCGTATCGGGACTGCGATTAATCGATTCCTCTCGCAAAATCACGTCGGAATAGTACCCCAAAGAATTAATTGCAGCACTTTTCAAAGTCGTCGAAATTTTCGCCAAAAATGCAAAGGGGTTAGCCTTGGATTTTTTTTGGCCGAAAAATCTTTTGTCTGGGAATCGATCCGTATGACGCTTTTTAGACTAATTCGACGCCCAGGAACTCAGAAAACACATGAAAAATAGCCTAGGACCAGCAGCGGAGAAATGACGATGAAAATCTGCAGTTTTTCGGCTGTAACTTTGCAGGTGTTGCTCGCAGCGTATCGGGACTGCGATTAATCGATTCCTCTCGCAAAATCACGTCGGAATAGTACCCCAAAGAATTAATTGCAGCACTTTGCAAAGTCGTCGAAATTTTCGCCAAAAATGCAAAGGGGTTAGCCTTGGATTTTTTTTGGCCGAAAAATCTTTTGTCTGGGAATCGATCCGTATGACGCTTTTTAGACTAATTCGACGCCCAGGAACTCAGAAAACACATGAAAAATAGCCTAGGACCAGCAGCGGAGAAATGACGATGAAAATCTGCAGTTTTTCGGCTGTAACTTTGCAGGTGTTGCTCGCAGCGTATCGGGACTGCGATTAATCGATTCCTCTCGCAAAATCACGTCGGAATAGTACCCCAAAGAATTAATTGCAGCACTTTTCAAAGTCGTCGAAATTTTCGCCAAAAATGCAAAGGGGTTAGCCTTGGATTTTTTTTGGCCGAAAAATCTTTTGTCTGGGAATCGATCCGTATGACGCTTTTTAGACTAATTCGACGCCCAGGAACTCAGAAAACACATGAAAAATAGCCTAGGACCAGCAGCGGAGAAATGACGATGAAAATCTGCAGTTTTTCGGCTGTAACTTTGCAGGTGTTGCTCGCAGCGTATCGGGACTGCGATTAATCGATTCCTCTCGCAAAATCACGTCGGAATAGTACCCCAAAGAATTAATTGCAGCACTTTTCAAAGTCGTCGAAATTTTCGCCAAAAATGCAAAGGGGTTAGCCTTGGATTTTTTTTGGCCGAAAAATCTTTTGTCTGGGAATCGATCCGTATGACGCTTTTTAGACTAATTCGACGCCCAGGAACTCAGAAAACACATGAAAAATAGCCTAGGACCAGCAGCGGAGAAATGACGATGAAAATCTGCAGTTTTTCGGCTGTAACTTTGCAGGTGTTGCTCGCAGCGTATCGGGACTGCGATTAATCGATTCCTCTCGCAAAATCACGTCGGAATAGTACCCCAAAGAATTAATTGCAGCACTTTTCAAAGTCGTCGAAATTTTCGCCAAAAATGCAAAGGGGTTAGCCTTGGATTTTTTTTGGCCGAAAAATCTTTTGTCTGGGAATCGATCCGTATGACGCTTTTAAGACTAATTCGACGCCCAGGAACTCAGAAAACACATGAAAAATAGCCTAGGACCAGCAGCGGAGAAATGACGATGAAAATCTGCAGTTTTTCGGCTGTAACTTTGCAGGTCTTGCTCGCAGCGTATCGGGACTGCGATTAATCGATTCCTCTCGCAAAATCACGTCGGAATAGTACCCCAAAGAATTAATTGCAGCACTTTTCAAAGTCGTCGAAATTTTCGCCAAAAATGCAAAGGGGTTAGCCTTGGATTTTTTTTGGCCGAAAAATCTTTTGTCTGGGAATCGATCCGTATGACGCTTTTTAGACTAATTCGACGCCCAGGAACTCAGAAAACACATGAAAAATAGCCTAGGACCAGCAGCGGAGAAATGACGATGAAAATCTGCAGTTTTTCGGCTGTAACTTTGCAGGTGTTGCTCGCAGCGTATCGGGACTGCGATTAATCGATTCCTCTCGCAAAATCACGTCGGAATAGTACCCCAAAGAATTAATTGCAGCACTTTTCAAAGTCGTCGAAATTTTCGCCAAAAATGCAAAGGGGTTAGCCTTGGATTTTTTTTGGCCGAAAAATCTTTTGTCTGGGAATCGATCCGTATGACGCTTTTTAGACTAATTCGACGCCCAGGAACTCAGAAAACACATGAAAAATAGCCTAGGACCAGCAGCGGAGAAATGACGATGAAAATCTGCAGTTTTTCGGCTGTAACTTTGCAGGTGTTGCTCGCAGCGTATCGGGACTGCGATTAATCGATTCCTCTCGCAAAATCACGTCGGAATAGTACCCCAAAGAATTAATTGCAGCACTTTTCAAAGTCGTCGAAATTTTCGCCAAAAATGCAAAGGGGTTAGCCTTGGATTTTTTTTGGCCGAAAAATCTTTTGTCTGGGAATCGATCCGTATGACGCTTTTTAGACTAATTCGACGCCCAGGAACTCAGAAAACACATGAAAAATAGCCTAGGACCAGCAGCGGAGAAATGACGATGAAAATCTGCAGTTTTTCGGCTGTAACTTTGCAGGTGTTGCTCGCAGCGTATCGGGACTGCGATTAATCGATTCCTCTCGCAAAATCACGTCGGAATAGTACCCCAAAGAATTAATTGCAGCACTTTTCAAAGTCGTCGAAATTTTCGCCAAAAATGCAAAGGGGTTAGCCTTGGATTTTTTTTGGCCGAAAAATCTTTTGTCTGGGAATCGATCCGTATGACGCTTTTTAGACTAATTCGACGCCCAGGAACTCAGAAAACACATGAAAAATAGCCTAGGACCAGCAGCGGAGAAATGACGATGAAAATCTGCAGTTTTTCGGCTGTAACTTTGCAGGTGTTGCTCGCAGCGTATCGGGACTGCGATTAATCGATTCCTCTCGCAAAATCACGTCGGAATAGTACCCCAAAGAATTAATTGCAGCACTTTTCAAAGTCGTCGAAATTTTCGCCAAAAATGCAAAGGTGTTAGCCTTGGATTTTTTTTGGCCGAAAAATCTTTTGTCTGGGAATCGATCCGTATGACGCTTTTTAGACTAATTCGACGCCCAGGAACTCAGAAAACACATGAAAAATAGCCTAGGACCAGCAGCGGAGAAATGACGATGAAAATCTGCAGTTTTTCGGCTGTAACTTTGCAGGTGTTGCTCGCAGCGTATCGGGACTGCGATTAATCGATTCCTCTCGCAAAATCACGTCGGAATAGTACCCCAAAGAATTAATTGCAGCACTTTTCAAAGTCGTCGAAATTTTCGCCAAAAATGCAAAGGGGTTAGCCTTGGATTTTTTTTGGCCGAAAAATCTTTTGTCTGGGAATCGATCCGTATGACGCTTTTTAGACTAATTCGACGCCCAGGAACTCAGAAAACACATGAAAAATAGCCTAGGACCAGCAGCGGAGAAATGACGATGAAAATCTGCAGTTTTTCGGCTGTAACTTTGCAGGTGTTGCTCGCAGCGTATCGGGACTGCGATTAATCGATTCCTCTCGCAAAATCACGTCGGAATAGTACCCCAAAGAATTAATTGCAGCACTTTTCAAAGTCGTCGAAATTTTCGCCAAAAATGCAAAGGGGTTAGCCTTGGATTTTTTTTGGCCGAAAAATCTTTTGTCTGGGAATCGATCCGTATGACGCTTTTTAGACTAATTCGACGCCCAGGAACTCAGAAAACACATGAAAAATAGCCTAGGACCAGCAGCGGAGAAATGACGATGAAAATCTGCAGTTTTTCGGCTGTAACTTTGCAGGTGTTGCTCGCAGCGTATCGGGACTGCGATTAATCGATTCCTCTCGCAAAATCACGTCGGAATAGTACCCCAAAGAATTAATTGCAGCACTTTTCAAAGTCGTCGAAATTTTCGCCAAAAATGCAAAGGGGTTAGCCTTGGATTTTTTTTGGCCGAAAAATCTTTTGTCTGGGAATCGATCCGTATGACGCTTTTTAGACTAATTCGACGCCCAGGAACTCAGAAAACACATGAAAAATAGCCTAGGACCAGCAGCGGAGAAATGACGATGAAAATCTGCAGTTTTTCGGCTGTAACTTTGCAGGTGTTGCTCGCAGCGTATCGGGACTGCGATTAATCGATTCCTCTCGCAAAATCACGTCGGAATAGTACCCCAAAGAATTAATTGCAGCACTTTTCAAAGTCGTCGAAATTTTCGCCAAAAATGCAAAGGGGTTAGCCTTGGATTTTTTTTGGCCGAAAAATCTTTTGTCTGGGAATCGATCCGTATGACGCTTTTTAGACTAATTCGACGCCCAGGAACTCAGAAAACACATGAAAAATAGCCTAGGACCAGCAGCGGAGAAATGACGATGAAAATCTGCAGTTTTTCGGCTGTAACTTTGCAGGTGTTGCTCGCAGCGTATCGGGACTGCGATTAATCGATTCCTCTCGCAAAATCACGTCGGAATAGTACCCCAAAGAATTAATTGCAGCACTTTTCAAAGTCGTCGAAATTTTCGCCAAAAATGCAAAGGGGTTAGCCTTGGATTTTTTTTGGCCGAAAAATCTTTTGTCTGGGAATCGATCCGTATGACGCTTTTTAGACTAATTCGACGCCCAGGAACTCAGAAAACACATGAAAAATAGCCTAGGACCAGCAGCGGAGAAATGACGATGAAAATCTGCAGTTTTTCGGCTGTAACTTTGCAGGTGTTGCTCGCAGCGTATCGGGACTGCGATTAATCGATTCCTCTCGCAAAATCACGTCGGAATAGTACCCCAAAGAATTAATTGCAGCACTTTTCAAAGTCGTCGAAATTTTCGCCAAAAATGCAAAGGTGTTAGCCTTGGATTTTTTTTGGCCGAAAAATCTTTTGTCTGGGAATCGATCCGTATGACGCTTTTTAGACTAATTCGACGCCCAGGAACTCAGAAAACACATGAAAAATAGCCTAGGACCAGCAGCGGAGAAATGACGATGAAAATCTGCAGTTTTTCGGCTGTAACTTTGCAGGTGTTGCTCGCAGCGTATCGGGACTGCGATTAATCGATTCCTCTCGCAAAATCACGTCGGAATAGTACCCCAAAGAATTAATTGCAGCACTTTTCAAAGTCGTCGAAATTTTCGCCAAAAATGCAAAGGGGTTAGCCTTGGATTTTTTTTGGCCGAAAAATCTTTTGTCTGGGAATCGATCCGTATGACGCTTTTTAGACTAATTCGACGCCCAGGAACTCAGAAAACACATGAAAAATAGCCTAGGACCAGCAGCGGAGAAATGACGATGAAAATCTGCAGTTTTTCGGCTGTAACTTTGCAGGTGTTGCTCGCAGCGTATCGGGACTGCGATTAATCGATTCCTCTCGCAAAATCACGTCGGAATAGTACCCCAAAGAATTAATTGCAGCACTTTTCAAAGTCGTCGAAATTTTCGCCAAAAATGCAAAGGGGTTAGCCTTGGATTTTTTTTGGCCGAAAAATCTTTTGTCTGGGAATCGATCCGTATGACGCTTTTTAGACTAATTCGACGCCCAGGAACTCAGAAAACACATGAAAAATAGCCTAGGACCAGCAGCGGAGAAATGACGATGAAAATCTGCAGTTTTTCGGCTGTAACTTTGCAGGTGTTGCTCGCAGCGTATCGGGACTGCGATTAATCGATTCCTCTCGCAAAATCACGTCGGAATAGTACCCCAAAGAATTAATTGCAGCACTTTTCAAAGTCGTCGAAATTTTCGCCAAAAATGCAAAGGGGTTAGCCTTGGATTTTTTTTGGCCGAAAAATCTTTTGTCTGGGAATCGATCCGTATGACGCTTTTTAGACTAATTCGACGCCCAGGAACTCAGAAAACACATGAAAAATAGCCTAGGACCAGCAGCGGAGAAATGACGATGAAAATCTGCAGTTTTTCGGCTGTAACTTTGCAGGTGTTGCTCGCAGCGTATCGGGACTGCGATTAATCGATTCCTCTCGCAAAATCACGTCGGAATAGTACCCCAAAGAATTAATTGCAGCACTTTTCAAAGTCGTCGAAATTTTCGCCAAAAATGCAAAGGGGTTAGCCTTGGATTTTTTTTGGCCGAAAAATCTTTTGTCTGGGAATCGATCCGTATGACGCTTTTTAGACTAATTCGACGCCCAGGAACTCAGAAAACACATGAAAAATAGCCTAGGACCAGCAGCGGAGAAATGACGATGAAAATCTGCAGTTTTTCGGCTGTAACTTTGCAGGTGTTGCTCGCAGCGTATCGGGACTGCGATTAATCGATTCCTCTCGCAAAATCACGTCGGAATAGTACCCCAAAGAATTAATTGCAGCACTTTTCAAAGTCGTCGAAATTTTCGCCAAAAATGCAAAGGGGTTAGCCTTGGATTTTTTTTGGCCGAAAAATCTTTTGTCTGGGAATCGATCCGTATGACGCTTTTTAGACTAATTCGACGCCCAGGAACTCAGAAAACACATGAAAAATAGCCTAGGACCAGCAGCGGAGAAATGACGATGAAAATCTGCAGTTTTTCGGCTGTAACTTTGCAGGTGTTGCTCGCAGCGTATCGGGACTGCGATTAATCGATTCCTCTCGCAAAATCACGTCGGAATAGTACCCCAAAGAATTAATTGCAGCACTTTTCAAAGTCGTCGAAATTTTCGCCAAAAATGCAAAGGGGTTAGCCTTGGATTTTTTTTGGCCGAAAAATCTTTTGTCTGGGAATCGATCCGTATGACGCTTTTTAGACTAATTCGACGCCCAGGAACTCAGAAAACACATGAAAAATAGCCTAGGACCAGCAGCGGAGAAATGACGATGAAAATCTGCAGTTTTTCGGCTGTAACTTTGCAGGTGTTGCTCGCAGCGTATCGGGACTGCGATTAATCGATTCCTCTCGCAAAATCACGTCGGAATAGTACCCCAAAGAATTAATTGCAGCACTTTTCAAAGTCGTCGAAATTTTCGCCAAAAATGCAAAGGGGTTAGCCTTGGATTTTTTTTGGCCGAAAAATCTTTTGTCTGGGAATCGATCCGTATGACGCTTTTTAGACTAATTCGACGCCCAGGAACTCAGAAAACACATGAAAAATAGCCTAGGACCAGCAGCGGAGAAATGACGATGAAAATCTGCAGTTTTTCGGCTGTAACTTTGCAGGTGTTGCTCGCAGCGTATCGGGACTGCGATTAATCGATTCCTCTCGCAAAATCACGTCGGAATAGTACCCCAAAGAATTAATTGCAGCACTTTTCAAAGTCGTCGAAATTTTCGCCAAAAATGCAAAGGGGTTAGCCTTGGATTTTTTTTGGCCGAAAAATCTTTTGTCTGGGAATCGATCCGTATGACGCTTTTTAGACTAATTCGACGCCCAGGAACTCAGAAAACACATGAAAAATAGCCTAGGACCAGCAGCGGAGAAATGACGATGAAAATCTGCAGTTTTTCGGCTGTAACTTTGCAGGTGTTGCTCGCAGCGTATCGGGACTGCGATTAATCGATTCCTCTCGCAAAATCACGTCGGAATAGTACCCCAAAGAATTAATTGCAGCACTTTTCAAAGTCGTCGAAATTTTCGCCAAAAATGCAAAGGGGTTAGCCTTGGATTTTTTTTGGCCGAAAAATCTTTTGTCTGGGAATCGATCCGTATGACGCTTTTTAGACTAATTCGACGCCCAGGAACTCAGAAAACACATGAAAAATAGCCTAGGACCAGCAGCGGAGAAATGACGATGAAAATCTGCAGTTTTTCGGCTGTAACTTTGCAGGTGTTGCTCGCAGCGTATCGGGACTGCGATTAATCGATTCCTCTCGCAAAATCACGTCGGAATAGTACCCCAAAGAATTAATTGCAGCACTTTTCAAAGTCGTCGAAATTTTCGCCAAAAATGCAAAGGGGTTAGCCTTGGATTTTTTTTGGCCGAAAAATCTTTTGTCTGGGAATCGATCCGTATGACGCTTTTTAGACTAATTCGACGCCCAGGAACTCAGAAAACACATGAAAAATAGCCTAGGACCAGCAGCGGAGAAATGACGATGAAAATCTGCAGTTTTTCGGCTGTAACTTTGCAGGTGTTGCTCGCAGCGTATCGGGACTGCGATTAATCGATTCCTCTCGCAAAATCACGTCGGAATAGTACCCCAAAGAATTAATTGCAGCACTTTTCAAAGTCGTCGAAATTTTCGCCAAAAATGCAAAGGGGTTAGCCTTGGATTTTTTTTGGCCGAAAAATCTTTTGTCTGGGAATCGATCCGTATGACGCTTTTTAGACTAATTCGACGCCCAGGAACTCAGAAAACACATGAAAAATAGCCTAGGACCAGCAGCGGAGAAATGACGATGAAAATCTGCAGTTTTTCGGCTGTAACTTTGCAGGTGTTGCTCGCAGCGTATCGGGACTGCGATTAATCGATTCCTCTCGCAAAATCACGTCGGAATAGTACCCCAAAGAATTAATTGCAGCACTTTTCAAAGTCGTCGAAATTTTCGCCAAAAATGCAAAGGGGTTAGCCTTGGATTTTTTTTGGCCGAAAAATCTTTTGTCTGGGAATCGATCCGTATGACGCTTTTTAGACTAATTCGACGCCCAGGAACTCAGAAAACACATGAAAAATAGCCTAGGACCAGCAGCGGAGAAATGACGATGAAAATCTGCAGTTTTTCGGCTGTAACTTTGCAGGTGTTGCTCGCAGCGTATCGGGACTGCGATTAATCGATTCCTCTCGCAAAATCACGTCGGAATAGTACCCCAAAGAATTAATTGCAGCACTTTTCAAAGTCGTCGAAATTTTCGCCAAAAATGCAAAGGGGTTAGCCTTGGATTTTTTTTGGCCGAAAAATCTTTTGTCTGGGAATCGATCCGTATGACGCTTTTTAGACTAATTCGACGCCCAGGAACTCAGAAAACACATGAAAAATAGCCTAGGACCAGCAGCGGAGAAATGACGATGAAAATCTGCAGTTTTTCGGCTGTAACTTTGCAGGTGTTGCTCGCAGCGTATCGGGACTGCGATTAATCGATTCCTCTCGCAAAATCACGTCGGAATAGTACCCCAAAGAATTAATTGCAGCACTTTTCAAAGTCGTCGAAATTTTCGCCAAAAATGCAAAGGGGTTAGCCTTGGATTTTTTTTGGCCGAAAAATCTTTTGTCTGGGAATCGATCCGTATGACGCTTTTTAGACTAATTCGACGCCCAGGAACTCAGAAAACACATGAAAAATAGCCTAGGACCAGCAGCGGAGAAATGACGATGAAAATCTGCAGTTTTTCGGCTGTAACTTTGCAGGTGTTGCTCGCAGCGTATCGGGACTGCGATTAATCGATTCCTCTCGCAAAATCACGTCGGAATAGTACCCCAAAGAATTAATTGCAGCACTTTTCAAAGTCGTCGAAATTTTCGCCAAAAATGCAAAGGGGTTAGCCTTGGATTTTTTTTGGCCGAAAAATCTTTTGTCTGGGAATCGATCCGTATGACGCTTTTTAGACTAATTCGACGCCCAGGAACTCAGAAAACACATGAAAAATAGCCTAGGACCAGCAGCGGAGAAATGACGATGAAAATCTGCAGTTTTTCGGCTGTAACTTTGCAGGTGTTGCTCGCAGCGTATCGGGACTGCGATTAATCGATTCCTCTCGCAAAATCACGTCGGAATAGTACCCCAAAGAATTAATTGCAGCACTTTTCAAAGTCGTCGAAATTTTCGCCAAAAATGCAAAGGGGTTAGCCTTGGATTTTTTTTGGCCGAAAAATCTTTTGTCTGGGAATCGATCCGTATGACGCTTTTTAGACTAATTCGACGCCCAGGAACTCAGAAAACACATGAAAAATAGCCTAGGACCAGCAGCGGAGAAATGACGATGAAAATCTGCAGTTTTTCGGCTGTAACTTTGCAGGTGTTGCTCGCAGCGTATCGGGACTGCGATTAATCGATTCCTCTCGCAAAATCACGTCGGAATAGTACCCCAAAGAATTAATTGCAGCACTTTTCAAAGTCGTCGAAATTTTCGCCAAAAATGCAAAGGGGTTAGCCTTGGATTTTTTTTGGCCGAAAAATCTTTTGTCTGGGAATCGATCCGTATGACGCTTTTTAGACTAATTCGACGCCCAGGAACTCAGAAAACACATGAAAAATAGCCTAGGACCAGCAGCGGAGAAATGACGATGAAAATCTGCAGTTTTTCGGCTGTAACTTTGCAGGTGTTGCTCGCAGCGTATCGGGACTGCGATTAATCGATTCCTCTCGCAAAATCACGTCGGAATAGTACCCCAAAGAATTAATTGCAGCACTTTTCAAAGTCGTCGAAATTTTCGCCAAAAATGCAAAGGGGTTAGCCTTGGATTTTTTTTGGCCGAAAAATCTTTTGTCTGGGAATCGATCCGTATGACGCTTTTTAGACTAATTCGACGCCCAGGAACTCAGAAAACACATGAAAAATAGCCTAGGACCAGCAGCGGAGAAATGACGATGAAAATCTGCAGTTTTTCGGCTGTAACTTTGCAGGTGTTGCTCGCAGCGTATCGGGACTGCGATTAATCGATTCCTCTCGCAAAATCACGTCGGAATAGTACCCCAAAGAATTAATTGCAGCACTTTTCAAAGTCGTCGAAATTTTCGCCAAAAATGCAAAGGGGTTAGCCTTGGATTTTTTTTGGCCGAAAAATCTTTTGTCTGGGAATCGATCCGTATGACGCTTTTTAGACTAATTCGACGCCCAGGAACTCAGAAAACACATGAAAAATAGCCTAGGACCAGCAGCGGAGAAATGACGATGAAAATCTGCAGTTTTTCGGCTGTAACTTTGCAGGTGTTGCTCGCAGCGTATCGGGACTGCGATTAATCGATTCCTCTCGCAAAATCACGTCGGAATAGTACCCCAAAGAATTAATTGCAGCACTTTTCAAAGTCGTCGAAATTTTCGCCAAAAATGCAAAGGGGTTAGCCTTGGATTTTTTTTGGCCGAAAAATCTTTTGTCTGGGAATCGATCCGTATGACGCTTTTTAGACTAATTCGACGCCCAGGAACTCAGAAAACACATGAAAAATAGCCTAGGACCAGCAGCGGAGAAATGACGATGAAAATCTGCAGTTTTTCGGCTGTAACTTTGCAGGTGTTGCTCGCAGCGTATCGGGACTGCGATTAATCGATTCCTCTCGCAAAATCACGTCGGAATAGTACCCCAAAGAATTAATTGCAGCACTTTTCAAAGTCGTCGAAATTTTCGCCAAAAATGCAAAGGGGTTAGCCTTGGATTTTTTTTGGCCGAAAAATCTTTTGTCTGGGAATCGATCCGTATGACGCTTTTTAGACTAATTCGACGCCCAGGAACTCAGAAAACACATGAAAAATAGCCTAGGACCAGCAGCGGAGAAATGACGATGAAAATCTGCAGTTTTTCGGCTGTAACTTTGCAGGTGTTGCTCGCAGCGTATCGGGACTGCGATTAATCGATTCCTCTCGCAAAATCACGTCGGAATAGTACCCCAAAGAATTAATTGCAGCACTTTTCAAAGTCGTCGAAATTTTCGCCAAAAATGCAAAGGGGTTAGCCTTGGATTTTTTTTGGCCGAAAAATCTTTTGTCTGGGAATCGATCCGTATGACGCTTTTTAGACTAATTCGACGCCCAGGAACTCAGAAAACACATGAAAAATAGCCTAGGACCAGCAGCGGAGAAATGACGATGAAAATCTGCAGTTTTTCGGCTGTAACTTTGCAGGTGTTGCTCGCAGCGTATCGGGACTGCGATTAATCGATTCCTCTCGCAAAATCACGTCGGAATAGTACCCCAAAGAATTAATTGCAGCACTTTTCAAAGTCGTCGAAATTTTCGCCAAAAATGCAAAGGGGTTAGCCTTGGATTTTTTTTGGCCGAAAAATCTTTTGTCTGGGAATCGATCCGTATGACGCTTTTTAGACTAATTCGACGCCCAGGAACTCAGAAAACACATGAAAAATAGCCTAGGACCAGCAGCGGAGAAATGACGATGAAAATCTGCAGTTTTTCGGCTGTAACTTTGCAGGTGTTGCTCGCAGCGTATCGGGACTGCGATTAATCGATTCCTCTCGCAAAATCACGTCGGAATAGTACCCCAAAGAATTAATTGCAGCACTTTTCAAAGTCGTCGAAATTTTCGCCAAAAATGCAAAGGGGTTAGCCTTGGATTTTTTTTGGCCGAAAAATCTTTTGTCTGGGAATCGATCCGTATGACGCTTTTTAGACTAATTCGACGCCCAGGAACTCAGAAAACACATGAAAAATAGCCTAGGACCAGCAGCGGAGAAATGACGATGAAAATCTGCAGTTTTTCGGCTGTAACTTTGCAGGTGTTGCTCGCAGCGTATCGGGACTGCGATTAATCGATTCCTCTCGCAAAATCACGTCGGAATAGTACCCCAAAGAATTAATTGCAGCACTTTTCAAAGTCGTCGAAATTTTCGCCAAAAATGCAAAGGGGTTAGCCTTGGATTTTTTTTGGCCGAAAAATCTTTTGTCTGGGAATCGATCCGTATGACGCTTTTTAGACTAATTCGACGCCCAGGAACTCAGAAAACACATGAAAAATAGCCTAGGACCAGCAGCGGAGAAATGACAATGAAAATCTGCAGTTTTTCGGCTGTAACTTTGCAGGTGTTGCTCGCAGCGTATCGGGACTGCGATTAATCGATTCCTCTCGCAAAATCACGTCGGAATAGTACCCCAAAGAATTAATTGCAGCACTTTTCAAAGTCGTCGAAATTTTCGCCAAAAATGCAAAGGGGTTAGCCTTGGATTTTTTTTGGCCGAAAAATCTTTTGTCTGGGAATCGATCCGTATGACGCTTTTTAGACTAATTCGACGCCCAGGAACTCAGAAAACACATGAAAAATAGCCTAGGACCAGCAGCGGAGAAATGACGATGAAAATCTGCAGTTTTTCGGCTGTAACTTTGCAGGTGTTGCTCGCAGCGTATCGGGACTGCGATTAATCGATTCCTCTCGCAAAATCACGTCGGAATAGTACCCCAAAGAATTAATTGCAGCACTTTTCAAAGTCGTCGAAATTTTCGCCAAAAATGCAAAGGGGTTAGCCTTGGATTTTTTTTGGCCGAAAAATCTTTTGTCTGGGAATCGATCCGTATGACGCTTTTTAGACTAATTCGACGCCCAGGAACTCAGAAAACACATGAAAAATAGCCTAGGACCAGCAGCGGAGAAATGACGATGAAAATCTGCAGTTTTTCGGCTGTAACTTTGCAGGTGTTGCTCGCAGCGTATCGGGACTGCGATTAATCGATTCCTCTCGCAAAATCACGTCGGAATAGTACCCCAAAGAATTAATTGCAGCACTTTTCAAAGTCGTCGAAATTTTCACCAAAAATGCAAAGGGGTTAGCCTTGGATTTTTTTTGACCGAAAAATCTTTTGTCTGGGAATCGATTCGTATGACGTTTTCTAGACTAATTCGACGCCCAGGAACTCAGAAAACACATCAAAAATAGCGTAGGACCAGCAGCACAGAAATGACGACGAAAATCATGAGTTTTTCGGCTGTAACTTCACGGGTGTTGCTCGCAGCGTATGGGGACTGCGTTTAATCGATTTCTCTTGCAAAATTACGTCGGAATAGTGCCCTACATAATTAATTGCAGCACTTTTCAAAGTCGTCGAAATTTTCGCCAAAAATGCAAAGGGGTTAGCCTTGGATTTTTTTTGGCCGAAAAATCTTTCGTCTGGCAATCGATTCGTATGACGTTTTCTAGACTAATTCGACGCCCAGGAACTCAGAAAACACATCAAAAATAGCGTAGGACCAGCAGCACAGAAATGACGACGAAAATCATGAGTTTTTCGGCTGTAACTTTACGGGTGTTGCTCGCAGCGTATTGGGACTGCGTTTATTCGATTTCTCTTGCAAAATTACGTCGGAATAGTGCCCTACAGAATTAATTGCAGCACTTTTCAAAGTCGTCGAAATTTTCGCCAAAAATGCAAAGGGGTTAGCCTTGGATTTTTTTTGGCCGAAAAATCTTTCGTCTGGCAATCGATTCGTATGACGTTTTCTAGACTAATTCGACGCCCAGGAACTCAGAAAACACATCAAAAATAGCGTAGGACCAGCAGCAGAGAAATGACGACGAAAATCATGAGTTTTTCGGCTGTAACTTTTGAGACGTTGCTCGCAGTGTATTGGGACTGCGTTTAATCGATTTCTCTCGCAAAATTACGTCGGAATAGTGCCGTACAGAATTAATTGCAGCACTTTTCAAAGTCGTCGAAATTTTCACCAAAAATGCAAAGGGGTTAGCCTTCGATTTTTCTTGTCCGAAAAATCTTTTGTCTGGGAATTGATTCGTATGACGTTTTCTAGACTAATTCGACGCCCAGGAACTCAGAAAACACATCAAAAATAGCGTAGGACCAGCAGCAGAGAAATGATGACGAAAATCATGAGTTTTTCGGCTGTAACTATTGACGCGTTGCTCGCAGCGTATTGGGACTGCGTTTAATCGATTTCACTCGCAAAATGACGTCGAAATAGTGCCCTCAAGAATTGATTGCAGCACTTTTCGAAGTCGTCGAAATTTTGGCCAAAAATCCAAAGGGGTTAGCCTCACATCTTTGCGGTTTTTGGATTTGAAAATTTCTGGTCTCCGAATTGATTTGTACGACCGTTTCTTGGCTGATTGGAACCCCAGGAACTCGGAAAACACTTTAAAAAAGCATAGGACCAACAGCAGAGAAATGACGATGAAATTCTGCAGTTTTTTGGCTGCAACTTTTGAGGTGCTGCGCGCAGCGTACAAGGACTGCGTTCTGCCAATTTCTCTTCCAAAATTACGTCCGAATAGCGCATCATATAATCGTTTGTATTACTTTTCCGGATCGTCGAAAATTTCACTGAAAATCCACAGGGGTCATTCACAGATCATTTTTGGCAGATGAGTTCGGCCGTAAGTCTTGAATATATTACCAGTCAACGAGTCAACGAGAACACAAGCCAGCACCGCTTGCACGCAGAACTGGTAATCGAATTTTGGGGCCGCTAATTCTTTTTCAGTACCAAGGTTTAGTACGGCGTTTTAGATTGTAGATGTCCCCACCAGATTTCCGTACCAAGGCGCCGAAGCCACCATAAGCTATAGCGGCTACACCTCATACCTATAGCTATGCAAGCCGAAATCATCACACCGTACACGCTATAAACTATAAACAAGCAAGAATTTAAATGGCGGGCACCTGTGATTGTTGTGTATCAGAAGAAGTTATGAAATTTAATTCTACAGTGCGTGATGAATGTATAAAAACGTAATTATTTCACTCACACCTGAATAAACAAAGTTCTCGTGATTATTTTTAACTGAAACAAAATAGTCGATGCAACAGCGGTATGCCTCCGCTGTCGGGAGGATTTGGTGAACAAATAGAGGTTAGGATTTCAAATACGTTTTACTTTGAATAAAAATATCTGGTTCTGGAAAGTTGCTAATTCATAACTAAATTGCTACAGGATTATGAAGTGTTGAACGTACTAGGAAAAGGAGGCTTTGCCAGCGTCTACAGGGCAAAATGCCTTCGAAGTGGAATGGAGGTCGCGATAAAAATGGTTAGCGGTAAACGCTTATTATAAGACTCATCTCAACTTCTATGATTTAATTTTGCTATTAAACTAACAATATGCTATCTCTGAAACATCTTGACTACTAAAAAATTTACCAACAACCTTAGATCGACAAGAAGTTGATGCAGGCTGCAAATATGGTAGGAAGAGTTCGTCAGGAGGTGGCGATACACTCCAGATTAAAACACCCAGCTGTCTTAGAATTATATACCTTCTTCGAAGATGCGAACTATGTTTATTTGGTACTTGAGTTATGTCACAATGGTGAACTACAACGATTTCTCAAATCACAGAGCTCTCGCGCTCTTCCGGAGGAGCATGGTTTGTATTCAGAATATCACTATTCCAACTGATACCTTAAATTTTGAACAGGAGTGTTGCGATCAAAATATCTTTCGATATTTGTGTCAATTAAAAAAAATTCATTTCTTCAACAGCCAGTCGTATTTTAAACCAGGTTGTCCAAGGCCTTCTATATTTACATTCACATCAGATACTTCATAGAGACATGTCCCTGTCGAATCTACTTTTGACAAGAGATATGCAGGTGGTAAGTGTTCTTCCAAAACCCGTTAGTTGGGATATAGTGTGACGCAAGTGAAATCGACTAATTTAACTCTACTTTGACTTTAGAAAATAGCAGATTTTGGATTAGCGACACAATTAACACGTCCAGATGAAAAGCATCTAACCATGTGTGGAACACCCAATTACATTTCTCCAGAGGTAAGCAACCCGGTGCAGGACTTGGGATTATTAAAATTCGGAATTTAACGTTTTCTCATCAAGGTTGCCACGCGATCATCCCATGGCCTGGAGGCAGATGTATGGGGTCTGGGTTGTATGCTTTACACTCTGTTGGTGGGAAAACCTCCCTTCGATACGGATGCTGTGAAGAGTACATTGACACGTGTTGTAATGGCTGACTATGTGTTCCCAACAACTTTATCTGAAAATGCTAAGGACTTAATAAATCGTCTCCTAAAAAAAAATCCAAGAGACAGAATTCGGCTAAGGGATATACTTCAGCATCCCTTTCTCGCTTTACGTGATAGAAATCATATTACGAAGGTAACATTCACTGTGTTGATAAAAACAAATTATACCATTTTGTTTCAAAGACAATATACTACAAGACTGTTCTTATAATTAAAGGATAAAGCGAGCATGCCCCGAGGATTGTCTGGAGTTGAAGGTGGGGATTCCGGAGTAGGCCGAACAATGTCTTCCTGCAGTCATCCCCGTCTACGATCCAGGTCTGAAGAAAGGCTACCAAATTTTCCTGCCGGTCTAGGACCGTGTCCAACCCCAACACCTACTGCAAGAAGCGAGCCCTATTATGATTACATAACTGACATTCAGCCATCTTATCAAGCAAAGCCAAATAATTACTCTCAAAACAATAATTCAGTGTTAACCGGAATACCTCAGCCTCCACGAAGCAGGATGTTCTCAATGTCTGAGCAACAAAGTAATTATGACATACAGTGGGGAGAAGATAATCAGAAAGTCGACAAACAGCATAGAAAAAACAGAGAGAGAAAACAAACCGAGGGAGAAGACGAAGGCAGTAACAAACTCTCTGTATCGCCATTGAATTCGATAAGGCTGCAGGCAACTAGGCATAGAACGAAGAACGCTGTTCTAACGATATTGGAGAATGGAGAAGTGTGCATTGAATTTATCAAACGACGGAATGGAAAGGTATGCCTTTCATCTTGTAAAACGTAAATTGACGTAATGCTTTATCCAATGCTTTGATTCAGCAGAAGTATCTCTCTTGAAGTTTGTTACTAATCGAAGCCCTCAAGGATATTTAAAACGAATTCATCATTCTCGCATGTTTGTTATACTTGACAGCATTGATTTATTACGTTCTGTACTATAGGAAAAGGTGAGTGAAGTTTGTCGTATATCTGGGGACGGATTACGTATAGTTCTTTATAAAGCTGGTGAAGGAACAAGCGTGGGTAACGAGCCTCCACCATTGCCATTTCGTGGTGCGGACAGTATTCATTCATATGAAACTCTGCCCCAACGTCACCATCGAAAATACGTCTATGCAGCTCGATTCGTACGGCTGGTCCGAGCCAAGACGCCAAAATTAACCCTATACACACCAAGGGCGAAATGTTTGTTTATGGAAAATGGTCCTCATCCAGACTTTGAACTACATTTTTATAACGGAGCAAAGGTGCACAAAATCATACCTTCCAATTCATGTTCGTTACTTGATATTTTTTACTTTCAATTGATGAAAAGATCACTTTTTATAGATAACTCGGACCGAAGGTGCGGTAAAAATAATCGAAGAGCCTGGTGGGCCTATTTATTCCGAGGAGGACTTGCCCCATAGATTGGAAGAGCTTTACGAACATTACTCACAATCGTATCAACGCTGTTTGCTCTTGGAATCCACACTGGCTTCTCTGGAGACAGCCACTGGTCATTCTTGCTTTCCAGCAATAATTGGACGAAGGCCAGCTACAGCCTCAAATGACGCACTCTGCTTAAGAGGGAAAGAAAATATATCACAAACAGCAACGACCACACCTATAGTAAGTTTTCAGATTTTCATAGTCAATCATATTCCACAAACTAGGCTCTGAAATACTAAAATTATATATTGCGGATAACTAATAAGATACTGCGAATAAAATAATGCCAATTACTGTTTGAAAATTCATATGTAAAGTAAATTTTATGATAATAGAGCCTAGCGATTCAATCTTATGGATTTAGACAACCTGAATACTTATTTCAGATGCCATCATTCAATGCGAGCTGTTCAGTTGTTTCAACCGTGGCATCTCGTTCACGGAGGTCAAATTCTGTCTGCGTGTCCACCAATATTACCAACAACAAAATATCAATACCAGGAATTGGTGTAGCCACCCAATTGTCCTCTGGTGATGTTAGAGTTGACTATAGTGATGGATCGACGCTAACGGTAAAAAATTTGAAATTGTTTTCACTCTATAGACTGTTATAAAATACTCGTCTAAATTTATTGCGAAAAAAAATAAACATTTTCTCTAATTTCGTATCACAGGTGAGTCCACAAAGTATGGGAGGCGGGCTGACTTACGAAAGTTGTAGTGGCACTGTGACAAAGTACAATCAAAATTATCAGCAAAATTCAGAGGTGCCTTCTGCCATTAGGGATAAGCTAAGGCATCTACCCACCATCATCAAACATCTCATGCAACCGAAGCATCGAAATATACGCTAAATAGCTCATGGAATTTAAGTCTGCATACATCAATTCCGTTATTTTTAATAAATGAATTAACGTAAATAGATATATTTAGATAGATTATATAAGTATATACAATTATGTAACATTGTCTTGCGAAATAAAGATATGTATTTTGATATTATCCGAACGTGTTTAATCCTTGACTGGAAGTTACGGAAATGTGCCTTCATAAGAAGTAATACGAGCTGCTTCCATCCAATTAGAGCCACAGGAACCCAGAAATCACAGTTAAAAGAAATTCCTATTGGCATTTTCTGAGACAAAACACATTTCTTTTATTCCGTAGCTGCTATTTTGAAACCATTAATCAAAGCGTCGTGGGGCGCACAAACTTTTTCTCATAGAATTAATTTCAAGGAGCCCTTTCTCATTAACTGGACCCATGGGGATTCAAAACTGACATCCTGAGCATCGTACGATCAACTTCGTAACTCTTAACTCGTTGCTCTCAGCGACTTTGGGTATTGTTCAATCGTTATCTCTCGCCAATATGCGCCGCAATAGCGTCTGAATTATTGATTCCATTATCATTCAAAGTCGGCCAAAATGTGGTGAAATAAATTGTAAGGCTCATTCTTAGCTATTTGTTTGTCGTGATTTTTGAATCCGATTATTCAATTATCCCGAAATCGATTTGTTGGAGCTTTTCGTTAGTCCTTGGAATGCCTTGAATTTTGAAAATACCTTTAAAACATATTCGTACTGTGATTTCATGAGCCAGATTGACATGAGTAACTTTCACGCGTTTGTTTACTACGATTTATCCAATAATTTTTGCAATTGAAGTTGCAGTGTCGTCAAATAATAAATAAGTTACATAGGGAACACATTTAAAAGAAGTGAATAGGCATTTTATTCACAAGACGCATGTATAGTTACAGTATTTCAAATGAACTGCTTCATAATAATCATTAGTATGATGTAATAATTCATTGATCCAACTACATATACCTAGAAGTGCAAGCACATTATCGATATCATTATTAGAACTTGTCAAGTATCCAAATTAACATTCATGCCCGTATATACCAATTTCATTGTTGGGCCGGATTAAAAATCTAATATGTATGTGTATATCATCTCATTAAGCAACAAGCAGTTATAAGATTTTTTATTATACATTTATTTATCGCTAGTGTATCTTTTTACGTTCAATTTGAATTTTGTAACTTTTCCAATCTTATCTCATTTTGTGTTCTGCTTTGTTCCATTCTTTTTTTCCTCACTCACACTTTGATATTCTCTGAAGGCAAAGTCGAAAGTTTTTCACATCATTTTCAGCACAATTTTTTGTGAATCTGATGTTCAATTTATCTTATATATTTGCAACGTTAAGCTGGTGATGTGTGATCGAATTTTTCAAATGAAACTTAAGTTACTTCAAATTTCTTATGGATAATACAACAATTGTCAAATTTCATTCGAACTTCGCCATTATTACGATCATGAGGTCTATATAGACGTTGATGGAAGAATTTTCTTCAGTCAACGATATAGATAAAAATTGATTTTGTATCATCATCGCGATGTTATTCTTAATGAACTTGCCTGTCAGAAATCAACTCGGGACTCACAGCGCAAACGATGATTTCATATAAGAAATTTCCACATAATTATTATGTTCGGTATTATCTCCAACGGAATATTAAGTTGCTTTCAAACGTTATAGCAATGATATTTCGATATTTCATTTCATTTATTGCATTTGCCAAATTCTTCTTTGCATTGTGTTGAATTTTGATTTCCTACCTGCTTTTCGCCTGAAATCATGGCGTCTGATTACTCTTGTATTTATTTCTCGTCAGCGAGCTTTATTGAATATTTTTTTATTAGCGTCACTTCATCACAGTGATATTTGACTGATTCAAAAAATTTAGAACAAACAGAATACGGGATTCGCTTTTTCAAATGAAATGCAAGCTTAATTTACGCCTATCCTACGAATACAAAACGTATAATAAAAATTAATCATTTAAACGCAGGATTATAAAGACTAAAGAAAAAAAAAACTTCAAATAAGTATGACAAACATTTTAAAGTTGTTGAACTCATTGTCAGCTATGAGAAAATATTGAGGTCTAAGTTTACGTCGAGCGCTCTGTGGCATATTTGTGAGGAGCTGAAAAAAGTGAAAATTAAAACTACCCTGCGTGAAAAATTTGCGCCACAGGTGATTGGACAGGTATTTTTCACGTGGTAATTGTTCACGCAAACTTGGATATGATGTTATAAGATATGAGCATTTAATTGACTAATTGCAACTGAAAATGAGAATATTCACGTGATCGTTATATTGCGGCATAATTTATGCATGGAGGTAATAATAATTAGGGTAAATTTACGTACTTTTGAAAGACTATAATTATTAAGCATCATGTTTGTGCAGAAACAACTCTACCATATCAGTAGTTTAGGGTTATTACATCTCCATAGTAATAATTTAGTAGTTGCTATATACTATCAGTTACAATGGTTTTTATTTTATTTTAATATTCATTTATTTTTTTGTGGCGACATGTCAACACTTATAACACAGTTAAGCTATGCACGTGTGATGTGATGTGTGTGTGAGTGACTGTGTTCTCGGTTTTGTGTGTTTCGTTAGCGTTTCGCACATGTGCCCATTCTCGTGTGAGATAATAGTAGTGCTGTAATGATAAACTTTATTTTTCACTTTTTTCTTACCAACTATATTGTATTTATATATATACACACATATATGCGTATATATATGTATATACGCATGCCTATGTATGTATATCCATTCTTATAATATTTACATGCATTTAATCACATCCTGAACGTATAACACACTGCTATACAGAATGCAAGTAATTTGTATTTTGGGATATCTTAATGTAGGCTGCATCGGTGCATTTTAGATTCTCAAAAGACAAATTTAACGCATTCGTGTCACACTCAGCGTGTAACGCCTTCTTATTGTTCATACATCATGGGTATCTCAAGTCTATAATTTACATAGAAATTGAGAGAATGACTTTGCTAAATATATTATATAAAGAACGAAAAAGATTACAAAATGAATGTTATTATAGTGCGGATTTAAAACCGGGCACATTGCGTTATCATTACATCTAGCTGCATGGTTATAACAGCAAGAGCGGCGCTTTTTTTCGTGGTAAATATATTATAATATATATAATAAATAATATAATATAATAATATAAATAGTATAATATATTATAATAAATACAATATATTATAATATATATTATATAATATATATATATATGTCGTGTAATATTATAGTAAAGGCGGGCGATCAGCGTGTTACATTATGTACAATAATAATCGATTTCTCTCATTATTTAGTTACTTCATTCAATTAATTTAGTTAACCTACAGAATTCAGATTCTTCTCTGACCTCTTCATTGGTTTATACTATACATATATGCATATTATATAGAAACATCATCCTGGGTCCCGCACAAGTTTATTCTTCGCAGTAACAGCCTTTGCACAACATTAACTTATTTATTCACTTTTTTTTGTCACTATTTCTGATTTCAACAACAAGTATTTTTCTGTCCTTATTCCTTTTTTCTAACTTTTTCTTTACTCTCCACATTATCTTTCCTTCCGTTTTATTTGTGATAATTCAACTTGATTGATTATTTTTTTTTATATCTCGCCAGGGGCACCGCAGTTTTGTTCCCTCCATTATTTTTTTCTGTTTTTTTTTTTTTTATCTAGCTATGCAATTCATCGGTATAATTGCAACGATTTATATAGGAACATTTGGATACCGTCAATATTGAGAAATACTAGCCGTTGTAATCGCTTTTTTATATGATTTTTTTTCTTTATTTTGGCCCATTGCTATATTTCGGATCCAAGCATAATAGAATCTCCAGCTGCCTGTACAAGAATAATCCATTATACACAATTGGCATGGCTTGAGTTTCGAGCGAATCGGTAGTTGATAATAATTTCACGCGACTAGTATGCCTTGTAATTAAAGATGTTAACAAGCGTTTACTCCTAGATTCTAAGAAATTTAAATTTTCGCGCAACAGTTAACCAACTGCTCGCGATCTGTCCTGATTTTTCTGTAATTTGTTGTAAATTTGCTTGAATTAGACGCGATATTTGCGAATACATGGCAGTGAATTGCACCATTTAATTATTACTTGAAAAGCTAAAAACACCAGGCCATGCCATATTTTTCCTCGACGTACTTACACGTTATATGCGTGTTATTATCATAGTAATGATGAAATTCGCCCCATCGATGCGGATGGTAACATTAAAATCAATAGTACTTGTCCGCGAGTGCCACCAGCTGTAACTGGCAGTAAATGAATGTAAAAAATGGTGACAATTAGTGACAACAATAGTAACAGTAATTATAAATATCAGCAGTTACAGTGTAATAAAATTAATGATAATCATACAATTAATATATATATATACATATACACTACTTGTTACGGTTAGAATATTATTATAATATTATTCCCTGCAACCAGCAACAGTAGCAAATATCATGTTGTAGTTATTAAATATTATTATTATTATTATTACTATTATTATTAATATTATTACATCTATGTATGTTTGCAGCACGATATCAATTTACTGTGATAATAAAAACAATTCTTACGATAATACATAATAATTATAGTATGTATAATATATGTCATTATGAATCAATCGCGTTTTAATTTAGGGTTAAATACCGGGTGAGTCGCTTAAAGTATCGAGAATGAAAGGGGCTTAGTAGACACGAAGGCAGATCCCTTTAAACAATCAACGGTCGGAGGAATTGCGTCAGACTGTAATCGTGACGGGAGAAGGATACTCAATTTCTTGTTAAAGGGAAAAAGTATCAACAACGACTAATCCAGCTAACGTGTTTGTTATTAATAGATCTTGGAATAAACTTTTTGAGGAACCCTCAGCTAATCACAAGAGCTTTCGATCAGGCACGTCGAAGTGCAGTAGGGGAACTAACTTTGATTAACAATCGCCCGTTGATTGGCTCAAGGTATGTGCCTTCGCGTCTACTAAGCCCCTCCGATTCTCGATACTTGAACTGACTCACCCTGTATATAGGATACGTATAATATATATTTACTAATCTACACGATTTGTTACATACGTAATCCTTATTTTATAATTCAAGGGTGCGTCTAGCTTTTTATGTTCAAATTTTCAGAGCTTTTATCTCTGTGTGTGTGTGTGTGTGTGTGTATTTAACCATAAATTAATATTATCTATCGTTTCGTCCGAATATAAAAAGAAAACGCTGCAAATAATATGTGTGTATACACATAAGTTTGTAAATATACATAATATATGTGTCTTATGCATTCACAGCAGTCGGAATTCAAGTATAATGTGAGTATAATACACATACCCATTGCACGTATATAAATATACTTGTATGTACATACACATACTGTAGATTTACGGTTATAGTTCCATCTTGCGATTCAAATCGTCTGTGGAGACTATTAATTAACGCAGGATATATTGCGAGAGATATTTTGATAGCAATTTTTTTCTTTTTTTTCCGGTTTTTTCATTCTTCATTATGTAATTATTCGTAACACTACTACCTTATACGTACAGCTTCTTTACATACACACTTTCAAAGTTGATACATTGTGACACTCTGCTGATCACGCTAATATTTGTCATATCACCTCGTCGCAAGCTCTCTCTAATTAACCTGGCATTAAAAAATAAACACCTATTTTCTACGTAGTGTAGTGTGATGATTTCAAATTCTTTCCCTCCGTTTTACTTCAATTTTCCTTTTCGTACTGTACACTCAAGAATATATAATAAGCTCTATAATTATGTAGCTTTTTAAATGCCTTGTGGATACACTATATATTATAAACTTATACACTTCTTTCTCCCTTTCTTTCTCATTATTCCTAATACTTACATTATCGTATGGTAATAATATTTATTAAATTAATCACCCGTTCCTCATATGTACAGAACTTTTTTTTTTTTTATTTTTTTTTTTATTTGAGTGTTTTCTTTTCTCAGTTTCTTTTTTTATTCCCTTGTTTGTTTAATTTCTTTTCTTTTCTTCTCTCTTCTTCAGTAACGTAAAAGTGATTCTTCCTGGTCACTGCATTTCGCGAAAAGTTCGATAATATCATGTAATCAGCTAATTCAATAGGGTACATCGAAAAAATTTGTTTTTGATTTTTTCCTTATTAGTTTCATTTACAACCAGTAATTAATATAAATTTTATATATATATAATACATACATATTTTATATATATATATATACATACAAATCTTATATATATATATATATATATATATATATATGTACGTATTTATTTATATATATTAAATATATATTCATATTTGTCTACTAGATATAATTATACGGCGTCTGACGCGCGTGATGATTATTAAAATTGAGAAGCTGTTTAAATTTTATGTTATTATTATAGAGTTACAGCTTAACGGAATGTCCGAGCAATTTCTGTACCATGAAAATTGTCAATGATATTTATTCAATTCGTTTAGCTCTTACCGTTATTTATCTAAAGAAACCATCGTTTGTCTGGAGAGATGGATGAAACGCACGATCGTAGGAATAGTTATTTCAACTCGTTTCTTCTTCATATATTTGTTTCACAATCAAATCACTTCGTACAAGACGAGACACGCATGTCGAATGTGTTGTAATTTTTGATTCTCGTATCAATTTTTTTTCTGACCAACATTTATTTTTGACAGGCAAGTCGCACCACCATGTTTTAATTCAACTATAAAAAATGTATTCTTGATTGCGATGCTTCTAATACATAGAAAAACGTTTAAAATTCATATAAAAAAAAAGCAAACTAAACAATCGCTGAGGATGTGTTGAGTATTTTGCTTCTCTCATATCTTTATCAGTTTTAACTCAACGCGGACATTGCAATGACATATTAAAACACTAAGCCTTGTCGTTTATAGGTTTCATATAGGACGTTGCTGAATTCCCGATTTTTTTTTTTTTTTTTTTTTTTTTCATCTTAAGGACTGAGGGAGAGGTCTTATGCATAGCGACACAACACCAGTGCCGAAATCTTAACGTGGGATTATTTTTCTCATATTTTCTCATTCCTGTTATTCTTGCTATCTTTTAAAAATCATTCATCCTTGAAAGAAGGATTGCATGTTTATCTAAGGATTGCTTTCCCAGCGTGCAAGTTGTATGCGCCTTGTATCCAACGACGGCGAGAGAAGTGACCGCAGAGATGCACTAGGCGGTGATCCTCCAAAGTATTTCAGGGTCAACGGGGACTGCAGATGTCTGTGTCTTATTACCTCTCGCTCTGCAGGTAGTGGCCACAGTTCCTGCGAAATTACAGGGAAAACTTTCTTCAACAAAAAAATTACCTGGTAAAACACTGCTTTCCAGGGAAACTCGGAGATTCGCAGTTCCCAGTTTTTTTAAAGTGCAATCATCATGTCTCACGGACAAAGGTAATTGAACTAGAACAGCGGATACGTTGTTGTGAAAACTGACCTGCAGCGAGAGAGCCTCATCTCAGGATTCACCTTGCTTGTTTCTTCGACCAGTAAGAGATCCGACAAGAGATTTCAAAGTGGCTCCAAGTCCCCGTCCTCCCGGGGTATTTAGGCTGGTTGCATTCCTGAATCCTTGGGGATGAGCGTCTAGGCATTTCTGGTACCTCAGCTGTAATCGAAATTGAGGAATAAAATGAGTTGCAAAAATCACATCGAGGGCGTCAAGCGACTCCGGACGACTTTACGACCCACCTTACAAGCAGCTTCGATAGTTTTGCACAGCGCTCCGCTACTCGGTTCGCAGTTGAATACGTGTGCGATAAAGATGTCCTGAGCCGTATGCATTATGAAGGCACACTGTTTCACGTTGCGGCCGATCCCCAAAAAGGATAGGTAACGAACTCGACATTCGGTTATAAGCTTGTCATCCTGTAACGTCGATAAAATTTCCGTTAATCAATCGTCATGCGATGTCGAGTACATATTCATTATATTCGTTATACGGGGGAAAATTTGCTCACATTTGGCGTCAGGATGGATATCATGCTCGGTGCCACTGCAACGTTGACATTTCGCCATTGATCATTCGGCGTGTTTGTTACCATGTGATCTATCGCGTCATTCAACACATCCATACCGCTGGCTTGCGAAACTTGCATCGAGCCTAGGTACTGTGCTCTCAGAACTTTCTTTGGCTCTTCCATTGGCGTTGGGAACGATTGTGCTGAAAAAAAATTGGCACAGAAGAAATAAGTCTAAAATTCATCGACATTTTTGCGTACATTTTTATATTTATGAGGTATTCTTTCATATCTGGATGATGTTTCTGGTTTCTCTTGAAAGTTAAGCTTTGTCTCGTTCTTTTTGGAGGGTTTCTAGGGTGAAAGCAGTAGAAATTGATAATTTTATTGATTCACTGTGGTGAGACTAATGGACGGAATAGAATGAAACAAAATGCGTTTGAAAGCTGCAAATTTTCGCTTCAAAAACAAAACCGAAATTTCAACTATCTTAAAAATTAACTTCTATGCGTCCCATCGGCTCAAGTGGAGCTCTGCAAAAAACGAATAGCAAAACGGAAACCATTTTTAGAATCTTCAATATATCCTTTAGCTAGGCTACTATGGAACGAATTATTTATAATTTGATATTTGGCTTAGCTTCAATTTTTTCATCAGAAATTGTGTTTTTTTTTTTGTTTGTTTAGACTTTCGAAACGTTTCTATTAATTTCTCAAAAAGAAAAGGCCAATTCAAAGATCTGTCCCACAAGACCTTAGGGTATATATTAACGATTCTAAAAAGTTTCGGCCTTTGTATTTCGAATACTCCGCTCACCTATAAACGTGATTTCCGTTTTGCTCATCGTTTTCTGCAAAGCTCCACTTGAACTACCGCGACGTACAGAAGTCCATCCATGAAATAATGCAAATTTTCTGGTAGTTCTAAAGCGGAAGTTTGTATATTTCGAATGCATTTCATTTCGTTCTATTTCTTCCATTAGTCTAGCCATATTGCAACAATAAAATCATCATTTTCTACTGCTCCGACCTTAGAAGGCCCCTTAACATATGAAAACTATCCGTGCGTATAGTCGTGGTCGATAATTTACATAAATCAGCCGTATGCATAAAAACAAAACGATTAGATTTTTAGGTAGCTTCTATAAATAGATGAAGAAAAAATCTATAATACTTACTGACTAGAGCCTGACCGTTTCTGTGGAATCGTCTGTGTTCCGTAGGAAGATTAGTTGGTCTAGTTGCCAAGCTTGTTCTCCCGTTAATGTCAACTGGCTTAGCAAGATTCTGATGAAGCGATCTCTCGATCATAATCTTCTTGCAAATATCGCGAAGGGTGTTGGCGATCGTGCGTGCCGGCATATCGCAACGAAACACGTGACACATGTGTCTTCTCGTCGATCTGTCTCTGGCGACGTACGCAAAGTCCCTAGATTTCAGAAATCGAAAAAATGCCAATTAAAACCTCTCCATTGCATCAGGTATTGATACATGTGCTGTGTATATTATGGAATCAATTAATTTCAGGCATGATGCAGTAATGTTTTAGACCCTGGACAGAATATGCAACTCCGTTTCCATGTGTTCAGCAAAATGCAGTAAATTGTTTTTATGTTTGAGGGTCTAATGCTTTGTTCTGTTTCTCTACATCCAGCTGAATTTGCAAGGCAGGAGAATAGCAGTTCCATGCAGTTTTCTGAAAAGTCTTTTTAGATGCAGGTTCAAGTATTTGAATTACCTTTCGCTGTTGGGTCCATCCGCGTCAAAGGCAGACATGGAAGAAACATCGAAGTTAATGCTGCTTCCGAATTACATAGCAAGTGAATAACGAGTACGAAATTGCATGTGATCGACTGCGAGACAGACGATTATAATATAAACGAAACGAGTACCTAAACCTGAACGCTATCAAGCACTAAAATGGCCACATTTATACACCGATTGCTGATTGATACTAAAGTTTCCACGCGACAGAATTGTATCGAACAAAGAGATTCCGAATGAATGCGATTTCGCGATCAAGTGGCGAAACTCATCGATTGTTCACGCCGACGTGACAACACATCCCCTATTGAAAATTTATCACTGTATAATAATGATCGGTAGATTGGTACTCACCGTCCATTGTCTCTGCCAACGCCCCACACTCTGATCGTATGAATGGGCTGAGTATTGAGTACTGTCAGGTTTTCCGGATCTATTAGTTTAAGCGCACCCTCGTCCAAGTCCATAAACAAGTCTTTTCCCTAAGGAGGTGGAAACCGAATACATGAATCACATCAACGAAAGGAAAAACGTAGGTACACCCGACGAATCGCGAAAAGATCTATCTGCACACTCACGTCTCCCCATCTTCCTACAACGTCCAGTAAATCGTTCCTCCCCAGTGACAAATCGACGATGCACTTGTTGACAGCCTTGCTACTCCGCTCCGGGGTCAGATCCTCTTCGGCCACCTCGACCCACCCCAACGAACGGACCGCAAACCTGATCGGCCTGTCTCTGCTCTCGGTGTCAACGCGGGCTGGGTAACTCCTTCGCCTTTGATTGGGCAGGTCGAAACATTCGTAAATTATTGGCTCCGATAAAATGAAGGCGGTGAGGGGTTGACGATGCGGGAATTGAACGCACACAGCTGATTCCAATATTCGACGAATTCAAGTGACTCTACATGATTTGAGAGGGTATGTATAATATACGAGTAACTGGCTGAAAAAGTAGACGACTTTTGGAAATTTATTTTATATTAAAATGCTGACCGTTTAGATTTGAAATACAAGTTTTATTTAAAAATTTACATGTTTTTTTTTTTTAAACTGACTGAAAAAATTAGTACGATCGAGGCGATGAGGATAAACTATCCAACAATTAAGTGGTCTTCGAATTTGAAGTAAATCTTGTGAGCCTTTTTAGCAGAAATATTTCGAGTGATGCAAAACATATCCCCGAGGAAGGTGGTTAACGTTATTCTTAACATCAATGCATTCTAATAACTGTCTATATAAATAAATGTACGTAAATTAAGTTTGATCTCCATAGTTGTCAATGAAACGAACAAACAATCGAATGGAATAATTGGTCGTCGAGATGTAAATTCTCGAAATTCATCCATTTTTTGAGTCGTCGTAGTGACTCCCAGTGTGTCAAACCCCTCATGGATATTAACGCGAGACTTACTTGAGAGCGAGATCCTCTTTCCTCTTGTTTTCGAGATCCTGATCAAGGGCAGAGCTGGTATTGCTGCGGGTGACCGTGTTCACCATTCCGCCGATTGAGTGAAAATTGTTTATCTGAAGAGAGTATTCGAATCATTTTCATCGGCCACCGTTTTCATTGACAGTAAAGACAATGAAGTGAAAAATGAAACTTACACTATCGTTATCCTTAACTAAACTTCTGCGAGAGTCTGATTTCGAAGGCAGTGGAGCCTCGGGTGGTTCTCTTTGGATGGTGCCGCTTTTTATGTGCCAGTAATACGGACCGTCGTTGTCTGAAAGCAATTCGTAAGTGTTACCGATTTATGGGTCGGCAACGGCCCGGGGATTCCGACCTACGCAGGGTGGTACCGACCTTCGTGTTTCTCCCATCCCGGTGGGAGATTTTCATCTTTGTCTTCGGAGTCAACCGCGTCGATGTCCGCGGCTGCTGGCAGCTTCTCCGTATTCGGTTGCAGCGGCAAGTCCTTCTGGTCTTTGTGGTCTTTTGGCTGACGACGTTTTACTGGAACCGCGTAAAGGTCGCTGTTCAGCCCACCTTCCACGTGAGGTATTCCACCCATTTCGGATTCGTTGTCAGGCTTCTCGCAGTAGCTGAAATACCATTTTGTTTTAAATTTTTTCTAGTCAACGTGTTACGTGGATTTTCGGGAACCCGTTGCACGAGTGTATTAACTTTGACAAGATTCGTGAGCAAATGCAAATTCGCTCGCAAGAAACCTGATGCTCATCAGGGCAAAGAATGGAAATTGCCGTGATGAAAAAATTGCTTCGAACGTTTCGAAACTCATGGCAGTTCACTCATCATCGAGAATACACCATAGTTGCATTCAAATAAACAAAATTACTATCCTTGATGATCGTTGATCAGGTTTCAATAGCCTCTGACTCTTGGTAAAACATTTTCTTTGTTAATTTGACCAACTGTAAAGCATACCAGAAATCAACTACAATCCGACTGAATTTGTATCCAGTGGTTAAAACTTACGCAGGATCGCTAAAAGCGGCAATTTTCGTTGCATAATGTATGAATAAGAATTATACTTCTGAATATTAGAGACGAAAAGAGATAGGAAAACCAAACAAAAATTGTATGCACAGATGCAGATACGAGGTTGCGTAAATATCAGAGGCAGTAAAAGACGGTTGTCATAGAAGCATGAAGGTGAGTATAACACGGCGCCATTTTCAAGAGCTGTATTTGACAGAATGTACCAACGTTGACAGTAAGCGGAGATAGGGAAGCTCTGAATTCACGCCGAGGTATATCTACAAGATAAATTAGACGATGCTCGGTTTCGGACTAGTTTTCCCGATGTGAAATTCAAGCTCCATAGTTTCGCCGTGATGCTGCAGCGTCGAGTAATTACCGGGCGCAAATAGAAGGAAACAGCAATTGGGGCATGGTGGAGGATCAAGGTGTACAGGGTGTACTAAGCGGCTAAAGTGAATAAGCATTAACACAGGCGAAAAGCAACGTCTAAAAGCACCACCTAGCTTCAAACGCCGCCGCAGCCCGGTTCGAAAAGAAATTCGATGAACAAACAGGACGCCCGGGTGGTTGGCCGAAAACTTTTTACTCCGAAAGCTCGCTGCTCTAAATTAGATAACGTTGAAGTTATTACAGTTTGAATTTTATAAATCTCCTATCACCCCGCGAACTTCGAGCGTAATTCTGTGTTCAGGACCGGTTTGATTCCGCGTATCAGATTCGCTGCTTTACCCCGATCCTCAAGGGTGAAAAGAAAAGTGAGTATGCATGAAGAATAAAAGGCCATAGTTTATTGTCAACACTTCTTTCCAGTGGCATGGCAATAGTTTACCATAAGTTTCACTGTAAGCCTAGGTAAGAACGTCTGCGGCGCATTTGGTTGATAAGTGGTGTCGATTGTGAAATGGTCTAGGAATCTGTGCATCATCACCTTACCAAGCACTGATATCAGGATGGATATCAACGCATGAGTGAAGTAGACTCTAATTCTCACATCAAACTGTATGCTGTTTTCTGCCATATTATAATTTAATTACTCACATGTTCAAAAAACAGTGCAAGTGTTTTTTTTTTCAAGAAAACGCGTTTCAAGAAAATAGCGCAAGGTGCAAGGAAAATACGTTGATTTATTTGAACCAGAATTCTTCTACTTGCTCTTCCCACCCACAAGTCACCGGAGGATCGCGACTTGTACCAGTTACAGGGCGTTGAACCGTTTTGCTATTCGCTCACCGCAACCGCTGCTTCGATTACCACAGGCAATACTTAACCCGACGCAATCTACCGTGTACCTGCACAACACATACTGGTCTCAGGGTTGATAACAGGGGTAATCTACAGTAGTTCTGTTCCATGTACGTATGTGTGTATATTTCCCAGACAACCAGGTGACTCGACTCAACTTCCGCTGCGACTCCGTCAACCGGTAATTTTCAGCCATCCCTTTTCCTTCCCTTGCCTTGCTTTCCCATTCGCCCTAAAATAGCCAACCTGCAACCTTCGGCTATACACGAGGGTTGTAAAAGTTTACGAGCTTCGTGTACGGAGAAAATAATTCAACGGGTCATTTGGGTGAACCAATGGTAGGATTGATTTAATTTTTACGGGACTGCGAAAACTTGACATACACAATTGTTTACAGAAATCAGGAGACATCACTCACCGCGGTCTCAAGTTTCCTCGCACTGTGCAAGTATGATATTAGGTTACCTGCGATTAACACGTAATTCAAAATGCTTTGTTTTTGTTTTACATGTATTTTAGCCTTGGATTGCTGACAGTCGCTTTGGTGGAAAGTTTGAAAAGTTTGAATATGAATAGAAAGAAAGGCAGCGTCAGATTATTCGGATTCCGATGATGCACCGGTTAGCACGAATTAAAGTACAATACCTATATTATTATTCAAGTGCAGGCATGTATTAAGCACAACGTGGATAGACGCAGGTAGAGTATAAACTATGCTGATATATACATAGAGTGAAAGATACAGACGTATACAGGTAGCCAGTGAAATAGATGAGGGTGGTGAACAGCGAAAGACAGAGAGAATGCGAAACAGAGAGATATAGAGAAGCGACGATAGTCTACAATTAAAGCTCAATGTAACAACGCTGCACAATTGGTATACTGCTGATGATCTCGAACCGCGAGATTGGCAGTTTCAGTCTATGGTTAATGCCACAGTTATTCGAGCCAACTACGAGTAATTACAGGGACTATGTTCTGACTTGGCAAAAGGAAGCAAGTGATGCAAAAAACAAGAATCCGCAAATTCTATAATACATATAATAATGATACTATTTTACGTCAACCATAGCAATTGGCATTCCTTCAAATTTGTGTTTCTTTTAATAAGACAACCCCAATAACGCAGCTTGGGGCTGTGGACTTTTGGTACTAGAGAACCGCTGTTAAAAAAAAATTCTTGTCATCTTGCCATATGTCCGTTGATCACCAGTATTAGCGCGAAGGAAATTTGATAACGATCAGCAATAAGAAGGACGCAACGAAAGTCGAGAAACGTACTCCCTTAAGGTGGCGTTGGCTCTTTCAGTTAGATCTGGACCGCGAGTGCAGCCGATAGATCCGACGGAATCCGTCAATGAGGAGGCGCTAACTTGCGGAGGCAATGTTGGACCCTTTGATCTGTCGGCTCGGTCGAGTACATGAACGTGAGGATTGCCGTTGAGGGTGTCATCGACCAGCGTCGACTTCTCCGCTACACCCTCATTGCTGTACCTGAATCACATGTTTTCATATTACAGATTTACTTGAGTGACAGCAGCAGGGAAAAAATATAGTCAGACGAAGATAGTATCTTTTTTTTTTGTTATGTGTTTTTTTTTCTTATAATTCGGTTTCTTATTCATCTCTGCATTATGGTTTCAATGAATTTCGTCACAATGCATGTGATTTGGTAAAAACGTATATATTGTATACACATCACAGAGCGGTTTCGTAAATCGTGACATAATTGTCAAAACTATGATGCATGTAAGTCGCATAAAAAGTTCATCTTTGTTCAGTAGAGTACAAAGATACCGAGGCGACGTTTTCGCCAAGACTGCGAAAAGTGAGGCAGTTAGAATTTCATTCGAAGATGCTGTTAACGTTAACTAAATAAAAAAAATAAAAAAAAAAACTTCGAATACGAATATATTTATATTTCGTACGGCGATGAACGAAGTTATGGGACATCCGTTTACAGGTATGACAACAAAACGTCGTCTTAAAGCGACGGTTTCGGTGGTCGTTGAAGCGGGGTCGCGAACCCTGTCAAAGTAATTAAAGGATCAGCTTAAGCGGTTTAGTAATTAGCGCATAAACTTTAGCGTCGACCTCGAGCGAGTCTTTGTCGTGGGGGTATTATGCACACTCGCGTAGTATCCCCATTTCTGTTTTATCAACTATTAACGTCGTCGCGTTTGGTGTAACAGTGCACCGCTTAATAATATATGCATGCACGTGTACTTCGTCCCATGCACGGTGTGAGGAGAAGGAAATTATTTAAACCGATTAAAACCATGCACCAATAAAATGAAGGAGGACTGCACGGCGATGTGCGACGTGTGGGAATCATTAAACAATGTTATTTAGAACGACCGTAATTCTTCGCTTTCTAAATAATTATTATCGATCGGTCTTCTTATTGCAAGTTCGGTTTACCACTGGGTGAGCAAATCTGGGATAAAGAGGAAGAAATAAACTATCGCGGTTCCTATAATGGCACTCTCGTTGAGGTGATCGTTTCCAGGACAACGTGAAAACTCCCCTGAACAATTTCGCTCCTTAACGAGGAGCAAAGTTTCCCTTAACTCTCGGAACAAATTAAGGGACTAGGAATGGCAATCGTCGCGCAGTTAATCCACCAGTTTTCAAACACCTTCTGTGCTGCAGGGTGTATAGGACGGGTTTGCTAACCGGTAAAGGCGCAAGAAAAGGACTTGGGTAAATGGTGGTTGGGGAACGATATTCCCCTGTAGAGAACAACTTCGCAATGCAGAGAATGAGGAGAGAATGGGGCTTGGAATGGAGGGTTTCGAATGTTGGTAAATAAGGGAAAAAAGATAAGAGGAAAGAAAAAAAAAAAAAAAATGAAACTGTCATTTGATTCTCGCGTTATCGTAATAACAATTCCAGGAAAAATCAACCTATTTTGAAATCCAAACTCTCGCGGAATTACAAAGGAAGATTGAGCACGAAATTACACTAATTGGCAGCTTGGTACCTCTGTAAATTATAAATGTCCTTTGGATTAAGGGGCACTAAATTTTATAAATCAGCTATCGCGTCATCATTACAGCATCCCACCAGCATCAGTGCCGGACTTCAGTTCGAGTTAGTTGCCTTAAGGTATGGATTTTTCATTTGTCTCTCAGTTAGAGGTACGAAGACTTGGCTGAACGTTTAGTAGGTATTGTTATAATTTTTTGCGAGAGTAATAAATTTGATTTAAACAAACTATCGCCCACTGAGTGTTAACGATCCATTAATTCGCCAATACTCTGAATGATTTCTGGATATAATTCAGAGAGATCTATAGCAACGTGGCGAGAGGAATCTCAGATTTGAAAAAGATCTTCAGAACGAGTTATAAATAAGAGGTAAATATTATCAAAAGCATTACCTCACCGTTTAGGTAAGCGAGAAGAAATAAACTCGCTTGCCTGGATACTGGGCGTTGGTCTTGACCTAAAATCCATTCGTTTGCAATGGTATTTATAACGAACGTATAACAAACTGAGAACTTCTACTGCGCATCCGCAAGATGATGATGATGATGATGATGATGATGATGATGGTGATGATGATGATGACTCGTGAGGCGAATAAAAAATTCACACTTCGTAGAGGCGGACCTCAAGGCGTTGTTGTTATCGATTGGTGAATGGACGAAAAAATAACAAACTCGTTTCCATGCTGAGAGCCACTTTTCCCAGTTATGGGCCACGTGGTTCCAGCGTTTGCATTCGCGCCTCTAGCCAGCTGGCCACTAATATTAACTAGGCAAGGCCCTGCGGTGAATGATTCTTAACCGTGACTCGTGACATTTGAAAGCGGCCTCTCGGCGGATCCGCTTAGAAAAGAAGGAACACACGAAACTTATCTTCTCGATACACGTGATTCACTGCACACATTTCCCGATAGCCATTTTCAGGGAGACAAAACTGATGTATTCTTGTTGTTTTCGTCAATTATTATTATTATTATTTTTTTCAATCAAAGATTCATCGTTTATTTTGTTCGTTGATGAAATATTGGAAAATCTTTAAGGTGAAATGATATTCTTTCGAAATCATTGATGAAGTCAGGAGCAAAAAAAAAAGAAAATCTTTACAAGGTGCGTAATGTCTTATGATCGAAAATTACAAAAATCAATACATTTTTCAAACGAATTATTCCGAAGTTTGAACGTGTTTTTTCGGCCGAGGGAATATTGTATTCGAATGATGTTTGAAGCAAGAAATAGGCATTGTTTGCATTTTTCAACAGTCCGTTTATATGTCTTCTCAACATCTATGCAACTCTTATCAGACTGTCGAGTGGTACATCGTCGATTTGCGAAATACATAACCCTGAATGCGAGCCTCTTCGATCAACACACAACATCACCGAGTCAAATTGGCACTCAATTAAGGCAGAGCCGATGGCTAATTGCGAGCAACGGGGCATCAAATTGGTCCAATGGGTTCGCTCAGGGCGTAGGTAACGTGCCAATTACCGACGTGTATGCCTACTCTGCCTGCAGGAAACGTATTTACGTTGTTTAGCGTATCGCTAATCATTTGAAAGTATACATGTGTACATCGTGCTGCACAAACGTCGTGGATTAGAACCGTCTTCTAAGCAGCGTCATTAGATCGGGGTGTGAGAAGTCATTTAACGCTCAATTCAAGCCTCACCGTTATATTCATTTATCACACACGAATTCAGGTCTCGACCCTTTACTATGCGGACTTGCGTCGACGAATTTTTTTCCACATTTCAAAGACTTGGTTGATCGAATGTTAAAACCGAAAAATTATCGAAATATTGAGATTTCGCGTACGTAGGTTGAATCGATTCAAGTTGAATTTTATCGCGACAGTTACATCCCGTGGATAACAAGGAGTGAAAGGATACCCAAAGTTCGCAAATATCTACAACAAATTTTTAATGCTATAGTCAATTCTGAACCCAGTTGTAATTAATTAATCTTCGTTTGGCTCGTTCGTTGAAAATAATCTTTATTAGGTTAATTAGGTTGAGGGAAAACTGTATTTCAGATGATTTGTAGACCATTTATCACCATTTATTAACGAGCGATATTATAGAAGCGTTTAATTACAACCAGGCGAACTTTAATGCTTCCAAGCGCTAGAAAAATAATGAAACAAAAATTAAACAATAGTATTCCGTCTTTTTGAGATTGTTAATAACCACACGTTCTTCTAGTGGGAATCAGCGGTCGGTTTCATGTATAAGTCAATGCAAGCCACTTCAATTATGCCTTATTTGAGTTTCTATTTGATCATTTGTTTATTTCGCAATCTCCATTATCCAGACAATTAATGCAAAATACATCCTAAGAACTCGGTTAAACGCCTCTTCTCCAATTCACCTGTCGTTTGGATAGTAATGAGCTTGCAACAGCTATAGAAGCAAAGCTACGTAAAGCAGGCCATAATACAATTGTGACGTTTGAGAACCGATCGATCTTCGTAAGTGTTTTCTTTGTTAATTATTCTGATTATTCCGAATTATTGTCATAACGAAGAATTAATGCCTCGAGTCTCATTTACGCGGCTTTCAGGCTCACCTGTACGATCAATTATGACTTTGCATCGGGCCTGGAGGCTGGTAACTTGCGAAATTGTTACGCGCCGAAAACAGATGCAGTGATTTACTGGGACAGCTGGAAGAGTCCGCCTTCGAAGAGAATATATTTCAAAAGCAGGCCTCGCGATGCTTTGCATAAGACGTAGAAATAAAGGAATCTCAACGGGTTTTTCGGTCGACGGAATCGTCACCGAGACACTGCTGTAACTACGCAGTTTCCACAATCTGTCACTCTTGCTTAAATGCTCGGTTAGCAATGGAGACAGAGATATATTATGATGTGTGTACTGCGTGCGGAGTGACGGTTCACAGTTACCCCAAACAGCTGTCAAGACTTCATATTATTACACTGTTTTAGCCTAGCGTTGATTTGCATATTGCCAGCTGATCCCATACTTCGAACCATTCCGAGCAAGTGTGGCGACATGCAACGAGTCAGTGTTATTTTTCCGATTATAGCAACGACGATTCTATCGCGAAAATCGAAATTAACGTTGTGTAATCGCACTAAAATAAAAATTCAAGCAAGAATTGCAGCTTTTTCGTATGATTCAAATCTGTGAAAAGTGTTCCTCTTACATTCTTTTTTGTTTTCAGTTTCGGAAACGCTTAGTTATACACTTAGTTCTGAAGTATAGTTATCTACGCTAAGTCATCCCTCATAAATATTCCGTGAATCGACACGTCTACACACTGTGTGTATATGTATATATATATATTTATCCCTTTATTGCACCTTTATTGCACCTCTCCAATATTCATCTTGACGGTATATATCGAGCTTACTTTTATTTTTATTTTTCCTTTCTCTAGCCCTAAAAGTAATAAACGAACCCAACCACGTGAGTGAAAATGTACATATACACATATGTATATACATGTACTTCACGGTTGTCGAGTTTATATGTACGTACTTGAAATGGCGTAAAATCAGCGATAAAACAGTCGTTCGCACGTCGTGTCGCGGACGCGGACGTCGCGTCAAGTTTCAGGAATTTTTAACTGCTGTTCTGATGAAAGAATGCAAAAGCAAAAATGTATCGGAATTTTGTAGAACGGAATGCCTGGACATGTATACGTATATATTAGGGTGGCGCAGAAAAACCGACTATTTGTTTTTTTTTTTGAGTCTCGTGTGACAAAATGTTAGTTTTTGATGTTTACGAGCCCACTCCAAAGGACAGTTCAAAAAAAATTTTTTAAGAGGTAGCTCCACATTTTTTAAAATGTCAAATCGCCAAAAATCGATTTTTTTTTCTTTTTACGGTATGATTTTACAGACAGAAAAAAATAAGTTTCCGAAAGTGTCAGTTCAAAATTTAAATTTTGAAAGGTCGCTCATAATTTTTTTTAAATTTTTTGGTGCATTTCTTTAGATCTTTTCGAGCGAACTTTTAATATTCATATTAAAATTTCATACATTTTTTTTCTTCAATTTAGTAAGAAAGAATAGATAACAATACACCACGACATGAATTAAAAATCAAACAAAATACTGAAAATATAATTTTTTTAATTTAATTTTTTGACGATTTTTAACATTAAAAAAATTTGAGCGACCTCTTAAAATTATTTTTTTCAGCTGTCCTTTGGAGTGGGCTCCTTAAACATCAAAAACTAGCATTTTGTCACACGAAACTAAAAAAAAAAAAAAAAAAAAAAAAAAAAAATCGGTTTTTTTGTGCCACCCTAATATATATATAATATATATATACATACATCGAATAAATGGAAGAGAGAATTTAAGGCAGCCCTGCTATTATTAGGAGTGTTCGATATTATTTTGTATTATGAGCTAGAGGTAAGGATTATGTCTGTAACATCGATAAGCCGATGTATAAAAATTTGGAAATTCTAAAGCATTAGATGTAATCATAATCATTTCGCGTCGCTTGAATATTTTTCTTTTCCAGATACCTGGATTCACGAGGTGTAGGGATGATGCCTTTTCTTCGGGTGACGGGATGTCAGTCCAGCTCTGGTGACATGACAGCGAATGTCTCGGGATAATTATTCCTTCTTTACGAAATTTCCCGCGGATTTGCTCCGAGGTGGCCGTATACACGTAAGTTCCTTAATTTAGAAATATGTTACACCCACACAGCTGCCTGTATTCAAGGTTCAATATTTTCTTCTTCTCTGCTCTTTTAGTAACGGGCTTCAGTCGTAACCTTCATGTCGGTGATTAACTTTGACATAATTTGAGAATTTAGGGAGCCGTATAGCTAGAAGACGGTGGCATGCAAAGTGTGCAAAGTATGCAAAGTATGCAAAGTATGCTGCGTGTGGTGCCTTTCTAGCTACTTCTGTACTTCTGAACTTTATAGTTTAAGAGGAAAATTCTGAGGCAAGTTCTGCAGGTCTAGATTTATTACTCTTTTTTTATTATATCTTCGCGGATGTAAAAATCGTTTACTACAATCTAGGATTGCGGGTATATGTCTGAGTGTTGTATATACATATGTATATATATATATATATATATATATATACACGTACATTGCGTACTTAAGCATGATGAGCGAATGCACGGACCATCGTTTATATTATACCCATGACAGAAACGATTTCCATCCGAATATCGAACTCTGGAGAACTTTGCTCGGAAAGTTCGAGTTCGTTCGGATAAGTTATTTTTCAAAGGTTTCATTTTAATGTTACACTAAAAATTTGAAAGCAAAACAACCTCAAGCAGGTGCTTTATATTTATTGGAGTTCGTTGAGAGAGCATTTGTTGAAATTAGCCTGTGAATTTTTCATCAAATTTAGATTATAATTTTGTTTCTTTAAAATTCCAACAGATATTTATGTTAAATCATTATAAATTGGTTTATGACTTACTAATAATTATTCAACTCTTATGGAGTTCTTTCGGGGTTCAAAACATTTCAAGTAAAGAAAGCTGTCAATCAGTCGAATAAAATATCAGATTTATATAAATTCAAGATTTTCCAATTCTTCTCTTTCAGCAATACGTACACTAGCTAGCCGACGATACAACAGAGAAGAAAAAATCAACCCAGAGTGAGTACAGTCGAAAGTTTTACTCGGGAAGGGTGTCGATTTTCAATTGAAAACTTTCCTCCATTTCACACGATCCAAGATGTACGGAATTCGCACAAATATATTGTCCGACGGAATTGAATCGCGACACTCCGCAGTGGGGCAACGAAAACGTGTTAATATCTCGAAAAAGAGGAAAGGCTACTGGTAGAGAATAAAAGAGGCCAACGGCATTGAGTTTCAAGTTTCCATGAATATTGGAACGCCGTGGGTTATTGTAAGAAAACACAAATGGTATAAACGAGCGCAGAGAATTTCGGATAAAGACAGAAACGCGTGGGAACCGACACGTGGAGCGGCGTCGCGACGCTGAAGAAGCGTGATCGCATTTTACGACAGAAGTTAGATTAAAATCTTGGCAGGATGAGAGAGTTTGGGGCAACCGGCGATCGTAAAACCTCAGGAATACGCCACGGCTTGCCTGAGAATGTCGCGAGGACAGACCTTAAAAAGTAAACCGAGCCTATCTATTGCCAATTTGGGCACAGATTCGTGGTGACCACCCCTGGATTCATTACCGCGGGAAAAAGGTTATAAAGATGAAAAAAATAAATGAATAAATTGTGCAAGAGCAGAAAAAAGGTGGCGAAAGAATCAGGGCGAATTTGAAATAGGCGATTGTTGACTTAAAATGATGTCTGTAACATAACAAGAATGAAACTACAGTGTATGCAGCGTGATTTGATTGAAATTTTATTACTACACGGGCAAAATTAGAACACCAACTTTCTAAGAAACTTTGAAAAAAAAAATTTTCTAGAAAGATTATGAGAACCTTTTTCACACTTGCATGAAATCTTGTAAAAATATTTTACGGTAATATTGAATAAAATCATTAAGAAAAAACAATTTTCAAACACATTATATTCAAATGTTATTTTGCATGATAAAAATTAATTTAATAAAACACGGTAGAAAGTCCACAGTAATATTTCACAAAATGTTTCAAAAAAGGTTTTAAAAATCTTGCAAGAATTATTTGTGGAAAGATATAAGAAAGACTAATAAAATAATTTACAAAACACTTCATTAAAATGTTTGAAACATATTTGTTTTACTTGTACAAAAAATATTTTCGTGAAACTTTTTTTAAAACGTATCTTAATAATATATTTCATTGAAATGTTTGAGGATTCTTATCGTAATGTTTGAAGAAAGAATTACTTTGAAAAGTTTATGCCTACAGAAAATACGGCAAAAAGTTTAGAAATACATTTTTTTAAATCTTTCGTGAAAGTTTTTAAAAAGTTTTTAAAACATATATTTCAAAGAATTTCGAAATAATTAACCAATTACTTAATTAAAACGTTACAAAGATATGTAAACAAACTTTAAAAAATTATTTTTATGAATCGTTATTAAAACGTATCGTAATATATTTCATTGAAATGTTTCAGAATTCTTATAGCAATATTTTAAAGAAAGAATTACTTTGAGAATTTTCAATTTGCAGCAATCTTTTTTTGAAAGGTTTCTTTCCTTTCATGAAATATTTGAGAAAGTTTTCTGAAATATTCTTTGTTACGTGGGTGTGTATAATAATCATTTCTAATTAGATCGGGTAAACGATATTTTTTTTTTTTTTTACCTTAAACAATAAACACGCAGCATTAGAATATTTCTTAACCGACCTCAGCCTGGTGGTTGTTTAAAGCTGCACCCGTAAATAACTGTGAAACAACGACTCAAAAAGCATGTCCGCTGCTTCTCTCCGGCTGTCAGAGATGAGTAATTTCGCGTTAATTATTAGGGAAAGAATTAGCCCGTTGGTAACGATGCGTCGACTTTCACCGTGGGATTTAGAAAGGACGAAGAGCGTGAAGAGCATCGTTTGGAAGGAGCTTCCAGGTCCTGGATCGCGTCGAGAAGTCGGGAGCAAAGGACGCGGTGGGGGCCCAGTGTCACGAAAAGAAAATGGCGAGGGGGAAGGGGATGAAGATACCATGGGCACATGTGGTACATTCCATTCCAAGGATTTATGGGCGAACCCCCGTTTACGTGTCTTATAGCGCGCATGAGAGGAAAAAGAGAACCGCGAGGCGAGACGTCAGTATTTTCAATGCAATACGCAAGGGGGTGAGGGTTGTACAGGTGGGGATGGGGGGAAGGTGAAGGCGAAGCGAAGATTCTTCACAAAACGAGAAAACGTAGAGGTGGAAGAAAATAAAAGACACGTACGAAATGCAAAATACGAAACATAAGCTCGACTGACACCGAATCCGACGGCACATTCGCTCTTGTTTTACGAATGTCTTACGGTACCTACCGAGAATTCGTCTGAGAGAAAGAATCGGAGAGGACCGCGTGCACATCGATTTTTACTCTGCGAGTATGCATACCAAATGAATCATTTTAAAAGCTGGGCACCGTGTAGGAATCAGTGGATACCAAAAGAAAAAGTTTATAAAATTTTTTCCGAAAGCATTTATAAGCTGTGCTGTACTTTGGTATTTAAAAAAATAATAACATTAGTAAATATTATGTACACAAAAGCTTAGACATTGATTGAAACGTTATTTGTTGGCGATAATTGATGTCGGTGCAATTTTGTAAGATTAAAGATCTCACGATACCAACGTAGGTAGTGAAAAAAGTGTTTCAGTAAATTTGTAAAAACAGGTTTATCAACAAAATGAGAAATCTCACGAATCTGTTACATTTTTATCAATAAGATTTTTTGGACTCCCCCTCCCACTTCTTACGTAAGATTTTACCTATAGTTTTCATTTAAAACCTCCAAAGTATGTAAATATAAACACATTTACGATTTAAAAAAATTATTATCAAATTAAAATTTTTACAATAACAATATACAGATGAAATTATATATTAAAAATGAAAAAATGGATCTCATAACTTGTGGAACATCTAAAAGAAATTTTTCATACTTTCGTTAAACTGCCCTTCAATTTCCTGTGCGATTTTTTTTTCCTGAGACATTGCTGTACGGACTTTTTTTCAATGTCTTTTATGGACATTCCGACTTGTAAAATATTACGCAAGAATGACTATTACCTCCCCTCCCCCCTTGTCGAGATAAGGTCATGTATAGATTTTTTTAAACCCTTCCCCCCCCCCCCCCCCCCCCCCCCCCTCCTCCTTTGGACCCTTAGGTAATTAATGAATGGCCCTTAAGCAAGTAAAACATATTAAACAAGGGTGGCAAAGGGTGGCGCAGTGGTCACAAGCGATGCTTTTACCCTAACTCCTGATAAAATTAATAAAATCTATCGACATTCGGTATCCAATCTATACAACTTTGAAGGCGTCCCGACACCCGGCGTCCCAACCCTCAACAGTCAGCCGCCCCGAAACCGCGCAAATAAGAGTCGGAGAACGCTGTTGCGCGTCGGTCGTCGTTGGTCGTCGGTCGTCGGGCGTCGCGACGTCGGGGCGGGCGCATGGGACGCCAGCGTCGCGGCGACCTGCTAGGTCGATCAATACCCGCAACCCTCGCAGCCCCGTTCACGACTGGCGTCTTACCGGCTGGGCCGACGCCGCGCCGCGGGCTTGACTGGCTCAAGAAAGGAAAGTAGAGGCGAGTGGGGTAATTAAGTTTATGCTGATTCGCCACACCCCCTGTGTAGCCTTCTGTTGCCGCGTCACGGGGCTTCAGATATGATTTTCACAGCCCCAAATTTTTGAGGAAGCAGCTGCGAGGTGTTTCGATTATTTGAAAATAAAAGAAAAAAATAAAAAAATTGCCACGGCGGTTGAGTAGTTTTTTTAAATAATTAGAAGAGGAAGAAATAAGATAAAAAAAAACTGTGCGAGCGGATACAAAATTAATTGCGGGATGGTGGGTTATGGAATCGAATTCGAGAAGACGATATTCGCGTCGCTGGTTTTCTTTAGGTATTTATTTTTTATTCCATTCTTTTTTTACAGGCTATGCGGGGCCGCGAGAGAAAATTGAAACAGAAGATTGTATACGCATATATAATACAAGGCTGACGATGACGTCTGTGGTGGGTGGGAGTAAATAAAAATTCATTACCTTACGGACAGATTTTTGTTGAAAAGAGAACAAGGCGAAACGACTGTTCAACTTGTTATTTATTCAATCTTCATTATTGATTCAATTTTATAGTTTCAGATAATCCATCGTACAGATCAGTAAACTGTTGACTATATTTTGCTATACCGAAATCGGAATATGAAATAACGTCTGACAACGACGATCGTTCTGAGTTGGGTAAAATTATTTCAAAATTTCGATACGATCCTACATCTTTGTGAGAGTTTTTCTTCAAGTTTAATCTTAGCTTTGTGAGAAAAAATTCAGTAGGTTGTTAAATCTTAAAAGAGAAAAAAATTGGTGAGCAAAGTTTACCCTCACGCGAGAATCTCGAGAAAAAAAATAGCAAAGAAGGAGCAACAGTAATTAGGATAATAAGATTAAGGCCAATAATAATCCTTCATTTCATAACGGTGAAATTTCAGAACTACTCGAAGTCAACTGAGATTAGCTATTTGCGTTGAATCGATCAGCTTCAAAGAAGTAACGAGCGAGAATCTGTAGCGCGGAGAGTAAGTTTCAGTCTCGACTATTTCGGCGTTCCAAAAGTGGGTGCCTTTTCTAATCTGGGGGTCCTCGAACCGTTCATTTAGTTCATTGCTCTCTGGGTGGCGGGGACGGGGGCCGAAATCCAGGGGCTCGAAATATCAAGGAGTTTAAAAATATCCAAACGGGGATAACCGAGGTCTGGTTAACTCACCTTGACCGTGCATGAAAGAGGCATGTGCCTGACTTTGACTGCAGCCACAGCTTCAAGACTATAGAAAATTTTCGTCTGAGATAATATCCACCCGCACTTAAATCTGGTCGGTGTGAGGAAAAAAGAAAATCGATCCCGATTTTGTTGGGCAGATGAATTGATTGAGCGTATCTCTCTTCTTACTTTGAGAATAAAATTTTTCATTCCAAAATTTGCAATTTTACGGAGTTTTTTTGTAAAATATTATTATTAAAGGTAGTTAAAAAAAATGACAGGCCTAGATATGGAAGGCGTCATGAAGTCGGTCAATCGCATACTTCCACATCTGCAAAAATCAACTTTTGAGGCAGAATTTCGATTGGACTTTTTTTTTTTATTGTTTATTCTATCATCAAGTAACGGTATTTTTTTTTTTTTTTTTTTTCAAGACACACGCGAAGTCCGTTACTAAAACAGTATTTCACCAAGCAGTATAGTTTTGTAAGTCGTAACTATACATGTATAATTCATTACGTGTTCAATGGTTGCGCGAAAGCAACAACGGTTGACTCAGAACTTGTCAAAAAAAATTTTACGACTTTGTATCGGATGAAGAATGATAAAAAAAATAAAAAAATATTGGCATTAAATAATTGAATCAGGTATAAAAAAGTTCCATAGAATTCTTCTTTTAAAATAATCGTGCGGAAGCTACAGCTTGCTAAATACCTAACTTCAATTTCGCAGATGCAGAAATTTTCAAGATCATTACATCGTGCATATTTTGTAAGAAATTGCTGAGAAAAGTTGTTAAAAAATTCTCACACCTACAAGCTACTGTAGTTTCCATCTTTTGTACTCTTTGTCTTGGCCTTAAATAGGGATAAGATTCGAGGGGTTAGGGAATCGAGGGATCAAAACTGCAGCGATGGGGCTTATCGATTCTTCAATCCGAAAGGGGGAGTTTATTCATCAATTCTTAGGTACCTGAGAACTGATTATCCAGCACGATCCTGAACCGTGTCTAAATATACGCGGCTCTCCCAATCCTGGGACCAGGCTGGAGAAGGTGACAAGAATAAAGGATTCCTACGGGCGAAGAAATGAGAAGAAGGGGGGGGGGGAGGGAGGAGGAGGAGGAGGAGGAGGAGGAGGAGGAGGAGGAGGAGGAGGAGGCAGGGTACGGAGATGACAGGCGTGAAATGGACTCTAATTTTAGAACCTTGTCGAGAATTGGATGTATGCTGCCTCCTCCTCCTCCCTCTCCTCCTCCTCCTCCACGTCGGGTTTTATTAATTTTATTTGTACACATTATGCGCCGCGTGTTTCGGAGAGGGGGGGGGGGGGGGGGGGGATGACGACGATGAACAAGTGACGCAGAGAGAAAGAGAGAGGCGTGCAGCCGCCAAATATTTTTTAATACGTACACGTGTAATACATGCGCTTGTCGCCGTTGTCGGTTTCGAGGACAAACCTTGTGCGTAACGCGGCATTTAAACTCGAAGTCACCTGTGTCTCACAATTGGTTAGTCAATCGTCAATTAAACGTTCGAACTCTGCCTGCCGGCATTCGACGTATCGGGAGAGCGACAGATTCTTTTCGTTATAGCCTCAGGCGAACGTCATCTTCTCACGATTGTCCCATACGAAAATATCCAATCGACGATCTTTTGTCCACAGGTTTTATCCACAGAATTACATCGTAGAATGTCCTTCGGTAGATACGATGATTGAAGTCTTTTTTTTTTTTTTTTTTTATCAATTCAATTTTGAGCTTCTTATAATCCGACGATTTCAAAGAACTCATCGATGTTAAACGTATCTTGAGATCAAGTGTTAATTAATTTTTGATTATACGTTGGTGAAAAACGAGGATCCGGTTAATTTTTATTACTATTCTATGATTAAATTTTATTTTTTGTCTACGAAGTTATACCGATAAGCAAAAAGTTTCTCGAGAGCGTGAAGAGAAGCTCCAATTTACAGAACTTGCTCATGTGTAGTTGAGTTCGAAATTTTTCTAAAAGCTGTTGCGGATTTCAGTAAAAATATTTGGAAATAATGAAAAAAAAATCTGATATTCACTAATCTTTTGTATTCATTGGATTTGAGAAATCTTTGCTTCCATTTTATCACTCAACGTCACTTTGAATTATTCCCGTTCAGAAGAAAAATAAATATAAAACTCATGAAATCGGTCCAACGAAGTTTTGTACCTTGACTGAATAATATTACCGAAAAGTTAGTCAATATTCTAATTTTGTCAGATCTCTGTATAATATTCAAGTTTCTATGGAAAGTATCACCGACATGGTTAATGGCGAATAAACTATAAAAATGCTCTTTTCGAATCGTTGATAATTGAAAAAAATAATTTGAACCTGCGTTACTTGCCCTTGAATTTGAAAATTAACTGTATTTAATACAAAACGTGATACGCCATTGCTAAAAAATATTTAAAAAACTCAAAACGACTTCCATTGAAATGTCAATAAGAATATATAAAATCTCGCGTGAATGAAAGAAAATAACGAAACGTATGGCCGGAAAGTTTAAACGTTTCCTAGAGACTCGAGTTGTGTGCAGAAATTCTTTTCTATTTAATTTTCTTCCATCATAATTACGTCACGGTATTTGACCTATAATTAATACTTTGTTCCCCGGAATATCTGTACATGCATATATATACATATGCATGGAGAATATTATGCGCATAATTTTAACGCTCTGGGATGACTTAAACGAATTTCAAGAAAATTTCCATAATGGGATATGACCGCTTTGGCTCGATTTATCGCATTCAAAAATATCACCACTGCCCGACCTCCTTATTATACCCACGGATCGAATGAATATGTTTTCCCTACGAATGTTCATATGAATATTCGATTATTATGAGATCATCCCACTTTATCGCAGATTGATGAAAATCACTTAATCTGCAGGGTGCTAATACCAATTTTACAGCTTTTCCCCCTTTTTACGTTAATCGCGTGAGAGTGAGAAGCGTATTCAACCCTGCAACAGTGCAATCAGGCGGCCTAGTTCTCAGCTCATTACAATAACTTCGCGCCTCGTTCGTCAGCAGGTGTCAATGGTCCTCTTAACTCATTCAAAGCCTAGAATTAGGTACGTACGACTGTAATTATACGATAATTTAACGCAGCTTCAATTTACTTCGCGATTCCATGGGTTATATATATACGTACATTATACACCGGCATGTGTGTACTTTGTATAATGTCTACTATCCCACAGCTGAGAAACTAATTAAAATCCAGATTTTACTCTCGCATGTCTCTCCACAGTATATCGCTGGATGCTAATTTACAAGTTTAGAAACGAATTTAACTTGAACGACGATTGCGCGGAAGCAATAAACTCGTAAAATTAAATTTAATCAAAGTATGTAATTAGTAGTTAAAACTTTTTTTAAACTACTTTTCGTTCTTTTAAGGAGGTCGGTTGGCAACAAATTTTTACCTTTATTTATTTTATTAGAAGACAGTTGTAAATAGCGTATCTATCAAATTACTATATTCGTAAGCTATGAAGTTATGGGAATGATAAAACAGAAGATTAGATATCAATTCCTCAAATTTTTTCAGAATGGTTAAAAATTTAGTACATTCGTTGGGATCCTATTTGATTATGGATAACTATTTCCGACACTCACTGAAATAGATTTTCACTTTTTTCAGTAGTCAATTCAATCAATATCGGCATGATGTTATAGAATTTTAATATTTAACAATACTGCCATGTAAAAGAAATGTGATTTAGTAAATCTGAGAGATTTTTAACAATTTTTAAGTGACGTGAAATGAAGCATTAATATCTAAGCTTCATTCCAGCATTTTCCATTTATATTTTCAAAGAAGTCTACGTAACTTACGAATATAATTAATTTTATAAATACTCAATATACTCAATCAGTCTCCTTAATTAAAAATAAGAAAAATAAAAACTGTCCACCATCGGGAAATGGGGCCTCAATTGCTTATCAGATTATCTTCCCATAAGTATTTGTGTGTTACAGATTTCACTTAAGAAAACAGTAAGTAGACTGTAACGATCATCAGCTGGGTGCGATTTGATTTCAATTACTTACAGTCATCTGCCGGTGCTGTGGACATCGACGTCTAAAGGCAGTCTAGGCATCAGCTCAACTTCCATAACACTTGGATTGTTGTTCATTTCGCAATGGTGATTGAAAAGATATTTTTCAAGTGTAATAACTTCGATTTAGAGATCCTTCGGCGTGAAAAATTGAAAAATAATAATAACAACAATATCGACCGAGTAGTAACTATGGACGAGTGCTGTTACGCGAGACTGTAATTGATTATTTAAACCTGTCGATAACTATCGATTTTCCTATACCGTACGTTCGTTCGATCGATTAAGGTTTGAAATTTGTATAAGAAATTCTGTCATATTAAATGAAATAAATATTAGGCGTTCAATCTTTCTCCTTTTTTTATCCTTGTTATTCTTCCTTTTTTTTTTCTTTTCTTTTTTTTATAAAACAACTCACGTGTTTTCTATTTGTTCTTATTTCTTCGCGAAGAATGATATCGAAACATCGAATCAAAAATTAACTACCAAGTCTATAGACACACTGGAACTTCACTTCGGTTTATCGGTAAATTAAACAAACCGGTTCAAAATGCTGAGGCGAATAAAATTCGCCAAGTTAGTTTGATGGCTAGCGATAGACTGACTGCGGTTCCCGTGCCGCACCTTCGTGAAAGTCCGTTTGCCGCCGGAAGTATTCGGCCCCCCGATGACGTCACTTTGGCGTACCATCGCGTGTTCGTACTACTGAAGAGGGACAAGGGTGGCGGCCAAGACTGCAGCAGCTTCCTCCCTCCCCGGTATAAGGGTGGCTCGCGTTTTTGCAGGTCGTTACGATGCTCACCGGAAAAATAGACGTGAATATTCGAGCAGAAATCGTTTTCTCGCAAAAACTACTCATTGATTTTGGTTTTATTGTAACGAATGATCGATCATTCGAGTTTTACGCATAAGTTTGCTCTGAGCATAGAGTGAGAGTTTTTTAAACTTTAACAGGTTGCATTTTTACTTCTTTGTTGTAAACGTTAATTATAAAAGTTGCACATGCGATCGAAAAATTTTCCACAACGTTTTTCATAGATATACATATGAGTTACGTCAAATCGTACGTTTATTCATGGTCAGACTGAGTATGGAATATGATATTGATTTCATTAAATATTATTTCCTCTTTTACACTTAGATAGTCCTACCGAATGATCCTTGTGAGATTAGTTGGACTATATACTTACGGATCAGTGTAAAAAAGAATTTCAAATGGATTCGAAGTGGTTTAAAAAAATTACAAAATTATTCAAGATGCTTTCGAATTAATCTCGAGTATTTTTATGATTTTCAAGGGATTTAAAGTGATTTTAAACTGATTTTAAGCAATTTCCACTAAGTGATTCTAAACGAATTCAAACAATCTCGTATAACTTCCGACCGATTGTCGACAAAAATAGTTTGCAATTTCGAATAGTAAATAGCCTTTCGGAATTTATCATACATTGCAGAGTCGGGGCGCGACGTGGGTTCGATACAACGGTGCAAGCAGGAGTTTTGGCGTTAAATCAAAGCCTCCCTCGCCGAAGTTCGATATAAATACTGCCCCAGGGTCGGTGTGGAGAGTCCGAACCATAGTGCATTCACGTGTACGTCCGGGGGTAACGACTTATGTGAATGGGAGTCGATGACACTCTCGTGCATTTAGCCCCGATATCGGAATGTTTCATCAGGTCGAGAAGTGATTCGGGAAAAAATACTCGTTTTCGGAGTTGTCAACATCCTTCAGTACCGCGTTAATAAACTCCAGGGAAGAAAGGGAGGGTAAAAAATAAAAAAAAAAAATAAAAAAATAAATATTAGGGCGGAGAGAGCGCAGAGCAGTAAGTAAATTTGGAACTTTTAAACTTCCGCGTCAAGGGTTGGGGGTTAAAACAAAAGGGTATCGCGATGCTCGCCGGCGAAATAGTACGCTCTACTCTAATCGAGTACGAGATAAGGGAACTTTTCATCCAAGAATAATGACTTGTTTACTGAGAGAACGGTCCCGTGATACGACGACAACGCCTCTGTGGACTGCGCTTGGAGAAAAAGTTTCACGGATAATTCTGAATGCAGAGTTTGCACAATAATTCAACAAACTTGCTTATTTAACGACTCCCCGCCAAGCGACATTCCTTGCTAGCTCAATGAGTCAGCTTGACTTAACCTTTTAACTCGCAAGCGATCACCAGGTCGGCCTGTGGCGAGTCGATCATCGATCAATTTTCATTGGTCGGGAGAGTTTTGCGTTGCTTGCATAACTTTGCACGTATTTTGCCGAGTCTCATAACATTTAATCACGTGGTAATTATTTTCATTAATAAACCAACTTGATCTTTAAGATTAACAAATGTGAACGTACAGATCAATGAACCTGAAACTCGTTTTGCACGCTTATAAAACATTAGCGGTTGACGATGAAGTCCAATAAGGTGAAATTGTGAACTTGTGTTGCTTTTCTGAGGAATTGGACTATTTGAATGAGTCTCGTTAGTCATTTTCAATAAAACCTGGTGCACTTACGCTGATTTCAAAGCAGTGGTATGAAAAAAAAAAAACTTTAGTTTTTAGAAGAAGATTGAGATGTGAGATTCGTAGAAAAATGCCTGAACGATAACGACGCGACGGAGAAACAGACGAGATTGAAAAAAAATTTGACAAAAACTTTCTCATTGGCGCGACCGTATACCAATACCCAATATTGTACATACATATAAAGTTTCGTATACCTACGTGAAATAGTAATTTTCTATATTGCTTACCGTTGAACCGTAGCTCGGCGATACGTCCCTCGGATCTTTCGATTGGCTGGCTATCCAACGACAGCGCGATATAAAACAAACAGCTATCCTGCCTCCCAACTTGTAAGATTATTTGTGTTTTTCCCCTGTTTCTTTCCACCTCGCCCCGTCCAGCTCCTTCAGGATTGTGTCGCGGGGGGGAACAACCCCATTACGCCACGCGGTGCCGGACTTGGAAGGAACGTTGTTCACAGATAAACGCCGGGTTCGCTGCACTGAAGCGAACTCGCGATATTCTCGTGTCGGCAAAATGCAGCCAATAACATCGTCCGAGTCCGCTGACGCCACTCTATTGATTGGCCTGCGGCATTGTGTCGCGAATACACTATACTGGTGATCGAAAGAAGGTATACACTGCACCCTGTTCCACGTAATCTATGCAATTCACAACACGCCGTGCGCTGCACCATCCGCATTGCCCTCCTCAACTGCTATAGACACAGACTTTTGTCAAATTTCGACTATTTCGATAGGGTATCTGTATGCGTTTTTCTTTCCTTTCGTGGCATAGTTGTGATGAAGGATGCACAGAATGAGACAGCTTTCGCTCTTCAGGTTTCACCAATCTCGATGGGGCGAGCAAGAGAGTAACGGTCCATAGGATGGATGATGGCTGAGGGAATGGAACCATTTATCGAAAAGACAACACGTATGTGCAGCTGGTAGATGATGTCAGAGGGGAAAAAGGGGGCCCGGATTTTCCCGGACCATTGAACCATAGTTTAAGGCCCTGCAGCACGTATAAGGGAACTGCTTCGTGTGTCCGTATCTTGAAGACACCGAGGAAAAGCTCCCAAGGCTCGGAACCCGGCCATCCGTCATTCGCGACGTCGCCTGCACGACTGACTCCGAGAGATCGTCTTGGCGGATCCTGAATCTCTCAGATATTCCACTCCAAGTAATTTATTGGGGATGATTCTTTCGCGGTTCATCCCTCCCTGTCACCCTTTTCCTCCAGTTATACCCTCATAAATTTAACTTACATGCACACCAGTTTTTCTGGCTGTTCAACCAATTGTTATCACGTATCTTTTAACTCGCAATAAAGCATTGATACAGGTGCAATCAAGGATACCCTTTCCATCATGACATGTCCCTTGTGGGCGACAGTCGTGTGTTTAAATTTCTTAACCAAGCCGAGCGCTCCGGCTGGTTTAACAATCAAGAACAAGATAACTTCCGGTCTGGTAGTTTTACCGCTCAGGAAATCCATCAACATCCTCGAGGTAGCTTGCACACACCGTGGCTAGCCGTTCTCAACACCATATGATCTCGGCAAGATCTCGAGGTTTTCTGAAGACACGCGCTAACGTGCGATGCGCACGTCTCATAAATTGGAATTTTCACGGATCACAAATCATCTAGTTTTCAGTGGGTGGCACCGATAAAACACTCGTGCAAACAGATTCATATAGAACACTGCAGGCTTTGCATATAGGTATACATACGTATCCATATTTGCCGTTACGACACGAAATTTTCCCAGACATTTCAACCTGGGCTTGAAACTTTTTGCAATTTCTCGGGGTGGAAGAGGTTTGGGACTGGCATGCAACCCCCTTCATTCGCACACACTCGGGTCGTTTTGTGTCATTGAGTTTACTCGCCTGTAAGGTTTTGTCGGCCCTTATTCCAGCCGGAGATAAGGGGCCACAATGCCAATGCGAAGGATCCATCCCGCGCTCCCCGTCCTGTTCTAAACTGGAAACCAAAATAAGGTCGATAAGATCTTACAAATGACGGTAGCATTCTCTCCCGCTGTCTGGCAAAGCAGGTTGTTCTTATCCTGTGCGTATACCGACTAGGTGTAATCCTGTACACAGAGCTGAGGAAACAGTGGTGTTAATAAACATAAATGGAAAAGGGAAGTCGTCTCGACAAAGAAGAGGCGCGTCCTCAACGACCTAATGAAATTCATTAGACGACCAAGTTTCAACCGGAGTTTGCCCGCACACTGAGCCTGCCAAAGACAGAATCCTGTTGTAAGAAGGAGAGAAAAGGAAAAAGAAGATCCTTGAGTCCCCTTCCTCGGAAATATCAATGTCTTTTTCCCACTCGACATCCGCAACGTCACTCTTCTCAATATCCTTGGTCTTGTTTAGTTAGTATCCACAATTCGCCTGCTCATTCTCTCGTGACGAACCAAGCGAGTGTCTTTCTTACCCACCTTTTTAAGTACATACAATAACACAACGACCACGAGAAGCTCGGCGTTAGTGAATCATCAGCGATTATTATAGCTGGGAAAGAGGTGGACTCGGAGTGAGTTGTTATGACCCAACAAGATTTAAGCCATCTGCGGACTCATGGGAATCCTGAAGGACGCTGAGCTATACGTTCAAAAGTGATAAGTAAGCAGGAAGTTCTGTTGAAATTGAACCGCAGAAATATTTTGCTTTGTTCAATATCTTTACGAGCGCTGTTTGACACCCTGGAGCGGTCCATTGGCTACCGCGATGACAATCCATGATCAATGGTGACTCTCTGCAGATGCATATTTGTTCTTCGTCCTGGGTTTTCACTCGGCGTCCAGCTATGGACGAATTAAACATCTCGCATTCGAACTGTCTGCAGTAGTCGAAGCACTTGAACTGGATAATTGAAATGTGTTTGGCGAATGGAAGACGGCGGGCTTCGTCTGGTCGATTTTGTAGCAGTGAAGCTAGACATCGAAACGGGGCAGGATGAATCCTAGGAGTCGGTGGAGTGCGAAGGGTCGCTGCGAGCTGGGACCCCTAGTCAGTATGCAGGCAGCACCCCCGTATAATCAAGAGAGAACAACCCTTGTTTCTGGTCCCGGTGTGTCTTACCAATTCCCTCCTTTCAACGCCCGACCAATACAGCGAACGAATACCCACTGCGACGCGTCGAGCTTCCTGTAGGACGAATGTGCAGCTGCACATTTCGGGGTGCAAGGGTGGCTTACAAATGGGGGAAAGATTTGCTGCGAAACTGTCTTTACTCGGCAATTTTCATCTCAGATCGATTCCTCGAGTAAGAGGAAATAAATCGCACCGAGTGGTGCAACAGAATATGTGCGTCAACTTATTCCAAGCAGATCATGCAGGCACTAGGTTTCGCGAAGACGAGCCAAGCTGAGTTTCTTACGTAGAAAATGTGCTGCGTGCTGTGCTATAAGTCTGCCCTTTTTCACTGCCACTTTTGCCCTCTTGAAACTTCACTGCCCCTCACTGACCAGTGTTTTGGCGGGGGTTTTGAACTTGACGTCTTCTACCGCTTGCCAAATTCAATATGTTTCATTTTCACACCGTTACGAGCACATGCGTGGGCATTATTTTCCCATGGATCAGGGTGCTCGAGGTCAAATATAGAACTCGGACACTGTAGAAGCGAACTCTTTCCGCCTGAGGAAAGCGAATCCGTTTACAACGAAACGAATGGCTGACTCCGCATCGGAGATGCGTTGTTTTTATTGTTCGTTCTCGTTTTTATACGATGGCTAGCATCTTTCGACCAGGGTCTCACAATCTGTATCCTAGTTTAGAAACGAACAGTAACGATGCCGTCAAGACGGTATCATGTGGGAGTGTCGCTGACGTCGGATCTCGTTTACATGGTCCTGCATTTTTGCGAATTCAGGATTTTAGAAACGGAAATTTGTATTTTCTAGAATTGGCTATCAATGGACCAGTATTATTCTCAAAATTTCAAGGGACCACCAGTGGAGCGAACGCTTTTAGATAGAACAGTTATCCAAATTGGTGCATCAGTACAGGAGCTATGCGCGAGGGGACTTGATAGCCAAATAAAATTTTTTTTTAAGTAGAATGATGACTTCCTCTTTTAGTGAAGTCGGTCAAAAACCATTTGTTTCAAAGTGTCATATCGACCCTGTTCAAGCGAATGGACAACGAAATACAAAAACATGGAAAGTCGTCTCTTTCACTAAGCCCATACTCTTCAACAACCCTTGACAATTTTTCGATCCTCAACATTCCACTTTCTATACATAACGCGAGATAACGATAATTCGATAAATATAGTCTATTTACGACTGTCTTGTAATAAAATTTTAAACGACCATCCAGTTTCGGTCAACCAAACTCTTTATGAACACATGAATATCAAACTACATCAGTAAAACTTAATTCACAATCATTTTAACGCGGTTCTAATTCTAGAGTAAAAAGGATAGTGGAAGAAAAGAGAGAGAGAGGAAGTACGCTGAGTGTTGAGTAGACAGGCAGGGATTCCAAAAGGTGTAAATATGATCGCTCGTTTAAGCGATAGCTGCAAGGGAGACAATCCTTTGAACCACGGGGTGTAATAGGGTACTTTGGCAAAGTAACAACCACGACCTCCCCCATCATAAAACGAGGGGCGCATACTCGTTGGCGTATTGCATGAGGGAAAGCCCCATGTTTCAGTTGAGAGAAACATCGCGGCCGTTTCTTGCAGCGTCTGGCATTAAGATGAAGGAAATTCAACTCTCAATTAATGCTTGCAGGGTTACAACGTCGTTGGGTTGGACGATACGACCTGAGACTTGCGTCGTGTGTCAAAGTCGTAGCGAAACGCAACGCGGAACGTAACGTAAATGACGACGTCGGCGGGCGCGACGTAAGCCGGCAACGCTTAATTACCATTAACGTTAATTAGTGGAGGCTTAAGCTTCTCCCGTAATATTACGAGCGGTATGCAGAGTCGCCTCTACGCACCCACTCGAGCTTTTTTCTCTTCACTTCCGTTTCGCAGGTACGACTTGCACTTTTCGTTCCGCGAAGGCATTAAACATGCATGGAAAAGTTGACAAACTTTAAGGATGGCGGAATTCTGAATGTATTTGGTATAATCACCACTTCCTGTAAAAGTAGACTTGGCTCATATTAACCTGTAGCCTGCAGGTAAGGTCCGGAGCAGCTGAATTGAAAGAAAGTGTCTCGAACGGTAATTAAAGGAATTAGAGATGCCGTTCTGTTGAAAAAATTGACGAAGACCTATTTTTTACACCCAAATAACTTTTGAATGATAATAATTGTCAAGTGATTTGAGATTTAATGTGGAATTACAACATACCTATTCCCTTCAATTCATTTTGCGATTTTGAATATGCTTGATTCCATTCTAATCCAGTGCAATATCATACAAAAGATATTATGCAACCGAAAAGTAACTGTTGAATCATTTTTCAAACCAGGAGTTTGATTCGTGATAAAAATTTCGTCAGTATTAGACAATCATCAACCAGAGCGAACAATCGATCATATCGCGATCGCCGATCAATTATGACAGACATAGTGGAGTAATCGGCTTGCCCATTCAGCATCAACTCGAGTTCAGAGATTTCAAAACAGCGCATGTATCGACGTTGACTTAGTGTTATACCTGTCGGACGTAATTTTTATTGTTACGCCCACACGTGCGTTAAACTCAGTTGATCGATATTAAGTATAGATTGCGACTGATTAAAGCGAGGTCGAATAGCGTGTAGGAGAAAATCGTTAAATCCGTTTAATAATTGACCGGACCTTTTGATCGTGGAACGATATCTTCGAGATTCAGGACCTCAGCACCCGACGAATGGATGTATATGTATGTGATGTATAATTGATGGCGTAATTGACTTGGGTGGGAGTGAAAGCCCGTAAATCTAGCGTTCGGACAAAATAGAACTTGATTTATATATACTGGCAGACCTGACTTGATCAGACGATCGAATGCAAGTAGCGTTTTTGGTTGCAGAACTGGCTGTTGATTCTATTTTGTCTTTTTTTTTTATTTTTCTTTGGCTTAGGATTTAACAACAATGACGAAAAGCCGAGGCTTACACACGAAGTGAAAATTTCTACTGTAATATCACGTTATCGTCCCATCGATATACGTGTAAGGTGTGCAACGTTATGCATAGGGTGACAGGATTTCCGAATTACTTTCAGAAAGTCGAAATGAACTTTCCACGAATTCGATCCAAATGTCAAAAGATTCTCCGAACAATGAACATCGTACGCAATGCAGGTCGCCGTAATACATTATCTCGAAGAAAGTCTGATTTCGAATCAGGAAATCGCTTCGCGTACGATTATTTGACGGAAAGAATTTCACTGGAAACAAACAATTTCTCAACGCGAGGAATCAAACGATTTTTTATGCACGTGTCGTCAGGCTCTCTTCACTGTACAGCGATACCATATTTATAATGTTAATTTGTTATAGTAATAACAAGAAATTAAAGTAAAATTACCTAGAAGCATATTTTTCAGTTATGCTAAAAAAAAAACAAGAAAACATGAAACTAATAACTGTAATTTGAAATTTTTCTCGCTAAAAGTAAATACTCAAATTGTGATTATTTTTCATGGAAATTTTCAAGACTCTGGATAATGTAGTAACAAAAATTTATTGTTAGAGTTGTCACTCTGTCAAACTGTTTTATCATTCACGACCATTCTCCGAATATCCACTGAAAGATAATACAATCAGTTGGAATGTTGGTAAAGGATAACGATGAAAAAATCGGACCGCAGTAATAGTTGAGAGAGAAAGTTGAGGTGTAGTAGCATCGGATAAGTGGGTCCTACCTACAGTATATTTTCGATGCTGATAAAACTCCTGGAATGCATCGCGTGTGCTCTCGGCTCTTGAGTGACGGGTATTCCAATTGATATTCACTTGGCCTCACGGATTTCATTTATATGCTAACTTCCTCCTTTTCAACGTTTACAGCCAAGCCTTGGTTTCTGCGGACTTCGTGCTGTGGACACGTTGCCCCTTTCTCATATATCTCGAGGCTTCTTCGTCGGTTTAGTTCCACCGATTTCCCGAATTCCTGCAACTGCTGCTAAACCGACTTGCACGACACTGCCAGAACCGCGATATCGATCTGAGAAATTCTCACTGCGTTGTACCGAGCAAAATTGATCTACAATTTCAGTTCCACCGTCTTTGGTGTCGTTTGGTCGTCCGATTCAACAGCTGGTTAAACCTCGCCCAGCATCGAAGAAATAAAAGTGCAAATAACACCAGTTGGCGGAAGGTGTCGGAACCTTCTGGAGCGGCAAGGTTACAACTTGGCAGCTCCGTGGTATAAACGTGTGAATAAGCGACCTCACAATGGACTCGGAAATAAGCGTAATTGGACAGCTGTGCCGTACCAGCGTCATTTTTTCGAACTGTTAAGATCGTATCTGGAACAGCGATCGTGAAAAATGACTGTTCAAGTATCGGTGAACCGCGTGTATATCCGGATACTAGGTCATAAATGGAACCCGATAGGAACACGTCGTGCGATAGGCGACCAAGTTTCGGCATCGATTTTCCGCACGAGGTGTGTAATTAAGATGGAAAAGTTCATTTCTTTCAGCATTCACGATAATGTGCTGGATTATACCTAGAATCAAGCTTGTCGAACATTTAATATAACTAATAGTGGCTCTGGCTAATTTCGTGCGAAACTCTTGGCTGAAGAATATCAACGTTATTATACATGTGGATATGCAATTAACGCTACGTATGCAAATAGTCTCCAGTTATACAAGGCGTGGACGTTATTTTATACACCTCCGAAGGTCTGGGTTTAATTTTTTGCAGCTAATATTTGCAGGTCTGATTAAGATATCTTTTTCACCACGTATCATTACGAGAGGGAGAATTGCTCGGAGGGCAAATAAAACTGAATGTAAATTTTTTTTTGAGGACACAATTTCGTCCAGCTTTGTATATAATCTGTATGGAAAAAAACGGCAAACACGTGAAACCACGTGGCGTGAGGGCTACTTTCACCATGATAAAAAGAAATTTCAAGATAAAAACAAAGGGTAACGAAGAAAACTACCTACCTACTCTGCTGTTAAAGTTCTGTGTTCTTTGAACCGCTATTTTCATTTCAAGTTAAATATTGTTTCAAGGAAAGAAGATACTTCGAATAATCTCAAAGTTGCAAATGAAATTCACTTTTAATAGTATGGAGATTTGATCGTTTCAGAGGTAATTTTGTGGTTGTGGCTTTCGATGCGATGAATTTGTTTTTTCTTTTTTTTCTAGTTTTCTTGTTTACATCGAAAACGGCCAATTAATTACCAATATTAATATATCAGCTGCACGAATGAAATATCCTGCAAGAACTGACAGGGTTTCGCAATTTCGCGTGAATCGAGGTCTACGATACAGTCTATGTCGTACAATATTTTATTTACATGCCTGTATTACATACAGACCTTTACCATATTTAGCATATTATACCTACAGTACCGCGTTCTGGGGTAGATAGAGATGGCTGCTTGCCCTGGGAATTGTTATTAAAATGCTTATTTCGAATGAAATGTTATGGGAAAATACTCGCGGCCCTTTACGAGACGCGTTGGGCGCGTTTATTGTGCGTTCCCTCTCTACGAGATAATAAATTCGTTTTTTTTCCACCAATTTCGAGCCTCCCGTCCGTTCATCCGTTCATTCGTTCGTTCGTTCGTTGGTTCGTTGGTTCGTTTCCTCACCCCGCGAAACAAACTCCCTCAGACAGGTACGGTACGTAATAAACATTAATAAATTGCGTTATACGTCTGATGGCAGGCAACCCGCCACCGAGGGAATCCCCGGCCCCGCCCCTCGCGTTTTCAGCTTCCTGAAGCTTATTCAACTTTGCTTAAATTCTCGTTAGTCCCATTAATGCTCCGCGAGTAATTCACCGACAGGCGTGGCGTTCAACCAGGGTTTACTCATCCTAGGCGACTCGGATGTCGCCTAACTCTCGTAATTGCACATTTGCTTGCCGATAAGGTTCGTGCCTGAATGATGTCAAACGACAACATCGACAATGCACCGAGGCATTAATTTATGCAATAATGAACATGCTTTAATTTATTACTATAACCGAAAAATATGGGACTGGATACGAAACGTAAATCAGTTTTGTAGCCATAATCGAAAGGTCTTTTATCTGCTATTATGCTGTTTCTTTTTTGCAACTGTCACGATAATTTAATGATGGTGCAACATTGAATAGACTCCAAGGATTTATTCTAATGAAAAAATTTAGCGAACTAAATAAATACGAGATTGAATGTTGGAGTAGCCAGAAAATGTAGTATCAACTTTAATCACGTCTCCTACAACATTCAAATCGTTGTTACAACTGTACCCATTTTTTTAGAATTCTCTAGTTACAGATGTTACAAATCAAACATTTCTCCCTGCAATTGAAAACTTGATTGATTTGAACTTTACAAAAATCAGAAATATTTTTATAGTAACTGATCTATGTTGATGACGAATTGGGTTCAATTAGTATTATTGTATTTCGAATTAATGAATTGGTTTTGAGATTAATTGGCGCCTTAAGGAGGCTGAGCAATTATTGGCAGCCTTTGAATATTGACTCAGCATTGGCTTATCGTAGTTGAACAGTACCGAGAAGGATGGCGCCAGGGGTCGCCAAGTCGAACATACAACATATGGCAAGTCGAAGATATTTTTTCACGCGAATAGATAACGCAGGAAAAAACTAGAAAAAAGCTTGAATCCATATCACGAAAAAAACTGATTTCCACGTTTTTTTACAATTTTTTCCTGCTTCATTTCCTCCTAACTTTTTTGTGGCCCTTCTCAAAAATGGAACTAATTTGAAATGATCTCTCTTGCTTTATCGAATTGAATAACCGGCGAGGTTGAAATGGAAAATAACTGTTCACTCCTTCTTCTTGGCACTTCGATAGTTCTAGCCACCTGCGTGGAGTGAACTGAGAAACGATTGCCTGTGTTCCAGAGAATAATTAGGTGAAAGGCACTAGCATTGAGCGAGGAAACCTGGGATAATGGGGACCTCGCGCGAAGGAAACAATTTGTCGAATAGCTTACTGCTGCAACCGTTCCGTTTATTTTTCACTTTATTTTTACTCACGTATAACAAGTTTTTCTTCTACACTTTTAATATTCGTTAGTGAAAACCGCGACGAACCGCGCTTGGTTTTAATTTCGAAGAGTTCCTCTTCTTCCTTTTCTTGTCATCTTTTTCTGTTCCGTACTTCGTCACTAATCATAATTTCAAGATTTCACACTCGTCTGCAGGGTAACATCGCATGCATTCCTCGTACCTAATTTAACGACGAGCTCTACGAAATGTCTCTTGATCGTTTCTAATTTATTCAAATCAAAATGCGACGGTGGCGAATTATTAATTCTTTGGAAAAATTAAATGCACCACTCACGAAAATATCATAATTTACGCATCATTGTTATATATTTATTAATAGTAGGATGTAAATTTTTATTCATTGAGTAATTCGTTCGAGTGACACAAATTTCGCAAAGCGGATATACTCGTTTTTATTTTTATTTTCTCTGGATATTTTAGCCGTTTTAAACCAAAGTCTACCTTATTTAAGACATTTAAAATTTAAATACTTCTTCTAAAGCGTTTCTTGAATTACAACTGCCTCCTTTCACATATGCGCAATATTCTAGAGCTGAAATTGCACCAGCTGACCATACCACAACCATTCGTGTGTTATTACGTTGAGAAATGAAATAATTCCTTAATCACTGATGCTTAACAAAGTAAAGTAATGAGTCTGAATGGGGTTAAAAGAGACGTGGTCTTGATAATTTCCACATATAAGTCTAGACATTTTTCTTTCTCCTTTCAAATGAAATAATTACGATGCGCTTGACCGGTACGTCATGATTTTTCAAATCCAACTGACATAGTGTTTCAAATTCACAATCGTGATCAGAATAGAGATTCCAATCGCATTCGAGTCTCTTATTTGCACAAGAAAAACACAGCCAGACAAATCGATACCAAGCCTCCCTGCAAGCTTATTTTTTCCGATCGATTTTACGTTCTTGTGCCAGGACCTGTGTCACCCCTGCGTCATGTCCTAATATAGCGAGTTTCACCGCCAAATACTGAGTTAATACGTGTCGAGGAAGGATTGACGGGTCTCCTGCCATAAATCTAACCGGAGTAAATGTTTCGCGGAGGAAAATAGGGCGAATTATGGTGCTGAGATGTGTGGCACGCGTCGGTTAAAAAAGGAAATTTCCTCGCAGAAAAAGGGAGAGCAAAAAAAAAAACGAGGGGATTTTTCCGGGTTAAGGTCTACAAAACATTCACCCTTTCCTGGGTGTGGAAATAGAGATGTTATCTTGGCGTGGCCATGGAAGCGCGTCGGTCTTATAGAGGCTTCCATTAATGTAATGGTTCGTCCATTCGTAGCCACAGGAAGGGAAGTGCATCGACTTGTTCGCGGGTAGATAATTGCCACCGCACCGTTTCCTTCCTCTATTTTCTGCTTCTTTTTTACCTACCTTTTTCTCTTTAGTTCCTTTACCGAATCACATCACTTTCCGTTTCGATCAATTTATTCCTTACATAAAGACTCAGGCTGAGATTTACCCTCGAATGACTTTGCGCACCTTACTATTCAATCATCTTCAACAGAATCACGTAACGCTCACATTGCAAGTCGCGTTTCGAGCCTAACCATTATTAAAATAATTGATACAATTTTTGACTTGAAAAATCATAGAACAATTTCGAAACACTCTTTAAAATTTGATTTTAAATGTGGAAATATATTCTCAAAGCAAAGAACAAAAATATAGAAACTAGTCGTTTTACTTACAAAATTTTATGTTAAAAATTTAACGTGATAGTCTCGAGTTGTGATATTTCGAGAAAAAAATTATCCCAATCGTGGTATCAAAAATAAAAAATGGTGATCACGGTTTCGTATTTTTCATGATATATTCTTATTTTTGTTTAAAATGAAAATGCATCAGCGTATTTTTGTTCAGAACTGCACGTAGAATATAGCTATTATGAACTCTTTTGCACCGTGATAGCCAAAATAGAGGACATTTGACCCATTCGGTGAGGACTGACTACAGCTTCCTCTCAAGGGAGGGTTTAGACCATGACTTGACTTTTGTTGGTTTGTACTGTTACGTTGGAGTGAGACTAGCATCAGTAATCAGCATCAGCTTCGGTCACAGAGATAACTTTGAGCGACTTTGGCACGTAAGGCATTCGTATAGACCAAAGGAAACTAGAAATCGTCTAACTCACGCTCGTGAGGATTATGACGCGAAAGAAGACTCGGTTCACGTCGCATTAGCTTTCGTTATGATATTGTTATGTGCTCTACCACCCAGGAAGACAAGCCACCAAATTTCACGCGTCATAATCCAACGAACGCTCTCTTACTTCACGGCTCGGAATGACGACTTGCCTCTTCGAGAAGATGATAAACTCAATATAGTTATAAAATAAAATATTCAATGATGCCAAGATGATAAAAAAAAAAGTGTTCCACTGAATTTATAAAAAATAATCTACTGAATAAAATGAGCCATCGTATTGTGGAATTCGAGAAAATTCACTAGATTTTTAAACATTTAAAAAGGATTCATAATGAAGCATCGACATCTGAGCTTTTGTTTGAAATTACATTATTTTCTATTTTTGTATATTGAAATAGATCTTAATAGTTTACGAACAAAATATTGTGGTTAAATATTGCCAATTGAAGAATATTAAATAAATACAACCTTCCGTATAATAAAATAGATTTAAAAATATTAATTTTTGTCTAACCAACCTCTAATGTCTAAAATAAAAAAACGTCAACAACCTCTAACACGTCAACGTAAAAATATTTATTCTCCTTTACTGATAATATATTATTATCGTCGGTAAACAACCGCTTGTATTTACAAGTAAACGGCGCAGGTGAAAGTTCAAACAGTGGCCCATACGGATAATGCCACCGATATGATAGATACTGTAAATAATAGATACTGTCTGAAAATCACTTCCGTTTCGTACCTGTGGGAGGAGGATGGAGAGTATATTTGATATCGATTGGCAGCCTTCAGGTATATTCCGCATCAAACTGAAAGGTAATACTTTGACGATGGATTTGCATCATAGCAGATAGGGGTGGAGGCCAAAGGCAAAGTGATTTCCCTGAATATATTTTTCCGGTAACTATAGACTCGCGTAACACAAGGATGGCTGAGGAATGTTTCAGGACAGTAAGAAGTAATTCGAACACTTTCAACCGATTTTAAAGAATTTTTCTAGAGATGTAGAAAAAAATGAAAAAAATGAAGAAAACTCTGACCTCTTTTTACATCGATTAGAAAGAGATTAAAACGAATACATCACTTATATAGATCACAATATAGATGTTATTTAAGCGTTTTAGGAAGAGATTTGAATGTATTTTAGGCGTCTTGGATGAGGTTTAGATCCCTTGAACGAAAATTCAAACAGTGAGCATTTTGAAAAATAGTTTTAGACATCTCTGATATTGAATCAATACTTTGTGCCTGGGGGAGTGGCAGGGGGTGCGGTAATTCTGAATAAAACCACTTCAATACGTATTCATTTAATGCAAAAATAAAGAAATGGAGAAAAAAGCTTCCTACGAATTGAATATCGTGATTTTATAAAATTGAAAATGTGTTAAAGTGACTTTGTTCAGAACTGCATGTAGAAAATGGGGCTGTTATGTCTTTTTTGCTGTTGCGGAAGCAGCCGAGACGAGAAGCATACCCATTGCCCATACTTACTTTACTATCACACTTTACTTGTTTTTCATAACGTCCAAAAATTTGTCGAAACGGTGAAGTATTGGAAGTGGATTTTCCTTTCCCTAACACGTCACGATCAATAGAGCAGCATCAACGATTCCTTGACTAATCCCAGTGGTTCAACCGGCGTGCAGGTATCTATATGCAAACTCCATTAAAAACTACTCAATTTCAAATCGATTGACGTCCCGAGGCGAGTGGGGGTGTATTGGCCGTGAAATATGGACGATAGGAGCTTTTTGTTATTTGCAGCACTGCACCAGGGCGCTCTCAGGCTGTTCGGAAGCTGATGTTTGTTTTCGCCGTTCCCACATCACGGTCACTCATTCTCGAAAAGGTACAAACCATTCGCACATAGAAGAGTTTCTAGTTCCGGTTTATACGGATCTCGACTATGTTAATTTTTTTTCATCACTGAAAAATATAGTTCTCGATAGAAAATGTTAATGAGATTCGTTTTTTTTAACCAGAGGATTGATTTACTACGGGATAATCTTTAATACACTGTAATTTCTTTGTAACTATTGCGATAATTTGATATTGGCGGATAAATCAATGTTAAAAACTTATTGAAATGAGAAAATCTGGTCAACTAAATAAATATTTACTCTTCTATGACATTTTTCGAAATTCTAACAATATGTTTGGACCGTTATTGTACCAATAAAAAATCAACTTTTTCAACATCGTGTGGACCGGAAGTAAGTGCACTTTTTCTCGGAGGAAGACAAGGACCCGAATGTTCTTTCCGAGCGTGACGAGGGTTTAGCTATCGAATTTATCCTCATTTCTCAATCACCCAAAAAAAGAAAAAAGACGCAGAATTTCAAGCTGATTCATGCGTGAGCAGTGAATTCTGCTTCCTGTTCCTTCCTCGAGGAACAACGGCGCGGGCCCGTCAAGGCTTTCCTAAATCTGATGGAGATTGATGTGGTTCGTATTAATCTACCCCTGTCCGGTACTCCTGAGGTGGTTACTCCGACCGAGCTGATTCTGAAGGATGAAGAATAATACGGATTATACATTATGCTCTCTCACCAACCTACCCCTCGCGCTTCCAAAAATGAAATACCTTTAATCCTAATCCTGATGATTTTGATGGTGTAAGTGCAGGAGATAGGGGTCAAAAAGTAGAGTGGTTATTATAAGTATTAAAAAGGTGACAGCATAGAATTTTTAAGGGGTTGGTGGTAAGAATGTTGAACGATAAGAAAAAAATTTAATTTCCGATTATTCTAGATCGTGGCTTTCGAGGTATAGACCTAATTTGATTTCATTCCACACTTTGACTTTTATATATAATGAGAATTTTACACTTTTTTAAAAATCGATATAGTGATCATTTTGGGTACATCGTGCAGCATGAGAAGTCCTGGACAGAATCCCTGTTGTGAGTAATTTTCAGAAACTGAGGAATTTGCCTATCTGGAAATTGTAAGTTTCATCAAGACTTCGTTTTGGCAAAGTGATAGGTTTGCTGTCTAATTTGGCAGTCTCCACGAGTTTCGCTATCACGTATCTAGTATAGTTGTGTGTGACAAAATTTTTCTCCAATTCGGGACTTGGTAGATTGTGTTTGTACAGGAAATGAAGCGTTGTTTTCTACTCACCAAAATCTCGGGACTTTCTCGCTGACCTTGCGAAATTCGTTTTTTTTTTGTATACTTATACGCCGGCGGAATATCAAATTGGTGAAAGACGATTTGAGGAGGAAAAAAATTAGGTCTGCGTTATAAAATTGAAAAAATAGCGATATTTTTGTCTCGACAAAATATAGAAAAATTATTTCTGCACAAATCGTGAAAATCTGAGCGTATTGGGATTAATAGTAGGTAAGTCTCGTAAAGTTCATGGAAAAAAAGTTGGAGCAACAAATTGGCGATATCCCAACAAGTTTGATGTGGTACGTAATTTGAGGAATGCTGGGTAGGCTATTCAGACCCTTTGGTCGTGTTCGTATTAGTCTTGGGGAGTGCGGGGATCGGAATAGAAGGGGTCAAAAGTATACAGAGATTGCGAATGAGAGGCCGAGCAACTTTGTCGCAAGTTTAGATTGAGTTCAATCTGAACTTATCGTCGGGCCGTGTTCGCCACGGTGGAGGGGGAGCTAAGAGAGAGAAAGCGAGTGAGAGAGGGTGAGAAGCGGGGGTTCCAGTTGTCATCTAATATTTTCTGGCCAAGCGAGGCTCGGCCAAACTGTCCTTCTTTTTAAATTACATGAGTTTTTTCCCCGCTTCCATCTGCGCTCAATTTTTCGCCAACTATTGCTCGAGCACTCTGTGCAGATTCTTAAGGAATCCTTTTTGGAAGTCCTCGACGCAAGATTAATTTCTCGTTTGGAAAGAAACAGAGGGTGTGAAATGCTCGTCTTACCGTTTTCGAACTTAGCATGCACGCGGCTGATTCCCTTTTTATATTCGCTTTTGGATAATTTTTCAAGGCCGAAGAAAAGCCTTGTTTGAATCGCGATTTATACCTGCTCGACGTAAAGGTTCGCGAAAATGTTCACGCGTCACAAGTCAAAAGTAAATCTCAGAATCTCCGATATGCAACTTTTTTTTTTTGATTATTGAAGAGATATTTTAATACAACTTTATATAAGAAAGACGCATTTTTCTGGTTGTATCTCGTACACATACATGAAATTGATAAAAAATTAGTCATGTTTAAAATTTTCGATTTCCTACCGAAGACTCGAAGAAAAAATGAAGAGAAAAAAAAGGGATGGGCTTCCATCAAGTTATGCAATAGTTTGGAGAAGAAAGAACGACGGCGATTCATTTTTACGCTAATTGTAAGATATTTCGACGTGACGGAGGCGTACTAATTTGGCAAATTTTATAATTGTAAAACTTGCTTTTAAATTTCTGGAAATTCGTGTCAGGTGCAGTCAAGGAAGCTTGTGAGAGAATTCAAGAAGGTAATTAAGGAAATGCAGAACGTCTTTGGCAAAGGGAAACACCGCGGCGGGAATTGTGCAGCCTCACGATTCGAGATTCTGGTCACAGCTGTTTGCCGCAGAGAAGAAGAAGAGCCGAAGGAGAAGATAAACAGCGAAACAAGTTCTGTTAGTGTTGGAACTTTTGTGTCGGCGTGTATTTTCCTCGCGGGATTCTCGTATTCCTCGAGGTAATTCGCTCCTGGCGCGGCTTAGGGTTCGCACTTTTGTTCAACGCTGAACAAGATTAACGCGAAATGGGACTGTGTGACGGATTTGACACCGTCTGTCAACGTATTTTTGTGTGTGTGTGGTGTTTGCGAGAGCAGAAATCGCGAGCTTGATAAGAGAGAAATTATCTTTGACGTTTTACCCGACGATGTTTTTACCCGAGAGAAATAATGTAGAAAAATTAAACCTGTAATATAACATGTCAGCAAGACTGCAGAGATTCAGGAACTACGTTATAATATTATACAGGAAATCCCCTTCGTTCCCGAAGCGTAATTATATGCCTGACACGTACAACGATTTTATAAAGACTTTTATTTTATATACGCAAACCCCAAGCAACTTCGCTAACTGGATTGTGAATGGGAAGTGACTTAGTCAGGTGAATTTTAACGCATTTATTTCTTATTCTCTTATAGTTCGTATTTCATGTATCTATACTCTGCCTAAGTTCCTCGTTTCACCCAGCAGCAAAACAAGTATACCAACTTTATTTCCACCCAATTAGCTATGCACAGAGTCCGGTATTTAGAGAAACCGAATCTATCCTTCAAGAGTGCTTTTTTGCGTTGATTTTATCTTCAGATAAGTTTCAGCGATCGTCTTATCGCGAAAGAAATATTTTATTATACCCATCAAGTTTATCAGCAAAGGTAGGGAAGCCTTTAAATTTGTTTGTAAAATTTCGGAAAAGTTTTAGAGAGGAGGAAGTATAGAACTGAGGAGTTTAGGAGTTATTTCTTATGGTATACGAATGCACGATGTAGGTGTACGAAAATTCCGGAACTCTTTCCATCCATTATTTGTTAGCAAGTATTCTCACAGCATGTGGTGCGGACAGCGCGGAGCTCGAGGAAAACATTTATCAAAGCCAATTTGTGAAAGTTATCGCATCCATAATAATTAAATTCGTCTAAGCTTGACGCTCGGAGTTTATTATACGTAGGCGTTGAAAAAACAAATGCATACAGGGTAGTAATGCCAAAACAAAAAAAAAAAAATTGAGTAAAATGAAGTGAAATAAACGAACGAACAAAAAAGTACGATATTTCACATAACGTAGAACGCTCGTCTTTTGAAAAGATCTCTTTTCAACCTAAACAAACTTTTTAAGGGGTCCCACGGTGGAAAATCGTTAATGACTGTTCTCTGAAACACCCTAATAAATATGGATCTAACAAAAGTACACATATGAGAAATTAATCAAAAAACATTTTGATAAACTTGTAATTTTCTTTCTTGAAGAAATCTATAATCAGAACTGTTTTCTTCTGAATTTCATTACAGGTTCTATGGAATTTTATGTGTAATCGAATCGCTCGTTTTTATTACTTAAAATGGAAGAAAAAAGTTGAAAGAAATCTGAAATTTCATAATAAATTCCGATTGTAAAGCGATTTATGAAGAAACTAATATCGGCGTTCTGATTTGTTTGAAAATTAAAAAAAAAAAATTACCGTACCGAATAGCATATTGCGCGTTAGAAAACATACAACATAAAAAAGCAAAGTGGAAATATAGTACTAATATGTAAATCGAGGGGAAAGATAACATAACACAATCGTAAATTTCAACTCCTCCTCTTTGGTTCAGAAGAAGAGTTGGCAAGGTCCGAGAGAGATCGAAACTGTCCTCAATAACTCTGAACTACCCCTTGAAGCATGGAGAATTCCTTTTGGTTCCGTCCGGTTTCATCCGTTCGTTCTATCTTTCACCCCGGGCGGATTTATTGAAATTTTATGCAGTCCTCGATGAGGTCCAACTTCGGAGTTTTATAGCCAACCGAGGTGAAATAGACATCGTGAGAAGACGACTCGCGAGTTCTTACAGCATATCGTCCTGCAGCTTGGTTTACATAGCGCAAATTTCGAATCGCGTGTCGAGTTTTCGCAGCTCCGAATTTGCGCAAAGGTTCATTCAAACTTCCTTGAATGACTGTACAGTATAAATATTTTTTTTAGAATTGATATAGAAACGTTTTGACTTTTAATTTATAAAGCTTAGGTTTCTTTAGAACTGCTCTCAGCCTGTTATTCTCGTATATTTCAAGCGACAAAACGGGTCGCTGGGTTTTGTGGATTTCTTTTGATTTTTGTTCCAGCATGAAACACGCGACAATTAATTAACGTACAAAACGCGATGTCGTGTATTATCTACGATTATTAATATCGTTTGCAGGACGAATCGAGCCGCCGCGTTGGCTCTCCAACAATAATAGTTTCGACTAATGGAGTAACGGAGGAGAGAAATTTAGTGCTCAAGGATCAAACGAGGTTAATCGTAGTCTTAATTTAACCACGTGCTTCCTAATCACCTTGCGACTATCACAAGGATTCGTGAGAATAGGCGACTTGCTTTGAATCTCCAGTAAATTTAGATTCGTTTCTAATCGAACCGCAATTGTCAGCAATTAGATTCGAGAGCCTCGGCCATGAATTAATTATTAATTGGCCAACAATAGGATCTGATATAAAGATACAAAGATACAAATTTTAAATCACGCATTTCATCTAGAAAATTCATCTAGACAAATTCTCCTTGACCTTCTCGATCTGTTTCTTTAATCCGAATGAATTTTCGTCGACGTTTTAGCCGCATGGCCGGTTTCTTATGCAAGAATAAAGTTATTCGGACATGGCTGGTATTGAGAGAGATGAACTCGATCGATTACAAAGATCCAGAATCAAAAATCCTTACTAGCAAAACCTATCCTACGATATCACGTATTTTTTCACACGAAAAAATGACTAATTGATTTACTCAAATGTTCCTAAAAATAGATCGCTGGCACAAAAATGGTGAATTTTGTAGTCCGTGATAAGTTTATCATAAAATGACTTTGAAATCGGCATAAGATCCGTGCTTGATCGCTACATGATTGTCGCCTTTGTTTCTATTAACCGAAAATACGAAAGCTGCAACAATACTTAGTGAGAGAATCGATCTCGCTAAATAAATGTTCAGCTCAGTGACTCGGTGGGAATTCGGTGAATCCGCAGGATATCTGAAATCCGAAATAGAAGAGGGTTTAAGGCTAAGCTAACCTGAGGTTGTGATTGTCGGTGTTGTCGGCGGCGTCCTCCCCCGACTCCTGGGTGAGAGGTCCTTGCGTTACGTCGACCCCCATACTTCCAAGGTCAAGTGCTGCGTAGGTGCGTCGGGCCTGTACCCTGGTTACGCCCCCGTCGACGCCGCCACCCCCGGTCACTTCTCCCCCGCCAACCAATTCCTGGTAAAGCTCGTCGTAGAGGGAACTGCCGCTGTTACTGTTCAGGGCGTCGTCAAGGCGCGCCGGATCCAGATGATAGTTTGGGTTCTCGAAGGAGAGGAGTCCGTTCTCTGAAAAATGCATTACCATTGGTTATGCCGTCCCTTCCTGCAGGACATTTGGGTCTCAACATCTCCCCGAATAAATTCTGGCTGCGTTAATGTGACTTTCGAGGCCCAAAAAATTGAGGAGAAGACCTGTTTTCCATTCCAAAACAAAAGGATGTTAACAAAAGGCTGATTATTTGTAGTGCCGCATAGCAGCTCATTATGATTCAGAATGGTTGCTGTAATCGTCGTATCTGAAAATCAATATTGCGACTTGGGTTCGAGACACCAACGTATATGGTATGTATTCGGAAAATCTGGAGGGAGGACACATTTTAAAAACCGATAATGGACTCTACGTTAAGTAAACGTTTTGTAAAATTGCATGAATATTGCTTTCGAATATATTGGATAATAAATGTGAATATTTATGTTTGTTCGTTTTTAATGCTTCCACCAAATGGTGATAATAGCGTTACAACACTTTGTCTGAATGGTGCGTAAGCAGGTAGGTTCCGAAAAAATACAAGTATCAAAAGAGCCATTATCATAACAAAGATAGAACAACTCTCGGAGACAAAACTTGATCTAAATTAGTTTGAAACAAATAGATTTAATTTAAATATGAATTCACTTGAATTCATTCCGTCTTATAAAATCCAATCAAGTTCTGTTCGTAGAACAAAACAAAAACTAATGAAAGAAAGTCAAACAATTACCTGCCCATACGTCGCTTTGACATTCTAAAACGTATTTATTAAAAAAAAAATTCCAGCCACAGCGAGAGGATCGCTCATACAATTGAAATTCATATCAATGAATATAGTTATAGTATATCCATTTGTGGCATTAATAACGATGGATGGTGTACGAATTGTCCATGCAAGTGCTACACAGTTCCCCGTGAAGCGTAGCCACGGCATGTGTACGCGGAGGAGGTGAATATGGGATGAAAATTATGCATATTTGCCGGCATAAGCCGGCCATCGTGTGTCCCCGGGTTTTGCAATATATATACAGTATACTATATTGCATGTACAACAGCAAATACTCGGCGCGAGTTCCGGACGAGGTAGCAAATCGCGAGTCCTCGGGTAGGTTTTCCCTTGGCCTCGTTTGTTCGATGTCTATTTGTGCCGCCACCACCTCCTTATCGATTACTTGAAAATGTCGTGGCAATCCATCCTCTGCACAGTGCCCCGGCACTGTAGACTGATGTAGAAATTTGTCAAAGTCCCTGCAAGGGAATTTGGATAAACGAATTTTAAGAGTAGGTACACGTAGGAATACGAGACTTCGTGTCCGAATAAGGTACAGCTTCTTCAAATCCACGCTAGGATTGAAACTGAAAGAAACTAACAAAACGAAAGGAGAAGATAAATGGGTTAAAGAAAATGAAAATAATGGATGCTGGAAGAGGAGGATAAGGAACAAACGAAAAACCGGATGCCTCGGGGATGAAGAAGACGCGACGTGAATGTCTCTCTGCGGTACCGCATGACCTTATTTTCGTTTCTCTTCTCTCTTATTCACCTCCGGGACGCTCGTGTACTTTTCTTTCACACTTCTCTCGGTAACCTCTGTAATGGGAATGCTTCTTCCCACTTCTTTAATCTTGACCCTACAGTCTACAGTACTTTGGTACATGAATAAAGTGAATTGAAAGATGAAAAATAAGTATAAACAAAGAATGGAACGGAAAGTAGAAGAGATATACCCTCATCGGATAATTCAAAACTTACTGATACTCCTCAAGACGTTCACTGCGGCAAACACAACCCTGTACAGGCATCGGTAAAGGACGTCCATACTGTGTTTGGGTCAGCATATTGTCTTCGGTTGAACACTTCCATTTGTTAATAGCATTTGATTTTAGGATACTCTGTCGTCACGCGAATAGAATATATTTTTATTGAGCAGGTTAAACGCCGTCCCATACACGTTGGAAAAACTCTTCAATCGTCCGTCGCGTTCCTTAGACGGAAGGTTGGTGGGATTAAGTCGAGGAGTAAGCTAGAGTTAAGGAGCAAATGCCGAAAACTATCGCCACGCGGTTTTCTCGGTTGTAAGAAAATTTCCGTCGTTGGTAGAATTGCGTTGCATGCACATGCGATGTTCGCTGTTTTCAGCTCGCACGTGCTTGAGCTCGACATGGAGTTGGAGATGACGAGCAGCCGCAGCGCGTCACTTGAAAAGCATTTTGAAATAGTTTTGAGAAACTTTGTCGTCTGTACAGCGCTCAAAGAGCGTGGTCGAATGGCGAAGTATGAGAAAGCGGCGCTGTTTTCACTCGAGAGCGTATGTGGCGGAGGTTAACCTTTAGACTGGCAGGATAAATGAGGTTCGAGGACTACAACCCTCCTCAAACGACAGCGACAGACCCCCTGTCTGCCGCTGTTCCTTCCTGCATTGTGCGGCGTTTCCTGGAGAGCTGCCCTCAGCTCGCACCTCCAGGTTACACATCTATAGATAGATATAGTATAGATATAGATAGACGGGGAAAAGCTTCGCCGACAGCCATGAGGGATTCCGATGGTAGCTTTTAGGAGGGAAAACCCATCGCCGGATAACCTTCGGGCTGTATATCTCCCCAGGCGAGAACGCGTGTCACTATTGGCACGTGACTCGACGGTCACGGTTAGGGGTGGGTTCACTATGCGCCAAGATTTTCGGGGGTGATGAGAGTCGATGTGTGTTATTTTGCCCGCGAGTTTTCGCTAACAAGACTGATTAATTCTGAGATTGATATATGCGCAATGTGCTAAGCGCATGCGGAGGAGGATCGATTCCGCAGAAATCAGTTCTACGGTGCAAATGTCCTACAGAATAGGTTCTACAGACTCGTTTCTGCGGGATATTTTCCTACGAAAAGGAATTTACGATTTAGAGTAATATTGCGTAAATTATTTCACGTGTGAATCTCGAATACTAATTTTTGTAAAAAAATATTTCTATGGATACGAGTTTGTAGAAAATTTCTTCTGTGGAACCGAACCGCATTCGGTGTATGCACGCGTTTCGTCGTTCAGAGAAAAGAAAAAATTTCGAATAAGAAGAGATTCTCGAATATTTCAGTGAATTGAGAATATCCACATTGAGGGTGGATGGAACTCACAGTTTAAATCAGAGGTTAGAAAACGAGAAGAAATCGTTCTAAAAACCTCCAGCAATATTATTTTCGCAAATGGCAGTAAACGCGAATGAAATAATATCTCTAATCCGTAACAGAAGCCGTGAATCTGAGGTAATTTGAATAAAATAAATTAACTGATATAAACAGTCTGAGAAAGGTTTCATAATTAGAACGTATAATAGAATTGTAAAGCGGAAATGTAATTTTTCACGGACATCTGTTGTACCGTACTGACCAACATCTATTTGTATCCACTCTGGTGGTAACTATGTATACAAAATTTTTTCAGGCGATTGTTAGAGATTTTTACGGTGAACAAATTAATTCCAGGAACATCAGATGATAAAATATCTAAGATAAATTGTTTTCAACTTGCTAACTGCAAGCTCTTTTGACAAATTATTGATCTGTTAGCTATTGTTATTCGAAATTCTTTCATCCACCTTATTTCGATTAGGTTCATTCATCTTTAACTGTCAACGAAAAAGCAGTGAATAATTATTGACAAGAATGGAAAAGTAAAACTAATTTTATTTCTCGTATTTTGTCATGCAGACCATCACGTTTCTCTAAAATAAAAGTGCTTAACGATTTTTCCTTGTTTTTCAATATGAAACTGCTGTTCTTTACATTCGAGCAGTAGAGAATCCTTTGAATCTAGCCTGCAGCCCTTTAATTTACAACTCGCTACACGCGTACAATTTTTCTGGCTTATCGCGAAGCATATCGCTCTAAAGAGATCGTATCGTCCGAGTCTACTCCGTACTTTGATTTCCCCCTGTTACAAAGTCACGAAGTTTAATGCTCGACAAGTATCGGAATGACAGAGCACAACGTTCAGCTTTTAGCCGCCGTCCATTTTTGTTTCATGTACCCATTTCGTATTGTACATTGATCTTAGCAAACGGTTAATTACAGACGGCGGGAGCGGAAAAGCAAAAAAAAAAAAAAGAAAAAAGAAAAAATCTAGCAGGTAGAATATTTACATTTTTAAACGAAAATAACTGCACCCAGGTGAATGACGTGACGTAAAAAGTAATAACGAAGTGATGATTAATTGACTTACGTAAGTCCGAAGTAATTCAACGTAATAATTTTTACTCAATTTTAACCCTCGAAGTTATAAAGACATTGAGTAATAGCCAAAAGCGACAGGAGTTTGATAACCGCGGGATGATTGATTGGGATGTTAAAATGAGCCGTTACATTGACTTTGAGAGTAACAAATGCCTGGCCCGTAATCCTGCTTCTAGATCATGTGCGAAACGGCCGCGTCTAAAGTCAGGGGCTCGTAAAGCACCCCCAATCAACAAATTTTCTCGGGGTTAAAGCATTTCGCCCCCGAACGCATCGCGCGTGGTTTGCAACCCGCTCAATTGCCTAATTACGCGAATTCCACGGTGGAAGTCATCGTTTTCCCAGACGCACCGTCCGACTCCGTGCCCAGCCGGCGAAGATACCCTTTTCGTCCAACGAAATGGGAAATGGGAAATGGGAAACGGGAAACGGGCACGCCAGGATTTAGTGTTTTAATCGCCCGAGGTGTTCCTACGCGTCCCTCTTCCCGCCCGAGGGGGTCTAACACCGATAATTTAGAGGATTGAAAACTTACTAGACACGTGAGCTGGATATTAATCCCCGACGTTTAAACATTCCGGTATTATACTACCTCGATTTGCACAAATTTATACCCAACACCGTTCTACTACGGGTTCAATTACGCTAATTTCAACGTTTCTTCAACCCTCTCTGGAACACCCTTTCGGAAATAAAATTCAAAACTGACTAAGATTTTACAGCTTTCTTCTTCAACGACGGTAAACTCTCGGTGAGACAGTTTCAACTGTTTCATCTGGCGATTGAAATGAAGCTGACATTGGCAGCCAGATTTAGCAGCCGAATGTGTTAAACTTCTTGGAAATAGAAAGATGCAGTTTTGGTCAGCTGTTTTGTAAAAATTTAGATTTTTGGACTTGACTATCTTATTCGAATGAACATCAGAACTTTTAGCTGCTAATTCTGGCTGCTGTCTTCAGCCTCGTGAAATTGAAAAGATATGGATCTTCTAGATGAAATTGATGAAGTTAAGCCCCGGATTATCAGCCGCGAAATGCGTTTGCTAGAAAATTCCATCAGCTAAGGAATTGAGGTAAGGGGGGCCCCCAAGACAGGGTGTAAAAAGGAAGTCGTAATATTTAATTCGGATTCATAATCGTGGTGTTTCACCCCTTTGTTTTCGTACTGTATTTTCAGATGCATTCCGTAAGTTTTGGTTATAGTTCGTGAGTCGTAATGCCATTTTAGTCAATCCAACAACTTTTCAGTGTACTTCTGATATTTTCTATTTTAAATGCTTATTTCAATTTAATATTGTAACTGTATCGATAGTTATATCGACTGTAAGATCAGAAATGTAAGATTAAGGATAAATGTTAATTTTAATTTAGGGTAAATAGAATGCGTAAATCAAATATCTCACTGCCTTATTGGTAATAAATTTATGAAGCGTGGGAGAGGAAGCTCCAGAAAAATTTGTTTCATTATTTACCCAGGAACATAATTTGCATCCTTGCCCCGGGCCCCTGAATGCCTAGTTACGCCCCTGTCGACGAGCCTTGTATTGTAGAAGTGCCTCGTTTTTCGTATCGTTTCAACAAAGTAACAAATTATACCAATATCTTACGATTCGCAAAAAATTCTAAGACACTTCTATAATTCATTTGAAATTTTGATTGTGGTCGATTCCCATAAATAAAAAACGTACATTTGATTCAATGACAATTCACTGATTCCTACTTATAATTCACTAGTGAAAAAAAACTGTTTATGAACTATAAATCAGTGAAAAATTAGTTAAAAATCATCAAACCGTCAGTGTATAGGTATACACTGGTGTTTTCTAGTAGGTACATAGTATCTTTATCACAAGGAATGAATGAATTTTCACTAGTTTAAACTTAGAGAATAAAGTCAACTTTCGCAAGCTCTGTTTTCATATCATCTATCGTTGAATTAAAGTATCAACAACTCTACCAGAATAAATCTTCTTATCGTTCGTGAACGTGTTCGCATATTGCATTCCCTTTTTCACCAAAATTCACAATTCGGTGTACCAATCAATGTAATTGTAATTCAATGCACCAAGAAACAGCGGAAGGAAGTGCAGAGGCACAAAAACACAAGTCGAACAAGCAGCCAAGTCACTTCTCAGGGGAATCGATAAGGCGAAGCTGGTGACTCACAGGGGCGGTGACAGGACCTACTAGTGGGGCTGCCTCCTACGGATGCACGTGTATGGCTAATACACGAAGCTATTTAGCCAAAGCTCGGGTTAGCTTTAGCCAATCCAACCTAGCCCAACCCAATTTCTAACTCAAGCTCGCTTTTCACTCGATTTCCTCATCGTGCTTCTCACCCTTTCTCCCTCTCTCTCTCTCTCGCTCTACTCTACCACCTTTCGAATAATGAATAGCCAATTTCGGAAATAGTAGAGAACCTTGAGTTACGGTAGAAAATGAAATTAGCCGGTTGATCAATTGAAATTGCGTTTAAAACAACGTGCCGTAAAGCTTGAGGAACGATGGAGCGCTCTTCGCAACTTTGTTTCCTTCCCGTATCTAGTTTTAAACCGACACGGGTAGTGGACTATACCGGAAGATGCTGCGTGCTCGCACGAGGTATCTTGACATCGGACAAAAGGTGCCGCAGAGAAGCCTAGGGGACGAAGGGAACGTACGCGATATCTAAATGTTATGGGGTGCAGAGTGTCGATGCGCCCTGGGAACTGGGGCTGGTTGGCTGGCTTGGTCCAATCCGAAAAGTGATCGTTAAAGTTTATAGCGACGGCTCACCGAAAGGTTAAGATTTCCTTCCCTGAACGAGCAACATTTAGCTTTACGGTGGTGGTAATTCTGACATAACAGGCAACTGCAGCCAGTTTGCCTCGCCACCTCGATCTCCGCGATAAAAATTAATCTCCACTCACTCTCCCCAACGCCGCGACGGTGACCTGCAGTTTTCCCAAAATTCGGTACTCGTTATAACTTTGTCAATTTTACTACAACTGGAGAAGGAAAATACGCCTGACTCACTTTTTGAGCTCTGCAGTCATTTATTGAAATGAAATGAAACGAAAAAGGGGGCGAAAAGGATATCGGGAAATCTATAATCTGATGTAGAAATATTTTCCGAGTGTACATTTAAAAAACAAGAAATACAAAATTGGGGCTCGAAGTAAATTAATGCAATTTTCCTTATTTAAAATGAAATAATTAGCGCGTATAGAATCACATTTCCGTTTCCTTGAATTCCGACCTTCGGTACGAAATGAAATTTCACTTCACCCCGTCTGCGTGGCGAAAATTTCCCAAATTAAACATTAAATACCGTCGGCTGGTACGAGGAAAATATACTGTACCCGGCACACATATGAACAGAGATTTAATTACGTGAACGTTTAACAGGCTAAATGGTATCGCGTTGAGCTGCAGGTGCAAGAGTTACAAGCATAAATTACTTGCCGGTTAGATATTATGTACAAACTATACCTAAACGGTGAGCCGTAATAAATAGATAAAGTCGAAAGCACTCTGACGTGACAAATTTTAAGCAACTCAACACGTTCTCGCGTGTTTTTTTTTTGGCATCTTGAAGAGCAGCGCGTGAGAGTGGGGCAAAAAATGGTAATAAAAATGGAAAAAAAGAGAGAAATAAGATAAACTCAAATCGAATAATATATTAATACGGTAAATCACTATATAATGAAACTTCATGCTACACGAGGCGGGCGAGGAGGGACGCGATATGCGACGGTGGTAATTTTTTTGTTAAAGGAAGGGTCCGCGTTTTTGCCCGGCGCAAGATCGCCTATCTTTATGACTTAATAACCAACTGACGCCGGCCGAGTTGGACGGGGTTAGGCCTCTTTTTCTCGCTGCTCTGAATGCTTTTTAAAAACGCGATCCCTCGTGCAAATTCGCCATGCGAAAGCCGTTATTGTCACGGCCCTTGATTTGTTTCTTTCGGTACGTTCTTTTCCTACTTTGCGGTTTATTTATCTCCTTCGCTTTTAATTTCTCTCCACTTACCACCAAGGTTTCACGTGTGAAGTAATAATCAAAGAAATTTTGACCTAACGGCGTCATGTATAATCATAAATATCAACAATAAGACTTCCCTTCCGATTATTCGAATCAATTTATGTAAGACTTAAGATTTTTTCGTCGACAGCTTTGGAGAAAGGTAAAGGAGTAACCTCACGTTTGACGACATGCTTTAGCGATAAAAAGTGATATATTGCCATTGATGTAGTGAAAACGAGTAACTTCATTATTTCCATAAAGTTCTAAGAGGGTTTTAAGAGCTTCTCTCAAAGGGTAGTAACGCTTCGCCTATAAGTGCAGCAGCAGCAACAGCATCTTAAAACTTGTTCTCAACTTGAAGTACAATTTCGAGGGTGTCTATGGGGTGGATAATAGTTTGCGGTCTAAGTACGCGGGGCATAATAACAACACCGACTAGCGAGTTTGCGTAATAAAGAGAGCGCGGAAAGTTTATCCTGCAAAAGGGCAATAAGTCGGTCGTAACGTAGTCGCAGTAGTTTAGCTACTTTAACACCGCGTATCGCGTCCTACAGAGAACCAAGGGGAGAGAACTGAGAGAGTAGAGAGAGAGAAAGAGAGATACGAGTAGAAGGAGTCACGACGCGACGGAGGCGCACAACTAGGTGAGTCAGCCACGTCGCCGCTCGTCGTTCTCATTCACTTGCACAGACACAATTCACAGACACACTGCTAGACGAGAAATAGCGTTCAAGGGTTGCGTGCGGCGCCAAGTATGAATGGCGCCGGGTCGTCTAGCCTCCGCGGATCGCCCGTCTCCGTCTATGTTCCCGTCCCCTTTCTCGTTCTATTCCCTCTCCACGTCGTCATCTCCGTGCGTCACTACTTTCTGGCCAACAAGCCTCTGGCCACATTAGTAACCGCTGCAAGCCAAGCTTCGTTTTCCATGCAGAGTGGCCGATATACCGCGGTTCGTACAGCCTGGCCAAATTATTAAAGTGCCAAAACAGAAACGAGCGATATGGAACAGCGATAACTGCATGAATATTTTTATGGCGTAGTCATGTGGCGTATAGTCGTGAATAACGTGAACCAGTTTTTTTTGTGGCAGGATAGATGCTCTGGTTTCGTTCACCTTGGTACCAGTAGTGACCATTCTTTGATCCAGATTCGGTCTAATATTTGTTAGGTATAATATGAGGTTTTGGCCAGGAATAGTACAGACATGGTTTGATCTGTGTAAGCACAAGTTTTCAAATGAAAAGTCAGATGCAATTTCTTGAGTAATAAAAACTTCTGACCATTGGAAGTCAGACTTTATAAGTCACAAATCGCGTAATTAAAGAGATTAAAGGTGAAATTAATAAATATACAGATTTTTATGAAGGTGGCCACAAATGGCACCTACAGTAACCACGAATGGTGCATATATAATACCCTAAAAGTTATGATACGCTACCGATTTTCATCCCGTATAATTTGTGTTCAACATTTTTTTTCCTAGACTGTACTGCCGATATTGTATTGTCGATTCGCTCACCCCTCTCACTCTGTTTTAATAATTACAATTTCTACTACCAGGACGGACGTTTACGACCTCGCCAAGTGTTTGGCGTGCGTGGAAGTACTTGCAGCTTTTTCGCACTGCTAACTCGCAACCTCTGACCTTTACCAAGAATTAGACTAACCTAACCTCGGCACGGTTCATGGAGGGATGTAATACGCGCACATATATATATATATATACATATATACACGATTAACGTCGTTCGAAAAAGTTACTTCGGCTTAAGTTTGTCCATGAAATGATGGTTAAACATGTCAAGTATATGATATCAAATGGTCGGAACGAAATTCAAAGTATTTTCAATTCCATGTGCATCGAATAATAAAATACGTGTAAAACATCAATTTTTTTATTCAAATCGGTAGATTTAGTTTCATGTTGTTAGAAATATTCTAAAGAATAAAGAAATCCAGTTTCGTTGGTTTAAGATCGAAATTATGACTTCCAAAGTGTAGGTCCGCAAATCGTAAACACGAGTGAAGACCTGCTGCGGGACGTAGGTAATAACTTGATCAAGTATGCTTGAAATGACTTGAAACCATTACCAGATGTAATTCAAACTAGTTAAAAAAAAACCTCAGATTTCAAAGAATATCCATGCAATTCTTCTCTATTGAAAAAATTTCCGAAACCACTTACTTTTCGGTCTCCTATGGTAGGTCCCACCCTCTTAAATACTTAGCAGGAACTTGATGACTTAGGTAGCTTTGCGGCAGGGGTTTGTCTTCGGGGACCTTGAGCTGCCTACGCTTCTTAACCTGACCGACTTCCCAACTACCACCACTCGTCAATAATCTATAATCTATACTAATCACGAAGCTTGCGACCTCCGTATCACTCGGTCCTTGAGAAAGTCTCGATTCGTGTCGTTCCGATCGGGGCTCCGATCCCGCAATTTTTGGTCAATTGTGATTCTGGATTTGGTGCTCGATGAAGAGTTTGTTTTGTTTAACCCTTCGTGGTCACTGTTACTTTTCATCCCATAAGAAATACATTGTTTCTGGGGTCGTGTCGACCCCGGTGATCGCGGAGGGTTAAATCGGAAACATGTTTCATTACAATCAAGTTCATGTTTCCTTCCAAAGTGGATTTACACGTGTATTAAACTAATTGAAGATCAATCACTGGCTTAAAATATACTTTCGACGATTTCCGAAGTAAGAAAACTTGCGAGACGTTCAGTGCGTTTGATTTGAATTTTCCAACTCTCGGCGAGACGCTGTTCGTTCAAACGTTTTCCAGATCAGCACTAGCTTTCGAGGTTCAATCAATGCTAAAATAGGATTGCACAAGGCTCACCTTTAACTGTGACCTGAGTCAGTGGTACAAGGTCTCTCGTGCACGTAACGACACTGAGCTTTAAATAGTCGTAGAAGAGCCCGTCGCGAATGCGATACTACGTTTACATATTTTCATGAAACCGCGGGTGTTATTACATTTTTAGATCCATAAACTAGAGGGTAGATTTCGCAACGTATTTCTTTCGCGTGTGGTTTGCCCGTCGGTTTATTGCAGAAAGTAAATAGCTGTATATTTGCATCAAACATGTATACAATCGCGGTGGTTTTATATCAAGATCGGACACGTTTTTCTAGTATTTTTTCAATGTCTCTGCAGGCGCTTTGTTTCAAACGGATTCAGGTTAATTTGTTCAAAATTTTTCACGCTACCCACTGTTGGACGAATTGCACATACTCGCGATAATGTTTTCGGATTAAATCGTGTAATGGTTCAATTTGTGATGCGATGTTTAGAGGACAAATTTTCATACTTGTACTAACACTCGAGGTTACTAATAATCGTTTGTCTGACTCCGTGGACTTTTACTACTTTTTCAAATCCACTGGTGCCTTCTTGGAGGGCTCAAGGGCTTCACGTTTCGACGTCTGGGTGGCACGAGCAGCGAGTGACTTGAAAAAGAGCAGAGAACGATACATCGTCGATTTACGATGTGGCACTTTGTATGAAGAATACACAATTATTAACACTATCAATACAACGTGGCCTCACAATTAAATTTATTAATAACCAGTGTCCGCACCCCACGCATACCGTTTCCACGCAGAGCCGGTAAGCTCAACACTAAATACTGCCTGACGCCACCGTGGCGTTACTACTTGATGCACCTCACAATCAGCTGGAGTTGTCGACAATTGACGTTGCGCGGTAGAATTATTGAATACCAATGTCAATTTGAAGGAGAAGAATTGAAAGATCCGTTTCGTTCAATTTGTGTCTTCATATATCTACACGTCATTGCTTTCAAAGAGGAGCCAAAAGTCAGAAAAAGAATTGATCGACGTTTAAGTGTCAAAAGATTTTTTTCCTATTTATTTCCTCGACTATAAAGTGAATTGAAATGAATTTTTAACCAGCCTATAAATTTATATTCTTTACGTTTGAGTATGACGGAAGAATTACTTATTATATATTGATCATAAAGCGACTCTACGGTCACGAACATATATATATATATATATATATATATATACCTATAAAATGCTAATATGGTAAATATGTAATTGTCACATGTAGGTTGGTGCAAACAATCCGACGTACCTGACTTGCGATTGGGTACTAGGACGTGATTATTATGGCCGATAAAGCAGGAGAGCCGTTTCACCATCAACGTCGTGTTTATCGTTGGATACTTGTTTATTCATTCACCGTCGGAATTTATTCATGGCAATACGCTTGCTGCTCATTAGACACGTACACATGCATAAGTATACCGCAATCAATTGATAGACGATGCAGAGTCGTGTAGTTTGATACCGGTAATTACGAAGCTTCCCCGTATAATTCATACTCAGTGTTCCTTTCGTCGCATCGACGGAATAAAAAATAAGTACGTCATTCCTCGGCCAACGTTGTCTATAATTGAGGAAAGTCACGAGCCGTAGAAGGAAGCCTCGAGGTAAAGTCGACCTCTCTTATCATCTGCCAATTGCGCGGAGCATACTGCCTGCATGCCTCGTTAAAGTTTATCACTTTACAGTAGCTGCCAGCGGCATCGAGGAGCAGAGTTAAGGGAGGAAAAGGGGTACTTTGTCTTCCTGGAAGTTCCATTAGCGCATTAAACTGCCATTTCCGTGTCCACTAACGCAACCAGGTCGACAGGATATCGCTATCGAAGTTGTCTCGCACGGTGTATCCGGCATCAGAAATTCTAGAGGCATTACCGCGCGTGTCGATCCTTAAGGTATTCCTTGCGCGGAAGGCAGTATTTTGTGGGGGTGTAAATCGGCCCTTTCTCAATCAATCGTAAATTAGACAGGTTTTTAATAAAATTCAGTTATAACTAATTATTACACTTAACGACAAGCTGGAATCAAAAATTTCTTATGAATACTGACGTCGAACATGACCCCGGAAAAGACGCGACTACGAAAATTATTCTGCTTGTGTAATTTTTTCAAGTTTTATAATTATTGTTTTCTTAAAACATTCGGTGATCCTTTGTTTTTATCGTCGTTACGGATTCTTTGGAATTTTTTACACGCGTAGGGCAGTTGGTATCAGACATTTAGAATAATTCGGTAGATAAATGTGGCCAGCACGTCATCTCCATAAAGATAATTTTTGGATAAACGTTCGGTAAATTGATTTGAAATTTTTTCTAGTTCAATAAAAAGTAAGCATTTGCACTTTTTTGTAGAAAAAAATCAATAAATTGTAAAATATTCGGGTCCGTGCAAGGAATACCTTAACTTTATTCCGAACAAAAGGCACGAGAGAATAACGTGAAATTATTGTTCCTTTATTGCCTTATGGGGTTAAGGGATGAAAATAACCGTAAAACAAATGGTCCTCAGCAATTCGAATTGCTGGTAACACGCGTATGCACACCCACACACAGGTAAAATGGTTCGAAACCCTCGGGTCATCCGTCACCGGGGAGAGAACTGTCCATTGCTCACCGACCAATGTCCACCCACCTAAAACCCGAGCCCAGGGGTAGCCTATCACTCTAAATACGGCTGGCTCACCACCGGCCGACTGTTGTTACTCATTACATCCCTGAATGAGCCCTTTCTTGCCGCGCTACCTTAATTAACAAGTAGACACCGCATGCGCATCAGCCAGCCACTATTTTTACATAATTAATAGCACCACTCAGACACGCGATGTATCATGTCATCTTATCGACGTCCTCCAACAGCCGAGGGATGATGAAAAATGTAAAAAATGAGAAAGAAAGAAAGGAATGGATTTGCTAAGGATTGCCTGCACGAGAAGATAGATTTCAGATCGTAATCATTTTTTTTTTTTTTTTTTTTTTTTTTTTTTGCCAAACAATTAGTTCCATGAGAATCTGAAAAAAAACCACGTGATTCAATCCGTTTTAGAATTACAGTTTTATTCTAGTTGTAAGATATATGTATATAGATATTAGAGTGGTCCAAAATAAAAATTTTTCTTTTGGCCTGCATCGAAAAGGTTAATTTGTGTGCTAAAACAAATTCCAGTGAAAGGAGAGTGCTGTAGTTCAATTTTAAAATGTTAACAAGTGGAAAATTAGAGGGGCAGTGATAAGGGAAGCTACAAAAAATCATAGAGTATAGTTAATCATAAATAACAGTTTTTGATCTTTCCATTTTCATTCTAATAAATGTAAATTCTGTTTTATAAATGAGTTTGAATTACATGAAAGGGTGAAGTTAAGTTGAACGGAATTGTATTTTGCTTTTGGATGGACGGACCATTTTCAACTCTGAAATTTTATGTGTAAGAAATATCAACTGTAATTTCTGTAATTTCAAAGAACACGATCGATGAATTTTTATGAAAATCTCAAATAGACTTTGAGAAGCTAAGGAGCTTGCTAAAAAAAAATGAACTTATTACTCAGTTTTAACCGTAACATATTTACTGTATAAAGTACAATTTAATTGATTTTGAGATAATTTATTACGTATTTCGCAATCGTCTGTCTTTAAGAATTCAGCCATATGTATGAAGCTGCAGAAAATAACATCAGATTTGGAAAAACCGTGGTGAACGTTTTTTGATCTGACAAAATGGCGCATGACGGATCACTTCGGGAGTAAGTGAAAACGGTGCGGTATCCGAATACCAAAGACCGAAAAAAAATTAATTTAATCTCGCTGGGCGCACGCAATTTGAGTGAGACGATGACGTGCGAAGGAAAAGATTTTTTACAGCGATCAGAAAAAAGCAATCACGAAAAACTCAGAAGCGCACTCTCGTTCATTTTAAACTAAATTAAATTTCTTATCTCTCTCTCGTATCGGGCACGGCTCGAGCCACGCTAGGCTTAATGCACGACCAGAGGTAGGAAGCAAGTGTGGTTTTATTGGTTTCTCGTTTTTTTTAAGTTAACGAATTTAATAATCACTCGATCAAAATGCGACAGCTGGACGAGATAACGCGACCCACAGGAAGTTTGATAATTAGTGAAATTTTATTTTTCTCAAATAGCAAGAGTTTATACGAGCCAACATTTTATTACGATTAGGCCCCTAATTCGTTCCGATAAATATCTAATCGCGTATTATATAATTGCCTTATTTTTCACTCGCTTCATAGCCGTTATCAGGCAGACGTTATCCTTTTTCTTCACCTACAATAAACGACGACGTATATTCGAGGGAAAATCAGCTCTTTGTGTATATATTTAAAACGTACATTTCGTTTGAAAGTTACATGCAAAAATCCCTTTTTTTGTGTATAACTATCTAAAGGATACAAAAATTGGTCAAAGTTGTAGAAGGGATGTCAGATATCTGATTTATACTTTTTATTACTCCTATTACCCTTAAAAGCGGCGAGTTTTTCCGAATTTGAAAACTTCCGAAAGCGCCGAATTCCGAATTATGTGGTGACGAAAATCGAAGGAAAGAAATCAAACCTTTACGGAACAACGAAATTATGAAATATATAATAATTTGAAAAATAAAGTTTTGATGGAGTGAATTTTTGAAGGTTAAAATATACTCACACTGCAGCGTAGTTTAAACAAAGATTGGGTGTAAAAAAATCAGAAAACCGAAAATTAGAATGACTCGGATTCCGAACGTAAAAATACCGAAAATCCGGAACAAAGAAAGATGTGAAATTTTATCAAACCAGAAATTCATAGAACTGAAAACCTTCGATCATTCGCAATTTCGACGTTCCGGGTTAAAAAAAATTTTCATTTTCACACTTCCGGAACTTTGAACGTCGAGTTTTGTACCATTCGAAACTTTGGAGTTTCGTAAAATTTTTTATATTTTTACTTTGAGTTTCGGGACTAAAAAAATTCGGGATTTGGCGCTTTTGAAATTTTTCAAATTCGGAATTTCAACCCTGCTTCTCTAAAGATTTCCAGAACTGCAAGCGTTCAATGTGGAGAAAAGATCGATTCTAAAATTTGTGGGAAAACAGCTGAGGTCGGAATACAAATCCTCGAGGAAGAATAATCGTCATCACTTCGGTAACGCGACTATCAGCAGTAGTTCATTAAATAATTAACGACTGGTCTATAATTACATATATACGAGGTGCCGAATACGTGCAAAGTAGAATAAATTTCGTTGACAATTAGAATGCAGTCACGTTTATCCGCAGTAATTATTCAAATTTTGCAATATAATAACGCGCATTTAACAACACGTATGCAGTGATGTTTAATTAACAATATTATTTAGCGCAGCAGATTGTCTATGTACAACATGTATACATATACTGAAAAAAAATTTCACTCAACAGTAAAATTACATAGTTATTTCAAAGACCTGTATAGAGAGTGCAATCCTGAGAAACGTGAACTGCGAAAATTTCGATAAAAAAATCCACGTTGTTATTCGCTGTCAAATTTTTTAAACACGTAGTTCAATATTACTTTCAAAACGCATCGTATCAAAATTTTCCTGATAAATCATCTGAAGCGTCATATTAATTCACGGGGGTATTGTTGTTAAAAATTCACAAGTCGACGCGCTGCGTTTATATTGATGATTGCCAGCGTGGTTGAACGGAGCGGAAGATGAATCGATATCGTTTATAAAGGTCGACTGGATAATCGATATGCACATAAGTACGCTTTGATGGTGCAGCTCGTAATTGACATTAGGCTGCTACTTGAACCGAGAGAATAAGAGCCACCGATCCGTAAGCGAAATTTAGTGCAATTTTGGCCATTGGGTATGAGAGGATGACGGAAGGATTGAAACTTGAAATAGAAAACAATTGAAAAAAATCGACAGGACATGCAAAATCCCTTTGCTATCGTATTACAGCGATAAGGCATCGTTTTGCTTTTCCAGTTGAATTGTTTTCCATCTTTTTCCAGGTTTCCTTTTCAAACTTGCTACGGGAAATATACTTATCAGGGCATTTGTAGAACATACCTAACTATGTATAATACGTATATGCAAAAGTTTTTTGGTGTAATTTGAGAAAGTCTTCTCATTAGATTCGCATTTAGATAATACCCACCTGAAATTGTCCTAATGTTTTCAAGTTTTGTCATTTTTTCTCGCTTAACTGGAAAAGCGACTCACTAACAACTCTCGATTTACTCGTCGTTTTACTTTCTACTTAGTTCTTGTCATAATAGATGTTAGATCTGGACACGTAACATGTGTTCGATTTTTTCGGATAGTTACTGCGCTAGAGATTACTAAATATACGTATAAAGCTCGTTCAAATGAAATGAAAAAGTTCCTTTCTAAATCTCGACCTTCGTTGAAAATCTTCTTTCGCGGAAATTGTTTTTAGATAATATGATGAAACCGTGAAAATAGTTTCTCAGGAACAATATAACAACAACAACAACAAACTTCAAGGATGCCAGTCAAAATTCGTGACGTGAATTAATTAAGTTCAGGCTTATTAAACCGAGGTTTATAGTTCAGCCATAATTACAGTATCAATCATAGTCACACACAGAAATGGACGATTTCCAATAATTTTTCAGAAAACTGAGTCGAGCATGAAAACAGAGCATTTTGGTAAAAATTTGCGATCTACTGACAAGATATGGATGAAGGCCTAAACGAAGAATATCTATACAAAATAGAAGAATCACAACATCGAATTTTCAAAAACGCGAAAATCTATTGGGTAGAATTTAAAAATATAAAAAGTCGAAATACAGAAAACCGACAATACAAAGGGTAAAAATCACGACGCTTCCTACGTTTTCGTTTAACATATTTCGACGATTCTACACTTAAATCTCTCTACATTTTGACTTTCAGCCTTCAAGGCCTTCCAGTGAAGAGCTTGAAACCAATTGTAAACCGTGAAGGTACAGCAAATGCAGCCGGTCATACGGCGAGTGCGAATATATACGTTTAAACTTAAACCACTCGGTGAAGGCTCGGGGTCGTTCTGAAAACATATTTGACCCGTTTCACCGTCTGAATCGACGCCTCTGCCCCTCACGCTGGGAAATGACGACCCTTAGCGATGCTGTTACTCGCGAGGAAAAGCTCACAGGAAAAGCTTCGGGCACGTTCAACGGCGTTGCCCCACCTCCTCAAGCTCGAACCGCAATGTTCGTTCGCTCTCTTCATCCCCCAGTTTAGAGTTTTTCCGCGGCGTGGCCATCTGGACGCGAATATTACACCCACCCTTCTCTCTCTCTCTCTCTCTCTCTCTCTCTTTCTCTTTCTGGCTCTGTGTTAACTGCTCACGTGCAGTTTAGGTCGCTGTACCTGCTGCAGGTGCACGAAAATGATTCTTACTACGGATCAGGGTTCTACCCAAAGTTTGCTTACCGCGCCGTTTGAACAACGAGTTGCTGTATTTTCACCGTCAAGCTGAAAGCTGACCACCACTTGTCGGAGTACGACGTATTGATTTCCGGTTTTGAATTATACGCGTTGCAATGCATAATAGTTCCTACGTATAATAGAGACGGTGAGAATATAGTTTTCTTTCCGTACCTGTATAATGCACGAAGAAAAATTTCAACAAAACATACATTTTTTTCATAATGTCTACTAGATTTCGGCTGCTTGTTTATTTGTGGAAACGGAAAAATTATTTAAATTTATTGATTTGTCGGTAAATGTTTTCTCCGGTTACATGTTACTTCGAGATGTTTTTTTTTTTTCCATCGATTGTCACATCAGATTGTACCTTTCAAAATTTTTCTACGATGTAACAAATTCCGAAATTCAGTACGACTATAGATGATTCGTGCGAATTATGTTTGTAGAAGAATATATACCGGAGAAAAGAAATGTGGTTCAAGTTTTTCGAAAGTTTAACCACATTCGATTTAAAAATCGCTGCTTTTGAAATTTACGTAAGCGTCGAAAGCTCAGAGGTAAATTTTTTCCAAACCACCAGCTACAGTAATTTCCCACGGCATAGTCTGACCTTGCAGGGTGCTCTGGGCGCACGGCTCGCCGGGTGGCTCGTTTCCCTTTATCGCTAAGGGTGGAGGGAGGGGTTGGTTGGTTGGTTGGTTGGTTGGTTGGATGGTGCGAAACGGCGATAAATACGTGAATAAATAAGAGAAGAAGCTCGAGAAGGCGTAAAGAATCGTTTGAAGCATTTCACAGCGCAGACAAATATGGCGTCGCCTCGTCGCCAAGGTACCTAGTGTAAGGAGCTTAGTTTGTCGGGGTTTGGAAAAGTTTGCGGAAAATATTAAACAGCCCTACAGCAGTGGCGCAAGTATATTTAACCAGCAGTGGCAATAACAGTATTTCTCCGAAAATATTAACCGTTTACCCGGTTGTACACGCTTACAAACATTTTGAAGCTTAAACTTGGCACTACGAGCTTTCGCAAAACCTCCGCTATTTGCTGCTCGTTCGGCAATGATTCCACCATTTTCTCTCCGTCATGCAATCACCCTCCTCCCTCTCGCTAATTGATCCGGGAAAACTCAGCCGAGACAACGTCGCTGGAATATTGCCTCTCTTATAATTGCACGGGAGGGAGAGAAATCATTATCGTTATTTGAAATTTCCGACCGGTGTCCAGTAAACGACGGACAAGCCTAATGGCGTACTTGATGTAAATTACTGCTAAAACGTAACAGCGTTCAAAGCAAATTCGACAGAAGATATTAAGGGAACCAGTTTGTCACGGAAAATGATTATTGAAGAATGTAAATGTCGATTCTTTTTTCTCCACTCTCGAACATTCGGATGGTTTTGGATAATTCGTGGTCACTTTAATTTCGCTTCTTAAATTTGGGAACACACAGGATCAAATTTAATGTAGAAAATATCGTCTATTTACTAGGCTGTGAGGGAAAGTTAAAATATGTATTTCTATTTTGTACATAACTCAGCTACGACTGAAAACCAATAGAAACTTTGCCCGTAAGCCTAAATGGGATGTCGACTGAAGAGGACACTAATTACGAACTCAAATTCAACTAATGGTGTACCTTCAACCCAGTTATGATTTCAACTAACCGATCTTCCTGAAAGATGAACCGGTATGCTATTCTATAATGTACCAAGCATCAATTGATTACGTAAAATGTGGTTTTCGATATTCAAATAGTGACGATCAGCTGCGAGAAAGAAATTTTTAAAACCTCGTGAGATTTTAGTCTTCATGGACGACTTTAGAGGTTTAAAAGTACAATAACACTTACAATATATATTCTCATCAAATTTGCAAATCTTCTGACGTACATATCAAGTTGAATTTACAAGTCCATTTTGTTTTTCGATTTATCGTGAATTTTGTACACCAGTTATTGGCAAGCTTGCAACGTGACTCGCCAAGATAAACAGGTTAAAAAACGCACAAGATCAGGAAGCACAAGGTTTCTGTTGATCGGGGGTGGGACTCTGCATGTGGAGAGTCGAGGGGCGGGGGAGGATCGCTCTTGCCATGGAGTAACGTTGTGTTACATAACGCCAAGGGAGGAATTACAAGGGGTTAATCAACGAAAGAACCTCCCTCTACTACCGACCTACAATGTCGTAACTTCCTCTGGACGGTGCAACGACTTCGGTGTGCAGTTCGGTTCTTTGTAATGTTCAACTGCGAACGTACGAGTGCCTGCAGTGCGATACGTAGCTACGTGGAAGATTGCATCTACGTGCAGTTAGCTGTGTGCATCAAATCTAGTGCATGAAGGTACACGAAGCTAGAGGACGAGATATCCGAACGCAACGCGGTGGCCGGATTTTACGGCTTGGACGTGGAATACAGTCGAATGAATTTCCGCATTTATACATTGGAGAAAGCTTCGCTTTGGTTGTTTTTTATCTTAGTTACGACGACAATGTTCACCGAGAGGTACGATAAGTATTTTCATTTGAACACTGAACTCAGAGTCTTCGTTTACGATATTTCAAAGCTGTTTTTCAACAACTGTGAGTAATATCCAAAATCGATTCAAAATAACGAATTTGAATCGCAAAAGAAACGTAGCTTCACTTTCAGTCAACTCGCGAAAACAGAGAACATGGTCACTTGTGATTCAAAACTGATTTGTAAAATTTCGAAAAATATCACTTGCGATCACGGTAACGAACGCCTCGTTTTTGTTTTTTGTTTTCTAAAGAGAGGAGAGAGAAAAAAACAAAGATCGATTTTGCTTGAAACATATTTCGCTCTTGAATCTGCGATCTGTACGATACATACTTATAACCATATCGTATAACGCGGAGATTTATTTTGAGAGAAAATTTATTTTCCGCTAACGGTATATTTGTGCAAATATTCAGCTGCGTGAAAAACGACCCGGCTTATAACGATGTGTGCCTAAGTGCCTATAATAAGGAGAAAGTTGAGCGAAGGGGGTGGGAGTGGGGGTGGTGGAGTTTTACGAAATAAAGTAGTTTGTAGAACGTGATCGTCTCAGGCTCGTAGTCATCGTCGATGGCATACGCGACTTATCTATATACCTATACGCTTCGACGTACGCTTCGACGTACGCTCAACACACGTAGGGATTTCCGACGTCCTGCAAGCGCAGAGAATTCTCCGGCAGAAACCGGCGCAGCCCTTACGCCACACCCCTAGCCTGAAGATAAGAGAAAATTTATAGTTAAAGTTGAGACTCGCGAGGCATAAAGGGCGGCGAACGGAAGGGATGAAACAGAAATACACAGGGGGAAAATGGGGGCTTGTAATGTTATTAGGGTGGTTTCTTCGCTAATTCGGAGAAACCTTTCTCCCTAGCTTTCTCGCCCTCTCTCTCTTTCACCCCTTACCGATTCCTGCCCCCGCCCTTTCCCCGGATTACAAGACTGCTAGATTGGTCGGCTGACTGGCTGGCTTTCAAACGCCGTAGCAGTAGCAACAGCAGCAGCAGCCCCTAGTTGAATTTCATTTTATCGCTGTCCTGTTTTTTCAGGAATAGCTTTTTGTCAGGAGTTGAGGCTTCGCGAGTACGTTTTTCCCTCTTTTTCTTTTTTATTCGTGACATAGCCGTTAAACTAACCGCAGAATTAATTTTATACCATGAAGAACCGGCGAAACAGTCACGTTCCTCACCTTTTAATGAACCTTCCCGCTCCTCCACGTTACATCTAACAGCTTTTCGCAGCTACGGTATCCAATTTCGCAAAAATTTATTCTCAAACAGTTTTTTTATTTTTTTTTTCTGTTTTCTCTCTCGAACAAAAAATTTTAACTACAGAGCCAAATCATATCTATAATAAAACATTTCTTCATTCAAGTGTATTTTCAGACTTGCTAGGATTCTGTTTTCAAAAGATTACTGCGAAGAGATTCGTACGTTTAAATTCGCTCGATGTTTTCAGGACATTGCAGTCCCTAGATCACGATCCGATCCCGCTTTATTTGTTTCCCCGATTCTGTTACTTTCAGTTACTTTTACGCCGTGAAAAAAGGCGTCACCTTTTGCTGCCCACCCGGTTAGCCCTCTCCTCTCTCCTCTCTATCTCCTCTTTACCTTTCCCTCTCTCGCTCTTTCTCTCCATATGATCCGCGTCCGTGTCGTATAAAGATGAAAGGTGCTCAAGGTTCTAATACAACGTAACATTTATGACCGACCCCGAGAAGAAGCTTGGGGGGGAAAATACTACTTTATGCTCCATAACGGCTGTCGTAATTGTGATACGATTACCGGCGCCCTAAGACTCCGACTCGACCGAAAAGCAGCGTCTGAACTAGTACAATACAGCTGGACTAGTTTTGATGTCACTCTCGGTGAAAATAATAAAAAAAAAAAAAAAAAAAAAAAAAAAAATCATCTTACTCCTAATCGTACATTGATTAAAAAAAAATATTTATGTAGGTTTCATTGTGATTATCCTATAAGATATAAATTAATGGTTTAACCAAATTGATTTCAGCATATATAAATAATTTCGTTCAGTACAAAATTTTATATCCTAATATCAATATATTTTATCATAATTTCATCTAAATTTTTTTTTTTCAACATTTTCAAAATTTCGCGATACCGACTTTGCGATAAATGCGAGGTAATAAATGAACAAATTGTGAAAAATCGAGTAAGATTGATCGCTGAAAAAGATCAGACAGTCGGATTGCGCAACGGTCTTATCAGCTGAGGATCATGGGTAGAACAACGTGGCGAGTCACCGAACAAGTTAGAAAACTAATTCCGAGTATAAACCAATCCACTCCTGATCCGAATTAATTGCTGCGAATAATTCACTTGCGTCTACTCTTTCTGGCATTGACGACGACACGAGAAGCGCATCGTCTTTCGTGACAAAATCGAATCCTGCGGTTCATAAATTGCAATAACTACGCTGCAACAAGGTGCTCTGCACTCTCCACTCCCGTCATATTTTACGCGGCATGTTTCACGCATGAGAAAGTTCCTAAGGTGAAACATAAATAACACTGGACAAATGGCATGCCGGGTGATGGTGCAGGCGGCGAGGTACCTATATATAGATATAAGGGCATAAGTTTCTTCGTGTCGCGGTAACTACTCTCCGAGCTTTCGCAGAGAGAGAGAGAGAGACTGAGAGAGAGTGTGTGAGGGTGAGGAGTGGGGGGGGGGGGGAGGGGCTAGGGAAATACGGTAAGACACTACCGAAGCAGAAGGGCGGCGCTGAGACCGATGGAAGCTAATCTACTCGTTGTAACTCTTCCAGTCGGAATGATAAACCGAGATTGCACTGCTGCACTTTAACTCCTGTAGCGCATGTGTTTTATATACCAACCTGCACCTTACGCGAACTGTTTACGGGTGCAAATGGGTGTAATTTGTTTTCCTCCAACGTCTGATAAAAATGGCTCCTGTCGGCTGTACGGAAGCCCAATACTCATAATCAGCATCGTCAAATTATTATATTGTATTTTTGTGAGTGAGAATTATTGTTTTTATCGTAGTTGTTTCATTAATTGAAGCCACGAAAGACGTAGATTCACAGTGATTAACGAAGACGTAGTAAATGTAATCAATTATAGGTATATAAATAAAAGTGTTAAGATTGCGAGGCAATTTTGCTTGTTTCACGTGTGATATATTAATATATCGGTGCACAATTGTGCAGGATACTGCAAATACAATTTTGCAGAAACGGCTTATACCGCGGGTGATGGAAACCGGATGTATGAAAGTTGGGGCTGGTGCTCAGCGGGGCGAGAATTTCATAATCCCTCGGAGAACGGGATGAAATAAAAGGGCGATGAGTGAAGTGGTTGAAAAGTAAAATCTCCGGAAAATAGGATTGTTGCGAGGCGATAAAGTCGGGAAACGATTTGACGGGTGCAGCAGGTTTATAGAGGTAACAGATTTTCTCCCAAAGTTTTTCATATTCCAAATTTATCCACAAATATAACGCGCATCCCGATATTTTCACTTGATCGTGTAATATCGGGGAAAATAATAATCACCTGATCATCGACGATGTTGCAAACAATCAGTGATGAGCCTCGTTCCTCATTGTCGCAGCATATTTAGGATTGCCTTGCGGCCGCAAGACAGGCATTAAAATTTACCGCGGTTGTAGTATTCGGCTGATTTCGGGTGCAGAGGGTGAGGTGTAGCAATTTCGACAGGATTACTTTCAAATCGATTCACACGAACCTTGAATAGCCTCAATTCGTTTCTGTCCTGCGGTAATCGGATATTATAGCCTCAATTTTCCAATCCACTTGGAATCCTCCGCAGGGACACAATTTTACCGATACTGTTATAATTCGTAGTGTCAATGTTTCGGCTCGTTTCAAGGCGCCAAATTCGACCCTCAGATCACCGGTTTACAATCTTAAGGAAGGCTAATCGAGCTGTGAAAGAGGCTGATACGCCAATTACGCGAAAGTACCACAGTCCGCTCTTTTTCTAATCACCTAAAAGGTCGACGGGCATTTTAATTCCCCTATGAGAATCGAATGTTGGTTTGGAATTTTCTCGAAATTGAGCATCAGGGAATCCGAAAATCTACAGAAGTTTATTTCCATTATGATTTCGCATTTGACTTTGTCATTCATTCGTTTATTTGCCTATTTTGTTATTTCGTATTCCTTTTCTGCCACCTTGTTTTCAGGTAATGCGAATATTGGATTACTCACATCGATCCTGATGGTAGAGACACGGCTGTATTTTCCGTACACCTTACCGCTTCCAGACATAAATCAATATCAGAACTACGGCTAAAACCTGATTAAGGGGATTCCCAAGCGCTGAAAAAAATTGCTCCAAACAAATCAGGATTCGATTTCGGAAGACCGTTTCGCGAATGCGAGTGTCCTAGATGTAGAATATATAACAGCGCTAATCCTATCTCTTTATTAACTATCCATCGATCAATCCAAACGAAGAATCGAAACCTCTGCAATCGAAAAACAAAGATCTGGAAGTTTATTGGAACGAGACTCAATTCGGCACACGTACATGGACGACTGTGTTCGCGAGAAAAGGATACACAGTATAAACCCATCGAAACGATTCAGCAAATATTTAGTAAATAATAATTATCACATAATTTACATAATTGAAGGTAATGATAATAAATCATGAATGCGATTGTTAATCGGAAAGTGTTCAGTTGAACCGGGATGCCTTATTCTTAACTAATCCCATATACTAACCCAAGCAGTAGAATGGGTATGAAAAATAAGGGTAGCTTTCGACGAATCGAGATTAATGCAGTATTAAAAAAGCAACGTCATACATTTTCCTAGGGGAGCAAGGGCAGCGATCGAGCACCCCTGCGACGCCTGACTGGTGGTGGGTTTGCTTGTTTATAGAAAGTCTCGCTCAGATTAACAGGGTATTATTAGTAACAAGATTATCCGAAGCGCAGGAAAGCAGAGGGAGGTTCGAAGCGCGCGTGCTCTAGTTGAAGCCCCAGCTGCTGCAGGTGTGTCTGCGTGCTGGCCCTACACTGATCTTATTACTGTCGCACAGAAAATAACCACGCTCGAAGGAACTTCCTATATACAGCAATATTTTCACCTGCCAGTCCAGGAATCAATGATCAGTATAACAGAAAAAAAAAGAAAAGTTAAATTTCAATACCTAAATAATTCTATGTCTATTATAAACGTAATTTTCCACGTGCGTAAATTCTACACCTTTTTTTTTTTTTTTTTTTTCATACATCGATATGTGTATATGGGGCATTCTAAGCCAACTCAAACAATTTTAGTCTCTCACCATACTTGATTTTTTTTGCAAAACCATTTTTACAGCTCCAAAAGAGTATCCTGACATTTACAATTTTTTTTTTTTTAGCTCGTCTGTTTTTAAAACCAACATGTCTTTAGCTGTAATTTAAAAACCTGACAAAATTCTCAAAAATCTTCTTTTAAATTTTTTTCGTTCATTTAATTTTATTTATTTATTTATTTTTTTTTCTTTTTTGGAAGAAATATTCAGAGAAAAATCAGAAGAAAGAATCAATTTACTATTTGAGAATTTTCTCAGATTTTTAAATTACGGACCAGACATGTTGGTTTTCAAAAACTATAAGTAAAACGAGTGTACTGGAAAAAATCTGATTAATTCCAGGGTACTGTTTTAAAATTGGCACAATTGCATACAATTTTCTTAACAAAATGAAAAATGATGAAGTTTCAACGTTGCTTGAGTTTGTTTGGAATACTCCATATGTTCAGAAAATTCAGTCATATCCTAGCATCGACCGGATGCAATGATACATGCAAAAAGTTATTTGAAAAATTCTCATGATTCATAAAATCGTTGAAATACTCAATTTCACATTGAAACACCTTGTTACAAACAATGTCAAAGAAATCACATTATCCGGCCATTTTTTTCTCGAACAATTCAAACCGTCTATAAAAATTCGATAAAAAAAAAAAATCGCTCAATTTATTAACAAATGAATTACCTTCAAATTGTTTGAAACAGTTTTGTTTTCTCAGTTAATCAGTTGGTACAAAAAATCTGAATCGTACAGCGTTATAATTTAGAGATGATAAAATCATGACTAAGGTAATAACAAATAAATTGTTGTTCACGTAAAATCTGATTCATGATTTCAGATGTTTAGTGGAGAATTTATTTACGAGTAAAACTTTTAGTAAAGCTATTGTTAATCAACTTTTTTCGTGAAATAATGCTATATACAGAAATATATGATATCTTCCTATTTTTTAACATAATTTTTTATCCAAATAAGCTAACTATAGATTTAAGCTTCGTGAAACTGTTCTTGAGCCTCTGTTTTATTACGTGTTTCTTGCAAGAGTTGTTTTTGATCTGACTGTAAGTTCCACTTCATAAATCATTAAACTTCGGACACGTTAGATTCAGACTATCCTGCTGTTACTCGATTTTATTAAATTCGGAATTCTAACCATTCTGATTTTTCTGATTCTTAACCCCCACCCAACCCTGGCTCAGGATTTACTGCAAAATCTATCGGCGAAGTTGAATTTTCACACACATTCAGCGAACTTGATTTCACCTGCGTTTACGGTGTTCAAAAGTTTGCGTCCCGTTTGCACTGAAACTCAATCACAACGAAACACAATTTTAGTTACATCAGGACGCCAAGCGGTTCATATGATTGTAGCATCGTTAGCTCGAAAACGGAAACCAGGAAATTCTGATCAACTGTACTCGGTCACACCGTAAATTCCTAAACTCCACGCACGTATTCTGCGGCATAAAAGGAACAAACCTGCTGAAATACGCGAGGGGTGAATTGCGATCGAGTCATAGGCGCGATTAATTGTCGCTCCAGTACGATATGCAATATTCATGTAAAATGTTCCGAGCACCTCGAGTATCACAGTCTTTGTATTATGCATCGGTTTAATTGCGACCAAGGGATATCATCCCCGGATTGTACGGGGTTGGCGGAAGGTGTGAGGAGGATAGCCCGACCCAGCCAGGGCGCTTCTTAATAGGGAAAACCCACCCCGGGGACAGTTATGGCATTTTGGATAGATTAACTGAATCCTGCTGAAACTGGTATCCTTGGCAGGAATGCCCTAGGATCGTCTTCATTTTTCACGTCCTCGAATCCGAAAGAAAATATCGAAACGCATATTTCGCCCTTTCGATGTGAGAATTCGTTATTATTTTTTTCGAATACAAGGCCATAAAAAAATTAAGGTGATCCTAATCTAGAAATCCCAAATGAAATTCACGTGACAGCTCGACATGTTGCTCAAAAAAAAAAAAAGATAGAAAAATAATAAGATAAGATCGGGAAGTCTGGAACCTTTGAAAGACCGAAAGATGCTTTATGAAAACATTTTTTCGGCTTTGAGATCGTCTTTCGTGGTTTTTAAGGCCCGATGCGAATTTAGTTCTATTGAAAATTTCCGGACACAGCAATTTCGCCGGAGGCTCTCTTTTTTACGCACAGCAGAGTAAGATAACGCGAGCTTATATTTCATTCGAGACTTGGGTCAGATATCCGAGAGAGACTTGAATCACTTACAGAGTGTATTGATTAGAAATTGGAAAGACCGTAGACTAGAATTCGAAATCGGCGGAGGTAGGAAAAATCAATGAGGAATTGGGAAAGGATACTTTCTTTCACGACAATCACACTGTCCACAGTTTTTTCTTATCACGTATGAGCCGTCACATGATATTGCCATCCATACGCTACCTGGAGGTTAGTCCTCGGGACGGTTTTCTATAGCTCTAGTAGATACGTATATCGGAAATCACTTTGGCGCAATGGAAATTTAGTATTCATGATCGAACCGAGCGGGGAACATTATTGATTTAGCATTTGGTATTCCTACAACAATTTGGAGATACGTTAGAGAACCCGAAACCATTATTATTTATGATAGCCACGCGCTGCGTCGCGGCTGTGCCTCCGGCGGATGTTGTTAGGTACTTCGAGACTATATTTTGGTGGCTTATCTTTACCCTGAAAATTTACAATGCTCTAAATAGTTGCGATTTGTATTTGGTTTGTAAAAAAACGTTCAATTATATTAGTACCGTAAAACTTTTCCATCGAAATTGATACGATTTCACGTCTCGTAATCGGGTACGAAAGATTCTCAGCATATTTTCCGATGTATTTTCACAAATCTGAAAATCGAATCTCCAGATTAAATTTTGCCGATGTCCAATTAGGCGCAGAAAATAAGTGTACCTCGTGCCCGGGGTCTGGGTGAGAATTTATTATTCCCGGGAAGCTGATTTAACTCAATTGGCGAAATAAGGGCCTGGACCCGATGCAGGATGTGGCATAACCGGAATAAATTGGCCGAATGACCGCTGCGCGGTAGGGGATGAAAATAGGGGGATAACCGATACCCCATAAATCCGAATAAAGCGGTGGAAAGGCGGGAGGCTAGGGGATGGTCTCAGAGATCATGATTAACGCAATCGTCGAGTATATTTCTGATGGGCGTGACACGTCGTGTTCCGCAGTAATAAACCGCCAGTCGAGAATCGAACGAGCATCGGATGTGAACGGCATTAATGTCGCAGTCGATGGAAACGGCGATAAAACAACGTTGAATTCTCCCAAACGTCCTGCCGGCTATTAATGTCGCGAGGATGTAATTCCGTTTGCATAGTTGCAGCGAAGGCATAAAAATATGCGAAACGTAGGGCGTGATTTGCATGGAAAAACAAGGAATGGCACTTCCGGGTTACGATATCAACGACGTCAAAGAAGGTTGCACCGCGGTTACCAAGTTTTATTGTATTTTTAATAATTTGAATCGTTAGTGCATCGATGTTTATCCTGTTAGAAGTTTCTGTTAGGTAACTATAACAAATAAAATTGTGCACAGTGTCTGCCTGTACAGAACTTCAGGCATATATTCGCCTGCAGAACCAACCGTTAATTATTTACCTAACGAGTAATAATTATTTGATGTATGTCATACGCCTACAGCTTTATGTGTAAAAATAAAAAAATCCTGCACATCGTGCAGTTTTTACCTAGATTCTGAAACTTTGGGAACTGAAAATACCTCACAAATAACTGGATAAAGTACAATCGTGTAGTTTTCAATAACGCGCTTTTTGATAGCGAAAATGAACTGTAAATTCTTGCCTGAATTAAAATCATGGTAGAAAAGCAGTGAGGCAGTGTTGATAAGTTAAGAAGCAAATCGTGAAGACTGATTATAAATTGAAAGATTTCCAGTTATTTCCGTACAAAAATTTCTCTTCAATTTCAGTACCTACACGGAAATTTCCGATATATTTTGCCAAAGTCTATAATATAAGGGGTTCTTTATTTTTCTTTTAGCACTGAATTTTTATCAGGGTTTACCTAATCCTGACTGAATAACTAGCAGTATTTTACGTGTGAAAGATGACGATAACAGTGATAATGGATGTTAGAAGGCGGAATAATTGTGACGGTGACGGAGAAAACGAACTTCTTTCAGCGCTCGAAAGAGGGGCGAAAACGAGGTGATGGAGGGGAGGGAGGTAAGCGGGGGTGGAATTCTAGGCACGCAATAACGTCTTCACTTAAGGCGACAAGGAGGATAGCAGCAGGCGTGAAAAGAGTAATTCGGTGACCGCGGCGCGGCCGTGGAAATATTCAGACGAATGCGGAGAACTTCCTGATCGTTTTCTTATCTTGGAACCTGAGGGAGGAACGACGGCAGCGGCAATGGAGCTGAGGAAGAGAGGCAACGTCATCGTCTACAAAACGGCCACTTTCTGACGATTATTATTGCGAATACTAAAGATAGTATTTTTCGCCACAAGACCGTCGCGTCGTCTGCAGAACGACTCGGCTTAGTGAATCGTAATTTCTTATTACAGGAATATTGTACGTGCTTGGAAAGACGGAGACGTTTGATGGTTAATTTTTCCTCCCTCTTCCTCCTTCCTTTCTTCCTTCGTCACGGATTATCTCGAAAAATTACCGGCAATTAAGATAATTCGGCTATTTTAACAGATATTCATCATCCCTTGCGCCATCCGTAAAAGGCTTTAAAATTTGTCGAGAGTGGAATTTTTTCACGATTTTAGATATTTTTGTCTATGTACTGCTGTTTCGTATCAATAACTTGATATTTCTTATCAAGTAAAGTGTGCAACATTTCGATTATTACCTACATTGATTGTCAGATTAACAACAATACTATCAGACTTGTCAGAAAATTTCATGGAATCATGGAATAATAAATAAATAATTATTAGACCCTATTCACAGATGAGTTCATTTGGGATCCCTAATAACGGTATAATTAAAATTTCCAAGAGTATAGAAAGAAAAAATTGCACAGAATATAAAAGTTTATTTACTTACAAATTGTTGTCAAAATCCGACTATTTGTGTATCTGCCTGGCGTTGAACGATGTAAATCGTCGACAATGTTCGCAATACACAATGTCCACTTAACAATTAACAATCACGCAAGATTCACTTATTTCTTGGTAACGACCAATACGATTATACAATTGACAAAATCACGCGTGATGCGATCACGAAATCGACACAAGAGTCGTTTACGAATTAACAAAGATCTGTTGCAAGAAACAAACTTGTTGACGACGTATGACAATGTGCTTTTACAAAGGTTAACACGAAAGTCAAAGACGATTCGGCTTATACGATGTACGACGTACGAAATTTGACACAAGAGTCGATACGATGTTCAATTCACAAAATTTGAGATAAGAGTGATCGTCCCGGCTCTGCCGCACGTGGTTCGGCTCGATAATCCGATCGATAATTCGACGCTTGCGCACTCCCCTAAATTCGAACGGCTATATCCTATTCCATATGAATAAGAATTCCGACGCTGACGTTGAGTTATGATTAAATCGAGCAATAAGGATAGCAAAATTTAACTAATGGTTAATTTTTCATTGAAAATTTCTATGTGATCTATCTGGGAAAGCCATGTGCTTTTATAAATTCAATTGTGTTTTTACGATTACTCTCAACGTCAGCGTTGAAATTTTTATTTATAAGATCGATTAGTTTAAACTCAAGAAAATTCAAAAGTTTATATAAATTAAAGTTCAACTTTGACGTTGAATAACTTTCGAAATAGTAGATTTATTGGAGGAAAACTGCAGATATTTTTTGTAGAGCGTTTAATTCTCTACAAAAACATGTCTCGGGTATTTCTGTATTTTTACTCGCTGGCGAGTTGTAAAGTTCGGAAATAACAACCAAAATTTTACTTGTGGTAAACGAATGGGAAATGGTGAATTGGGGTAAGGAACCTCTAGATGTTAATATTAAGGGTTTACATTTTAACATTCATCTCATTTCATCTTACCTTATAAACTATTGAATGAGTGACTTTGGAATAAAAATAATCGACTTTGTTAAATCACCTTTTATACAGTTACTCTGAGGTTGTTCGAAAAAATAGCATTAAAATCGTTTCACTTGCAGTTAAATTGTAAATACGAATGAAATCCATAGTCTGAATCAAAAATGTCAGAAAAATATTTTCGAAAAATCTCGAGGAATATAATTTCTGTAAATGATTCTGAACACGAATGGAACAACGTGCTTGTCGTATAATAAACGTGAATCTGAGCGAATTCGAATAGCACAAGCTAATAAGATCTCAAGAATGTGAGACAAGCTGAATTAGAATGTTCAAAATGATTCGACTTCGGTATGTTTGATTTGATTTTAATACATTTGGGCATATTTTGTTTATCGTAAGGATCTCCAGAAACGATTTATCAGATGTTCGTCAATAATTAGATTTGCGTATTATAACCATTCTGTAATGTAAGATTTCTTGAACATTTTCTAGACAGTTTGTGGATACCTGGTCAGCGAGTTGAATGAGCCTAACAACATTTGATTAGAATTGGATCAAAAGGACCAAAGTCGAATTATTTTGACCGTTCAAATCATAAAGCCTTCCCTCGAATTGTTGATATCTGATATAGTTTATGATATTCGGATTTATTCAGGCTCGACTCTCTTCGTACCAGACACGTTAATGTTTCATTCATATTCACTGTAATTGGCGCAAATAAAATTGGTGTAAATTTTTTGAACGTTTTTATTTCTCTTTTTCCAACTATTTGTTCAGACTAGGGATCGCATTAATCTTGCTCCACACACATTGTGTTCTTTGATAACTCGTTTCGCTTGTAAATTAAAGTGAAATTGTACAAAACTTTGTATGGATGTTCACACACCATACATTTTGAAACATTTTTTCCAACCGTAAAATGCCAATTTACGTTTGAATAGCCCAATGACAGGCGAGATGCGGTCAGGGCGGGTTTCAACATTGTACAAAATTCGCGAAATTAATATTCGCCCCGCGTCACAGAAGCGAGAGCGTGTAGACGATACACCCATACAAGTGCAGCGACTATCCGGGACGTAGTGATATCCATAGCTTCCATTTCCAAGCCCTAATCCCCAAAATTCTCCCGACATAGCCTGGATATCTCTACCCATTCCAGAGCCCCGTCCCCAACAGTCTGGAACCCCGGCGTGAAGACCCTCTCGAGTTTGCATTCCGCTGGTAATACGGAGATCGGCCGAACTTGGCGGTGAAAATTTTCACTCGTCCCAACAGTTGCGATCAGAGGCAACGGCCGAGGGCGGAAATCAGTCTGGACTTATTGCGAGAAGCAAGAAAAGTCTTGAATTTTTATCCCCTTCTTTCTTTCTTTCTTTCTTTCTTCTCTTCTCCGCCCTCCCCTCCTCTTTACTTTTTGCAAATCGCAGAAGCGCCACTCCCGATACGTATAACGCGGAGTCTCTCGCTTTCCGGCCAATTTATGGTAAATTATTTTACCGGCTTGTTTCAGCAGCAGCTGGTGCCCCGGAGACGTATGGAATACCAACGGCTACTTATACTTGCAATATTTTGTAGTCGCAAGGTCTGCATCTCATATGTTATAGACAAGAGGACGCGACTTGCGCTTTATGCCCTGCGCTAATACGCGTCGTCTGCACTCCTTTATTCAAGGACCTCGTGTTTTGTGATTCTTAATTATTATACTTTAGGCTTAAACTAAGTATGCCAGGTATTTGACTCGCCATTTTATTTACAAAGTCATTAACGTTGGCTGCACTGTTGTGAGTATATGATTCATTTTTTTTTAAACCCGATATCCCGCCCGTTTTTTAATATCATTGATCGATCTGCAGAAAAAATGTTGACGAATTTTAATTACATTGTCATAGTCATGCGCGAAAAGTATTTATGAAAATTGTGAGTAATCAGTACGAATGATAGGAATATAATTTAAAATATTCTGACACGAATCAATGGTTTTTTATTTATTTATGACGCAGGATTACAGTGTTTCATCGCTGTCACAGTGCCGTATCAACCTCGAACGTAGTATGAATCAAATGGAATTTACGGGCTCAAATTATTAACGAGATAATAATACGGGTTTATATATTTCTGGTGATGATACTGGCTTAATTCCCTTGTCAGCAGTGTAGCAGCAGCAGCAGCAGCAGCAGCAGCTGTGGAAGAGAGCGAAATAACGAATGGATTGAAAAAGGAAGAAATCTCCGGATAGCCGCTCTCGACGAAACGTAAGCTTGGATTACCCGAAGATTAGAGAATATTGCATGTCGCCGAGTATCCGACGTTTTGAGTTGCGCAGATTTGCAATTTCGCTACTTGTTTAGCATTAAGTAAGAATTTTGTGGTAAAATCTTCCGATTCGTACCCCACATACAAAGAAAATCAAAATTTCGCGATTCGGCGACAGGACGGAAGGAGCGAGGCCTTGGGTGTAGAATTTAAGAAAGTGGGAAGAGAGAAGAGAAGAGAAGAGAAAATAAAAGTGGAAAAGGGAAAAGGGCCAAGAGATTCATAAAATAACAGCGGGGCAACATATTGCTCTCCATGACATGTATTATGCATGAGAGTTGAAGCCGTAAGGTGCTCTATTAGTTCCAGAAATTTGTTTTCATGTATTACATGTTTAGAAAAGTTTATGTACACCCCGTACAGCCTTAGTATTATATTAAATAATAATGATAGCAACTGTGCATAAGCATAATATCGAGTTGGCTGGTACTTTTGTCCCTCCGAATTGCACACTTCGCTCCCGTCTTTCGCCTTCCTAAAGAGCGCCAATACCGAACACCACACAGTCGACATCCCCTTCGACTCGACTCTTTGTTCCAGACAAAACCCCCTTCACTCTTAAGTTTCTCGTTGCGGATAATCGTCTAAGCACTACTCCCGAAGCCGCCAGAATTGTGAAATATACGGATTTTCACTTTCACGGGGTTCCAAGTTCTTGGGTTGCTTCGACTTCAATTGACAGGCTTTTTTTACTTTCCTTAACAGAAAAATGATTCGCACTTTCGACGACAAAGATGTGTTTCAATTGATACAAAATTTTGAAAGACTTGAATCTTAACTCACATAATCGTTCTTTTATTCATGGTTTCTTTTTTTTATATATTATTTTTTTCATTTCTTCCACTTCGCAATCAGTCTTTGTCAAAATGAATTGCTGTTCGTCAATGTGTGAAAAATCCTGATCATTTTTTATTCTCTCTTCTTAAATACTACTTCAACGGATATTCATGATTACGACGTAGGTATACAAACATTGGATCATGTAAATACGAAAAGGTGAATGTCCATGACTCGGTAAATATGTACAATATACATATATACGCGTAGAGCCATAGACCAGGCTAGAATGACTTCAATGAGATATCATGTGGGGTCGAGGACCAGGGGCGAACTTCCCTCGAGACGAGTATAGCTGGGATATTTTCTCCTGCAATATCCAAAGCAAATAAAAATCTAATATTTACCCTCTGAGCTCACCGAATCGCGTCTAACGTCGCGAATACTCTTCTCGGCAATTCCGACGACACACTGCACCTATCCTCCGACAACATTATCGGATTCGCATCAACCCCAGTTTACCCTTGGTGCATGCATATACTCCTTCCCCCCCCCCCCCTCTTTGCATTCTTACTTTTTCGCCTCGATCAAACCCTCCCTACTATTTTCACCCCACGCTTCAGACGTTGCAAAATTGAAACGCCGAAAAAAAAGAACTCCATCTTTCGTATAAAAATTAAATGGAAGTACACAGATTTCGTGAATAAAAAAAATTTCAGTCCAAGTTCCGTAACTTGTACCTTATTTAAGGTTGCAGCTTGTCAGACTTACGAATGGATTTTCACCAATATAAAAAAAAAAGAATAAAAATAAAACATACTATTTTACTTCAATCATCGTGATGGATTTCAATCACGAACGATTATCATGATTTTTTCTTCTTTTTTCATGAAAAAAAAAAAAAAAAAAAATTTGAGCAAACGAAGAGGTTCGTCCATCCAACTACGAAGAAAATTTCACCTGTACCTACCGGAAAAACGCGTCATCGCGATTTCCAGGAGGTCGAGTCACTCCCTCGCTTTTACCACGGCGCGACGTTATGTGGTATAAAATTCGGCTCCACTCTTTAACTTGCAAATGAGGGGTAACAGCTTTTTGTCATTCCTCCCTTGCTCCTTTTGTTAGGTATACACGCAGGCGCACACATACAGGCCGGGTTTGAGTTACATGTAAAAGTTTTTCTTCTCAGCTCCCCTCTCCTCCTACGTTGACGTGTTGGTCAACATTTTTTCTTCACCCACTGTACCTTCGATCTCCGCTACTTCTTTAACTCATTTTTAGTTTCGCGTCTTTTCGTTCCGTTTTGCCGGTTCGTCAGTATGTATTTCTTATGGATCGCCACTCCGCCTCCCAAAGGAAATGACAATAAAGATAAAAAACATAACGATTCAGCTTGTAATCTCTGTTTCGTGCACTGTGCCGCACAACATCGTTATACCAATAATATAAGCTCCGCACTTTGATTGCTAATTAACTTGCCACTCCTTTTTTTCAACAAAAAAAAGAATAAGGTCGAGGGAATCACCTCCGACGATTTTTTGATAGATGTCTGTTTGTGTGATCAATTTTGTCCGACGATATCTGGACAACCAATGACCGGATTTGGATGATTTTAATCTCAGTCAACGAGGCATTTCTTAACTCAGAGCTGATTAGATTTAAGATTTTATCGGTCAAGAAGTTTTTGAGTTATTTGAATAACAAAAAAAAAACATTGAAAAATGTCATCGTACTCAGTTCACCGCGTATTCATTTTCAACCTGCAAGAAGAAGTGCATCAAAGTGCAAGAGTATCAACAGCCAGTCTGAATCCCCATTATTTTAATACCTACTACCATGAATTTTCAAATGCCCGCAAAGTTCTTCCATTATTTATTATAGATATATATCCATCCATTCGAGCGACAATTTCCACGCGGTATTGCGACAGTCGAGTGTGCAGGGGTTGAACGGCGAAGAGGCGTAGCACCTGAGGGTTCGCGGTCGTCCGGCAGGATAAATTTACACCCATCGATGATGATGTGGGCGTTCCACGTCAAAGCCTGACTCGCTTACCCCGGCATGACGCACACGGTGTTCTATATGGGTAAAGTAATGCAGGGTGTTACCAGCGAGGGGGGAGGAGGTCTGGTCTAGTGGCCAATAATAATCAACGCTCTCGTGGAACTCGATTCTACGCTAAAATTTTACCTGCATGATTTCCAAAGAACCGATCCGTGGGTCGTTGGTACTATCGGTGAAAAGTGCGAGCATGTTTTATGGTGTGAAAGAAAAGTCAATTTGCAGCCCCTGAATAATGCCGCAATTAAGGATATCTGATGGCGTCGCTTCGACGGTGATTCCCTATCTTTGAAACTATCCATCTTCTTCCTGCATCATGGCGAAAAGGTGTAGAGAGAAGCGAAGAGAAGCGGCTTGTCTCTGTATCCGTATAATAGAAATCCTTGTAGTCTCGGCGTTCGCGAACCTCCTTATAAAACACAATTACCACCTTAACCAAGTTTGCTGCTACGCACTTAATTACCCCGAAAGTTATAAGCAAGTCTGAGCACCCGGCAGCCTCCCTTCTATATCCACTTTCCGTAAACTCGCCTTGTATCCTTGTATCCACCTGTCTACCTCCTCTCTGGAACGAGTCCCTGATTTTACAAGCATGCAGATTTCAGACGCAGTGACACTGCAGATAAATCATGAATCTACCGGTGACAAGACGATGTTGAAGAAGGAAGAGATTCGAGGAACATTCTATTTTCTCTCCAGCCACAGATTTCACGTTAATATTCGAAACATTAGATATTTTCCACGTCGTATTTCTACTTCCATTTTCGTAACGCAAGAAATTATTATTAAAAAAGAGGTGAAAAAAAAGTACAAGATTGTAAGGAGATTTGTGAAACTTTGTAGCTAAGAGGATTCAAAGGATATAGGGTTTTCAATGAGAATGCTGAAACCTCTGCAGATGTGCTTTTCAATCGGCCCTATGTCGAGTTGAGATGAAGAAGGAAATAACGGAAGATAGATGAAATTCGCGGAGATGTAAAAATGCTTAATTGGCAATGTGGGGTTGATAAGGTATCCGGCAAAATCAATAAGACCCTCGACTGCTCTTTTTGTGTATTGAAGACACGACGGTTTCCCTCGTTAGAGGGAAAAGAAAACGAAGGAAGAGAAGAGCGTATAAAATTCTTAAAAAATCTTTAATTCATCGCGAGAAGATCTTTTCTGTAAATTGTAAGCCGAAATGCACAAGCCCCTGTTACTCCTGCTGTTGAATATTCGCTGAAATGTCTCTAAGTCGTGCATTGCGTATGAATCTTCGATACAGCAACTCTCTACAGAATCGTTATAATTTCTTGTCGACGTTTTTCGATAGTGATCTAATCGCGAGGAGGAATAAAAAAAAAGCACGGAGCTCGAGTTAATTTACTAATCGTAAACAATGGAAAATTTTCAGATAAACGATAAACTAAAATAAATTTCTAGCAACTTTGAACCTTGATTGCATCGCTGCCGATCATTTTCGATAGTTCTCAAATGAAAACGAGTTGACGATTTCCTCTGACTGTGAAACTTTTTACATTCTTTCCGGAAATATTTTTTTCAACCCCTAAATCGTGGAAAGTACTCAAAGTACTTTAAAAAATAAATTTCCGAGAGTAGAATTTCAACTCATGTCGCCAATTGGAGTCTATAATAAATGAAGCTCCGAATGAATCGGAGTTCGAAAACTCAAGACACGTTAATGATCTATTTAATGATCATGGAACGAAGAGCTCGGGGATATAAAAATATTTTACGTCTTCACGAGGTAAGCTTCATTTAATCTCGTTCCATACCGCCACAAAATCACCTAACTAATTAAGATTACCCGATTTTTAACAGGCCAGTGACCACTGTGTCAGTAAATTACATGCCGAAGAAGAATTGGTGAATCAAATTTACGATTCTTAATCGCTTAACGCCGTGCACAATAACTCGACACCTAAGAATACGGGGCACAGATAGGATATGAAAATGAACCCCTAGATTAAGGGTCCGATGCCCGAGGGCTCGATTTACTTTGGCTGATGCTCAGCTCGGCGAATATGTGCTGTACGTGTGTGTGTGTGTGCGTATATATTTTATCTGCACGGCGTAGAATTCTCGAATTCTCTCCCCCCCTCCTCGGATATTCGGGAGTACATGTACGTGTGCATCCCTATATGTGTGTACCTAGATATATGTATAGAGATATGCAGATGTGCCTCGGCATGTCTGTCTCCTCCGTTCGATATAGGGATTCCACGATTCCTCGTCTCTCCGATCCTTTGCGATCGATGCAAAAAATAAAAAGTAATAAAATGCAAATCCACACTCCAATATCGGCGGTCGGTTAGGTTGATCCGAAAGTCTCGAAGGAGGAGGAGAAAGCCACGGAGATGTAGGCGTGTGTTTGCCGGCCTATCGGGGTAGAATTTTCATCCCTTGCAAGGCTCACCGACGGACGTAGGTACGTGAGGTAGGTGGAGGTGCTTGACCAATCAACGAGGCGCTGCGTCGCGAGATTCGATAATTTGCTTTACTTCATTCTTATTACTTCACTCTCTCTTATCTCAATTGGTATAACGCGACTTGAAAATATACGTAAGCCTACTTTTTTTTTTCTCCCAAACCGGATATCGTCCCGCTGATATCTTTCTCACGGATTTGGGTATTCGCGCTTTCAATGTGATTGAATTTTGGTAGAAATTTGTATTCCGGTCACGGAGATATTTGCAATCGTTGGAGCAAGGAAATTTTGTAAACAACGAACGTAGACGCACTGCCATCTTGAATATTTCTTACATCGTACAACTTCGTATCTCTCTCTCTCTCTCTCTCTCTCTCTCTTCTTTTCCACTCTTATTCGCACCTTCCTTCCACAGGAATTAATATTTTATCCAAGTTCTTCTCATGGATTACATCATCCACTCCGTAATTCCGTACATACAGAAATAAATAATAATGAACGTGGAAACAAGCCACCTTAGCGCCTACAGGTAGGCAACTGGTCGTTACAATTTCGTTCGCGAGATGGCAAATTGTAACTTCGGTTGCCTTATCTGCGGGCGCCGAGATGGTTTGTTTCCAGGTTTAGGCTCGGTATTGTATAACTGATTGTAGTCTCTGATTTTCACGGCTTTTTTTTTATCTTTTGTTCGCTGTGTTGTATTTCACTCTCTTTGCTCCCAATCGGAAATTCATTGCCTCTTGTTATACAGATGCAGGAATGAAGTTGAAAGAAAAGAAACAAATACGATATACAAAAAAAAAAAAAAATACAATAAAAAAAATTACAGCATGCCTCGAAAGGCGATCGTCCGGGGAAAAAGATAGGGGTGGTTGAATTTGTATACGGGGGCAGATGGTACCCCACATTGCGCTAGCTGACTTCGCGTTCAGCTGGTCAGGAGCATGTTTAATTTCTTTCTCTTTGAATTTTTTAAATCGTTTTGGTAGCGAGAGATACGATCGTTGAAGTCTCGTGGCCGAGGGATTGATTTTACACCAGAATGTGCTTTACAGGAATTGGGTTCGAGCACCAAAAAATTTAACACACAATAAACTATAAGTATATTATTGGTTGATTGAAACTTACGATTTACACCGTGAAGCACCATCGTGATTATTTCAAACGTTCTCGCCACTACTTTCGGGCTACTTAAACTGTTCTTACACTAAACAGTTCCGAATTTCTTTTTAACTCATATTCGGTCCAGGTGATTTATGAACAACTATCACCGAAATCGTTCGTCTGATCACACGAGATCGCACTTTCTACGTCACCCTCGAAGTAACGTTTGTTTCGCGAAAAATTAGCAACTTATTGAAATACCCTTTAAGGCTCATACCGCAGAAGAAACTCATAAAATGAAAACGAAAGACGTAATATTTACTTCTACAATTTAAGAAAAAATCTGAAATTGCTGTTTTTATTTTTATTTTTTTTTTGTTTTTCTTTTTCTCCCCTTGAACCGAACCTCACTTTTCAAATAACTTGCAGATAATTAATATACATCTAATGGGAATAAACTTTTCCCCTCAAAACCTACGCGTAACGAACGATGTGGGTACATGTGTGCGTCTGTGTGTGTTTATGTATGTATGTATGCGTGTGTGTGTTTGTGTAAGCATGCGTCAGCGTGTGTATGACTGTGTATATAGAAATGGCCGAGGTTTATTAGACAGGCGTGCGTGCCGACGTGGAACGATGGAATAAAAGTATTAATTTGAAACCCGACAGGTTAAGCAGACGTCAGGCGTCGACTCGTATTTCTCAACTTATTTCGAAGACTCATCCCGTTTTAAAGATTCGAAAAAACGGACGCCCAACTGCAGTCTTTTTGCAATTGCATCGGCCCTAAACGCCTGCCTGCAGCACCGACTGTAAACCGGGAGACGCTCGAACGTCGCGGGCTTCGCAGTGACTGCTGAGCGTCGCGGCGCCCCCTTCAACCCCCTCCGAGGCTCGGGGTGCCCGAGGGTGTGGTCACGTGACCCTCCGCCAGCCAATCGGATACCCGGATGACGTCATCCAGCGGTTCTCATTCAAGACCAAGAAGGGGGTGCGGAGGGTTTACCTGGCGCATGACTGATTCACATTTCGCGATCGGCATATGCATGCATGCGGCTCTTCCATTGTTGTAGGAAACTGAAGCCGAATTGATTCGAGTGAAATTTTATTTAAACGATATAATCGACATACTCGACGACATTGTTTATACATTCCAGCATTGCACGAACCAGAAAACGATGATCATAAGCGAATGATGGACACTTTGATCTGATTCATTCGCCCAGAAGTTGTACGCTTTTTGCTACAGCGAATGAAATTTTACACCATGTGTAAAGTGTGGCACACGGTCTATAACGTTTTATATCAGCACGTAACAAGACGAATTGCTGGTAAATGTATACGTCATTTGAAACTCGTTTTTTCAGACTGACGATGAGCCGAGGACGCAGAAATTGAGAGATTGCGTCCTCAACTCGTACGGTTTATTCTTCCATTATTATACACCGGCGTTAGAATGATAAACGACGAAGTATACAATACTTTACAGATTCTAAGCAAGCAGAAACGGGTGTCGAAGTATCTGAAATCCTCGTTCTCTCGTGAAAGGTGTAGTTCTTAAATCTTTCGCGTCGGATTTTCAGACGTCTTTGTAGCCCGGAGTGATGCATCGGTCTCGCCTTTTTCTTGGATGTGATTATGCGCCGGGCAATTTGTATTAATAAAGTGAAGAGCGTGAATCAGGCATCTGAAGGAACAGGGAGGACGTGAGTGCCTGGGACATTTCTTCGTTCATCAATCTAACCGCATCAGGTTCTCGCATTACACGTTATATATACCTTCAAGGCCATCAATCATAATCCAGCTTTTTATCAATTACGTTTCTGGATGGCAAAAGGCTCGGCGACAATTTTCATGCTGCACGAACCTCTGCCTTTCAGCTTTACTGACGTCGATTTTACCGCTCATTTACCTCTACCATAAATATTAGTCAATGTCAAACCGTGTGCGGCGATACCGATAATGAGTACCAGTCCACCGAATACAAAATTCATCGCTGAATACGCCAACTCCTCAGAAATTCCACGCACACTCGTAACACCCTCTTACACGCATCTACACGGTGTGTGTATATGCTGAACAAGGGGATGGGAGGTAAAAAATCAGAATTCAAGAGAGCCTGCGGCGATCGTTGATTATTCTTATAGTAAAAATCCTTTCAGAATAATTGAATATACTGTTTTTTAGATAAGGAAGCTACGTTTTCACGTTCAGGAAGCCACAAAGTGTTTCTACGCGATATCAAATCGTACGATAGGGGGTGGATATCGATTTTGATCTTCTGTTCAGGGTATTTCTCAACCTGTACGAATCACAGAATATTTCAACAATTCTCACGAATAACTCTGAACGCGGTTAATAAATTGCTCGTACAGTTATTAGAATATAAAATGTTCTTAAACGCGTGAGGATTCATCGAATTCACATTGTCAATTATATGACTGGTTTTAAACTGAGTCGAAATTGAGGGTGATTGTAGGATGAAACGTTCTCTCAAAAATTTTGGGAAGATCGAATCGTCGTATAGAAATACGCGTCACTGGCACTCGGAGTGAAGTATCATCGAATGCAAATTAATATCAGCTGACGCGTAGCAGCCGAACTGTCGCCAACAACCGGGCCTGATTCGGTTGGCAGCAGGTTGTCCCCGCGTAGCTTAATCGGTTTCCAATCATCACCGGGGGACGTTTCCCCTCCCCCCCATTGCAATATTTCTCCCGCCGCTTTGTTCGCCGTTCTCTAATTTTGCCACACAGAGAAGGGTGGATTAATCGGGGGTGTATCGAGAAAATTTTCCTCAAGAATAATCCATCGCTGTCTGGCCGCCAATATGTTTCCAAGATTCTGGACGGGCACCTTGTGGCTAGGAGTGCTTGTAACGGGCAGTCACGTCAGCGACCCCGGAATGACGAGCACGTACATGAGGTTAACCGCGGGGACGCGGCCGTGGCGGGACTCTGCAGTATTTACGGCCGAACCTGACCATTGCACTGACAGCTCTATACTTGCCGGACCGATTACATTTCCCCGAGTCCTTAAACTTTCATTCCCGGGTTTTCCTGCCCGCGTGCCAAATTCACCGCGAGCAAATAAAAAATTTCCTCGACTTACCCGCGGGCTCGATTATCCATTTCTGTTATAAAAAGAAAGTAAGTGACCAAAAAAGCGAAAAATTAAGAGGCAAGAAATGTTCGTTCATTGGCAACACGTATGTATTTCAAGTTGGAAGTTTGAAGCAAGACTGTTTTTGAACAATAGTTTTCTATATTCACGTAGTAAATTTATCCGTTTAATAACATTTGATAGTCCGTAAGTGCTTTTTATTTGTACCGAGTACTAGATCGAAGAAAGGGGAAAACATAAGGGGTGATTTAACCCTTTGTAACAATACGAAGAGGTAGATCGACTAGCATGGAAGAAAGTTTATAATTGTAGACCGTACATATGTATATATACATACAAATATAGCAATGACAACACTCAATAGTTACTTGTGACACGAATTATTGTAATTCCGTAATGCTAAGATACATCTATATGTATACAGCTTGACTTTCCACAAAAACGAGAAAATGCGGTATAATTATTTCAAGTTACTGCGATGAATGCACATGTCAACATTCGAAATGAAAATTTAGGAGAAAAACATTTTCTTCGCAATCAGTACAGTTGCGTCAATTCTTTGAAGCAAAGAAAAGAATTTTTACACAAAATTTCGTACGAAGTACGTAAGCAGATTACAAAGCGAGTCAAAATTCTGCCTGCAAGAAGTAGACGCTTTGGTCCAGATTCTTATGCATTTTTCACTATTACAGAATACCAAAGAGCAAGATTCTTCGTATATCACATGAAATTGGGATTACAGGATTTTGCCTCAAGGCATTTCTGTCCCAGTGGAGATATTTTGCTTCAATTTAGCGGAAATTTCGCTTGCCCCGTACGTTATATAATAATACCAATTCCTTTTTCAGTATGCCATATTTTTCTCCCCCCTCTTTCACCCCCAATGAGGAAATCTTCAGAAAATTTCTCTTTCACAAGTACCTAACAACTTGATTAAAAAATAGAAATATCCGCAGTATTTCTTATTAGCAATTACAAAACCGTGTTCATTTTTTAATTGAACAACCTGAAGCTGCTGGAATAAACGTTTGAAATTTAAACGAGTATACCTGCAGTCATTTTCAAGCCGTATACAAGTCTTTAGATTGCTCGTAAATCGTAATTATTTTCGCTTAGTAGGTAAATATTTTTCTTTTTTTCTTCATCACTGGTTGTAAAAGAAAATTCTGGGTAAGTATATAATAACAATCCCACTCAGCAGAGTTGCCGTTTTAATTTGTGTGATGGAAATTTTGTCCAACTAGCCAACGTTAGTCGAGTGTAGGTTGGTTACGCGATTGCCAAACGGACGTGTGGTGACGTTTTGAAAAAGGTCATAAGTTGCGAAATGAATACAGCTGTACGCCTGTTCGCGAGTCCTCGTAAATGTGCTACAGCTACCTGCCAACGTGGAAGAGAGAGAGAGAGAGAGAGAGAGAGAGAGAGAGAGATATATAGAGATGATGTGAAGTACGTTTTAATTAATGCGACATACTTTTATCGCTACAAAGTGCCAGGTCTTCCATCGCACTCTCCTCCTCGTTTACCTCTGGCCCCTGCACTTATACCTCGTTCTCGTTATGCATGCAGAAATATGGTTCTTAACAGGGTATAACTCAAGTATTTTTATATTGCAATGAATTCCGTAAATTTTCAGTTGCGTTCTACGTGTTATAAATTCTGCGTCATTCGATTGAGCATATGATTGTCAAAGAATAATTCAGAGCCCAATGCCTAAAGTTTGATTCGAATCAAGGCGGCGTGACAGATGCAGGCTACGGTATGATTAACGGTTCATTATCGCAGTTTCCTCTCTCCACGGTCTGATTGCATACGTCATACTTCACTGATTAATCACGATATGCGCGATCAGATATCGTCGCGTATATGCAGCTCAATATTCGATCGGATAGCCGATGATTTAAAAATTATCTCGCCACACGGATGACGAGAATACCGTTTCCGTCACAACTTTATTTTACAAATGAAAATAATTTCACCGGCGAAAGGTTTATGAGGAAATATTGCGCATAGAAAAAGGTCCGTAGAACACGGTCTGATAACTTCTACTGCAACTGCTGTCTCTTTCGCGCATGTAAATAACGCCTGAATTATTTCGCAATTAAAAACGCAGCGCGAACTTGAGCCTGCATAAAATCCCCGTCGCTTGCAAGTGCACGCAGGTAATGAAAGCAACGAAATCCCAGCTGCTCGATCATTCTTCACAAATTGTGATTTGAATTTTGTAGAAAAATGTTCTGCTGAAATGAACGGGTAGATTTGATCTAACTATCACTAATCCCATGGATTCGATATGACGCAGGATTCGTTCGTAAGGTAGTGAAAAGAAACCGAAGCCGTGCTTTCGAGCGGTGCTTGCAGTCGTCGTAGTCGTCGAGTACATCGAGTTAACGAGCCTAGAAACAGAGGCGAGAATCGTTAGACGGTGTTAAGGGGTGGTAAAAATGTGGGGGGAGGAAAACTGCAGGTAAAACGAGAGGAAACTCTCGATCCGTAGAAGCGTAGACACAGGAGTTGACGCGAGTAAGTGGCGATCAAGACCGCGCTGCGAGTGAATCCCGACGGAGTTTGCACTTCCGTCATCGTCGTCTATCAATCGGCGACGAACGGCTTCCGTTCAGCGAGAAAACTAGGCGAGGAAAAAAGGCCTCGAAGAGTTCGAAGTCGACGCAAAAGCGCGTCTCGCTGATTTAAAGCACGATTGCACTCGGGCGGGGTTTGCATGCAAACTCGAACCCGGGGTTGAGGGTTGAAGGGGGTGATGTCGCCAGTCGGGGGTTAATTGGGAGCCATCTTTCAACCGGCGCTTGGTTTTTGATCCACGAAGTGTATCCCGTAATGGAGAGAAACGTCAGTTCAGAATACTAGACGAGCGAGCTTGTCGCAGGGTAGAATTTTCTATTGTCGTAGGAGCTCCACGTTATCTAGATAAATTCATCCAAGATGATTGCATTATTAAAATTGCTTACTGAAACATAATCGGTGTTATCCGGAGTTAACACTCTGCAGCTGTTTTCCTGAAGAAACTTTCCGCAATCTATACATACTACTCTATGAAAGAGAGTCATTCGAGATAAAAAGATATGTTTTCTGTCTGATTAATCCCAGAAAATTTTTCGCTGCTTCAATTTAAAATTGTTTGCAGCAATAACTTATATTTTTTGCCACGTGTGAAGAATCCCTCCCCCCACGCCCCACCCTGCAATAAGTGTATTAAAAATCTATCGTGTTTACGGCTATATTTTTCATGTTGCGGATAAATTGAGGATGATATTGTCTTTTATAGATTCTACAATTTGATGAGAAACCATCTCTTATTTTATGTAGTTAAATTTTTATCGGAATAATCCAACGTCTCTCAAAATATTGATACTCATTATATCGTGAAAGACTGCTCTAATTGTAAGTGATGCTCCGAGTGATTCTAATTTTAAATATATTTTTTTTTTAGGATATCAACGAACAGCGTGAAATTTCCTCAGTCAATTAAATTCGGTAATTGAAAACCATTCGCAGTTTTGACCATAGGGAAATTTCACCACTGCAGGGAATCTCGACTCGCACCCAAATCGCTCGTCGACCATTTCACTGCACCGGCGTATTAATTCGATCATTGCATAATAGAGGCTGCTGGCTCGACTGCGAGGACGGTGGGTGTCTGGATTTGATAGGAAGATTCAGTGGTCCAGCGGCATTGGCAGCAGCGGGGATCTCGTTGCAGGCGGTGCAGGCCGGCAGTGATTCAGGGGGGTTTCGAAAGCAATTTCCGTCCTCAAATTGAAATGTTATTACATTAGCGAGACTCTCGCCATCGTCCTCCCTGCATAATGGTCGAGCCGATGTGCAGCCCGCGTATGGTATATGAAATATGGCGGACTTGGATTTCTCTGCATCTCTCTTCACCAACATTTCATCGTGCATTCAGTTTGGGAGATACGAGCAAATTTATTTGGAAAAAAATACGATAATTGATCCACAAGTGAGTAGGAGAAAAAACATCTTCAGCCTCGGGGTTTTGCATTCCGTGTTCAGTTCTCGATGAAGAATTTCTTTCCACTGATCACTTTTGTTCCTTTTTCTGTTTTACTGAAATTTTTCATTCGATATTCATTCGCTCGTATATATCCGAAATTAAATGCACGCCCACCTTCACTCGAGGTTCCCATATTTTGCTGATTTTTTACGAAGAATTCACTGTTTCTGTTTCATTAAAATTGAGTATGAGTTATACTCACAACAGTGATTTGGCCAACAGTGCAATCACTGGGATACCGTTTTTTGTTTTTCTTTTCTCCAATCTAAAGCTTTGGAAATTGGGTTTTTACTCATGCCCCGAAGCATGTAAACAGGGAAACGGTATTCAAAATGGCGAGGGTCGTGGGCAGGCCAGAATGGTTTAGAATGTTTCGTACAGAGAACCGAAAACCTCTGCCATGCATTAACACCTAAGATTTTACGTGGACAAATCGATTAGGCGTGAGTATCGGTTGCCCAAAACAGCGTTTAACAATGCTATTCAGAGTCTGATTAGCGGTTGGAATTTATAGGACAGACAGAAGGCCGTTGTCCCATTGAAAAACCTGCCAAACTTGGAATGAATAGGAAAACGAGGGCGTGCCTACAACGGACTCTGAGCGAGCAATGTCCGATCGATTTCCGTCAGTTTGTTCAAACTAATTGCCAGCCGGGGTCCGAGGCGATGGATTAGCCGTCGGCAATTTCCGTTTCAGACGGAAAATAATTTGTTATCTGCATTGTTCCAGCGCGTGTATAGTATGAGACAAAAAAAAAATTATTCCCACCACTCGTGAGCTCGTGAGTATTACAGCGATTATACGTTATGAATCTGATGCGGTTTTACATTTATCGAAAGTCGAGGCTTCGTCTTGATGCAAAAATCAAAGACGAATCGTAATACTATGGACGAATTTTTTGATAGTTCGTCCAATTCCATGACTCGTGATGTACGATTCGGTTAAAACCCTGACTCCTGAAAAATGGCGGAGTTTGAGTAGACCAAAGATCCACAGTTAGCTTGGAACACCTTCTTTCTACACCTGCTAGTATCAAATTAAGGTTAAGCCGCTTATAATTGCAAATTATTCCTGCTGTCTGAAGCAGCTAGGATCTAAAATCGCAGAAATACTTGCCGAGGCGAGGCTTACTGTAGAATGCAGATCTTCTGTACTCTACGTAATCTGTGGCCCATGCGAGTGAGAACCTCGCCTTTAGATCGATACAATAGTAACAAACGAGCTAGTCACAAGAAATTTTCGTGCCCAGCACAGTTCTTTGTCATGTACTTCACTGGTTGTTTGATACCATCGTTTGAGTAACAACAAGCATCGTTTTGTACAGTCAATTTTCATTGGGATATTAATCTTTCACTACATTTCGATCATTTTCGAAATCTAATAACCGCCCAAGGCACTCTCGGCGAAGTGTATCATACAAGATACGATACCCATCTGGTTGCACTCTCTGAATAAAGATATCACTGGCGAAATCTCCGGTGACTCGAGGCAGACGGTATATAGGTACTCAACATTACGTAATACAGCAGTTTACCTAGAGTTGAACAACTTTCGTCATAATCATTTCCATTTTCCCAGTCCGCACGGGAGAAGATAGAGCCGCCGGTGACGGAACGAGCGTCGTCATGTACAGGGAATGCAAGTGTACAAACTGACAGACATGGCTCGGAAAGGATCGAGAGAGAAAGCCGGACCGAGACGGAGTTAGGCTAGGTTGTCGACGCAGCCCTCTGGAGATATCACGTCGGCATCTTGGCTCGAATGTAAGCCAATACTGACGTACAACCTCGAGGTTCGACCCACCATCCTGCTCCACGCACTGCGGGGACCGGTAATCCACTTACGAAGAACCGAGACCCAGGGTGCGGCCCGGGGCTCAGTTAGTGCAACGAGTTTATTCCGGCCTGCAGGAGGAATTGGCAACATTAGTAAATAGGGTTGCTAAGGTAGGCGAAGCCTTTTCCGGGCTTCTCCTCCGCCTCCGAAGACCTCGCTTTTTCTTAGGGTCGCGTTCATTTGAAGTCAGAACACAGAACGGAACGCGTCACTCGGCTCCTTCCCCGAGATCCCGGCGGCGGTGCAAAGTGGCTGGAAAACAGAGCCATTCTCGGGTTTTAATACCACCCGGTCGTCCATCCTTGTACGACGACGGTGCTGCTACCACGGAGCTAGGTGCCGCCGTAGAGAGGCTTGCAAAGACTTTTATTGCGCGAGCTCCCGCTAATCCTGACCACCCATAAATTCATCCCACGGGAATTGCTTCTTAGCCTCAACTGACGCTGCTTTACTAACCGTACCGACTATAACTGTCAAAGACTGACAACCGCCTCGTGCGCCATTCCGATGACCATACGACCATCCTGGTGTACGTGGAATCAGTATGCCCCGACTGATGACCTGATGACTTTTCGGTTCGAGATCATGTGTTACCAGGCAGAGATCAGAGGAGCTGTGGTATGACGGAGCAAATGTCTAGGTGGTGAAGCCAGGGCGTGAAGGGATCGAACGGGGTCCTCCTTTTCTATAGAAAATGTGGCTGGTATGCATAGTATGGATTATCTTGCGCGAGGCATCGAACACGTCGTTCCATAACTCAAGGCTATATTGTTGATGTCCTGACAGAATCCGACGCCCGGAACTTCTCTACAGGATGAAAAGATCCTTTGAAATGACGCTTGGTAGTTGTGGTACATTCGGGCATGACCGATGGGCGTAGATTGTCAATGACAAGTCGATCAGGAGTGTCAAACATGCATTAGTTTTCTTTTTCCTTTTCTCATCTGGTTTCTATGTATATGGATGACTTTTTTTCCTCAATGTCTGGTCTTCGCGCAAAGAATAAGGAAAACGAGGATTCGAATGTGCCAGAAGCGAGGGATATAATTAACGGTTACTAAAACGGGGGTTAATTGGTGTTCGAAATGAGCAATCAGGAGCATCTTGCAAAAGAGAATTAGAAAAATGGCAGACGATGGAAAACGGGAACTAACAAGAATAGCGCAGAACTCATTCCAAGTAAGGAACGGTCGGGAGGGCGGCACTGATAAAAATAAGGGAAGAGAGGGTGAACTAGGAAGACTTTTAATCACACAACTCTCCATTACCCGAGCGGAGTTCCCTTTGTCCAAATTCTTTGAGCCAGACCCGGGTCTTTGCTATTGGCTCGCGCGGCTTCTGCTCGAAGGTAATCCCTCTTACAGGCATTAATTAGCTTCCAATTCCCTCTGCTATCAATCCTGCACCTGCTCCACTACTCGCTGAGCCTCCTTCCTATAGTTTCTCATTCCTCTTTCTCCCGCTAGGCTATCTCGCCTTTTCTCACGTTGCTACCTTCCTCCTGGTCTTGGCCATACATTAATTTGTTTCTTTCGCGCTCGCCTAAAGCCCCCGCGAACAAATAAAATAAATAAACAGCTCTCGCTTGGCTCGCCCGGAGTCAGCTAGACTTCTTTTCCACCCACACACCCTTCGAACAAGATAAGAACGATGAAAAAAATTTCTTCAGTTAAGCAAATCTACATTTTATCAAATTCTACTTCGCAAAATTAAATTGTCCGTCAATTCGATAAGTCTGGTTCACCTTTTCGCCAGTTCTATAATATTTTCGAAGTAAAATCACTCGTCAACGTAACATCGCGACACAGTTTTCGTAATGTTGTTTCTACTGAAAACTTAGCATGTTCTATTCGATAGAGGAATTGATACACTAATAACGTGTGTATGTGTTTTGAGTTGTGACTGTTCAGAAATTGACTGCAAGTATATCCACGGTTAAGAGATTTGCTTCTTCGCGAAGAACTTGGAAATGGTGTTTCAAAAACCAATGTTAACATTAAGAAAAAACTTTTCAAATCCATTGTACAAAGCTCGACTGTCCCCGGACATGGGTGTCTGGTTTGAGGCGAACTGTCAATCAATCGCGGCCTGTCGCCACTTGAAATTTCGAATTTCTATCACGCGCCTGTTGGTTGCTAAACTTATACGTCTCTGCAGGCGTCTTATATTCTCGCAACAATTTCGAAAAAGTCTCACACAGCTCGCGGCGTATGGGCAGTATTTTCTGTTCCAGGCACGAGCCTCCCTTATGTCACTCGAAGAAGGAACACCGGAGGGTGGCACCCAGGCTTTCCTCTCCCCCCTGACTAGGGCTGATTGTATTCCGATCAGGAGCGCGTTGTAAAGTAACCGCTCAGCAAAGACGTAGGCAGGCCGTAAACAAGAGGGTTACCTCGAAGTTTTCTTTTTTCTTTTTTTTTTGGGGGGGGGGGGGGGGTCAACACGATCTCCGCCTTACTCATTTTATGAATTTTTTAAATCATGCATTACACGCGTCTCCATGAAATCTAACACCGTGCAGCAAACTGCTGCCGTTTTACGCAATCTCGAAGTTTAGTTTATAGGTTGATTACAATTTTACACGAAAAAAAACTCCCACCAATGACACGTGAGGGTTGCACAAGTTCAACGAGTGCAATTTGCATCGAGTATTGCTTGGTAGTTCCCTCGTCCTTCACCACCCTGCGCCACGTACGTGTTCTCGATGCTCTTCTCGCCTCGCATACCCCCCAGCGATCTTAGATTTTACTCAGGTTCGCAGCACCGCGAAAGGACATTTGCATTTCACTAGCTCTTACCGCCGCGCTGCGACTCTACACCCAGATCTCCGGTCAGGGGAATCAACCGATAATTGCAAATTGTTGACATTATTCAGCCATAAATTGCCTCATTCTTTGGTTTGATATATTGTTTCAACTTGTGTGGCTCAGAAATACACGCCGTATTATTAATAATTGCAGAGTTGCAGTGCGAACAGCATCGTTTCACGAGATACCATGAGAATGGGGTGGATAACCGTTGGCGGAAGTGATTAGGGAGGAAAAAAGAACGTCGGTACCTGTCAGCATGGAGAGATCGACGGGAAACGTGTGCATCGCAATGATAGCCCGAACAGACGAGAGCTTACGAAGGCAGACAAAGTGAAGTCACTGTGAAGCGACAAACGACTGGATGCCAAATGTAGCTGAGTGGAGTGGCTAAAAGCTGAGGGATACTGTGGAGCCGACAGAAGGGAGGAGAGATGAGGGATGAGAAATGAAAGAAGAAGAGACAGTCAAAAGAGAGAAAGAAAGAGAGAGACAGGAAGGCTGCTTCGAGTGGAGGAATAGACAGAGAAAGAGAGAGAGAGGGGGGGGGGGGGGGGGATGATGAGACCGTGGTTTGCCAAATGCGGAAAGAACTACTTTGTCTTCGTTGTAACAAAGGAATCCTGGCCAATTTTCAGATGGCTCTATTCACCCAGGATGATTTGAGAGTAAAATAAGCGAAAAAACAAGAATCTCGACTCACGGAATCTGAGAGTAATCAGATTCTTAAACCGAGTATTGTGCCTGTTTGTGATAATGTCGGTAAAATTGTCGCTCCAAAAGCATGAGGTGAGGCTTCAACACTTTCCACTAGTCTCTAAATATGTTTGTCATTCAATTTTATCGATTCAAGAATGGCTCGTTAAGTACTAGTACTAGGAATATTCCAAACTTTATGCCAAAGTTTTGTCCCATAGGTTAAGCATCTTCATCGCGTGAAGCAAACAAAGTCCTGAGCCACGTTTGCCTCTCGGCTGTAATTCCTGAATGTTTAAAATTCACATCAGCTTTCATGGTGGCGATGGAAAGCGAGGTCTGTAGCTATAAGCAGCAGCGTAGACAATCGATGGCTGACAATAACGGTGAAACGGCTAAAAACACAGCGTCATCGTCGTCCTTGTTGCCGGGTGTATAGTAGTTTCGTTTCAGGCAACAGGAAAAATCCTCTCGTATTTCCCCATTACCAAATATAAAATAGTACAAAGTAGCCCGGAGGATTTATTCATCCAAGCGAGCAGATCGAATGGGACAGATAATACCGGTTTACTCGTTTATTTGGCAAACATCTGCTTGTAATCTCGGATCTACCAGGCTTTGGTTCGGGGGTGGCTCGAGGAGTGCTTCTCGGGGATGGCAAAGGCACACCGAAAGGGAGATGTACAACGGATGAAACTGGCACGGAAAACGGGAGATAATACGCACCGTAAACCACGTTCTTGACAATCGTACAGACGCGTACGGACGATTACTTGAGGATGCCAGCACCATTCCAGCCTATACATTATTCGCGAAAATAATATTTTTCCGGCTACTCGTCAATATTATATATCAGACTACGTCTTTTCGCAGGCATTTGAAAGGACCTTGAATTTACGTGTACAACGGAATCGCTTACGAGCTTATAAACCATTCCGCGAAAAAGAAGTATGCACATCGGTATTCGAGTGGTGGCGAGTGGATTAAGCAGGGAGTCACACCAGCTTTGAATAAGAAAAAGAAAATCGAAGAGGTTTTAGGAAGCGGTCTTCTGATCAAGTCACATGGGATGAAGGTGCCGATGGAAAAGTAATCCGATATTTCACCGCTCGATGAATATCTATGCATCGATGATCCCTCGAGAAATAGGGAAGCACATAGGCACGAGAGTACTATCGCGCTTTCGTAGATTATCTAGTTCGCATCGTGTCCCCGAAGAACGCATTATATTATACAAGTTGCACGGAAAGTTATCTGCGGTTCACTTTCGCGCCTTAAATTCCCTTTTCCCTTTACATCACATGTAGGGTTATAGCCAAGTTTAGCAATATTTTGAATTTGGCACTAGTGTTGCACTGAATTACGAAAAAGGTTTGACGCCACTGCAACGTTCACATCGATTTCCCATAATCTATTTCGTAGTTGGCAATCCCACGTTCTTATTTTCTAAATGTTTTTCCGTTTGAATTCTACGGGATCGTGTTTCAAGAGGTGAAATCCAACTTCACACTTTGGAACTGACGATGCAAAGTGCCAAGTGGCTCCAAGTAGCTCTGAAGTTTAAACCACTTTACCCGGTTACCCGAACCCGGTGGCTAAACCTGACCGACGGAGAGGATCTGCGACTAGAGGAATGAGATGGAAAAATTGTGCGATTATATTATACCGCGAGGAATGAATCACCCTCAAAATCAAAACTGGATACGGCGATGAAATATGCCGGGGAAATAGGTTGCTGCATTAACCGCGTACTGCATCCCTTGTACAAAGAAGGCCTGTGAAGATAATATTTTCACAACACGACACTTCCCTGCCATATGAATAATGGATCAGGAATCGACGGCTGTTTGGAATAACTTACTTTCCACGGGCTGCTATTAAACCAATTTCAATAAATTACTATTCTCAGTGCATTGAAGTTTCTCAAGTGTTTTTCAAGTTCTGGTAGGCGCTTCGCGAAGTTCTAACGCAGATACTTCAAGACTGCAAAGACTCGACGGCGCTTCTGTCAAAAACAGTGCTTCAGCGTGATGACGTCAGTACAGCTTTGTTATATCATGTGCATCGCACTTTTTGCGAAAAATTACATAAGCAAATCTCATGTGTATGTGTAATGAAAAGTTTCTTTCATATTTATACACGTGCTGTAATTTCTCAGCGAGTTCGAGAAAATAGAGATTGAAAAAACAAAATTCAAATCAGACCAAGACTAGTTCATTGGAGATCAATTTATAAAATTTACGCGAATTCCTTGTCTGCACAGTGGTGGAGTTCCTGATATCGGAAAGGATATGGAAACGGGGGTTGGAGGATCAGTTGATCTGCCGAACGGCAGATAAAAAAAGGATACCTCGCGTTTTTTGACCGCAGAAGAGAATTTGAGTCTGCAAGAAGGACGCGGGCTGACTTTGTGGCTCTGATCTGGAACCAGGAGATGATGGCGAGGGGTCAGAGTGGAGGTTGAATAGGGGATTCTGGATTCTTGAAAGGATACAATTCCTTTCACTGGTTTATCTAAGCGATATACACGGGGGTTAGCCTCGAAATAAGGTTTTATTGATTTTTAGAAAAGGACAAACCTCGAGGTTTTTGCTGTGTGTGTATGTTTTTTTTCTTCCTCTTTTACTTCTTCTCCTCTCTCTAAAACCTCACGTTATACACGAGATACGATATTGAACACAAGACTAGGATAGTTCCGCGTTCATTCTCCGTCCCTCCCTCTACATCTTTATTTATTATTTTTTTTTTTTTCACAGGTAATATTATTCTCTCTCCATTTCTTAATTTCAACGGCCAGGTAAAAGTGACCAGCCACATCCGCACTCCGGCGACAAAGGTGACACAATTTAAAAATCGGCGTTTTTCAGTACGAGCAAAAGAAGAAATATTAAAACCTTCAAAATTTTGAAGGATCTCAAAAATGCCGATTTTTTAATTGTGTCATCTTTGTTGCCGAAGTGCGACATATCGGATCGGAACTTCAGCCAAAGGTTGGCGAACGCGTATACCTTACATACAAGATACCGGATAAAGTAACCCCCTGAAAGAAAATAAACTGTAATACATAGAATAATTATTTAAAACATCCGACGACGTTGAGCATGACTTTTATGACGCTTTAGCTAAAATTTGTTTTTTTTTTGCGACTTTTTCGTCGATGCTATCAAGGCTACAATTGATTCGGGAAAAAGTGTATCAATTGCATATAAAAGTAGAAATAAAATAATAGCATTATATTCGCAGCGTTCGATTTAAATAAAATCTGTTGCTTGGCATCTGTCAGACGCATAATTGCTTTGTTTCACCGATATGAATTGTTCACATCGATGGCAACGCATGCATACAATGATGGGCTCAAATCGCGAGATGATAATTTTGTCCCCGTTCCCCCAACATACCTACTTGTTATGATAATCACATTGCATGCATTGGAATGAAGCGCCGGTATACGCTTATTTTGATTACGATAATTACGATTATTATTACCATTATGACTATTAACACATTATGTAGGCATTCATGAAAGTATGTGTGGATGTATGGTTGATGAGTTATGTGATGCGGTTAATGGCGAATGCCTCGAGCAATTGGCTCGTCCCTATCGCAATTTATATGTAATATTAGTAATTGAGATGAATTAATGGTATGTCGTGTACGTACCTAGTTTCTGTGCTGAAAAATAAAAATAAAGAAATTACTGTTATATGTCAAATGTACATGTGAGTGTGTAATGATTACGTATATATTCTATGATCAGACGAAGACAAACTAATTGACATTCATGAGTTTATATAATTGGTTTTTGCTCACGTACATTCAACGAAGTTTTTTCAGATAAACTGTCCAAACCGTTGATAGCAGCAAATTTAATCGATGGATCGATTTTGTGGGTAAAAATTAGAACTCAATATCGTTTGAGAAACAAAACTTGCCGTATCTAATGTTTCTCTTTTTTCAATCACAAATTATTGAAGCAAATATTATCGATATTTGTTCTATGGTATCGGATCTTTTCTTGTCAGCCACAAAGTGTATAAAAACTATGCCAAGTTTCGAGATCAATTGTAGTTTTAGTGTGTGAGAGGTTTTAATCGAAAACATACTGAAAACGGCATAATAAACGTAAGTTTGGATATTTTTCATCTATTCTGTTTGATTTCACAGATCGTAATATCCGGAACGTACTGTGAATAGTATACACGTATGCAAGACGATAAGAAACGTGTGGAACTAAAATTGCGATTCCTGCATCTAATTGCGGAGGAATTTAATTAAAGCACGAGTTGCGAAATACGGAGATAGGTATAGAAAGAGATAGCGAGAGAAAGAGAGTGCTTGATGATTGAAAGATGTGTAAGAAGATTAAACCTGAGTGGTTGACGATGGGGGGGGGGGGGGGTGGTAGGTAAAGCCCACGTTGCAGGGTATTTTAATTCCGTCAGTTAGGTAGGTATTTTAATGAAATTAAATGCGTACAAAATTGTATTTGAAAACCGAAAAGAAGAAGAATAAAGTTATGAAAGCGGTCGTATAACTGCATGTATAATTTCGACAAGCGGGTTCGCAGTCGCAGATTTCCTCGCATAAATTGAATCGCCTTTGGTACGCGATTGAAATACCAATTACAAGTACAAAAAGATTCTTTTACTTGGATTATGTTTGGCTACGTAACGTTAAGGCGGAAGCAGGATTGTTTAAATCTTTTTCCAGTATTTCAGTAATAGGTTTCGAAATCGCGGAAAAATTTGTAATCACGACATCAGTATCTTACGTGTTGTTTACCACTTTTCCTTGCTGCACCGAAAGACAATATCTGCCCAACCGAATGGTATCAGGGTTTGCTATGACATACAACATGTTGTATTTGCCACGAAATTGGCCTGCGGAGGGAGAGTAAACCTTGATAAACAGCGGTAAAGATCGCAAGCGTTGACCATTATTTCTCAACGCCATCATGTACCCTGTATATACTCCGTGCTGCCTTTGGACAATGGCTAAGGCTTGGTTCATACCCTACACATACGGTATCAACACCTACTGATATAAATCCAAATACAACGAATCCGTATTCTAATCTCAATTTTTATATAAGCAAATAGTGGATCCGAAATGTGATGAAGATTCGTACGCATAACGTAAGTATTCTACATTGAAAATTACAAGAGACCTCGAGTTAATCGGCGTACTCTACGCGGGAAAGCCGAGAGGCTTTGATTTCAAGTGAAATCAGTTTATTATAACCGTGGATTGTAGAGATTGGTGGTGGATACGCTTCGAGTTCTAGGCAAGTGTTTACGCAGCCTGTTGTTAAACGCTTCAAAGAACACCTCATGCAGATCTGTAACTCTGTTCGAACTCCGAGGACCGCTGTGTAATACCCGAGCTGAACAGTCGTTTTCCCCTTCGTCCTTCAAGGATCAGGATATTTTTCGCTACGTCTGCCTTTTCACGAGAAATCTCTCTATCTGTTACAAGAGCTGCGGGGAAAATATATCGAAACATACCAAGTTTCCCACCCTGCGGAAGAAGGGTGCCGTTTTCATCTTACGGTCTCTGATTTCGCTGGTGCAGCTCGAGGTAAACGGAGCGTGCTGATAGTTCGTCGTTCGGATCGAAACGAGTCGAGGAACTCTCGTGGCTCTTGGACATCGGCCGTGACCCGGAAGTTGACGGGATAAATTACAGACAGTTAGGCTCAGGTCATTAGACCATTCGCCACTTTCGGAACATTGCGCGCGCTCTGGAGTTGGTCAACTGTATTAAGAGAATTGGTCAGACGAATGGATTGAAAACTCACCGAGAAAGACGTCCTCGTCTATGTCGTGGCCATCGAGGTCCAGGTTGTCGGCGGAAGGGTGATTGTCGAGGTTGTTCTGTTGGGCCTGGGTGAGAGCCATGGTGTAGTAGCTGGTGGCAAGGAGCTCGGCAAGGAGGGGCAGGTAAGGAGATATGAGTCTGGGGCTGGTTGCACGCAAACAACCGGGTAGCCAGAGCCCGCGTCCTGTGGGGCCGACCGAAGCCGCACCCGCTGTCACAAAACTGCCGCTCAGGAGTTCTCCGCACAACAACATATGTAGAATATCACTCCGGCACCACCGCTGACCTTACACTGGCGCCCGGGCTAGTAATTGTCTCTGACGATGAGACTAGGTCACTTCCTGCTCCAGGACGAGAACCTGAAAGGAAGGAAAACCACCATGAAACTAAGAAGCGCGACATGGCTTGGTGTGGCGCTTTGTTTTTGGACGACATATACGCAGCTGTTAGTAACGGATACCCATTACGTCACAGCGTTATTTTCTGAACGGCAATCGGGTGAACTTAATTTAAAACATGGAACTTGACAACTTGAAACATCTGCTTCAAAGAACATTGCTCCCATCACTTATAAGATGAACGTTGATTTTCGACGAATCCGACTGTCGTTCAGGCTATCAGTTTTTTAATTAATTCAACGTAGAACATACCAGTCACCGAAATCCGTTTTTGGACTAGATATTATTAGAGTATTTTTGAACTATGGACAAGTTTGGTATTTGAGGTCAGAAGCCATAAGGCTGAATAATAAGTGAAATAACGTTTTAGTAGATTAAGAGGACACGTCAGTGAAACTCTACGATTATTCGATTTGCTTGAAATTTGAACTCATACTAAAGCTTTACAAAACTAGTGGTCCACGCCCAGTTTCCCTGAGCTATTTTACAAAACACAAATTTTTAACGTTATTTTAAATAATATCTGGATACGTATGGAAATGATTGAAGTTGGGTGAAAACGAATTTCTTTATGAAAATTGATAATGAGTTTAAATTTCGAATAAATCAAAATATAGTAGTATTTCACTGACGTTTCCCCTTAAAAGTAGAAAATATTAGGTATAATGGAATACTATGTATCGATTCATCAATTAATTAATCAATATTGAAGTCGTGTGAAAAAAGCTATAAACCGGTTATCTCGGGCGTGAAAAAATTCATGCAATAAATCCACGAATGAATATTCATATTTTGAGAAAAGTAGTTAACCTCGCATAGTCACCTTGAACAATTCAAATTTGGCAAGATCTCAAAGTGTGGCACAATTATGCAAAAACCGTACTTCGCTCATTTCACAACGATAAACGTATTCCTAAGTAGGCTATTAATTAGATCGCAACTTCGTTAAAATTCTGGGTTAATATCATATCATTTATAGATTTTGTACTATTATTGAACAAGGAAGTCTGTTAAAGACGGTACATAAATGTAAATTACACAATCATTATTATATCCAGCAGCATAATAACCGTCGAGGCTATTCAAACCATCATCGTGAGAACATTTTATCACCATAAAAGCAAAGAATATCACAATGTACAGTTCTCACAATCAGTTCGGTGGTGTTTCAATAAAAAATCGATGTTCATCGCGAACCGTATTTTCTCCATCTATAGCTATAATCTCGGAATGAATTACACCAGTAATATTGTATTCACTGAAATTTCTCCTAATTTACTTCATTCACCTACTCATCAGATCTAAAATGACGAAAGCATCCCCGATACCGAGATAAATTAATTGGCAGATAGGATTCAAGTGTTTATCGGGATTCGAGGGTCGCGTGACGAACGGATATGGACACTCCAGGGTGTCGAGTTGCCGTGACTGTTCAACCGAGGAAAAAAACCACCACAGTATCAAAACTGTACCCAATGGAGTGGAGGGGTCGAGTGTCACGTTTAACGTAAGGTCAAGGTCAAATGGCAGACGGTAACAGCACCTCCGTGGCGCCGCTCTGTCAACGTTCACCAGAGTAGCGAGCTGATGCTGACTCAACGTTGTCTGGCTGCCTCCTGCTTTTACTGACTTGTTAAGTCACCGTGGCACAAGACGATCTATGTATAGGACTATAGTCAGCATTGCGTATCCATTCCATTCAGCAACGGGACGGAAAGTAAACGTGACCCGTTTCTCCGTACGATGAAGAAGTTCGTATTTATCAGTATTTACGGAAACGTGACATCGAACGGCTGAAGTAAAAGCAGGCCTGTTGAACAGTGTTCGAACTAATTGCACGATTGTTGCTTACTGCAACTTGAGAAGTATGGTTGTCTTCTCATCGTTCAGAATTTTGACAAAAAAGGATTTCTCAGTCTCTGTTGATTACCTGCTTGCAGTCTATTTTCTGAACAATGCAGTTTAATCTTGATGGGTTCAGCGGATTTTTGTGATTCTTAGATGATTTCTTGAACGGTTCTATTTCACTTTCAATTACCTCATTCCCGTTTATATTCAGAATTTTGGCAAAACGCCAAGTCACGGTATAAGAGGAATTTCATTCTAAATTCTTTAATAATATCATGATTCGTTACAGCAATGAGCCAAAACTATTGAAACAACTGCAGTTCACAGCGAACGGTGTTTATTGCAAATTGTGATGATGAAAAACGTGTGCAGGAGATCATTGCATGATGATTCGCGGGCCACACATGTTGAAGAATAACGCGGAATCACCGCGTGTAGAGATTTGAATACTCTGCTTTAAGTGGTACCGGGCACGTTGATAACGGTACAGAGTCTCCGCCCGTTGCTGATAGTTGAGGAATGCGAGGCAGCGAGTGAACTGTATGGTGTTTAACACACGCTGAGCATGCATGGGCTTTGAATCCCAGAGCTGCGGTGAACTGGGTAAAGTTGACGATTTATTAGTTTTATCCGAGAGAACAATCCGTCCTCTCTCTCTCTCTCTCTCCAGACTTTAGTAGCGTTTTAGAAGGTTTGGTCAGTAATTCAGAGTTCTACTTAATCGCGTAGATTCAACCACGATCGTACGTTTTCACTCGGAAGTTTAGTGTTATGGGTTTTGACTCTCGACCACGCTTGTTAATTTTGATTCCATTAGTTCGGTTTCTGTGTTACACAGAAATTACTCCAAGTGGTATTGGACGGTGCTGTTCTGTTTCACCGCGAAAACAACAACAACAACAACAACAACAACAACACGCACTTGAATTTATATTCAAGTTAACAAACCAGCACCGTTACCGAGCACTAAATTACGATCAACCTAATTAGAGTATCGCAGTGGTGAATTTCGATCGCATATACCGACCTCGAGTTCGTTCGACCTCGACTATAGAATTTCTCTTTGTACAAACGTCACGTCCCTCTCGATCGGATTAGCGCATGGCGCAGTCACTAAGAAAGGATACCGCACTGCTGAAAACCGACGATATCAAACTAAACGCAAAGCCGAGATGAAAAAATGAAGACACTCCTATTCTAAAGAAGGCTTAACCGGCCTGCCGCAGCGCCTCGAATAAATCTGACACTTGACTGATACTCACATCGACACGATCAATTTGTGATTAAGTAAAATTCCATGGTGAGGTAATCGGTAATCGGTAATCGATGGTGCGGATAACGCGAGGTAACCGATTGACCAAAGTGGCACAAAAGCAGCGTCTAGTCGCACACAACAAATGACAGGACTCTCACTTCTGCATACCTAACTGATCGTAAGCGTTGGAAGTCACGTGTTGTACGAAACATCCTTCGGTTTATGATCCAACAAGAGACGTTGGGAATTCGGGGTAACTTTTAAACCGTACTGGATAACATTTGCGAAATAACCAGAGATCGTCAGCGCTGTTTCGACCGGAACTCTTAACGAAAACGTTGGATCGGCACTAGCAATGAGGCGGTACTGAGCCGACCTAAACACGCTGGATTGCTGCTCGTGGCATCAGCGGCGACCAACGACCTACCGAGGATTCTCCTGGCACCAGCGAATCGGGGCTTGGCTAGAAAGACGATCTCCCGGCAGCTGGGATCGTGGGTGCGTGTCTCGGCGAGAGATGATGTCAGAAGAGAGGCTCGCGACTGGTTTGGAATATTAATAAATTCGACTGGCGGTAGCCAATCCCGTTACCCTATTAGAACCTCTGCGACGAAAGAATACCTGAGGAGCCGAGAAAAGGGTGGCGATTCCCCTCCTCCTCCTCCTCCTTCTCCCAGGGCACGGCAGGTAAGTCCGGTACTTTCGTGTAGGCACCGTTGGGTATAGTGCGTTAAAACGACGCCACCGTCGCAGCCGCTGCGCGGCTCGACCGACTCCGGAAGTCGACGCAGCCGTTTGACCCATTTGAGTGGTCAACTTATTTTTATTGTCTCCAAGGTCTTGGATCCCTCGACGCGTTGGGACCTTTTCTTCACGAAACATGTACATTTCCAGGTTTTACTTCTTTGAATGTTTTTGTATTTTTTTTTTTTTTTTCGTCAAATAAAGAGAGTCACCTTTCGCGTAAGGACGATTGAAATTCATTTAACCATGCTACTTTTAATTGCTGCAAATTGACGCTTGATCAGTCCCGAGTTGTTCATCGCGTGTCAATTACGCCTGTATGAATGAAATTATGTAGAATAAAAGGGCAGGCTGTGATATGCCTCAGAATTTCTGTGGCCTTTTATCCACTAAACCAACGAAGCATAATATTTTTTTACCGTATTAGATACTTTTTTCAATTTTGCCTCTTTTTCTTTTTATTTTCATTACCAAGGTTTTGACATTCTTCACGTGAAATTTTCTCATCTTCCTGCAATAGCCACCCTAGCATAAGCCTAATATGGGAAAGTGGCCATGTTTTTTGACGGCGTCATATAGCGAAAACAGAGGGTTAGAAAATTGGTCTTACGACGCAAAATACTGAGATTGAATTTATTCTCTGATATGTGTTTCGCAATTTAAAAATAACCTAAGTCTTGGTTATTCACCTTTTTTAGTATAATTGGAAGAAAATAGAAAATTCAATAATTTCCCCAATTCCTGAAAGCCAGCGCTTGAATTCGAACATTTGTTTGAGATTGCATCACTCGTCACACTCGTGATAGCAGTAATTTTTTTCATTCGTACAGTTTAGACGATTTTTTTCAATGATTAAATAACCTGGATGATCACGTGCATGAGTATGAGTTTGGATGAAAAATTGGATATTTTTCAAACATTATCTATACATACAATATACATAGGTATATGCTCTGTAAATAATATGTTTATTATACACATACAAATCGAAAATACAACCACGATGATTTAACAAACAATCGTGTTTTTACTGAGAAAGAAATTTGTCTACAAGTATTTCTGTGCAGCGTTTTCTCGATCTCGGTTCAAGATTCGGGTTTCGACTCGGTAAAGAACTGCCTTAAGGTAAAGATACGCGAATACCTGAGAAAGGACAAAGAAGGACACACCGGAAGGGTCTTCGCTGTTTTGCGGGGAGATGCCTAGAGATACAGAGGGATAGAAAGATGGTGAAAAAACTAATCGTTAAACTTGGCCAAAAGATAAAGTTGCACGCGATGGGGCTCCGCAAAATGAACAGCGAGTATAAGGTACGACCGAAGTGGAACTTCCATGGTCGAAAGATGGTTTATCCCGCTCGCACTCGGATGACCTTCCAGCAAAGTAAATGGCAACAAATAACCTTGGCGGGTCGTCATCCCGGGGGAGAAACCACCGGCATCCCAACGTAACCCACATTAGCGTTAAAACATTGTCACATCAAGTTAATCAATCTCTTCCTCCCCCCCAGCATCCGCGAAATGCTTCACCGCGTAATTCTGCGTCTTCCATGCCGCGTTCGCAACGCAACCCGGATATATTCTCGACGTTGTTATATATATATATATATATATATATATATATATATAGGTACAACCAGGATCCGGGATCGCTATGCAGGTATATTAAACCTTATACCCAAGTCGCGTTTAACCCTCCATCGAACGGCACCCTCAGTCCTCTAAATACCAATTCAATCTAACCCGAAAGCATTTCCTATATCAGTAATGTCGTGCTCTGCCTTTCCCATTATCGTATATCGACCCATTCTTCCATCGACGCCACACTACATTTCCCATTGACGATGCGGAGGTACGCCGAGTCTCTTCAACCTTAACTTTATACACCCGGAGAATGCAGGGCATTCGTCACCCCGGCCACGCATGGGCGACACGGGATACACCTTATCGACGAAACTATCCTATTTTTTTACATTTTTGATAAACAATTTTTCCTCCTAATATCCATGACCTCATTCTTCAAATTCATTCGCCATTTCTTTTTTTCATTCTTTCTCTTTCTCTCGTATTATTCTCTGAATTAACAGTGCGCTCTATGAATATCCCGCAGCCAAATGAAATTCTCCGAGAGTGGTTGTCACGGCGCTTTGCCACACTGCTCTTCGACGTTTTATGGGGAGAGTAATGAGACTTAATTCAATATCCCCTCCTCTGTGATGGCGGGTTTCAATGTTTACTCATCCGTGAGTACTAACTTCTGACTAATTCGATAGAGAAGATTGAATCAAATGCACAAAGAATAAGTTCTATGGGGTTTCACCTTTAGGGAGGATTGAAATCGTTTTGTTGTCTGGAAAAATACCTCACAAATTACAAGAACAATTCTTTATCTTTGATTTTCTTCACCTTCTTTTTCCTATTTGCGCTGAAAACCGCGCTAAGAAAGTAAACGTAATTCAGAATAAACATTTCACGCTTGGTAAGTATTCGACGAGAGTGAAAGAAAATTATTCAACCTGGATGTTTATTTCCATTCGAACAAACCGGTCTCTGGTTGTTCAGAATTACCACCTACAATTCAGTAATGGGTCACATCCGTTTCAAACTAGAACTCATTACACTTCCTGCAGTACCTATAATGCGTCGTAATTTTTGAACATCACAGGAAAATGTACGGTTATTTGTTTTAAAACAGGGTCAACGAATAGTCCGAAAATTTATCCACTCTATCGTGCCTTGAACTGTACACCTATTTGACGAAACAGATTACAGGTATTCGTAGAACGAGAATTCCGATAAACCTGACTGTCCGTTGAACGAATTCGTTGCTCGAATCGCGTTTGGAAGGTATATTTGTATAAAATTCTCTGGATGAAACAGATTTCAAAATAAGTGTCGAGTTTGAAAGCGAGAGGAAACCGTCTGAGGAAAAAAAAATTTAGTCATTGCATGGCCGAGTAATATTTGAGTAGTGAAACGAGAGCGTCGTCATTAAGAGCTGGTCGTTACAGCCGCAGCCTTGTCGTTAGCGCTAAACTGAGTTTAGAGTAGTTTATTTTTTCTTCTCTCCACCTTTTGCTGGACAGGTAGGTATGGAAATAAATGGACAAAAAAGCTTTTACCATAATTTCAGAGGATGATGATGCGGACGAGGTATCATTTGCAGATATGAATATATATGTAACATACATATATACCTTCGTATTTGTATATCGGTATCGACCGCGTCAGGTAATCGGCTGCGCGACGGTTCTGCTGGGTATTGCGAGAGAGAAACCAGTCCCGAAATGGGATACTCCGGTCACGATTTTTGGTCTAATACCTTATATACACTGAGCCGTGCGGGCACAGAGACGTAATCCGGGTGTCGCTTGGTGCGGGTGACGCGACGCTTCGTAAAGCGTGATATAAACTCGCAGGTCGCCGGGATACGTCGACACCTTTTTGAGGACTAAACCTGACCCTGAGTTTTACTACCCTTCAGCCCTTGCGCGTAAATTAAATCCAGAGAAGGTCTGTGCGCAAGGGTGTAAGCTGGCATCTGCACATATATATATATATATATATATATATATATATGTATTAGGATGGTCCTTACTTGGTATTGAAAAAATTTTCATCGAGAGATCCGCTCCCAGATCTGTTCCAAATCATTGAAACAAAATCTGTGTAAAATTTTGAACCTCTACGTCAACTGGAACACGTAACACTGAGCCCTGAAAGTTTTTAATACAAAATACAAATAGTTTTTATAACCAGTTATTTTTTTTTATATGATTAAGGAACCGATTTGAAACTTGGCAGAGTTATTGCTTATAATGATAAGAACAATCCCTGAAAATTTCAAAATTTTATAATCATTGTTCCCTTATATATATATATATATATATGTGTATATATATATAAGCCGAATCATAGTGATGCTATTAAGTTTATATAAAAAAAGAAATATACTATAAAATAATGATAAAATTTTGAAATTTTCAGGCTTTTTATTTTCATCGTTGTAAGCAACAACTCCGCCAAGTTTCAAATCGGTCCCATAATTTATACCAAAGTTATACAAAATGAAATAACTGGTTATAAAAACTACTTGTATCTTACATTTTAAACTTTCGGAGCCAAGAGGTACACGTTCCAGTTGACGTAGTGACTTAAAACTTTGCACAGAGTTTTTTTTAATGATTTGCAACAGATCTGCCCCCCCCCCTCCCTCGCTGGTCCCAAGAAAAAATTTTTCTACCCCCAAATGAAGACCAGCCTAAAATACATACATGTATACGTGTGTGTCTATGTATGAAATATATGTGTTACAAGCGTTCGCCTCGCAAGCTCTAGATATAGAACTATGGCGACGATCAGGGCGGTCGTTGTGCCGGTCAGGGGGTTGGATGGCAGACGTCGAGGCGCCGACCGCCTCCCCCACTTCCGACATGAAAACTGGAGCACGCTTCACCGGCCGTTATCCACCAGCCACCCCCGGTGGGTCGCATTTACACAATGCCACTGCAGCAGGGAAATTCAGGATCAAATCAGCCCAACTCCGGCGGCAAGGGGTGGCCGAGTTTAATGCCGCACTGCTTCGCGAGGTTCGAGCTTTACGATTCGGGATGGAGTATATAAGGAAAAGGAGTCTGGTGAAAAGGAACTCGAGTCTCTCTCTCTCTCTCTCTTCGGTTCTGACGTTTTTCTAGTTTTCTCATGCAGCTGCGCTCCGCGCAAATCCTTTCAGGTTGAACTGTCACCTGCAGCGAAAGATCCACGAAGGATATGGATACGGTATTCGTACGAAACGGGAACCAGTAACTTAATTCACGTTTTAGCCCTTTTAAATTATTTCCAACATTTCGATCTTGGCGTATAATCGGATTCCCTGATTCGAATTTCAACATCTTTAGGAATACCTACCTCACAAATATATCAGCAAATCAATCGATCACTGAACGATTAATCGTTCACCTGTGGAATTGGTGAGAAAAAAGAAAAAAAAAAAAAAATTGAACTGCGGTCAGTGAAAATTTTTATTCAATGCCGAAGAAAGTTCACTCCAAATTGAAAATCCTCATTAAATGATGGGAAATCTAATAATTGATGAAATCCAGTTCAATTCCATTTTTCGTAGTTTATATTCATTGTTATATTTAGTTTTCATATAATTTCTTATTTTACACCATATTGTTATAACTTTCTTATTATTATCATTATCGTTGCGCATGCGTATTTGGGTCAGATTAGTACCCTACGGGTGTACAATTAACTGGCATGAATATTATACATATACTGAGAAATTACACGATGCATTGCGTAATCTTGGGAATACACTCGACTGCTAATAGCAACACATTGTTACCAATGTTACCCGAGGGTAACGGAAGAGTGTCGGTGATATTGCTCTTCACATAATAATGTACATAGAAACATGCGGTATGTAACTAGATATTACAAAGCAATCTGTGGTCCAATATTTGGCTGAAGGCAATTTTTGCAACGATATCGTGCCCGCATCGGAGAGATAGAAAGTAGCGATTCTTTTATATGAGTTCCAAGTCTGCTGACGAGACTGTCTGCCTCGAGTCTCTGACTAACTTGAGGAACTGGCGCCAGTGAATAGCAGACCATTCATCGTGGGAAACCGAGATAAATATCTTGAGTTAAGCTTCGATGAATCACTCGAGCGGAATTGTAGACTTTATAATGCTCGTTTGATACGGGATTCGGTATCCGATGGTGACGTGGAAAGCTGGAATACGAGTTTATTATCAATCCCGCGCGAAATAACAAGAAAAGCCCTCCGTGTGACGCGGTCTTCGCCTCGGCCCTCGGGGCTTGGGAGCAAATATTGTCGGATCACTTCTCTCGTCTGCGCAAACATCGGCACACCAAAGTGTGCGAGTATAGGTATACACCTACACATATGTATAGAGCAGCACTTTCCCTGTGACGTGCCGGAATCTCTCAGTTTTCGATACATCGATGCCGATATATGTGTAGGGAAAAGTTGGAGGGAAACCCTCTTGGCAAAGTTGATAATAAGTGTAAAGTGCTTTGAAAAAGGTTAGAAAGAGTGACGTGAAGCAACGTTAAGAATATTTTAACTTCCCAAACCTCTTTTCTCGAGTTGCCTGTCTGCTCTTTTTTCAGTCAAACTATTCGCATCAAGCTTGGAAAGTTGAGGAATTCCCAAGCACAACAGTTTTTAATAAAGCACTCGGCGTGGAAAAAGTTTGAAAGCAATGTTGGTCCTAACGAGTCTTAGAAATTCAGCACGAGGCATTCATGACAGGAATAAGAAATAAATCTGAGGGTATTTTGCTGTTCTCCATGTTCAAAGGCAACGAAATTGGCGACAATAAATTTTCCTACCTTATCCCAATTGATCGTGTGTTCAATTTTTGGACGGCATTTCCGACTTGTTATACAAATAAAATACAACGTTTCAGTCGCAATATATAATCCATTCTATACGTAAACGCCGTATTAGAATCTACCATTGATGCCGTTGAGAGCAGAAAATTTACTGCGCATGTTGCCATGCAACGGTGCAATGGCACAATATTGTTTTATACCCGCTGCACACTGGCTGCAGGGAAATATTTCACATCCGGACAGAAAAATATCACGCTAGATACGCGCTACTGCGGACAAAACCGAGTTACACTGCTGCATGAGTTTCACGTTAGCAGACTTCCGAAATTGAAGATGGTTCGATTAAAGCAGCTTACGCGGTGAGTAACCGAGAGTAGCAACTTTGCCAAAATTAAGTGATTACCACAGCTCTGTAGGATCTTCAAATGATAATTATCGATTTCGGAAGTTCGGCAAACTTCCTGGAGGTCGGTGGGTATAAGCATGGAATTTATTAGTAGCATAAACAGTCTATACGAGTACCCGAAGGTAGGAATTTGCCTAATTCTCTATGAAGGGTATACTTGCAGCGCTGATGACAAAATAGGTGATTTACGTAGCTCGCAGAAAGCGTATAATGTAAATTTGGCGGCCTAGGCTGGACGATGAAAATCTGAATTATCGAAGAGCGTTGATTCGAAGAGAGATTCGCTCGCTGCTTTGCCTGGAAGGTTGTTCCCTCAGGCGCTTAGAAAATGGCGTTGATACATTTATCCGTGAAATGTTTCTACGCGGGAATTTCGAAGAGTGAGGAAATTCCCTATCAGCGCTATTGGAAATTTCATACCACATGTACGAGAGAAGAGTGGAGAGTTTGAAACGAGGTTACCTCCGACTCTGATAAGGTTACCGTTTCCCGTCAGTTGTTATTGCTTGAGCTCCGGTGCCTCCCGTGCAGACCGTGAGAAGACGCGAGATTCGCCAGAATACGTTACTTCATACAACGTGTTACAGTTTCGCTTTTGTTTAGCATTCAGAACGGCACAGCTCATCCTGAACTCATGGTTCAAGAATATAAGCCATCTGACAGACGCGAACCTCGCAGATGGCGAACATGACACGCAGAGAACTCGACAGGCCAGGGAGACGTATATATGCCACGAGTTGGAAGAGAGGCGTTGAACGTGTGTGCACGTCGAAAGCGTTTGTAAAAAACAAAGTGATAACATAAGTTTAATGGCGTAGCTGAATGCGAAAACAACTTTCATGTACGGTCGATGAATCGGTTGAAATCGCAGCCCTCCACTCACGATTATTGGAGAAAATTTAGAGATAAGCTATTGAGAGGATGCGAGAGATGTAAAATGTTCAAAATACTCTATGGAAATGAGATATTTGTAAACCTAGTTAAGAAGAAATAAATAAATTGACTATTACAGCTGCAGGCTTGACGAAAATTGACAAGACAAAGTATGAATACGAGTACATGCATCACACACATGTTCTTAGTTTTCTGCTTTTTTTTTTCAAATTATAACATGAAAATATGCGCCATGTTCATTGTTCATCCTGACTATGTAGATCGCGGCATTTTTTACTTCAGCGGCAATGAACGTGTTCTGAAAAACGATTTGTTACTTGGAAGGGGAAAAGGGTAGCAGGGGGATGCTATATCGGCTCGGCTATATGAGCTGTCTGCTGTTTGTCACACTATGTACGAAAGTCGTATAATTTTTAACGATCAAGATAGAGACTCTGATCCAACGTGAGAAGCCATTCTACTATAGATCCCCAAGTTTCAAGACCAATCTTTGGTTTACCGACTTAATCATCGTAAGTTCTGCGCCAACCCGATATTATATTCTACTGGGTGGGGAGGTTGTAACAAGTTTTTTATAGTCAGCTAGAACCTCCATATAAAAATATAACCATGAGTGCGGAGATAGAAGGTAATTTCGTTACAGAGATGCTGTCGAACGCTGACATGACTATTTCTACCGGGAAGCATATCTCCATTTGTTCAGTAGTTTTGATCGTGATACATGAGAGAAATTACCGATTTTCGCTACGGTGCAGTCCGCGATTGTTTTCATTATTCACCATAACCGAACAATATAGTTTCAGTTATAAAACGAAAATGAGTTTAGTAGCTATGACTAAAAAATATAGTGTAGAGTTGTTATTTTCTTTCGATTAACTGACTGGGACTATTGTGTACAGTATAATCTTGTACGATTGTTGCAATAATTTGATTTTGGTGTGAAAATAGAGTGGATTGAACTACCAAAATGTGATGAATCAAACGAACGCTTTAGTTAATGTTGCAATAAGTAAGTATTAAATTTGGTAATAGTTACTCATACGATATTTTATTTCCATAGCAACAATATTGAAACGTCATTGTTGCAATATCCATTTTACTAAAATATCCCTTAGCAACTATAACAAAATGAAATTTCCCTGAAGGTAAAGTTAATATCCTAGTGTAACTTGTCGATGTCGTATTTCTTTGTAGAGTCAATAATTCAGTTTCAACTGTGAGAACTACGCAAAGCTGACTTCGACTTGATCTTGACCCCTTCAACTAGGTCAATCAAATGTCATGAATTCACGTATTTTTTTACTTCGCGTAACTTTCGTGGGAAATATTCTCCTTTGGAATGCCTTGTTTCCATCGGCGAATCATTCTACGAATTTCTTATCAAGTGACTAACACAAGGGGATGTTTGAACGTCTAAAACCGAACCATCCCCGACTTAAAAAGTACATTTTGAATATTTTGGACCGGCGTTACAGGTACGCCAAGTTTCGAAAAAGCCTAGGCGTTAGATCAGAATAGCTTCGTTTGTAATTGTGTAAGGAGCTATCAATGACAGGAGACAGTCAGTATTCTTCACCCGGAAGTGAAACAGAAACGTGACTTTCCTAAATAACCGTAAAAGGATTTGGATGTAAAACAGCAGATAAATAGAGCAAGTCTGAATACGCACTATTATCTGCACGTAAAATCGAACACGCTCGAGTACCTTGAGGTGTGGTTGCGAGGAGGACCACGGCGGCTAATCACCTTCTTCATCGATTGATCGAAGGCTCGGGATCCCAGGTCGAACGGTAAGCTCTCCGAATAGCGTTTCACAAAGCGAAGAACGAGGGTGAAAGCTACAAGGGGTGGTAAAATTGATCGCGATATCATCCGCAAGTTGCCCGTCGTCTGTGTCTACGCAGGTACCTACATGCGGTGAACTCAACTCAGGTGAAACAAGCTCTATGGTTGGCAAGGGTGAAAGGGGGTGGATGGACGAGACGGGGTGACGGCAGGGGACAGGGCAGCAGGTTGATTGATCGCATGTCAGGCTCCAGCCAACCTGGCGCCAGATCAGGGGCTCTCAACTTATATTTTCCTATTTATTATTTACAACCGAGCGCAACGTGTAGTGAGCTGTGTAATACGCGGAGGGTGGACGAAAGAGTTTTATTACTGGTTCATGCTCCGAGCAAAAGCAAAACTCGCTTGGATAATTTTCAAAGGTACAATTGAAGCACCTCTAACATTTCCATTTATTTCCGTGAATGTGTTTAAATTCTGTAACAGTATCGATGGTACGGAGCTGGTTTTTGTAAACAGCGGCTTCATTTTCTCAAATAACTGTAAATCGATCTCGAGAAAGGAAAATAGTATATTTTTTTTTACCGAGGGTGTAAAGTGGGCTGTTCAGACCGAGTGTGGAGTTTGTAGTTCGAGCCGGAGACGAGTACTGCAACCACACGAGGTCAAAAAGTCCACTCAACCCTTGGTGCACACCATATTTTCTATAAGCGGCACGAAGGTGACCTTTTTTTTTGACACGGCACCTCATGGTTACACTATAAATAGATTGCATTTTTCCAACAGGAAAAAGTGTTAATATTACATAAATTTCATTTTTGCCCGCTTTTTTCAAACCGGTAAAAAAGTCATTTTAGGACCACTTAATAGGTATCAAAACAGGCAGAAATCGTTCATGTGTTACAAAAAATATGTTTCGATTCAATCAGTTTTGCTAGTGAATGTCTTCAATGGCTTCGCGCTGTCGACCTTTTGTTGTGCATTGAGCTTGGGACTCGTTAGACCAGAGGAATGAAAGTGAATCGAGATGTATTTCGAGTTAGAAAATAAGGTCTTAATTTGATCCCACAGAGTTACAACTCAGGTACACCATCCCATCTTCTTACCATTCCAGTAGTCTCGTGAAGTAAAAATACTTCAGTCTAATCCTTCTCCTGGCACTACTATATCGACCTCTACTACCACTCTTATAAACTGTCTTCATTTAAGGGTGGTTTCTACCCTCCTTCCTCTCTCGCTCTCTATCTCTATCGCTATCTCGCTATCTCTTTTTACCTCTCGTTCTAGGGCCTTATTCTTTATTTAGGAGGCCAGGGAGGCGCGTACCTTCGCTGAGAGGGGTTGGGGGCGGGGGTTAAGGTAATATAACTTGTACGTGTTTACTGTTTCGCCCCACCCTCGCCCTATACATACATGTATCTGCATGCGTGTGAACCCTCGTAGAAATGTGTCGGTGTACATTCCGCGGGGGCGCACGAAGACAAGGAAAAAACTTCCACACCCTCATACTTGGTTGGTCCGGGAAGGTGACGTGCCAAAAGAGAAAAAGGGCGGATGCCGAACTTTTACACTTCACGTACATGCCCAGAATTTTTTAACTCACCCCCGGAACCTGCATCTTGCAGACTCTAATTGTCGGACAATTAACAAAAGGGCCTCCGAAAATCCAATCTACTCCGTATCGACAGACGCAAAGAACGTTACATGAATTAAATTTTCCGTCTGTAAATGGTGTGAATTGATTAAACGAATTCAAATTAGGCTTATTTTAGTTCCATACTATAAGATAAAAATATCGTAATTTCTCGATTCTTGTTTGAAATATTAAAAGAACACGTAATAACTGGTGTCCAAAATTTCAGAGACCTACGAACGCACGTATTAATCGAAGTCGGATCAGATTCGTTAGCAGTGATTGCAGCATGCGAGTCATTTCCATTTAAACGTGAAAATGCATTCGGTGCATATTTGCATCGCTTTACGCTGTTCACCTCATGACGTCAAATCGTTAAAACCGTTAGCGGTTTTTGATCGTGCAGGAAAAAAGAACGTTAAATTACATTAAAGTCAGTACAGTATTTCGACAAAGTTGAAAATGAGCGATTTTACGTGATTCATTGAAACATTTTGCCGTTCAAAGTAAAGATAAAAACGCCACTCTTTCCAAGTCGCAAATAATCATGTCATCGTGAAATCATCTCTAATCATATGCATTCACTGAATAATTTTTTTTCTCTTTCTTTTTGAAAACAAGCGGCGGAGTGTACTCACGTATTTCCTTTCAAACGACAAGTTGACGAGGTCGACTGTGACAAGTACTTCTCTGGCAAGCCCAACCGAAGGTGAGGGGTGAACGACTGTAGACTACTTCATAACACTTGAGGGCCCCGCGGCAACCAAGTGCTTAGTCTAGTTTATTCAAGTGACGGTTCTCAAACTCATCAATCTGCAGCGGCGCAGTATGCTTATGAATTCCTGGACTCGGGAAGACGTGGAGGGATATTAACCCTCGGAGAACACACAGGGTCTGTCACACCCTGTCCTCAAGGTTTGGTTCCACCACTATTTTACGCAAATTTTTCTCATATTCGTGATTTTAAAAACGATCAAAATCGTGTCTGATGTAATTGTCAAATACCGAAAGGCTGTACACAATAGCGGAGAAATTTCACTCGCAGGTGAATACAATGTGCAGTCGAGTTGCAGTAACTTTTTTGGCGAACCTAGGAACCGATCCTCGAAAATCAACCGAAAGAATTTCCCGCGCGAGGGTAAGGATCGTATTAAAAAGTTGTCTCCAATTAACATGCCGGGCGTTTACGCGTCTCTCCCTCCTTGTCCCTCCCCTCCCCCTCTTCTTCCTCTTTCCCCTCCTTTTTTCCATTCTTCCACCCTTATTTCCCCTTCGCTTTCTATATTCCGAAGCTCCTTGGCGCCGGTGTACGGCACCATCGCCGCAGGGTGAAGTCAAGAGTCAGAAGCGATTGCTAGAAGCACTTTCGTCATCCCTTCGTTCAGTCCAACTTTTATAAAAGGGCCGATCTAGAGATTATGGACATTTCTGCGGCTGATGACTGACGGGGAATACTTAGGGGGAGACGAAACGAGGATCACTTTTTAAGCCCGGAGATTGTAAACTAAGGAGCCAGATGAAAATTAATATCCCCGTTCGTCGAAGTGCTTCATAGTTTAACGAGGGTAGAGCCAATGGGCAATGGGCCACCTTTTTCCCTCTCTAAAAGAATTTGAAAAATTCATTTCTTCCGTAGTTATTTTTATCACGTCAAATAACTTCGCAAGTATATAAACGTTTCACAATTGACGAGCGGTTGGGTCGTTACCGTTTCTCTCTCTCCTCCAAAATTCTTCACTCTCTCTCTCTCTCTCTCTCTCTCTCTCTCACGCTAACAATAAGTACGAGAACTATAAACAATTCTACAACACGCTTGTGTAATCGTGAGAATTGAAAAAGGAGAATAAACCATGTACGGCATGGCGTGCAGGTTAGGTTATGCTTTATACAGCCTACTTTATGGTTTTGAGCGAAAATTCGATCAAGTATGGGTTCCGCCGAGGATTTAGTATGCGTATTCTGCGCAGCTGTCGCAGTATATCAGCGACTAAGACCCCGTGCAGTAGGAGTACAAAGTTTATACCCGAGTATTTGTGTGTGTAAAATAGGAAAAAGCAGGGTGAGAATAACGTCTGTTTTTACTGAAACAACTTCGCGGTGTTTCGCGAAGAACCTCGCCTTGTGCAGTGCATGAAACGGACATAAAGCGAGGACGACTCGTAAAATGCAAGGAAACAGCAAACTGCAAACAGCAGTTCTCTCGCACCTACTTCCGGCGTTTCTCCCGGTTTCCTTCCTCCGGGTGACATTCGGCTCTGGGATACTCGAGGCCAGATAATTGACCCGGGTGTGACACGACTTGCTCTATGCTCAAACAGGCTTCGATGCTCCTCGGGGCGCCCCCGGCCAATAAGTTTGCCTGATAACTCTGTATCGCGTGTAGAAACTCTTCGGGAATATCAAAATAATATTGCCAGAGATGGCGGAAGATTCGCCATTCTGAGGCCAGCCGCACCGCTGAGATCTCCAATTAATCAACCTCCAGCGAGCTCCGCTCCTCCTTTTCTACCTCCGCAGGAATCAGGATTTTAATAAATCGGGGCCCATGAGGTCTGGCCTCTGAGAAGTGCCAAGGAGAAGCGCCAATGAAACTCGAGATCGCGCTCATTCCGAGGACTCAGACCGTGGAGAAACCTGACCATCTACCCGTAACTATACCAGACACCGTTTCCTCCAACTTGCCTATCTCGTTGCTATTCTCCCACTTGGTCCCAGCCTCGGTGTACTCGAGAACGATCATTAATCATACCGAACTGAGCTATGCTGGTTTAGGTTGTTTGAGGGCGCTCTTGTAACGCCTGCAGCGAAGTGGTGTACCTTGAATCCGTGAATAAGTCATTACTGCATGCAGATTGTAGAAGAAAGTAGAGCGTTGCGTCGCGATTGAAAGTTGGCAAATATTTGTGAAATGCCGCAACCAGACTTGGAGAGTTCGTTAATTTAAATGTAGTTCAAAGACTTTGAACGAATGTGATACCTAAGACTAAAATGCTAGTAATTTATGCTATTAAACCGAACTGCGTACCAATCTCTGAAACCTGTGAAATTTCATGTCTACTAATAATTTATGAAGAACATTTGTCAGTCTGTCGATTGTTTTAAATCGTATTTACCGAAGAGTCGATGCCTGGCAAATGGGCAAACCATCACATCCACCGAACGGTTTCGACTTGTATTCGAGAGAAGAACGTGCAAGCATAAATGAGAAAAGGTCCGGGGTGAGTTGGAAAAGGAGCAAAAGATTTGAGGATAGATGAGAAGTTGAACCGTTTGGGGAGAGAGAGGGTTGGTACAACGCGTTGGGAAATAGGAAGGCGGATCGTTTCTGTGAAAAGAATGAAGTTCAAAAATACGAGGAAAAATCCGCGAAGTAAGGAATTGCTGCGACCAGTGGCTGGCTCGGGTCGGAAGCGAAGAAGTCGACTTCCTCCAATGCTCGCCAGGTCGGCTCGTCCAACCCCTGAACGAGGACGAGACATGAATACGTAGAAGGAATTTCGCGACTCCGCGTCGTCGGCATCTTTAACACGTTCACGCAGACAGGGCAAAACGAAGTCATGAATAAATGCAAAATGTTCACCGATTTTCGGTGATTTCAAAAATTTTGCGTCAAATCATCCATGCGTTGTATCAGGTAAGTAAAAATGATCCTGCAGCATCGCGTCGACGGAGTCCGATTGATGCATTCGCTGTTCCACGTAAATACCGAACTCAATATATATTCTGTGCCATTTATCGTCCAGGCACTACGCATCGATCCTCTAAACCGATTCGCGAAAGACCGCAAGTTAGCGGGTGTCAGACATTTTACCCTCCAGTAAATAACCGTAAACGGTGATGAAACGATGGCCTTCATATTTCAACCCTTGGCCATTCGCATTGATCTTAACTCGATAGCTGTTTGCAAAATCGTCCGGCAAATACGTTTCACCAAATAAACATTGTTTAGACTGTAGTTCATATTATTCCCATTTCGAAGCTGTTTCCACGCGTTCTTATCATGCACTTGGATGTGTGAAACGGGTACGAGTAATACGTATGTACATACGTTGCACACACCCTCGGCTTGTTCCTACCGCGATGAATATACGGGAGTGAAGGAGGCGTACCAAGTTTAGTTTTAGTACTCCACATCTTACCTTGCATAAACTAGATTAGTTCGCAAATTTTCATCTCGTACCGAATATATGCAGTCAGGGAACGAGATTAATATGCATATTGCAGCGCGTTACACCCCCGACTTCTAGGTGTGCAGTCTCGGTCTACCACAGATAGATTATATCTCTTAAAAATTCTCACTTAAATTTGCGTATATAAGTTACAGATTATACTTGTATCCCGAACCGTTTCATTGCCATAATAATTTCTCGTGCACCTGCAGCCTCACATTGCTTGTAATAACCATGCTAGTAATGGTAACAATAAAATTTATAAGCTGCGCTCAAATAACGCCGGTATTACATCAATTCGTTTTAAAAAATATGGATACCTATAAATATATCACTTGAGTACCTGCGGTGTACTCGGTACGGATTTTACTTCCCGGTATACATTCAAGCGCAAATGGTTACTGCCCGAGAAACCGTAAAACCCGTTGCGTACCAAATGATTGACGATATTTTCTTCGTATAATTCTTTTTCTTTCGATATGTTGAAAATAATAATTATTAATCGCGAATAAATAAGACTAATTGCTGTACGATTTTTGCAAGAAGGTATGAGAAAATTGAGTTCGAAGTAAACGAGGAGTACAGGTTTTATCGTACCTTGAAATCTGATGACATTATGTCAGGCAGGAAACGAAGTACAGGCACGAACCTTATCGACAACCGTGACATTACATAATATATACGTAATCGATGTAATAAACGTCGTTGCTGCCGAGCATCGATTTGTCTTCCGAGGATATGACAAATGATGGAAACAACGTCATCGCTTAGTCCGTAGAAGGGGGAGATCGATTTTCTCATCAGACACACAAGTCACTAGGCTATTCTCGACCAGGCAACGTCTATACGTGTCAATAATCCCAGCAATTTCCCCTCTCCCTTCGCAGGCAAAAAAATGGTTGGTTGGTGTGAAGAAGTTTCCGTCATTACAAAAGTCCGTTTACCTCGAGCGAAAGTCCATCCAGGTCCGAGACACGAGGGGAAATTTTCGAGACACGAATACAGGTCCGGAGGAGGGGAAAAGAACGTGGAAATACGAAGGGGAAGAATTTCACTCTTCAAGAAGGGCTTCAAGGGGTGAACCTGACCCGAGAGGACCTTGAGCCTAGACGGCGGGAGCGCAGGGCGAAGAAGAGAAAAGGTGGAAAAGGGGTAGCGCCGAGAAGCAAGGGGTCAGAGGCTACAGGAATCGGGGAGGGAGGCAGTTTACGAGTATTTTACGCGGCCCACAGTCAACAGGGATCGAACCGAAGGTCCTGGGATCAATACCAGGCAGGCACACCGCTGCCGTTTCTGACAGTGCTCTTGAACTTCCGAAGCAAATGAAAGTGTGTGGTTTCGGCTGAGTTTTTTTTTTTTTTTTTTTTTTTTTTTTCTGTTTTAACCCTCTTCCCGACTTCTTTTTGCTCTCCCCAGCTCTAGCGAATCCTCCCTCGACGTCACATGAGTCATCCCGAGCAATAGGCTGTTTTAAACCAATACGCCACGAGCTCTGCTTCGAGATCCTTTGATATATTCTACGTTTGTAGTGTTCCTTTCCTTTGCTCTGACTTTTCTTTCTCTCTCGCTTTCATCACGGCCTATCTCCTCGTAACGGGAGAACGAGAAAGTTTTGCGAGAAGTTTAACTCCAACTTGCAAATTTGAGTCTTGATTTTTTTCGCACCTGGTGCAGGAGTGTAATCGTAGAATTTGGCACCTCGTAGACCGAGTTATATTCTGGGGAGAAGAACCTCTCGACGTCGTACCCCAGCTGAGGAAGAGAATGGAATAGCTCCGCTTTCCATACCTTTCACCCCCTTACATCCTGCCTCCTTCTCAACCTTTCCTATTTGTCTTCCCCGAGTATGTCAATGAAATCCCTCAATTTTTCAAGATCCCTACGAAATAGGATATTTTATGAATACCTTAGACGCGATGAAAAATTCTTCGTCCTAAAATCCAGGCGGATCCTGCACCTGGGGACCGTGCTTCCTGCTGTTTCGGGATTAAAGTCTTTACACCCGATGCTAATTGTCTAATAAGAACTCAAATTATCCCCTGTGACGTACCTGATGTCATTTTTGTCATGTCATTGATGTTATTAGTACTTTTCTAGTAATTCAAAATTCACAATCCACAAGTTACAAAAAACCGACTGCAATCTCGTTTACATAACGAAATTAAAGTTATGTGAAAAATTTTGTGACCTTGTTTTAAAGAATAATCAAGTGATGATAATCAGAAAATCTAATCGTTCGATAATTCTGTTCACTCTGTAATCTGAAACGTCGTTCAGCGTTATTAGATTAAAGTTTTTTTCCATTCAATCGAGTAGATCGCAGGAACAAACGTGTTTCCGAAATAGCCTTGCAGGGCCTGAGAGGCAGCTCCTTAATGAAAGATCCGGGAGGGGGTTGTGTAAAAAACGAGGATATAAATTTGATAGAGTTCGTTTTTTCGATGGGAAAACTCTCCGACGTTTCTCCATAACTTAGGCTTGACAGTGGTTTTTAAGCTTAGTTTTTGGATACGATTTTAGATCACCTCGGGGCCCGGAAAGGGAACTGGCTGTTTGCACCACGCTTACGTCCCTCCTCGAAGAAGATCTACGAGATAGGAAATCAACTTGAATATATCAGGCAGAATGGGATGTCTCCTTTTTTTCCCCTCCTGTTCTTCTCTCTCTCTCTCTCTCACTTCCTGCTTTTCTCTTTTACTCCAAAAGAGGAATCGCTTAGATCCGCGGAGGAACAAATAACACCTAACGGACAGTTTCCATACGGATCACCGTCGCTGTTTCCACTCTCTGGGAGATGAGATGAGCACCCGCTGCACCCTCGCCTAAGCAACAAAAACTAACTGCTTGTGACACAGGAAAGTTCTGTTTCATGCGATTTGTCAAAGTTAGCTTGGTTTCGTTTCACCCTGCAGCTGTTGTTCCGCAACAAAATTCCGAAAATTCTTCATAAGTTCATGTATATATAATATATATGTATACGGGGCAGTCCATGCCAACTCAACCTACTGCAGAAATTGACATTTTTGATTTGGCTGAAACTTGGCTATGATTTTACATTCTGTAATAAAGGTTTCATCAATTTTTTTTATACAGACTGGTTAAGGAACCAACTAATTACCAAAAATCAAAATAAAATTTTCAACAATTGAAGATTATGATGAAGCTACGAATAATCATAATATTTTATATACAAAAGCTAAAACAATAACAGGAACTCAAAGATTCCATTTGCACAAAGATGGATTCGTAACACTGAGCGTGATTTCAAACTCAAATGAAAATAATTTAGGTAAAATATTCAAACGACAGCGGAAATCAAAAAAATAATTTGGGAATAAAAAAAACCTGTTTAAAACAGTTATTCAATACTTTCACAACATCCGATTACCTTAATTTTCCACCTTTTTACTAATAGTATGTTGAATGAGACATTGCATGAGACATTAAAAGTACCATTAGAAGTTTTAAATGAAAAAAATAGATCTTACCAACTTTAAAGCTTCAAAAGAAAAAGAATCGTTTCCCTACGATACACCAATCTTTAAATTTATGGGATCGACAATAGTATTTTTGAGAAGTTGAAGAGAAAAAATCTATGGATACACACAAGTTTGAAAAAGAAATTTTAATCTTGAAATTCGAAGAACTTTATTAAAAAATCTTCGAATTTTTTTTGGCACTACATTTTCAGAAAGTACAGACGATATCATACGATTTCGAAAAGAAAAAGATGATAAAACTTTCGAAAATTCATATCTCAGGAACGGTTTGAAAAAAAAAAAAAAAATTTGAATAATACCGCGGAACTTTTTTTTTTACACAAAATGCAAGCAGATAGCCACGTTTGGGCGAAATAAAAAATGTAAATTTTCGCAATAGTTTGAGCTGCCATGGAATGCCCCTATTTATCGCGAATTATTCCCGGTATCAGAGTATCAATCTCACAATCCAGATCACCGTTTCGTACGAGATTAGAAAACTTGAACATTTTCTCAACCTACATAAAAATGAATCTAAAGTAGATATAACAATAGAAAACAGAAAATAGCATCAGGAGAAAAATCCGGCGCAATTATATCACAGCTTGTGCAGGTTATCGGAAAACACGGGCAAGACACTGCTCTTTGATCTCTGCGCATAAGAGCTGATAGAGCAGCGATACTCGGTGTGCAAGAAGATGACTCTGCCGACTTGGCAATAGCGACGGCCTGTAGCGTCTAGTAATTAAGTGAAGCAAGCGGCGGCTAGGCTCCATTGTGCGAGGCAAATGGGCTGTTTAGCCTGGATACACGACTCTATCCGTTGTTATTGTGCATGTAGCAGAGCCCGGTCGATCGATCTCTCATCCTCCTTTGCCACCTTCACCCTCCTTCAAACAACGACCGCTATACCTTCCTATTGCCGCGTATAAAGCACCAGATTGGCTGGCCCGGCGTCAACTTGAGAAACTCCCGTCGTACCCTTACATGTGATCCCAGATGATAGGATATCGAGATTAAAAACTTTCGTTCAATCTCACAATGAGATAAGTGCCAGGCGAGTTCATTTTTGCTAAAACATTTTATTATCAGCCATCCTCATCGCAGTAAACTTACTGATATGTTACAATTTTCTCTGTCAGTGATACAATTGTCTCGTGATACAATTTTCCGGATTTTAATCTTACTTACTCTTCTGTTTTATTCGTTTTAATATGAAACAATCCTAAAATTTATCTTCATTCGGTCTTGTAACCTAAATTTTCTATAAGCTATAAATTCATTTGATGTTTCACAAGTATTATTGTTATTATGATTTTTAATCTGCCTATCCGTTAGTTTCATACCGAAAGTGTTTACAGTTGTTAAATATTTGATTTGGTAATATATGAGCAATACTTGCACTCCGTGATCTTAGATCAGCAATATTTTTCACACCTGAAAAAGATCAATTTGCATTCAGTCAGCCTGTATCCCCTTCGCATTGGCATATTCTACTCGTTTCCCAAAAACTTTACTCCCTAGTCTCTTATCTTGATTTTTTGGCTCATTCTCTATATAGTCGTGAAATCTTCGAACCCTCGATAAATTCATAATGAATTCGGTTGGGCTCAAAGTAACATCACATTTTGCAATAAACTGTTGTGAAATAAATTGAATTTAAAAATTTTGAAAATTTATGAAATTATGTCGGACAAACGACTTTTGCAGAAATCGTTTCACAGACGAGATATCTGCAGGATTCATAAAATTCTCAAAGTAGCCACTAATCAACGGCAGACCTTCACGTTTGTCGTGATAATATTCTACTTTAAACTGTTTATGAAGAAAAATTAAAAACCAAAACTCCCAGAAGATTCGTGTACGTGACTAAGCAACGGAAACACAGGAAGTAGATCTGGAACCTCGGACTGAAAATCTATTACCTACAGTATTTAGCAAGTCGAGTCTGAACGACGAAGTTTTTATTATTCATTCAATTGTCAATTTTTAATAAATTATTACGGCAACAGTTTTGTGTGTAAGTTTTCATTGGCAGAACAAAATATCGGTATTAACCCCCTAGGAAAACGATTCGAACATCCTCTCTGCACGCCTAGATTTCGTGTTGGCCCAGTCGGGCTGTGCATTTGAAATTTAATTGATTAAACACTGCAATTTTATTTTTGTAATTACTGGTGAAGGGGGGGAAGTCTTTTATAGTCTAAATCCAACTATTCAACCAGATTCTGCAAGAGCTTCGGCCACTATCTCGAATTTAAGGGGGATTTTGTTTTTATAAAATAACTTGTTTATTTTCAAATTTTTACAAAAACATGGCAATAACCAAACTTGTGGGAAATTTCATTTTTTACAGCTTTAGTTAGGATAATTTCTTATCTATGATTAATATTATCTGACTTCGAGGTGAAAAAACGGGGCAAAATTGAATTATTGCATTATCTCGTTTATTTTCACCGTCGGTGTTCTCACTAAAAATAGGCCTTAAATAAATGATCTCTTAAAAATATTACCAGCTCACCTATTAGTACTGAAGTACAGAACAGACCATAACGAACAACGGAAATAAAAAGCTTCAGTAAAATCGTTCTTTGGATATTTCAAATGCAGTAAAAATGCAGTAAACTGTAATCAACTAAGAGCTAAGTTATGAACTAACTCGACTCCTTGAAAGTCATTCTAAAATTCTAAAAATGGTTTCTTTGATGTTCCTTTACGTTGACGCAACTACTTTACCTCCTTCGCACTGACATGTATATGATACTCGTTTGTATAGAATTTATCTCGATTCTTTTGGCTCGTGCATTACTGAGTCGTGAAATCTTTCGGCCCTCGATAAATTTACATGGGATTTGATTATGAAGCGCAAGTTTCACAAGGGCAATAAATTCAAAGAATCATAATGAAAAAATTTATAAAATTAAAAAAGCCAGTTCTACCAAACTGTACGTCCCGCTTGCTGCATTATATTTTATAAGGTAATAACCCTTCGATTCAAGTACCCACTGAGATTTAAACCGAAGTGTTCAACGATAAGCTTGCCGAAATTTAACGGCAGAATTACCATTTAGCTATATTGTCAAGAGACGTAATTGTGGACACATTGTGACCCAGCATAAAAGTGTCATGCATATGCCCTGCGTATTATACGTACAAACGTTCGTTTCACAAATAATATTTGCATAAAATACAAACTCCTAAGTAGGTCTGTTCAGGTCTCCGTGAAACCGGAGACCAGAAATCGTAGGTAGTATCACGCAGCGTGGTTATAATTAAAGGCATGGCAAGACACTAAGATGAAAATTCATTACAATCGCTCTGACACTTTGATTGAATAGAGCACTGATCTATTGTTACCACTAAATATATAAGCTAACAGTTTTTAGTTAAGAAAAGTTTGGATTTTGGAAAGACATAGAGTTCTATAACTGACCGCCATAACTATATCTCATCAATTCCGAGACCTTGAATCACTGCAACTTTACTGGCCGTGAGAAATTCTTCTTATATGGGTGTAAGATTTACCCATAGTCCTCCGGTTGGAAAAGTCATGAAATACCTAGGATCGAGTTCGATCGGCTCTTTCGTACGCGGCGATACATCCAAGATGTATTTTTGAAGGATCGTCGCAACACCAGCCTTCATCTGAAGAGTAGCCATCCTCTGGCCAGGACAGATGCGATAACCTTCCCCAAAAGGAAGAAATACGAATTTGTGTCGGTCTTTCTTGTTCTTCTCCGAAAAACGTTCCGGGTCGAAGACATCAGGATTCGGCCAGAACCTGGGGTCCCTATGTAAGCCTGTAGTGATTATAACAACACCAGTCCCAGGAGTGACTTGACAGGTAAGCCCGTCCGAACCAGTGAGCTCGATTTCCTTGGTGCAGCGTTTTATCATAGTAGCAAAGGCAGGAAAGAGTCTCGCTGACTCGTTCAGAACCATATCCATGTACGACATATCTTGAACAGCCTCGTAGGTTAGGCCGCCATGTTTTTCGATAACGGCATTCACTTCCTCGCGTAGACGCTGTTGAATAGCAGGGTGAGCGGCCAATTGATAAAGGGCAAAGCTCATGGTGGTGCTGGACGTTTCGTAACCATCAATGAAAAACGAGGAGGCGTGGGAAGTGATCACATCATCGTTGTATTCTTCCTTGAAGGTATCGTCAACTTTGCCGAGTTTCCTCGCCTGGATCATTATTTGCAAAAAATCGGGTCGCTCGATGCCATGCGTCTCTCTCTGCCTGAGCACGTCTTTGACGATGCCTCTGAAGAACTTATCTGCCTTAGTCGGTATGACGCGCAGCTTAAGGAATTGCGCGGCAATCGGAATGAAAAACACGAATATTTGCTTTAATCCTTTCCAAAACGACGGTTCGAACATAGCTCTCCCTACTTCTCTGAACGGTCCGTCTTTCTCGCTCACGAAACTACCGCCTTCAACGCCAAATGCCCCAGTAGATACGATGTCCGCGGTATACTTTGAGCAAAGATCCTTGAGTTCCAACTGCACTTTTCCACCACTTTTGTCGTGTAATCTCTTCAAGTAAGAGGACATGTCGCCACAGACCCCTTGCACGGACTCGTATAAATACTTCAGCTTCCCCGAAGTAAAGGCGGAGCTTAGCTGCGATCGTGAAATTTTCCAACGGTCTTCATTGGTGAAAAATGGATTGACAGCTATCAGGGGGTCGAGGTTTTTGTCTATGTCAAAAGCGTTGGCTGCAAAACTTTGAAAATTCGTCGTCAGCACATTCTTTATCAATTCCGGATCGCGCAGGATCAAAGATGGAGTTCGCAAATTGTAGAAACCAATCATACTGCTCTCCGGAAACTGTTCGTAATAGTCCCGATACATATCAGATGGATTCCTCGTCATAAAAGTCAAAGGCCACATGTGTCCAAGTCCTGGTACAGCCCCACTTGCACATGGTATTGATTTTTTTTGCCAATAATTGAACGTACTAGTAGAATAATAGTACAGAAGGTAACACACTGCTATGACAGCCGCAACCACGCAGTACAACTGCTCCATAGCTGATCGTGACACTTACTGACGATTCCTGTCCTCAACCTATTCTTTAATAGTGCTCCAACATATGAACAGCGATGATGGTGCATAACAACATCGTCATTTGAGCTCGCACTCCGGTAATCAAACCATGATTAGCCAAATATCACGGTCGTGACAGCGATAAGATCCCTAGCCAAAAAATGAATTCCACGTCTTGAACCTACATATAATACAACAGTACGTTATCTTCGTGGGATGATCGTTATTTTTTATCATTAAATTTTTAGATATTATCTGAATTTGTTGTTTCATTAGCCTAATTGAAATTTTCGTCCAAGTATGAACTGGCAAGTCTTTTATAAATTCAATTCAATTCAGCCGCTAGTGGCAATAAAATATTGAAACGAATTATATGTTTGCATGCTGCATCATTGTCAGTCAACGATTGAGCAACATATGTTTCAAGATCTTGCAGAGATCATAAGTTCATATAATCATTTTACGTTATCATTCGTGCGCTACTTGAAAGTAAAACCAAACGATATTATGCAGTATACAAGATAAGAGAGTTCAAAATTTTCGATTTCCATCAGCTTATACCATTATGTCATCAGCTTTTATCAAGTTTTTTTTTTTCAAGTTAATGAACGAGAGAGAGAAAGAAAGAGAGAGAGGAGAGAGACTATTCACATGCTGTTTGAAAATTTACTTTGCTTTATATTTCTTTTGCAATCTTCGTATGCTCAGATTTGACATGATGATCAAAGGATTCGGGTTACTGCTTCAACCAACATATTATTAGCGTCAGTGTTGTATAGTTTTGGGACCCAGCAACGGCTGGGCCGGATGCAACCAATCACCAGGCTTCGCAATTCGAATCACTTGAATGCGGCTGCGGGTGAAGTCCACCTCACTCATTTTAGCTTTATCATTCAAAGTTTGACCTCATAATTGTTCAGGACGAACGAATACGCGTATAAAGCACCAGATTGGCTGGCCCGGCGTCAACTTGAGAAACTCCCGTCGTACCCTTACATGTGATCCCAGATGATAGGATATCGAGATTAAAAACTTTCGTTCAATCTCACAATGAGATAAGTGCCAGGCGAGTTCATTTCTGCTAAAACATTTTATTATCAGCCATCCTCATCGCAGTAAACTTACTGATATGTTACAATTTTTTCTGTCAGTGATACAATTGTCTCGTGATACAATTTTCCGGATTTTAATCTTACTTACTCTTCTGTTTTATTCGTTTTAATATGAAACAATCCTAAAATTTATCTTCATTCGGTCTTGTAACCTAAATTTTCTATAAGCTATAAATTCATTTGATGTTTCACAAGTATTATTGTTATTATGATTTTTAATCTGCCTATCCGTTAGTTTCATACCGAAAGTGTTTACAGTTGTTAAATATTTGATTTGGTAATATATGAGCAATACTTGCACTCCGTGATCTTAGATCAGCAATATTTTTCACACCTGAAAAAGATCAATTTGCATTCAGTCAGCCTGTATCCCCTTCGCATTGGCATATTCTACTCGTTTTCCAAAAACTTTACTCCCTAGTCTCTTATCTTGATTCTTTGGCTCATTCTCTATATAGTCATGAAATCTTCGAACCCTCGATAAATTCATAATGAATTCGATTGTGAGGGGCAAGTCTCGCGAGTGCGATATTTAATCCGGAAGTCAAGGGAAGAGAATTTGTAATACTGAGAGAAAGAACGTTTTACCGGAATGTAGGAGCTGCTGGGGGCTGGTTATATTTCGTTTGGAAATGACCGTTTCGTTTTAACTAATTTTACTCATGACAAAGTGTTTGAGCTCGTCGAAATGTCATAAGTACGAAGATTTCACCAGATAAGCGAGTTGCGAACGTAATTAGCAAGCACTCTCGATGGACTTGGATTGATTCCGCCTAACAATCAGAGCCGTTTACGTTAATTAACTTTGTTTTTCTGCAGCCTCAAACTTCTTGACGAAATCTTGAATGACGCCTACGCTGATTTATAAGTGAACTTTAAAAATTTCGACGCATATTAATTTTTTGAGCTATCAGTATTTGGTAAGAGACTGCATCCCTGCCTCGTAAAAAGCTTTCTATATCAATACCTTCAATTATCAGGCAAAGATATCGTCAAAGGAAATAATCGTATGCGTGTTGTAGCCTCGAATAGAGACGTCACGCACACCGTCTGCATATACGTACAGACGTTCGTTTCACAAATAATATTTGCATAAAATACGAATTCCTAAGCAGGCCAAGCTTGCATAAGTCTGCGTTTACTGAGGGATCGCAGATCGTAGGAAGCATCGCGTACCGTAAATTTAATTAAAGAAGAAGTTTAGTTTTCAGTGACACACAAAGTTGAAAATTTTCTACAATTGCTCTAGCTGTTACAGTTTTGTCGGCAAAACGCGAACCCTTCACGTGCATAGAGTAACATCACAGTTTATACTAGTGCAATAAACTGTTGTTAAATAAATTAAATTTATGAATTTTGAAAATTTATAAAATTATGTCGGACAAATGACTTTTGCATAAATCGTTACACAGACGAAATATCTGCAGGATTCATAAAATTCTTACTGTCGCTACTAATTAACGGCAGACCTTCACGTTTGTAGTGATGATATTCTACTTTAAACTGTTTATGAAGAAAAATTAAAAACCAAAACTCCCAGAAGATTCGTGTACGTGACTAAGCAACGGAAACACAGGAAGTAGATCTGGAACCTCGGACTGAAAATCTATTACCTACAGTATTTAGCAAGTCAAGTCTGAACGACGAAGTTTTTATTATTCATTCAATTGTCAATTTTTAATAAATTATTACGGCAACAGTTTTGTGTGTACGTTTTCATTGGCAGAACATAATATCGGCATCAACCCCCCTGGAAAACGATTCGAACATCCTCTCTGCACGCCTAGATTTCGTGTTGGCCCAGTCGGGCTGTGCATTTGAAATTTAATTGATTAAACACTGCAATTTTATTTTTGTAATTACTGGTGAAGGGGGGGCAGTCTTTTATAGTCTAAATCCAACTATTCAACCAGATTCTGCAAGAGCTTCGGCCACTATCTCGAATTTAAGGGGGATTTTGTTTTTATAAAATAACTTGTTTATTTTCAAATTTTTACAAAAACATGGCAATAACCAAACTTGTGGGAAATTTCATTTTTTACAGCTTTAGTTAGGATAATTTCTTATCTATGATTAATGTTATCTGACTTCGAGGTGAAAAAACGGGGCAAAATTGAATTATTGCATTATCTCGTTTATTTTCACCGTCGGTGTTCTCACTAAAAATAGGCCTTAAATGAATAATCTCTTAAAAATATTACCAGCTCTCCTACTAGTACTGAAGTCACGTATATGATACTCGTTTCTATAGAATTTATCTCGATTCTTTTGACTCGTGCATTACTTAGTCGTGAAATCACAGTCATTCGATTATGAAGCGCAAGTTTCACAAGGGCAATAAATTCAAAGAATCGTAATGAGAAAATTTATAAGATTAAAAAAACCAGTTCTACCAAACTGTACGTCCCGCTGGCTGCATTATATTTTATAAGAGATAACCCTTCGATTCAAGTACCCACTGAGATTTAAACCGAAGTGATCAACGATAAGCTTGCCGAAATTTAACGGCAGAATTACCATCTGGTTGAATAGTTGGATTTAGACTATAAAAGACTTCCCCCCCTTCACCAGTAATTACAAAAATAAAATTGCAGTGTTTAATCAATTAAATTTCAAATGCACAGCCCGACTGGGCCAACACGAAATCTAGGCGTGCAGAGAGGATGTTCGAATCGTTTTCCAGGGGGGTTGATGCCGATATTATGTTCTGCCAATGAAAACGTACACACAAAACTGTTGCCGTAATAATTTATTAAAAATTGACAATTGAATGAATAATAAAAACTTCGTCGTTCAGACTTGACTTGCTAAATACTGTAGGTAATAGATTTTCAGTCCGAGGTTCCAGATCTACTTCCTGTGTTTCCGTTGCTTAGTCACGTACACGAATCTTCTGGGAGTTTTGGTTTTTAATTTTTCTTCATAAACAGTTTAAAGTAGAATATCATCACTACAAACGTGAAGGTCTGCCGTTAATTAGTAGCGACAGTAAGAATTTTATGAATCCTGCAGATATTTCGTCTGTGTAACGATTTATGCAAAAGTCATTTGTCCGACATAATTTTATAAATTTTCAAAATTCATCTATATTGTCAAGAGACGTAATTGTGGACACATTGTGACCCAGCATAAAAGTGTCATGCATATGCCCTGCGTATTATACGTACAAACGTTCGTTTCACAAATAATATTAGCATAAAATACAAACTCCTAAGTAGGTCTGTTCAGGTCTCCGTGAAACCGGAGACCAGAAATCGTAGGTAGTATCACGCAGCGTGGTTATAATTAAAGGCATGGCAAGACACTGAGATGAAAATTCATTACAATCGCTCTGACACTTTGATTGAATAGAGCACTGATCTATTGTTACCACTAAATATATTAGCTAACAGTTTTTAGTTAAGAAAAGTTTGGATTTTGGAAAAACATAGAGTTCTATAACTGAGCGCCATAACTATATCTCATCAATTCCGAGACCTTGAATCACTGCAACTTTACTGGCCGTGAGAAATTCTTCTTATATGGGTGTAAGATTTACCCATAGTCCTCCGAGTGGATAAGTCATGAAATACCTAGGATCGAGTTGGATCGGCTCTTTCGTACGCGACGATACATCCAAGATGTATTTTTGAAGGATCGTCGCAACACCAGCCTTCATCTGAAGAGTAGCCATCCTCTGGCCAGGACAGATGCGATAACCTTCCCCGAAAGGAAGAAATACGAATTTGTGTCGGTCTTTCTTGTTCTTCTCCGAAAAACGTTCCGGGTCGAAGACATCAGGATTCTGCCAGAACCTGGGGTCCCTATGTAAGCCCGTAGTGATTATAGCAACACTAGTCCCAGGAGTGACTTGACAGGTAAGCCCGTCCGAACCAGTGAGCTCGATTTCCTTGGTGCAGCGTTTTATCATAGTAGCAAAGGCAGGAAAGAGTCTCGCTGACTCGTTCAGAACCATATCCATGTACGACATATCTTGAACAGCCTCGTAGGTTAGGCCGCCATATTTTTCGATAACGGCATTCACTTCCTCGCGTAGACGCTGTTGAACTGCAGGGTGAGCGGCCAATTGATAAAGGGCAAAGCTCATGGTGGTGCTGGACGTGTCGTAACCATCAATGAAAAACAAGGCAGCGTGGGAAGTGATCACATCATCGTTGTATTCTTCATTGAAGGTGTAGTCAACTTTGCCGAGTTTCCTCGCCTGGATCATTATTTGCAAAAAATCGGGTCGCTCGATGCCATGCGTCTCTCTCTGCCTGAGCACGTCTTTGACGATGCCTCTGAAGAACTTATCTGCCTTAGTCGGTATGACGCGCAGCTTAAGGAATTGCGCGGCAATCGGAATGAAAAACACGAATATTTGCTTTAATCCTTTCCAAAACGACGGTTCGAACATAGCTCTCCCTACTTCTCTGAACGGTCCGTCTTTCTCGCTGACGAAACTACCGCCTTCAACGCCAAATGCCCCAGTAGATACGATGTCCGCGGTATACTTTGAGCAAAGATCCTTGAGTTCCAACTGTACTTTTCCACCACTTTTGTCGTGTAATCTCTTCAAGTAAGAGGACATGTCGCCACAGACCCCTTGCACGGACTCGTATAAATACTTCAGCTTCCCCGAAGTAAAGGCGGAACTCAGCTGCTGCCGCGAAATTTTCCAACGGTCTTCATTGATGAAAAATGGATTGACAGCTATCAGGGGGTCGAGGTTTTTGTCTATGTCAAAAGCGTTGGCTGCAAAACTTTGAAAATTCGTCGTCAGCACATTCTTTATCAATTCCGGATCGCGCAGGATCAAAGATGGAGTTCGCAAATTGTAGAAACCAATCATACTGCTCTCCGGAAACTGTTCGTAATAGTCCCGATACATATCAGATGGATTCCTCGTCATAAAAGTCAAAGGCCACATGTGTCCAAGTCCTGGTACAGCCCCACTTGCACATGGTATTGATTTTTTTTGCCAATAATTGAACGTACTAGTAGAATAATAGTACAGAAGGTAACACACTGCTATGACAGCCGCAACCACGCAGTACAACTGCTCCATGGCTGATCGTGACACTTACTGACGATTCCTGTCCTCAACCTATTTTTAAATAGTGTTCCGAGATATGAACTGAGATGATAGTGCATTACAACATCGTCATTTGAGCTTCCACTTCAGTATTCAAACCACGATTAGTTAAATATTACGGTCGTGACAGCGATAAGATCCCTAGCCAAAAAATGAATTCCACTTCTTGAACCTACATATAATACAACAGTACGTTACGAGAACCAATAAGACTGTCACAAGTCATAATCCAGAGATGGTCGGTCATAATACTTATCGTTAGTTACCACTTCGTGGGATGATCGTTATTTTTTATCATCAAAGGGCATAGCCGAATAAGCATGCCAAAAGAAGCGTAAGATGGACAAACTACGTCTTCAGTCAGAAAAGCGCATACGAATGAAATTGGTTTCTAAGAAGCTTAACACAAGAATTACGCACTTAATCAATGTGTGATTAATTGGCAGTAGAAACGGTTGGGTTTTGATTATCCGTTAGTAAGATAAAATCGCGGCCCGACAGCCGCGATGATGTCTTGGTTATTCCTACCAAGGTGTAGGTAGATAAAACATACACGAATCCGTATACCACTGTACATACTTTGACTTGCTCTGGGGCTGAAAGTACATGAGAAACCACTCCAACAAGGCCAGTATACACGCGAGACGTACTATCTACCGCAGTAAGTGTGAGTGCCAGGTAAAGTGGAAGCCCGTCCCAAGGATTCCCTTAGTTTTTTGCGAATCCCCGAGCTTAATTTTTTCCGTTCCAACCTTTCCATAGTTTTAACCGAGGTTTTAACGTTCAACTTACGGCGAAGCTCGTATACCCGGTGAATCGCAGAATCTTTTGCTCTCGAGCGTAAATATTAAGTAGATAAATGAAAGGGGGAGTTCCAAGAGTGATTATCACATGAACATAGTTTTGATTTGATAAGTGACTGGCCTGACGGAGCAGCCTTGGCTGATTTTTCGTATCACCAGATGACATTCGAGATGCTGAGGTCGCTATAACAGACATTAACAAAGTGGCTGACCCGGTCAATTGCTGTCATCATTGTAACACGCACAGCTCAATAACTTCAGCCAAGGACGCGCACTTTGAATTGCTTCATCATAAGGAATTATTTTGTAAATGTGCCGAGTCATGTCGTAAGATCTCCATACAAATGCTTCGAATTTGCCCCTCAGTATCATTACGCTCACAATTCTTACCCTTATTTTCGTTCACCCTAATACCGAAAATCTCTGTGACCGCAATATCTTTTTTTTTTCGTTCTATATTTCACTCAATTCCTAATTGCTGCGTCTACTTTAATCGTGTTTTTTACTCGACGATAAATACTTGGATAATATAACCATTTATGCCAAAATTTCGTCTAGTTTGTTTATCCTTCTTTGGTTTTTTTCTGTTTGTGTAAATAAACCATTCGAGTAAAATGTATCTTCAGAATTTTTTAATACAAGGTAAAACCAATTTCAAAAGGTGCCCAGAGTTGTAATTTGAAAGTGAGAAGTTATTGATGATGAAAGAGATCGCATTCGAATACGTGAATAAGAAGGAAAGGTCAGAATTATGCAGAACTTTTCTACGGGAAATGAAATGATTCTCTCCTCTGCGCCCTGATCTTCCTCGCATATCCTGCTACCCCCTGACGATCGCCTTCTCTGCACAGTGGGCAACGGGATAGTCTTCCCTTGGGAAATCAGAGAAAGATGCACTGCGTGGCGAAATCCTTAGCTACACGCCTCCCCGTACGAAAGGTCCGGCATGCCGACCAGTAGGCCGTCAACCTCTATTAGAGGCTACTGTAATGATGACCACCCACCACAAATTACACATCCCTAACTCCTCTTCGACCCTCCGGAAAACTTAGTTATTTGGACTTAGATTCCTTCGTTTTTCTCGGCCTACGTTATTCAATTTGTGCCAACCTAGAATTCCGAGTCGCGTTTTCAACTTACGACAGTTGATGATTGAAATAGTCAAAAGCCATAAATGACGTGAGTATATAGTTCAAATGTAACTGTAAAAAATGTCTTGGAAGAGACTCTCGAAACACCGTGAAAAAGAGGAAACTACACTGCCAAACTGTGATCAAACCGATTTCGAAGTGAACAATTTTCCACCCGAGCGTCCAGCGCAGTGCAGGAACGTATCGACTAGAGTATTGGAATAGCTTTCCGCGGGTGTCGACAATGCGGAATTGCACTGCCTCGGTGAAATGGCGGGGGGTTGTGTCCGGCGAACAAGGAGTCGACGCCAGATGAGCATGGGTCAAGTCCTGCGGGCAGGACTAAAGTGAAATACCAGTACCACCGGACGAGGACACCGGTCAATGCCCGAGGCTCTCGTAAGAGGTAAAGTATTCGCCCCTGGTGGCTATTTGTCCGGTAAATACGTAATGCGCATAATCCATACGAGATGTAGGCATACATTGTACATGTGCTCGCACTGTATCCTCTGGGCGTTTACATCTGTGGTTTGGCCTACGAGTCCTGGGCACCATTCTGCAATTGGCCCACTTCAGAAGTCGGATATATGAAGTAAGTGTACTCAAAGTAAAGTCCGAGTTTACTTTTCCACTGCGCCTTGCTTGACTGATGTTCCGGAAACCCAAAGTGCAGTATTGCATTAATGTGGGCTTACAATAGTGTAATGACAGCAAATGGTTAATTTCAGAAATCGTCAAGTTCTTTTACATTTCAAGTCGTCCCGCAATTTGTAAAAAAGAAATTGGACATCGTAAATCGGGGTGGTTCAGAGACCCCAATCACCATCTATTCATAGGATACTTCCAAAAGCGGGAATCCCACCTAGACAATGAACCTGCAGTGCCGACTGCGGCCTCTGCAGACTCCCTAAGGGCTTGAGAAGTTGCGCAGGTATACCGTGGACCTGGATGGAGGCAGAATTGCCTCTTGCCGGAGGGTTGAAACTCGTCGCCCGCATCGACGCGACACCCTCCATTCATTCATGTACATGTGTATGGAAGGAAAGTCCCGAAAACTCTTGTCTGCATTGCATTAGAGACTGTCTAAATATTCGTTGCATTGTTTGTACGCGGATTAGAGCTAGAAGTCGAAATAGATGGTAAGACTAGCTGTGAAGGGGAGGATTTAATTTCCCGGCTGAGTTCCACGCACAAATTCTCCTGTTTAACTATCCGGAATCCGACTCGTTATCGCAAACGTGTTTCAACGTTGATTGCCTCCATTCACGTGCGCTGAGAATTCCTAAAAATTGACCGAGCCCATCGTTGGTAAAAAACGGTAGTAACAAATAAGCGAATGAAAATCATACAAGAACTGCTGCAACATGGCTGCAAGTGGACGGTGAGGCTCTGGATGCACGAGAAAGCAATCAGACTGCAGATTCTGTAACCACTAACGAAATTACTCGACCTCTGTGCGCTCGTCCAGCGAATCTGCAGCCCTCGTGGAAAGCAATTAAATTCTTAAATTCACTCCCGAGCGGTCAACCATCGAAGGCATCAACAATGGATGAAATGTATAATTAACTAGCAGTGCAACGCGCCCGTATATTTCGCGAATCGCAAGAGGTGTAGGCATTACAACCTACTCCTAGAGGATTCTTCATGCCGTGTAGGCCACCCTTACGGTTCGCGTTTGTTACAAGCCGGCGTTCATCACGCTGCTTTGTTCTCGGATTACGAATTATTAAGCTCACCACGGCCATGCTGGGATTCTCCCTTCTGTCGGGCTCACCACAACTCCAACGGTTTCTACGTATCCGGGTGGAGCGCGTAAAATACAGAGCTTGAAAACTGACGTCTGCTTTTGAAAACTCTAGTATATTTGTATTTAGAGATGGATTTCTCTGATAGAAACTTCGGTTTGGTGATAGTTATCAAATCAAATCAAGTATTACAAGTAGAGAATGTATCCTCCAGGCCAGGGATGACTCTGGGCGATCTACCAACCTCAAATCTTTACCACAGAATTAAACAAACATTTTTTAACAGTGTTATGTATTTTTCTTCACCGTTTCGCCCTCGACTAGCCTAATAACCACATCATCGCTCTATATAATACTTCAGAATTTATAGAAAAGAAACCAATTTACTGAAATTCGGTATACTTTGAGTCTTGTTGAAGGAAATATTATTGATTTTCAAAATAAAGGGTAAAAAAAAAGCACGACAGGCCTTAAATTCGAGATTCAAAACAATCAAAAGCGACCGTAAAGTAAGGAGTTTACAGAGCGAAGCCTCGTAAGCATATCTTGGATCTAAATGCAGGCCAGAATAACATGAGAGAATTACTTATATCCTACAATTAAGAACCAAAACCACGAGATTCGTTCCGGATGTAAACCGCGTAATTTGAGGTAATTTATCAATGCCACTATAGAAAAGTAAACGAAAAACTTTGACCAATTGTAACAAATTTTCTATAAACGTTCGACGAGTGGAAATCGTAGGAGGGTAAAACATGCATCCTCAAAGTTCTGTAAAGTTTTCAAGTTCCCAAGTACATCCATTTCTAAAAAAAAAAAACTTAATGTATCTCGCTCCGACCTTTGGGAGGCCGATTGGATTAGGAGTATATTTCAAGAGGTTCTTGTACCTTGTAAGGTAAAATTTATAATTCAAATCTACCAGCCTTTCGCTCTGCGTACATACGTAGAAGATAAAAATGGAAAAAAGGGTAAAAAGAAGCAAAAAGAAATACGCACATTGCGTTAAAACGCAGGCTGCCGGGCTTCTGCCTTGCTACACAACGCGTTGTTGATATTTTCCAGTATAAAACGCAACAAGGGCCACTGTTGCTGCTACATGGGCGTGTAATTAACTTTGCATAAATTCATATCTGTACTCGTTATAATCATAGAAAGCTGCTGCCGACACTCGGCAATCAATTTACCGTATATAGACTACGTGGATTGGTGCAAATGATTTTATTGCACAATGCATGTTGTTCAAAATTTCATCTATATATTATAACGTCACGGTAAAACTGAGGAATTTCGCGCAGCGTGAAATACAGTGCATTATAATTATTATATTGTTGTAACGACTGTAATTACTGAAAAAAGTATTGCTATAAAAAGTTGGAGTTTTCGCTCAATGTCGGTCAGTAAACGGAAAAGAAATTGTGCATTGCGAATTGAGGGGAAAATTCTGAACTGACAATGTGTCGCGAAAAACAATTTGATTGCAAATTTTTAGAGCTACAACAATTTTCGTAGCTATACATCGTTCTATTCATTAAAACTCTTTGGCGAACGAAGATGAATCACATCGCACTTATCACGCTGTTTTTCGTATGCTAATTACCACATTGATAAATCTGCAACAAATATTCCACTGGACAAGTTAATTAATCTTCCATACTTTCAATGTACAAAATCACTGTCATTTTTCATTTCCATTCCAATGATTACACACAAAACTTGAATACCCAAAATACTATTGACATAAATTTTCGTTTCATCGTGATAACTTTAAGCAAAATATGAGATTGAAAAAAAAAATGTTTAAATTTAGGTACCAGTTTCATGCATTCTTTGCAGCCGGGTTGTGTGATCAATTACATTCAATATGAAACGTGCGTAAGAATTTTTTATCCAAGACACAAAGGTGGTTTTTTTTTCTTGTACGAAAATTGAAACGATAAATTCACTGGGCGATAAATAAATCATTGTTGCAACGAGGGTCGAGCAGGTGATCAATACTCGAAGGCGAGTACGTGGAAGGGACATTTATTGCTCGACTACGAGCATGTTAAATAACGATTTAATGCTCGCACGATAAATCATGAGCATATGTACTCATGTATGAATATGGAGACGCATTTGTTTCAATGAATTGCTGGTCATAACTCAAATATGTATTTTACCTGCGACGTCATCGCGGGTGCACGATTACCGTACACTTTTCTTTTTCATATTCAATGATTTCCGTTATCTTACGACTTATGGTAAAGCGTCTTGATGTACCATCGTATTCGAAAATTTCGATGAAAACAGAGAGTGAAAGAAATTTAAACTGTCAAGACAAAGAGTGTGAAATTAATCTGAATGAAATTCATGACTCCTCGACATGGAGATTCAATTTTTTTTCCAGTCCTCTAATCTTTTTTTCTGATCGTTGGACTCTTGACGAATTGTGTGATAATGAATTTTAGAGAATAAATAGACGATGTTATTTGGGAGGCACAAACAATTCAATCATTCTTATCACGAAGGTTGATTCTAGAAATGAACTCTCTGATATAACAGAACTTATACACTAGATTGTTAATTCACGCCCCATGAACGTAACACGTGATCAGTCGTGACGCAAAACTTGCTAAAAAATACACGACAAGCTAAATAAATGATCACGTGGCGCGTTTCTCTATCATCGCGCGTCAAAGACGTTTTTAAACAGTTTGATAATTAAAGCGAATATGATAAATGTTTACCAATAGACTGATATGGTATTCGAGTTAAGACGGAAAAAGAATTCATTTCAAATAAATTCAACTTCATAGGCATATTTTACGAAATGAGTGATTAAGTCACTCTATATTATAGTATATAATATAGTCAATAGGTATTGTATTGAATGGTTCATTGCACAGTTGTCAGTTTAATTGCACAGTTTTGAAGAATAATACAAACATGTGATACGTTTGAATTATTCAAGCTCAGAAGTTACACTTTACGATGTAATCACGCTACCAATTGATCAGCGCCGTTGCACGCACGCGTGTGTAAAGATCGAAAAAGATCGTTGTCCGAAAATGTCGAAAGCAGCGCACGTTTGGTGACTTGATAAAAATTAATTCACTTTATACAAATTGCGCAGCTAACGGTCGAATATTTTAACGCGCATGCGCTAAAGTTTTAGATCAAAATCAGTTGTTTTGTCAGGTTGACCAGCTGTCATAAGTTCAGACGACAGTTCCCCACGATGTATGTAACCTCAAAAATGTTGGTCATCCTGACGAAACAACTGCTCCTGTTCTATAATTTTTGCGCATGCGTGTTAAACCGTTCGAACGTGATAAAGTTAGTAATTACGTTAGTATAACGACGCATGTTTAGAAAAAATCGTCACTTTGCACCTCTAAGAATGTCTGAAATTTGGTAAACCATGATAAATAAAATATGCTGATATTTTGAAAAGCTAAAATTGTGCAATAATGATTTTTTCCCTAAAGTTTCGTTACGTCAACGTCACTATCTTCAGTCTCGTGATAACACGACAAAAACACGTCAGAATAGAGGAACGACCGAATAAATCTAAAATCGATAATCGGAAACGAGGTATTCCGGTAATTCCGGTAATCGAATTTATTCATTAGCATTGATAGGGCCGGTGAAAAGCGCGAGGAGCTTGGTTACCTTGGAAGGCCAGCCGCGGGTTCTTTGGTAAGTTAGCTGCCCCGTACAACCACACGGCTGTATGTATATACCATAATCGTACCCCACCTTTGCCGCCCACCCCTCGACCTCCGCCATTCCTCTTGGCTTGCGCGGTAATTCTCGCTAAACCAAGCCACCCCGAATAATATTAAACCCCCCTTACCCCCGTCTCAAGACCACCTCCGAGCCTTTCCTGGGGGCGTGCTTATTCCACGGTCTATTGACTAAGGGTCTGGAATTCTCTACCCGGTTACGGAGGGCGTATGTCCACCTGCCTGTCATCAGCGAAGATCTTGCGAAAGATCTATGCGCGTTCTTTGATTTATGTTGCCATTGGCTCGGGAAAATGGTCAAACTTCGATTTTGACCATTCAATTTCACGAATGACAAAAAATTTTTGTGCAGAGTAAAATGGGGTGCATAAATGTATCGGTGATGCATGGAAGTAGCTGGAAAAAATTGTACTTTATGTTTTGATCAAGTTCTGCAGCAAAAATCTATGTTTTTTATACTCATTCTAATTTTACGATACAGCCTACGGATGAGCCTCATTATCGGCAATTTATTTTTGTTTTTAAGTGTGGTGTAGTGTGGGCGGGAAAAACATCTTTTACCGAGTTTCAGATTTTTCGGACCGTGAGATTGATTTTTACTGGCCTCGAAAACACGAAAACTCAATTTTCGAAAGAATAGCCTCGATCGATTGGCTTCTTATTTTTCTGATAAACTCTTTGTTAAGAAATAAACATTTTGAGACGACGACGGAAGTGCAGAAGCTTAGAGGTTAAACGAGTAATTAAAAGGTGCGAAAAATCGAAATCAAGTTAAGAAATACAAATTTTTAATCAATTCGATTTTTCTAACTTTCGCGTCTTTGGTTTCGAAGCTACAGGCAAAAGAAGTGTTTGAAAAGTAAGGAAGAGCGGATAAAATATAAATTTGTATTTTATTGATTTTTCTTTTTATTCGATTTCTATCACTTTTTAATTACTTACTTGCCTATAGTTTTTGAACCAAAATCTTGCTCACCTCTGTTTTGGTCTCAAAATTTTCATTTTTTAACAAAAAAAACCCATGAAATAAATCTGAAGCCAATCGATTGGGGATATTCTTTCGAAAATTAGGTTTTCATGTTTTTGAAAGGAGTAAAAATCGAACCCGTGGCCGTGGTCCAAGAATCTGAAACTCGGCGAAAGATATTTTTTTTTATACACTTTTCACCCTACTTGAAAATAAATAAAAAACGTTAATGGTGAGGGTTATACGTAGGTCGATTTGGAGTGGACTGCCTCATATATATACCTTGTGCGAAAGTTCCTGTAGCACAAAGTGTTCACGAATTGGTTATTATTTTTGCCTATTCATCACGGTTATAGGAACACATTCAACTTAAAAAGTTCAAAAATTATTTAATAATTGCCTTTCACGCTCCGATCGATGATATTACAGCTTGCCATAAGCCAGGAGAACGCCAGTCCCTGGTCACTTTACCTAAAGTGATCCCAACATCAACCTCCCTACCAACCATAATCTATCGGTTTGAATAAACTGGGAATGATAAAAACGGCAGAAGCCAAATAGGGCGAAATCGAAGGGCCTAGCGAGATACCTAAGGGAGGTTGAAATAATTCGGTCGCCATTTGTATATGCCCAGGCTAAACACGGAGAAATTGTATACGTCTTCGTTAGGTCCCTTTGCCTGTAGACTGAAGGGAACAGGAGCAAATGGTGGCGGCACGAAGTCACAAATTGATACAAATAGTCAAGACTCGGAGGAGTTAACCCCGGTGTTATAAATATCCTGTTTAAAATGGGCAACATATTTATTCCCACTGGCTGCACGACTTCATTCCAGCATCCGAAAAGCAGCGCACAGAATATTTCGACGAAGGCTAAGCAACGTCGATTCGAATGCCCTTTTCAATATTGGCATCGGTCACGCCACTGTGAACCCTCTGCAGCAGTCGACGGACTTACAGACACGAAAATCGGCGGATGTTCAAGTCGCAACGTACGCAAGGGAAGACAATAACGCGATAAGGGGTCTGAGCTGAATTGCTCAGCATCGGACTACCCCCGGAATGGCCTCGGTATTTTATTCTTACAGGCCATAAGTCCTGCTTAGCTCTCTCCCTGCGTGCCACGCCACTTTGCTCACTTCTTTCCCCAGAGCCGAGACTTCCACCAGGTCTTCAGGAGGCGCGTTGCACCCGCGCAGCCATCTTGCAGTAACTCGTCTTCAGGTTCAACCCTTCCGCCGGCCGCCCGAGGCGCCTCTCGTACCGGTACAATGGTGCGTCAAGCAGGGTTGCTTGGCAAGGGGTGGAAAGGCGACGTGAGAGCCTTCCCCGCGTACAGACTTTGGCCCCGACTACAAGGGATAAAGCCGGTTTATATCCCCGGGAGGCCGTAAAGATACCAAAGGAGCATCTCTGCGGGTCACCTTGTGTTAACTATACCAAGGTGTCTGCCCAGGTGGCAACGCGAATCAGACGAGGATATCCGCCGGCGAGATTTAATTGAAATCATTCCTAAAGTGCCGTTTCGGAAGATTGTTACAACTCCAACTCTCACACCCACGTAGAAATCGCGGATATTATTGTTCCAAAAAACTTAAGCCAGTGTCCAAGTCGAATCCACGCTCAGTTAAAGCAAGCAACAAGCGACGCTTCATGGGAATGGCTTCCCATGTTTTTCCTTATTGATTTCAACTGCCATTGTATCAGAATTGGAATGATTTTGACGCGAACCTTGGCGGTCCGAATCGTACAACTAGATTCTAGCGCAACCTTCTCAAGGGTTAAATGTACTTGCTAGAAACTTTGTATGATACAACTTTAACCACTACAAATCGTAACTTTAATTGGAGAACCCGGTAAAACCGACTATCCAATTGAGGTCAGTCTTCTTGGACGCTGTTTAGACGCTTTGCAATGTGATATTAAAAAGATAATTCTTTCAATTAGATTCTTAGTTTTTTCTATCTTTCCTTCATGATCACCTGAACTGGACTTTGAAGACTGAATATACAAGAGGGCCTGTTAAAAATCCTTCAAAACAAATCTCTATCGGAGTTGAATCGCTCTCTGCAAATCACTGCGTTCCACGGTCCTGTAATTTCCTGCCGCCATAATCTAGCAAATATAAGCCTTATTTGAAACGACGAATTGATCAAGAATTGGAGTAGATCGTTTCACTGAATCCCGTACATCTAATTTCACTTCGAAAGTCTCACGAAATTGTAGAAGAAATGTGTTCTCATCTCCTTCTTGACACCTAATGACAGTCTTCACGTGGCAGTAACTCGGAGGTGATACGGCCACTTATACGGTATGCGAAGCTGCGTCGGGATGAATTCGAGGCAGATTTACTGCACCCAGTTTACCACACCGGAGAAGGCAGCATCCATCAGGAGCAAAACGGAGATAAGTAGTTTCATTTCACGCGGGATGAATGCACGTCCGATCAATGCTCTTCGCTGAGAGTGCATAGCTCTGGTTTTATTCTCCATATTTTCCACCGCATTGGCGATGCAACCGCAGACCTTATCTCGCCGCACATATACACACGTATACGTGTGTGTTAAACTTGACGCTTACCCAGCGGGAAGAATCGTTCGATTTGGGATTCTCCATTTTTCTTTCTCTCCTCTCTTTGCTTTGCGGTATTTCACACAGAATCGGTTCAGATGTTATCTAGGATATAATTTGTCGAGGTTAATGTCATACGCGCATAAACGTGATTGTATTATGTTACATGCTTTATAAACGTTGATCGTAAAACTTTATCTGAGTTACGGTGGATCCACACACACGGGCTATTCGTGACAAATGTATGCATTATTATAAGAATGGTGAGAACGAGAGTATAACGATGAAAAAGTCGGTAGATGCCAAAACTAGAATTCACGGTCGCCATTAACTTTCACAAAACAAATTCCATGACATATCCAAGGTTTCCACGGGCAAAATTGTAGTTACGAGTATAGTTATTCTGCATTCGTTTCAAATTCCATAATATTTATCTCTTGTTGTCTTCATCTCTTTGAAAAAAATCAAATTCATTATATCAAATGATTATAGGTACACCAATTTTGAATATAAAAGACCTACTTCCATTTTTTTATTGGGGTACGTTTTTTGCATTCGGTAATCAAATTTAATTTACCGAAACTAGGTGCAACTTTCGTTCAGTTTATTCTTATGATATTCTGCGCCAACTAGTTGACTGATTAATTGACGATCTTCAATGCGCTGATGCGATCTACATCGTTTCCTTCGGTGTGATTCTTTTGACTCAAGAATATGCAGTAAAATATATTTCATCGGACGACTTCTAGTTTTCATGCATGCACCATCTCGTAGTTACACGTCCCTCGAACTTCCATATACGTCTTAGAAGAGAAGAGAAACGCGAAAAGTTTCTCCGGTCGTTCGACGTAACTTGAAAAATTCAAAATCCACGTACAGACTCTCTGTCCGTGCGAACTAGGTAAGGTAAAAGTATCAAGGATGTATAAGGACGAACAAAGTTTAAATCTCCGCCAACTAATAGTGGGTACAGGTTTGGCTTTTGAAACAACTTCTACCGAACGAATACCCGCAGCTCTGGGACTTTGGTACAACAATAATTCATGCCTCGTAAATTTGGACACGAAAATGTTAGTCTTTTTTCACAAGTTATGCAACAATGCGTAAAGTGTAACCCTGCGGTACGATCAGGCTGTTAAAAAACAGGTATAAAAAATGAGGCGATGTTGACATTCTGAATTTGAAAATTTCCAAAAGCGTCAAGTTCTGAATTTTTTGGTGACGAAAGTTAAAGTAAAGAAATCAAACTTTGACGAAATATCAAAGTTCCGAAAGGGCAACATTTTGAAAGGACAAAATGCGGAGAGAGCATAACTCCGCCAAGTCAAAGTTCGGAAATTGCGAAAATGAGAAAATTTTAAAAGCCCGAAATTTCGAAGTTTCGAATGATCGAAGATTTTCAGTTCTGTGAATTTCCAGCTTGATGAAGTTTCGCCATTTTGATCTTTCTTTGTTTTGGATTTTCAGTATTTTTACGGTTGAAATCCTGGCAATTCTGATTTTCGTTTTTTTTTTTTTTTTTATTATTATTTTTTACAACCGCTCGTTGAGTAAACTACGCTGTCTGAGTATATTTTGCTCTATCGTAACTTGAATTTTTATCGTTGTTGCTTCGCAAACATTCGATTTCTTTACCTGAAATTAAGCCAGCAAATAATTCAAAATTAGGCGCTTTCGAAAGTTTGAAAATTAGGAACTTCAACCACGTCTCAAAAAAATCGTCATTATCAGTTTGCAGGTGCAACTTGTTGGGATAAATTCAGCAAAAAGATTGTTCATACCAATGCCTACTGGTATAAATAATACAAACACTGACACAGACTTCGAGTAACAATATTTATTCGAGTGAGCTATCGAAATTCTTTCGCACATCCAACTACGTAACGCGAAAGGTTAAGGTACGTCGACGTTGCTTCAGATTCTTTCATTATCGATAGGGTCGGTTAGCTAAGTGAGCTTTGACCGTAGTACGTACGACTCTATATCCTTTGATGGTACGATATTCCGATATTCTCTTTGTATGCATGTCGAGCAGAGGGTGTAACAGTAAACCACGGATTTTCCCCTGCATGTTTTAAAATCCTAGAAGCATCATATCCGTACTATAACATTTGATACACTCTAACTATAACGGACGCAACGCTGCTCTTGCTTTTAAAAATATCTCAAGCCATGCGAATACGGGAATCTAATATCTGTTCATTTTAAAGCAGCGCAGAAAAAGGAACGCGAATATTATTTCTATGCGTTGGCACATAGTATGTACAGTCGATTCTCTCAATAGGCTTCCCTCATCCCTCCAGTCGAACAAAGCAAAATAATTTTGTCAGACACTCTCGAAATTTTGGAAGAAAATAGCGTAGCTGTTACGGACTTTTGACGGCCCTATTGCGAGAGTCGACTGTATTACATACCTGAAGTTTAATTCCGAGTGAAATTTATGAACGTGATTTTCCTGCCACAGGCGATAAAATTCTTCATTTTTCTTCGGCAGTAGATGAGAAGAAAAAAAAAGCAGAATCAAGTATGCTCGTACGTGAAAAGAATTTCTTTTTCGATTATTTCCTGCATTAATAGAGCGTTGGATTTCGATAAATTATTATCGATCGCTCCTAACCTTCCACCACCTTTCGTTTCTTCTTTTCCTTGTTTCCTTGACGTATAATATTGTACGTATATACATTAGGGTGTCTTTTTTTGAACGACTATTTTTCTTTTTTCAGTCCCCATCGAAAATTTTGTTCTAGATGTCGAACAAATAATTCCCTAAAAGTTATAGCTCTTAATATTAATATTAAGTACTCACCCAGGGCGTGAAAAGATTTCCCATATAAAATACACGTGAATAGAAGCGTTTTTTTTTTCAAATCTCTACAACTCAGCAGAATTTTATGATATCACATTGGTCTTGGTCGCAAATTACACAGAATTGAACGATCTTCAAAAGTCTTTAGAACGGCGTAAGTGCAACTTACATTTATGAGATGGTACAGGGCACTAAAGTTGATTTTTACCCAAGATTCTCCTTTTTTCGCTGTTATCTTCAAAATGATTAACAGTACCAAAAAAATGTAAAGAATAACTTTGTTGAAAATTTGATTTCCTACAAGAAAGGTCCATTAGACCAAAATGCTCAGATTGATATTTCTTGAGATATCGAAATTCAACTTACTTGACGTATAAAATTTTTATATTTTATTGAATTAAACGTTTTAATCTAATATAACCAATAAACATTATGGTTTATTGAATCAAACGTTTTGAATTACTGATATTCATAAAAAAAATTTATACGACAAGAAGTTAAAGTTCGATATTTGAAAAAATATCAATCTGAGCAATCAGGTTTACATGACTTTTTTGTAGGAAATTGAATTTCCAACAAAGTTTTTCTTCACATTTTTTTGGTAAAGTTGATCATTTCGGAGATAACAGCGAAAATGGAGAATTTTGGGTAAAAATCAACTTTAGTGACCTGTACCATCTCACCAGTGTATCTTGGACTCACGACGTTTCAGACACTTTTGAAGATCGTTCAATTCTGCGTAAATTGCGACCAAGACCAATGTGATATCATAAAATTCCGCTGAGTTGTAGAGCTTTGAAAAAAAAAACGCTTCGATTCACGTGTATTTTATATGGGAAATCTTTTCACGCCCTGGGCGAGTACTTAATATTAATATTAAGGGCTATAACTTTCAAGGAATTATTTGTTCGACATATAGAACAAAATTTTCTATGTGGACTGAAAAAAAAAAAATAGTCGTTAAAAAAAAATCACCCTAATATACATGTGTATAAACGAAACGCACGTTCCTGTATTACACACCTTGGCCCAGGAATAAGATTCCTAATTGAGGAGAATTAAATTATGTATTTCATTTTCACACCCCTGTCAAGCCCCGACTTATCCGCTCCGCGAATATGCGCCCTGCGCCATCCAACACATAGGCATTTACTTACAGCGTGCCGGTGACTTATGATCATAATCATGGCCACCTTGCAATACCTCGTTTTACATGCATACGTGGGTGAAGTAGGGATACAGAAATTCGCTACTGAATATAGTACATAAATATGTCCGCCAGCTATTTTCGCGATTCCACTTCTCCTTGCGCGAGGGTAATATCTTCTGGCACTTGTTTCACGCATCCCTGACTCCCTTGATTATTCAAATAATCAGACAACGTTCCTGAGCGTAAGGTCCCTGCAAACCCCTCACCCTCACTGCACTTGCGTCTTCCCAGCTTGAGGTTACGTGCTCAAAACGAGGGAGCATTTAACACGGAATCACGGTTTTAAATAAAGATTATTAAGGAAATATGTCACGCGATGTCAACTATTTACTTCAAATCATACTCTGGATATGTATAATAATATTTTATCTAGGCACAGGATGTCACTCTTTGAGGATATATCGGATGAAATAAAGAGATAGTGATCTCTGATCTATAACAGAAATGAATCTGACTAAATTTTAATAGCACAAGCTAAGTGAGACATTTGGAATTTGAAAAAATGTTTGGTAATTAGACTCTGCAAAATGATGAAACACTATTTTTTATCCAATTTTTATGTTTGTGGGCTTTCTTTATCCATCATAGAATTCCACATAAATCTTCTAGAAAATTTGTCTAACAATATTATGGAATCAGATCATAAAGACCAGGATAAAGAATCATCTGATTATCGGTCTGATGATAAAACACTTTATCGATTTCATGAAGTCATTGTAGTATTTTGCTCAAGTTCATTTCCATCGCGGAGTTAATAATTATTGGAGAATAAATAACAGTGCTGAAAATTTTTCATCAGTTTTCTTTTTTTCCTATAAACTCTTGATTCGGACTGCGGGGGCTATTAATTCTCAAGTATAATTAGGGCAATGAAAATAAATATTTCAATCGTTCTCAGAGTTCTCGGGGCGGTTCGTTACGACGTTTGTCGGGTGGGGCAGGGCCGTATCTAAGCGGGAGGACCGTGGGGGCGGCGCAAGAGTGAAGGCTCGCTGTATGGGGTATATGGCGGGGGGCAGCCGGTGCAGATTTATGGGCGCAGTGCGAAACTTGCCTTCTTGGAATTTGCGAAATTTAGAGCTTAGCAGAGTCTGCAACGGCGTGCTGGGGGAAGCGCGAAGCACGAGGGCGGCCCGACTAAAATGTTAACACCTTGGTTCAGTCTTTCCTGCAGCTCCTCGCGACGACCCCATTTTCCGGACATTTTCTCCTACCTAAACAAAAATCTAACGGCATCCCGCCTGATTCCTACTCGAAATGCTGTGTAATTATGAAATTAAATCATACTTTTGAATAGGAAACGACCAAGAATCAAAATATCTAGTTTTTTCAACCCCCAAAATATTTTATGATAATGTCACTCGAGGAATGGACTGCGTAGCTTCTTATACTATCGCTTAGAGAGGTGATGAAATCGAAGATAATTTTAGACGAACACCTGCACCAAATATCAGGAAAAGTTAAGCTAACAAATAATGTAACAAATTATTGATGCTGAAGAAATATTATCCGAGAAAAATACCAGCCAGTATAATTTTCACATTTATAACAAGTCAAATTCTCACATAGCAGGTAGACGTGTGTGTCCAACCAACACGTCAGCAGCCATAAACAGTTCGACGAAGCTAAATGACTCGATTTTTAGTTTGAGCAAAATTTAGTAGAATTATTATAAACGATGCCAAATTAGTTTCTAGTATTATCAACTTTTATTTTCAGACTAATTTTCTTCCTCTGAAAGTTCCTAAAAGAGCATTTTCCGTGAGACGAAACAATAGAAGGAATAGATTTCAAATCCTTGTTTTCACTGATTCGCAATAGCAAAATTGACAAATATAAAGCTATAAATATCCATTATTTCGATTTAGGAATAATTTCAGACAGTAAAACGAACTAATCAAATAAGTATACGAAATAACACTTTTCCATCTTGATTCAAATGTAATGTATTCTACTTTGCGGCTTTGTATAAAAGAATAAAGTGAAAAATTCGAGAACACGAGCCCCGCAAATTTCCTGACATTTCCTGGTGTTCCTGTAGATATCCCTGACACCCTGATACCAGGTAACTTTTCTCTATGGGGATAGTCGACTCCGAGCTTCCTCCACGTTCTATTTTTCTTCTTTTTTTTTTCAAGAATAGAATGAAATTTCCTCCAGCCGGGCTATGTTTATCCTCTTATTTCTCATTTACTTTCTTTTCTTCTTCGTGCCCTCTTTTCATTTATTAATATATATAAATATATATGTATGTATATATGTATATTAGGGTCGGCCAAAAAAAAAAACTTCCTTCAGTCACCGTAAAAATATCGTTTAAGATGAAGAAAAACAAATTCTTGTAAAGTTCAAGCCCTTAATATTAATATTAAGAAGTGCCTCATCGTGATTTTTGATTTCCCATTCAAATAACACGGGAAATTTTTTGTTTTTTAATTTAGAATTTTATTGCGTTCTAACGAAATAGTCTGTTGTAGAAATCAATAGATATTCTGGTAGGAAATTGAACGATCTACAAAAGGGGTTTGCTATGATTTTTCGCTAAATCGACTCATTTAAAAGTTATTCAAGTTTAAAGTTCAACCAACAATTTTTATTGTATTTCATCACGAAATAATGTTTCAAAAACATGAAACATCATATTTTTCGTAAACTTCATCAACTGTTCATTGGTGAAACATAAAAATTGGTGAAACATACAAAACCAAAAATCATACCAGAATTTGTTTTTCATCATCTTGAACGATATTTTCACGGTAACTTGCGAAAAAAAAATTACAATTTTTTTTTGTTGGCCCACCCCAATGTATATACACGTGTACACACACATGCATCGTTTCGGTCCATTTCTCTCCCAAGGTACCTCATGCATCGTCGTAAAGTGTTCATGGGGAGGGGGCAAGAGGTCATCTCGGACTCGGCCTCGCGGGCCGGATGTAATATATGAGTATGAAATTCCAGGGCTCGCGTGCTTGGCACTGCCCAGGGGCGATGACACCCTACATTCGTCATGGAGTGGATGAAATTAAAGTAAATAATCCCATCCTATTCCGCCATATACCCGGAGAGTCCAAATGTGGCACAAAAATCGAGGGGATAAATCGCGCGGCAGCGGGATCAGACCTCCAGGATTCTGCGATCTCCACCCCGAGGATTCACGTGTTACACGCATTGCGTGCTCCCAACCACCGCGATCTGTTTTCATTTTACCAAAATTCCAATGAACCGCTTTCACATTACGGGCTCACACTCGCTCCCCTAACCACGGCATTCGTTTTATTCCTCCCTTCGAGGCTGTCGGTCAATCGTAAAGAAAATCCGGGATTTAATTTTGGGGAGGATGTTTCAGTTCTTCTTTCTATCTCCTCACTTTATTACTCCCTTTCACTTCCGCATCCGTCTGAAGAGTCAGGAATTTACTATATCAGGTTCCAATTCGACCTTTCGATGCAGTCCCGTTTCTGCATTTCCAAAATAGCGCCATTTTGCAATCCTTATTTATCACCACGTTTGATTAAATGCAGTTCGAATTTAAACGTAGATTTAGTTCCCGTTTCGAGATCACATCCTGTTTTGTAGCCAATCAAATTTCCGTCTCTCTTGTCCGAAGCAAGTCCCGTTTTCTCGAGTAATTTTCGTTCATCCACCCGGAGGGTTGTACGAACGCATAGTTAACAGTAAAAGAAAACAATAAATTTCACGAACGGCGAATCAACGGAGCTTTGATCTCGTCTCGATTCAACAGATTCTTGCATATCTACAGGCTTAACGTTGCTCGTCGTTGAAAGAGGGAATATGTGTTTATTTCCTCCGATATCTGGCTGACACGCTCTGTTATACATTCGATTGAAATTCGTCAGAGCGAAATGAAAGTCTCCGTTCGTAAAAAAAGCCGTAACTATTTTCATCCGTCGATTTACATTCAATCGCAATCGAATAATTCACTCGACTTAGCAGAATTAATTTTCCCGCAAACAGGGACGAGTGTATAATCCATAATAATCATTCGATTGAATTTCATTCGATTATTTACATATTTCATTCAATTTCTCCTTCGTATAAAATTAATAACTTTCATTAGCATTTTAGCATTGATTTGCCAGTTTGCTTATAGCTTTCTTAAACGCGACGAACGATTCATCAATTCTCTCTAATTCATGCAGACATTTTTCGCAAAAATGATGAACCGTCGAGGCTATTGTGGAGAAGAGTCTCAAGTCGGTTCATTTGCATTTCATTCCCTGTTAACTTTTCAGTGCAACGTGAGGTAGAATTAACTTGCGTCGTTACAAAGCTCTTTCTCAAGTTGTTTGCGCCAGAGAAATAGAGTCTCTCTGCAGTATCGCGTGTTCGTGTACTCGGCACGACTTGCATGCCATAACTGTTAACAATCCAACTTTTATTTCGGAATCTGCGAACCACTTTACTTCTCTACGAGTTTCGCTTTCCAAGATAAATAAAATTCTGTTACATGTCTAGATTTTATGGAGCTACACCGTTAATTACAGCATTATTACTGCATTGACCATAGCTTAAGTTTTCATTATTGTTGTTGTCGTTGTCGCTGTCATTGTTATTGTTGTTTTCATTTTTACCCTTCAGCACACCTTTGCATTTGTTTTCACCTATTGGACTATAATCGTCAGCATTTCATGGATATAAACTCAACCCTGAACTTTGATAGGGTCAACTAAACTCTGAAAAATATTATGATTTTTTAGCTAATGATTCTTGTTACGTTGGCGATAGTAGCTTCAATCTTATACGTCAGTAAGAATATGTTAAAAATAGTAAAAAATTAAAAAACCGAATGAAAATCCACGTGGTTAGGCTCAAGGGAAAGGAATGATTTTTAAGGAGAAAGCCCGAATATTCAGTAACTTTTAATACAGCGACTCACAGTTAAGGATGTGATCTGTTAATACATAGATTAAAGGTATTGGCTCTTGCGTTAGCAAGCCTGACACGAGAAAGATATCCAATCGCGTAGAACTTGCTTGAACTGCAAATGTCCATTGCCTTGTAACGAAGATAAATTGTGATAAACGAAAGTGCCTATTTTGTAGAGTTACTTAACCCTGTTCTTTAACCTTTACTGACTTTTTATCAAAAAATTCAGATCTTTCAGTATATTTAACGTAATTCATAGTTCGCGTGATGGAGGTTTGTCGATGGATAGAGATGAGGAGATGAGAAGACGAGGACATTAATGCGAGAGAATTTGAAAGCTGACTTAATCAAGTCACTTTTCGAAATTAGAAACATAACCTAGTTTATTTGAAATCGTTTACCCGGTAAAACTGTGACTTTTTCCAATGCGTACTTGATTTAAGCACCTCTAACTGGAGGTTTTGTGTGAGTGAAGTATGAGTTTTACTACTTAATTCCATGTGTATAGCCATAAGGGTGATCGTTGTAAAAATGCTTATTCGGTAAAGTTGAAAAATATTTAGTTGACCTCGGAAAAAGAAGATCCTCAAAGTTTCAATGCTGGATCTTACTATTAAAGGGTGCCGTAAGATTTTTTTCAGACCTTATCTATTTAAATTTTATAACCATTCAGAAGGGAAAAAAAATCAGAAAGTAAAGAGTACTTTTAATCACAGATTTATTCGTCTAACGTTTCATTTTTTCTTGAATTGTAATACAATTCAAAAAGATCAAGGTCTGAAAAAAAATGAAATCTTATTTTAAAAAGCAAAATTTTTTTTCAAATCTACCTTAATAGTAACATAGTGCATCAAAACTTTGAAGATCCCCTTTTTTCAAGGTTAACTTAAGATTCTTTAACTTGGAGCATAAACATTTTTTTTAACGGCCACCCTAATAGTCATACACAAGACACAGTTAGCAGTATCCGCAGCGATTTTTTTATCCTTATCATCGTATTCACATCCCTACCTTCATTCGAAGCAGAAGCGCGGGATTCCATATCAGACATGAGTAGTGGAAGAACAGACTCAATGACGCTGCTGTAATGCGAATAAATCTGCAGGTCATTTACATCGCATGTTTGGTGGATGACACAGCTTCCCAGATCAATCGTCGACGGGATGAATTACTACGCATTTTCTCTTATCACCGCAACGTGTGCGGTTTTGTACTGTCATCTCACTCGCTGGTAATTGACGGAAAGAAGAGTTATCTACAGACGAAGAGACTTACGGAATCAATATTCGCTTTATTGCTTATTCACAAGTTGATATCTTTTTTTTGGAATGACTCGTAAAAACATGAGACTCGTACATTAAAAGAATTACACTATTTCCAAATCGTTATCTGGAATTTTACAGTAGACTCGAATAATGAAAATTGGCATAGTGTTTTAGAAAGAGCAAACTAAAATCTAAATAAATGCATTGCGACTCTTCTAAACTAATATACGAAATATGGGAATCACGTGTCGATCTCCACCAGGTTATAAAAATTTTTTTATACATAAATAATCAAATAACGTACTCTAAAATTTAAAAACCAATTGATCCAATATATAACAATCTGAAAGTAGATTTGTTTTTTATTTAAAAAACAGGCCGTCATTTATGTGACGTGACGAAAAATTGGCGCAAACTAATGTAACGTCGGATCTGGTCGTCGATTGAAATTAAAACAATTTGAAAACATTCGGCAATTTTTTGTATAATCTTTTAGAATATATCTCTAATTCCAGTTGCAGCAAGTAGAAGTACATCCCAATTAAATATGCGATATAAAAATTTCACAAATTTCCTAAAGTTAACGTTATTCAAAATAGTCTCAGAATTATTTTTTAAAAGCTTATCATTTATCCCTATCACTTTTCCACAATCCCAATTTTTCAACAGTAAGCAATAATGTTTCTAAGCATACAGTAACAACTCATGTTCGTCAAGAATATAATAATTCATACAGAAATACTATAGAAGGAAAAATCGTACATTTTATTACAATCATGAATAAGCAATAAACCAAACATTGCTATCACAACTATATCCGTGTACCATGCTCGAGCGGAATACGTCTCACGTCATCTCATTTCATTTTTCCAAGTCCCGATAACCTTTCGTTATTCTGAATATAGCTGCCATAGACCGAGGGTCGATAAAATTATCATAATTGATATCAATAAATATTTTATGAGATGCACGATGCCCGGGGTTTCTGTTTTGCCACCCCTGCATGTTCCTCCCTACTAAACACTTGAGGTATCTGTTCAGACATCGTGTGACTGACAACCATTCTTTGCACATAGAATTTCAGCATTGAACTTGATCGGTTCACCGATAAGATTTAGATTCTTCCAGCAAAAGAGTTTTGATCTAAAATTTGACCGGTCTTGAGGATAATTAGTTTCTAGATATCACTCATTTTTCATAAACGAATAAAGTACAGTTCGATCTTGAAAGATAGATTGGAAGAGTGTGCCAAATACTAACTTCACACCATTTGTATTACATGCAGCAGTTAGTGCGGGACATTCCAAGAAAAATCGATCTTTTTTCTTCTCGTGAAGCCGCAAACTATTGGAATTCCAGATAGAATTATATCACACATTGAATAGCGAAGTATGGTGTAATAACACATTCACCGCAGATAGAGCAATGAAGTGTGAAACAATCGGTATTGAATTTCCGGAACGACACTGGAACCCAGAGAGTCACATTTATTGTCAGTTGGGTATAATTGCTGCCCCCTTCTCCGCAACTGTTGGTTATATTATAGTAGATATAGGCATAAGCACTGCACGCAACCTGCATAGTTTCCTTTTCCTCATTTCACGCCTGGACGCCTAGACGTCCTCCTTATTTCTGCCCTCCATTTATAATTGTCATAACAAGCTGAAAATTTTCCTGCCTCTGCCTCTGATTCCGTCTCAACTCGCGACTCGCGAGAGTTTCTCATCCCCCCCCCCCCCCCCCCCCAGCCGCACTACACCAAACCTACCCCTCGGAAAACTAAACCATCCAGCGATGCGACTTGGCGTGAAAAGACCTCTCGACGCTTCAGTCCAATAAAACAGCTGGGTCTCATCCCGTGGCGCAAGCTCTGCAGGACTTGGGACTCGAAATTGCGAGCATTGCGAACATGTATATATGTATACGTGTGAATCCACATCCTCCTCGGCATCGTTGGATTCATTCGGTGCTTGTATAACTCACCAAAGTTCTCCCACCGCCATTCTAGAGGAGGAGGAGGAGGAGGAGGAGGAGGAAACAGACCCGGGTAAGGGAACATCTTTGGAGGCAAATTCAAGGAGAAATCGAACGATAAAGCTTGCGCTAGTCTTTTCCTCGTCCCGGGTAGAAACAGGTTGACACACTCGCGGCGTGCTGCAGGTTCGCGGGAAAGATGTCGCGGTAAAACAGGCTTTACGATCTCACCCCGGGACCCCGGTTTTACCCCTCTCATTCCTTAACTTCTCTCTCTCTCTCTCTCACCCAAAGTTTTTTAATACTTTCCACCCTCTCGAACTTCTTTGTCTCCCGCACGGCGGTAACCTTGCGGTAGTTACGCGACGCGAGGCTCGGGGTTGCCCGAAGGAGAGCTTGCTCCTGGATCCTGGCTTCGCGGGCTTTCGGGTTGCTGGCTTGCTGGCTTGCAGGGCGATGGGGGTGGATACGGACCCAAGACGTGACTTGGGTGCAATATTTAAAACCTTCCCGACGTCAATACTCTTCACGATGCTTTCACGCATCTTCTAAGTAGCTATCTCCCCTTGCCTTGTACGTACGACGATGTCTTCACAAGGACAAGATCGTAAAACATACCACATACCGATTGGTGTAATGAAGAATCGCCGATCACCCAATCGCACTACCAAATATCTTGTCTCCTCACTTCTATTTCACCATATTTCAGTTAATATTTATACTTCTCGTAACTGTAAAGCGATCAGAAAAGGATTACCAAGGATTCTGGGGCAAGAATTTTCTTTCCGTTCTTTCAAAACTCAAAATCATCAAGCTCTCATATTCAAAAATTTTTGTATAAGTTTCTCGACTCCGTCACAAAGATAAAAAAAATTCTATTTGATATTCAATTTTCTCCAAAGCGGCTGAATTTTGAGATCCGATATGTTCCGGTTATTCGCTTTACGGTAAAAAATATTAATTAGCAGCCTGCAAACGATGAAAAAATACTTTGCATTTTGCAGGAAAATACGTGACACAGCTATTTCACTTCTAGCGAGCAATAGTTGATGTTCGAGGTCTGCTCAAACGGAATGTACAAATATCTTCTAATTAACGAATGCGGAGTAAAGAGCGTGCGGTTCAATCGAATTGGAATTCCTTGGAGTTGATACAGATAATTACGATTGTCTTACACAAAATGTCGAAACTCGAAAGTGCACCGCAGCTCTTGCAGGATAGACGGTAACAGCACCGGAGAGCCAATTTCTTTCCCAGGCTCTACAGCGAAATGGTGAATTTATATAGAGAATCCACTGCAGAGCAGCTGCAGCCGTCCGTCTAGGGTAGAAACGGAGAAAACTCATTTCTCGCGTACGTCCAATTATCCTCTGCCCTCTGAATCGCCCATACGGTATATACATACTACATATATATACATGTACAATATACACATATATACATACATATATGTATAAAACCTGATTTTATGAGGTACTTGTTTTTTTTTTTTTTTTTTTTTTTTTCTATTTCAATTCAAAAAATTACTGGCACCCTGAGTAGTGAGATAGAACATTTAAACTTTGAGGATCTTCTTTTTTCAAGGTTAACTTAAGATTTTTCAACTCGAATCAGAACATTGTTTTGAACGGTGAGTCTAATATATATAGTGTATACTGTATATATATATATATATCTATGTGCGTAAATGATGTGATACAATTTTTTTTTTTTTGTACAAACCCTCGCATTTCCGTAGCAAAGTTAGAAAAGGTATTCGATTCTTTACGAAAATAGAATTCTACATACCATCGGCACAAAGTTCAAGAGGCAAGCATCTATGTACTGACAATTGTCATTATTTCTTCGTCTGACTCTGCTTATTTATGGCCTAGCTAAAATTTTTTAGCACACAGCAGAGGGCACTAGAAATATATATAGCAGGAGCTCGTTTCCGAACCCCGGTGGTCACGTCATACTGTATGCGCATATGGGGTATACCGTATACGTGGGGTTTGAAAGGGGCTGATCACGGTACATAATCAAGGGGCGACGCGACACATCATTCGCGTTACACAAGGGCTGCAAGAGGTTTGAGCTTGCAATGAAGAAGGCGAGGAGAGGCGTTATCACGCGCGAGGTTAGATCGTGCTGAAGTGGGTGTCAATAGATCCCTAACACACGGACGACGCGACGCGACGCGACGCGACGGACCAAGGGACGATCGCATACATACCTATACGGGGACAACTATCTGGATGTGCGATGTCGCGTAGAATAGCAAATGGATCCGGAAGGTGCAAAGAGATCTCGCTCGTCCTTCTCTTCGGTCCATACGACACACCTCGAAGGTCCTACGTATGTAGATATATATATACTTTACTATACAGTTATACACAGAGATACCGAAGCTGCGGAGCGATGCGATCAAAGGGATATTTCCATTCGAGATCCAATCATCGCGGGCGTTATGCCGGTAGCAACGGGGATGGTAATGGCGCGATCAAGATAAGGGTGCGAAATCGGGAGAATCGGTACGTAGAGAGATATAGAGATAATCGTGGATACGAGGATATTACGTTGTCACATAGAGAATCCATTTCGTATACCTACCTACACAATTCTCATCTCTAGATCACGAGGGAGATGCACATAGTTTTCACACAAATTACTCGTTACAAGGTACGCTTTTACACCTTGGCTCAACAAGCTTTCAAGTTTCTGGCATAAACTAAGCCCGTGCTTTTGAACGGGGGCCGGATTTTGGGGGTTCAACTTATATATACTTTGAGCCTTTGGAGAAACTATTACGGAGAGAGTATTTCTAATAATTTTCTTTACCCATTATGCGATAGGTGAGTTAGCGAGTTATACGAGTACAGCTGATGCTTATGCAAGGGAAGACAGTTTTAGCAACGGCAGCTGAAGATCAATCCGATGATTTTCCAAAAATTCTTCGATCAAAGACAATCATTTAAGGCTGTATCAGGAAGTGGAGGCGATTTTTTTTTTTTTTTTTTTTTTTTTTTACTAATTTATTTCACCAACTTAAACACATTTTTGTTAGTGATATCGTTTAATTCGTTATTTTTATTGGCAATTATTTATTTATATGGACCAAGTGGGTGTGAAATTATGCACACATTGATGTGGACATATGCATGTATATTGATTTACGTAGAAATAATAATACATCTATTGCAGTGTACATGCAATATAGCTTTGAACACATGCCTGAAACAAAACCGTCACATCTGGAAAAAGAGTTTTCTCATGAATTTGTGATTAATTTAAAGTATAAATAGTTATACATGAATTTTTATGGCAATTTTGAAAAAAAACGATATTTTTTTAGATGTTCCAGTTCGATTCCGAGGATGGGATATACGTAATTCCACATCCGCTAGACGGCGCATAAAAATGAATAATTACCAATAAAAATACTGAATTTGACAAATTTATGAGAAAAAATTTTCAAAATAGTGAAATAAATATAAGAAAAATAGTTTCTACTTCCGGAAATGGCCGAAAACGTTCGGCTGTGATCGAAGAGTTTTCGAGAGAATAAAAAATGTCTTTCCGTCTTGAGGTTTGAAAATGGTCGAAGAAAAAAATCTGAAATAATCAGGAATGCTATTCAGAGTTGGGAAAATAGTATAAAAAATTGGGAACGTAATCAAAAATGCTGAGCGAAAATCATTGGTCCAGTTGGCATAGAATACTTCATACATATATATCACGGCTTGACGATTCACGAAAATTTCGGTAACGTTTCATTATACGACTATTGCCAGTTACGTTATGATTAATTTTTATGCCATTGAGAAAAGAAAAGTAGTTGAAGGAATAAAGGCTCAGGCGTTCCGAAAGCCACTTGAAGTTTATTTATTACATATCATATTTCCAAAATCGACTTTTGTGCAATGCAAGGGCTTACAATTAGTAATATTTTCGCAAATTTGTCAGGAAATATTATTCCGCTGTGAAGTAAGAGTAGTAATTTTTGTGAATTTAGAACACGAGTAATCAGTTCGAGATATTATTTCTATAAGCTTAAAACCCGGGTCGGTCCAATAATTTCGAGTTTTGATAAGTAAGAGTTGATTGCAAAATTTCCGGAAATTCTCGCGAGAAATATTGAGAGTAAAATGATATAATCGTAACTAAAACGGCCACCCCGCGTATAATTTTGCAGTCCATTCGTCGGCTCGATAGCATAAACTCCGACAATGCGAATGCGGCGGGAGATAGAGATCCATGGGGAAGGGAAAAAATTACGGGATGGAGCGTGACCTACCCCAATAAAAATTCAAACGTTAAAATGTAGATAAAACTCGTCGGTCGGTCTTCCTATCCTCGTAATATTCTTCCCTTATTGCAGGGGCAAAGAATTCTACGACCATGTGTACAGCCAGTGACTATAATAGGTGGGTGGATAGAAACAGGTCTGCATCGTGTGCCAGAAAACTGACAATACCCGTGATGAGTCGTTGTTCGAACATCGGGTTTTCAGAGGCATTATTATCCGCCATCGAAGGCGCGGGAGGAAAAGAGAATGGAAAGAGGAAGAGAAGCTGGGAGAAATAAGACGACGAAAAGAAACGAGTGACAGTCGGCACGGTGCCGAGAAAAATTGTATACGTCTACCCAACAGGCTATACGCGGAAAAGCGCGCTGCGGTAAAACGTGCACAATGCGGAAAACTGCCGAAAACCATCCCCGTTTTACGGAGCTTTGAAATTACTCGTAAAAATATTAAATTCGTGTCTTTTGTCGTTTTATTTTTCCGTCTACGTTCAATTAATTTTTCCCACTTTAGTCTGTCCTTTTCTCTGTCTACTCAGTTTTTCTTTTTTACTCCCCAAAGCGTCAGTGATTTTATTCAGCGGAACTATAAAAGGACATTTTTGTTCATTCAAATAACCGTGAACGAGAGGAATTAAAAGAAGAAAAATTCAGTTATTTCTAATTGTAAAAGCGTGCTTCTTATAATTCGTCTTCGTCTCTCTGTTTTGAAAACCAATTCCCTTCTCACGTGTGAGAGTTACACACCACAGTGCAGTTACTTCGTGAAAAAATAACGCGAACAGAGTCCGTTTGACTCCGTGTGAAAAAATCCGAAGAATAAACAAAAATTTACTCGGTTCGAAAAAGGTGTGAGAAATTATTAACCCCGTTGATCGGGGTGACAGCTGATGAATTCGAGAGCGGCAATTCCTCGAATCTACGCCTTGTGAGAGGACATAGCTAACGTAGAGCAAGCACGAACGTAGAGTAAAAAAATTTGAGTAAAAAAACCATAGTAATTTTGTGAAAAAAGCGACACGCGTGACGCTGCTGGGTGGGAGAAAAAATTCAAGAGTGCAGTAAGACTTACCATAGAGGGTGATCGGCGTCAGGATGGTCGAGACTGGCCGCTGCCTCGGGGTAAAAAAGTGCGACTCCTCGGTGCGCGGATGTCACTGGTAAACACACACGGGGTAAAAACGTGTCGATATTAATTTCGCCTCGTCCTATATTCGAAGTGAAACGTAGCAAGGATAATCACGGCGAAAGTGAGGCGGGATCGTGCGCCGCACGGTCCACGGATCCGCAAATAGGTTAGAGCGAGCGGTGGTAGTTCACGGTCCGACCGCCGTGGCGCTTGTGAAGGGGTGGTTTTCGCGTTTCGGCTCAGCAGCGCCGCGAAGCTCTCGCCGCACGAACGCGGACCAACCAAGACTAGCGGCCTGACAGGTATTGACTTGCAGGAAAGCTCGCGAACGCGTCGCCGGCGTTTGTTCGCCGAGGGTGGAAAAGGAGCGGGAGCGGGAGCGGCTAACGAGTGGGAATTAAAATTCGCCTCACGGTGGTCACGACGAAGTTGAAACGTGGGCGAGGAGGATAGAATAGAGAGGAGAGTGGAGGAGTAAGAGGGGGGATACATTCGATGAGAAATTTTTTTTCTCCTCCGGATGAAAAAGCTCCCTATCGTCATCGTCACCGGGCGTATGCCGGTCTGCATGCTTCCCTGGAAACAGAGGACGAGACTTTCACCACCGCGATCGATTTCCTCGGTTTAATTTCGTCTCTAGCCTTGTTTTACCTAACGAATTTATGCGCGCTCTCTTAACCCTGCCCCCCCACCCACCACCTAACCATCACCTCCGGATCGCTGAATCGACTTGTCGGCATCACTCGGTTTCCATCGTTCCGCAACGTTCGCCGGGGAAGGGAAAGAAAGTTTTTAAACTCGAAATAGAAAAAAGAGTAATGAAAAAAAAATGATAAACAACCTCGACGCTCGGTTTTCTCACAATTTTTACGCCGTACCGTTAACGGACAATACTTTCTAAGCGGGGGGGCCAAGTGTATTGATTTTTGTACTGTTGTCGCACGGCGTGTATAGTCCGCCGCCTTCTCTCTACGTAGCTTCCTGTGTACGTTGTGTGGACGTATTAAACCTACCTACGTACTATTCGCTTTTGTGTCCCTACCCGCTGTTGTCGCCCCCCCCCCCCCCCCCCTTTGCCGCCCCAGTCATTCTCTCTCTTCTCTCTATCTAGCTCTCTAATTCGCTCCGTATCCAACTTCACACTATGCAAGGCATGTGCCAGCAGCTATGGTGTGATATCGATAGTATAACTATACGTTGCTGCCATCCAATGGTTCCGATTCGACTTCCACTTCTCTACTGCAATACACTAACGTGCAACGCGTGGCGCGCGATATTCCACCCGTTTGAATATATCCCTTGAATGTCTATCCCACTGTTCGTAAACCACCCCCACCTTTCGACCTGCCGCTTCATTGTTGTATGATAATTACCTTCTCCAGCTGCAGAATTTATCGACTACACTCGCGTCTCATTGCATAGGAAATAATTCGTTAACACTTGAAAGTGGGTTTTTTATTTTCGTTTTACTTTTACCTCTCTCGCCTTTTTCTATCTTCTTCACTCTTCACTCAAATGCCTACTCGTACGCGTGCTAGTTTGATTATCGATCAATCAACTTCTATACATCCAGAACCCGCTTTACGTTTACGCGGCTCATTACTCACCCACAATATTTTCCAGATATTAAAACCCTTCGTTTAACGTATTTCTCTCTCTCTCCATCTCTCTTATCATGTAATTAACTATAGGAATTAGGATTTGTTTCCAGTTCTTTCTGAACTTGTTTTTCAAAATCGTAGATTCGAATAGATTCCCCTTGAGCTGAGTTTCACTTTTTTCAGCCTATGGGGATAATTAATTACTCGATTTTGATAATTGTTCTTCCCTGTATCACATTTCGTTGACAGTTAAAAGTATACAAAAGCTGAGGGCCACTTTATACACTTCGATTATTTACACGTAATACAACATTTTGACGATCAAGTGTAGAATAAAAATCTATACCACAAATTTTTTCGAACTTCTTACATTTTATCATATTCTTAGTCGACATTTTTTACCCCTATTCCCGAAAGGGTATGCGGGACAAGTTCTGATCGGTGGCATCCCCTTTGACCGCGGTCTCCATGTCCCAGCGAATGGAAATACGAACTGCGGTCAGCTGACAGCGGTCAACCGGGGTTGTTTTCCCTCCGATGGTCCCCACTGAGTAAAACGTGGACCGTGTTACGCCACGTGTGAAATTACAAATTCCCGACAAGGCGGCATTAAAGTGTCGGATGTCTCGGCGGGACACACTTGCGATGCGATTATAAAAGCTTTAAAGTTCAGGCCTCGCGTCAATTGATTCGAACTGATGAACAGGGGAAAATGGATTTAATTATTTTCCGATGAAGCGCAACGTTGGACAATTAATTAGCAAATCATCGCCGTACCGATAAGCTTCGAGTAACTAAGCCCGTACATCACCCGAACAGAGAAAAATTCGAATGCCAAAGTTAACTTGCTGAATTATACCCACTTTAGCCGTACAAGTAATTGGAAAATTCTACAATTTCAACATGGCGAAGAGAAAAATTTCATCCAAGACTTACTTCAATAAAGATTATTGTATCGTGTAACCTCGATCATTTTTACCTCCCTATCAATCATTATCGATTATAAATGATTCGAATGGATGAAAAAAGTTAATTTGTAAAGCCTGATGAACTTTAATTCGTATCTCTTATAATGTTTCAAGTATACTTGTGTAAAATAGAAAACGTGTTTCTTGCTGAAGCTGAATCTTTGCAGTGGTCGTTCATCAAAGTTAAGTAACCGATACCGGATATTCTATACACGCTGAAATCCGTTGTCGATTCTTTCCAAACAAATAATCGTGCAGCCTGTTCAATTTGCAACACGAATCGATGTATACGAAACGAATGCGAGCTAATAAAGAATGCGAAGAGTTCGGCATCGGAATATAACGCGGTCGACAGTGATCGACGGCTGATACGATTGCTAATAACAAATAGAAAAATTCTACTCAACGATTTCCGAACTTCTCTTGTTTCCGCTGGCTCATAACTCACATCCAAAGTTTTCCAATCCACTTTCATGTAGTTATAGTCGTTTCAAGTAACGGAAATGCATGTATGTGTTTTTTTTTTTCGAAAACCATGACAAATCGTGAATCAAGGAGAGAAAAATGCGCAAAGAACAGACACAATGAAAAATTGAAATTCAATCACGTACTTGCCAAAATCTTGCAGAAGAATTTGTATCGTTGTTAAAATGCAAAAGCTCTGAAATATGAAGCAGTGCGGATTTCTTGAGCTCAGTTTTAATTGCGTTTTTATATCCGTGGTCTGCGCTCGAGGTTCCCTACTGCGGATATATAATGAAGAAGGCCAAAAGAGGGTGGAGAAGAAGGTCTCCTTCTCGGAGACGACGTCGCTCGGTGAACATCAAAATACTATAACACGTAGGTACGTCGCAGGTATGACATGTGCAGGCAGATGCGCCGTTGACAAATCTCGGCTGAAATAGAGATGGAGAATATCTTTTTTCCGAGAAAAAGGAAAATATCACAGATGCAACAACAGGTTAGTTTCATTGTCACTCGCTCGCTGCGAGTCTCCGACGCAAACATTGAGACTCAACACAAGAGAAGAAGGTATAAAACGGGACGACCGTGCAGCAAATATGGCGCATAACTAGGTCGCTATACAACTATGCATATCCACACGTACAACAAAACTGTCGAGCAATTATACCGGAATATTCGTATACACCTGCAGTTATTCGGCATGCGAATTCTATTCAATTTCAGCGGACTAGAGACTCGGAAACTAATTTTCTTACCGGCGTTAATGACTTCCACACGCCGCACGATGTCATTGGTCAGATTCCGGTTTTTTTTTTCTTTTGCAATCCTTAACACAGATACGAAAGAGTACTAAACCCATTATCGGGACAGTTTATTTGCAAAAGTACCAAATATCAAATGTAATCAAGTTGATATTTTTTTTCTTGACTCTACAATAAAATTTTTTTAAGCGTATAGAATTTGTTGATAATGTTATGATGAATATTTTCCGTAATTTACCCGATTTTTTATACGTCTGATCGTTTTTATTCCACATTCAATTTCGTTGTTTCAAGTGATGCAGAGCCAGAACTCGGCTCGTGGTTTTTCTGTCCCTTTTTCAAGTAATTATTTCTAAACGTAGCCGGATTTGATATTTTTCTTTGCATGTAATGAACACTTTTTCACGTACACTAAAGTTGGTATAGGTATTCGATCGAAATATTTTCACAACGTAGTATATTGTATTAGACGTAACATGATGAATGTAGTCGACGATTCATCGCGTAGAGAATATAAAAAAAATTCAATTTCCCCGACAGGATATTAGGGTATATCCATTACACGTCCCGGAAGTAAAGAAAATTTTAAACCTCTATAAAATTCTCGTCCAGAAATTCTATCGGAAAACTTAACATTTAAATCTACCTGCACTCAAATACGTACCTACTATACTTATTTCTATACACGACTAGCTTGACGAACCCCAGAATTAAGCCTTGTTCAAAAACGTGTTAAAGATGTGGCGTGACTGTAAACATTGGCGCACGATAGGATATCTATTCTAAATATGTACAGAGGGAAAATTGGTCAGTTTAAACAACCCCCCTGCACGCCCTGGTGGCCCTCCATTTCCATTTGTTTGCCAGGCAGACCAATTCGTGGACCCAATCATATATATATATAACGAAAATGAGAACACACCGTAATATAAGTATATGTACGTAGGTATATGAATAAACTGTATATAAGCATTTTTGTGGTATATTTAGTCTCTTCGTTGACGAGGTAATTCAGGTCTTTTTCAGGTGTGCAGGTAGGGAAAAATAATATTGATATATTCTCACGCAGTCCGCATGAAGAAGAAACAAAAATTTAAGCTAAGCTGGGGTTGCTTGCTTGTTCAGCTTCAGGTGAGCGAACGGAACTCTTTTTGAGCTGGAAAGTCAGAAATGCGTCATCAAGCCTCGAGGCAAGGTCAATGAAAGGGAGAGAAAATGCGCGTTAAACCCTTCATACAGCGCGGGACCGAGTACCTTCTTGAAAAGCACTTAGCGTATAAACAAGAAAAATGAATGCTAAAAGCCAATTTAAACCCGGAGGGAATTTTGCTTCTGAAAAACTTTGAGACTGAGTACTTGCTTCAAGTAATTTTTCGAAAAGGGGGAAAAAATTCACGATTTTTGACACTTCTGCAAAGGCTTTCAAATTCGCTCTACAATCTTGCAGAATTTAACTTGAGAAGATTGAACGACTGAAACTCGATATAGATAGTTGTATATTGAGTATTTATCAATCCATGATATTTGTAATCTATGAAGATATTTTTACAAATACAATTATGAAAAAAAAAACAGGAATTATAAACGTAAGCTTAGAGGTGAATAATCGATGTTTCATTTCGAATATCATCAGAATGATTTAAGATGGAGTAAAACTATTTTGTACAAAGTCAGTGAAATAATGAACGCACGCCTATTTCATAATAAAATTAATAAAAAGTATGAATTTCGCTCATGAAACCTGGCAAATCGTAATTATCCATAACACGACAAACGTTTCTTGAAACACGGTAAGAATCTAACGAAAAAGGGATAAAACATCGAGTGAAAATAAGAACCCAAAATCACAATACCTTTGAAGTTTGAAGAAACCTAATTTCGGTCTAATTCTTGGTACAGAATGAACGATCAGGAGGGTGAAGCTGACAATTGACGAACGAACCAATTACGACGGAGTTTCATATAATTTTCGTACTTCCGTTCTTGGAGGACCTCCCGAGGGAAGGAAACCAGGAGAGAAAACGTGGAAATGTGCCACTTGACTGTATACGGGGTGCAGATGAAAATTCGAGAGCAACAATTCGCACCCCGATGAACATCCTGAACGAGATCTCCTTCCGTTGAATTCAACTCTTTGTCCGCCGTCAACAGGGGTTGATCGCGGCGGGTGGTGCCGGTTAAACGGTTTTCAGTTCTTTCCCAAGAATCCCAAGCCAAGGCAAACATCCCTCCGGCTACAATATTTAATATCTCGGAATGGCAGCGGCGGCAGCCACCCGGGGTTTCGAGAGAGAAAGGGGGTGGTTTTCGAGGGGGGCGGGGGGCGGGGGCGCCTTATCAAAAATTAAAATTTCATTCGAGCAGGCGGCGCGAGAAGCGGGATAACCTGGCACTCGGATCCGGAAACCGTGAACCGGGAATACGGCTTAACCAGCAGGTGGAGAACTCTGATCGTAGGAAAGGAATCACCTCTGCGCCCTCGGGAGCGACTTTGGCCCGCCATTTCGCCTCGAAACATGTTTGAGCAGTTGGTCTCCCGCCACTCTCTCTCCCCCTCTCTCCCGCGCTTTTACAATGCCAAAATACTCTGTCCTTCTCGCGTGCAGATAACTTCATCTTCTTTTATCTCCACAGTCGGAAGAACGAGAAATATTACTGTAATGTAAGGACTCTTTTGATTTATAAAATAATCGGATATTTAGATTTGGTTAGAGAAGCGAAAGTTATATTTTTTGGAATGATTAATGGAATTGCTGTCTGTTTGTTACGTATACGATCATATTCCATTCATCCGATTGCGAGCATACTTTGGGACTGTGTTGTTTAGTGAAAATTAATTTTTTCAGATTATTTGTCACGTAAAAATTTTTTACTTCATTTCTCCCGTATGCCTGCCTGTACCATTCATCCGATTGCTATGAAACTTGGGTGATTTTACAACAGGTGTCACGCGAGTCGTTTCAACAAATTGGCGTATTTCATATAATTGCATACCGAGGGTGAGATTAGGTTCGGCTCAAGGTTAGGCCATTAAATTTGGATGCAAGCGAAGCGGCGACGAGGGCAGCTGATACCTATATACTATATTTTTTAATCTTTTCGTTCAATTTCACAATCAAGTGAAAATTTGTTTAAAATAATTGAAGTATCGTTTCTTTCGGAGCGAAACATAATAGATTTTTTTTTGTTTAAATCTTTTTTTTCAAATACAAACAACTCGATTTGTCTTCCAAAACATAAACTTTGCTGAAATAAACAATTACTATTCAAAACTAAATAAGCAATTGCAGTTCAAATTTTCTTAAATTCAAATAAACAAATTTTTTATGAGTCCTCTGCACGCAGCCGAATGATCAGGAGAACAACTTGAAGCTTTTGCGGAGCTTTTCACTCACGGAGCGAAACGCCGCGGTAAATTAATCGTTGCGGTTCATCGCGTGTTTATATAATATCCACAGAGAACCGCGTGAAAAACTGGTGACGACAGTGTTAACCCCAGCATTTCTCACACCCTTTCATAAAATTGACTGCCCATCTCCGTGGAGGGAATCAGAGAATTTCAACATCTGAAAAAATTATTCAGTTCTGTATTGTATATATATATATATATATATATATATATATATATATATATATATATATATATATATACATAACCAAAGCATATATGCTGAAGAATTCATTCCTGCGGGCAAAAAGTAATATTTATTTTGCCACTTTGCTGATGTTATTTTTTAGGGACGACGACGGAACGAAGCCGCAGATATGAGTGAACCCGGTTATCCAGAACCCGAATCTCCGCGTCGATGGTTCTCCGAATGCATTTCACACTAAACGCAATCTTATATGGCGATCAGTTACACATAGCTTTATCAGAAACTTTTCTAGGAAAGTCAAGTTCTCCAGGTCTCGAGGAAGCTTGATATTGATGCACGTGCTTACGGATAACCGTATTTAAGTCACATCTTCGCGAAACTTAGATACATCACTTCCGGCCAATTCATTTCTTCGGACTTTCGAGGCAAATATCTAGTGAATATACAGATTTTTGTATAAGAAGCTTTTTAAACGATTTTACCAATTTTTACTCGCTTGCGAAATAATTCAGATCTGTTAAAAATTTCTGGATAGATCTTCCTATACTGTATTGGAATTTTTATACCGATACACGGAACAGTGATTCGACCAACATTTACTATTTATTAATTTACAAATACAATGAAAATTTCCTACACAATTAAGTAAATTCAAATGACTTTTTTCCATTTTTCTTAAAAAATTTAAGTAACATTAAAACCTTGATTTACGTAGCTACACCAAATTCGTAAATTTGCAAGATAATTTTGTAAATCGACAACTCTTTTGTACAATAAATGTGTATATATATATAGCCAAGAAAATTTGGAAACTCACATTTTTCGCCGTTTGCAGAAACGGACTTTCGACATGCAAGACCAGTCACATTTCGCAAGAACAATTGTTGTCCCTTTAATAATCCGCGAAACGTGGCACTTTTTACGGTTCCAAGGGGGTGCGATGAACAAGCCCCTTAATTTAAATTTTCATTTATCTTTTCTCAGAGCGGCGGCATAAGTGATCCTTGAGGTTTAAGCGCAGTAAAACCTTTGTTGGGCTTGGCTCGATCGATGAAGAATATACCGCCTATAAAGGGAGCCGGTTCGAGTTAACGTCGTCGTGTGGCCGCCGATAGATAACTTGATTTCACCGAGAAACGAGCTCAGAGCCACGACGGCGACGGATTGAATCCAATTATAAATCTGTACAGATCCGGCTCGTCGCTCGTTAAACTGCCGCTCGTCGCAAAATACCAGCGCCACGATCCTCTCGATCGGAATTACTCGCATGGCGAGGACCCAGCTTAGCGTCGGGACGCCCTCGACCTCGACGTCGGCGTGACGTGGCTGAATTATCGAGTAGAATAGTGGGATACGACGAATCGACGCAATCCGTTCACCGCAACGCCGATCCTCGTCGGAAATCATCGCCTGTCACAATTGCCAAACCTGTTTGCCAAATGCGAACATGGAACGAGTATCGATTCGGGCTTGCAGTACACTGCAATCGGATTAAACAAATCAGCGAAGGATTTTCCATTTTGAAATAACGCTTGTAGTGTCGGATACGCGGGGTGGTGTAAGCCCGATTGTAGTTTAGTTGTTTAAATTTTTAATATTTTTTCATTTTCTCTTCTATCGTTATTTCAGGTATTTTCACATCGCGTTTTCATGAAAATGGAATTTTGCTAATCGTCGTTATCAATTCTTCCGCATCGGGAATATCCGTCTAGCGATGAATTATCGACGCGTTATGCATGCTGGCGCTAATTCAAACGCTCGTTATACGTATACACGGTGAAACGAAAATCTGAACGTAGAACACTCGGTTATGGGTATAATAACGCAAATCGAAATTCGAATCGCGATTACGTAAAGCTGCAACTACACACGATGAAAATAATCAACCTGTGTTGGAAAAATACAATGGAGAGAATAAAAATAGGTGTATTATATCTAGATATAGATAGAGAACTGAGAGAGAGTAAAGAGAGAGAGAAAGAAAGTCGACCTTCCAAGCTATATAAGAGGGAAATAAAAATACGAGGGGTAGAGATTGGGTTCGGGTATATATAGGAGTGTGCAAAAAGAAAACAATTCTTTATGAAAGCATCTTTTCCGCTAGAAACGACAAAACCTTATAAGCGGCAGCCTAGCGTCTAGCTGCGAACCGGAACCCCGAGAAGTGAGTCAGACTTTCCATTAACGGCGTACTGGTACCAGAAATTTTATTGCCCCATTCAATTGAGGCTGTAACTATAGCAGGTCATTCGGGGGTGCATCGAGGAAATAAGCCGGTGTAACAAGTGGCGGAAGAAAAGAAAAATTCATCAACGTGATATGTGATGAGGAAATCCATTAAATCTGCACGAGTTATATAGATGGAAAAGTTTTTTCCGTTATTATACAGATACCGGGCGTAAAACTGAAGAACCGCGATGCCTTCTCCAAAGTTCCATCAGTCACGTTTATCGTTCTCTTATTCTTCCCGTTATATGCAGGAGTTACATTTTAGGTAACATGACGTTCAAATTTTCTTCCGCAAGATACGAAAGTTCAGAGTCGTCGACGTCGCTGAATTCCAAACGCAACCGTCACCGGAGACGTTGACGTAAACGACGTCTGCAGATGCAACTGTGGGACAATTTCGCAAAACTAGAATCGACTTATCGGAGCAGGTAGAGATAAGCTATACAGGGTGAGTCAATTGAAACGCCGAGAATTTGAGAAGATCAATTTTATTGATATCAAAGTAAGGTTCGAAGTCTAGATCTAGGTAACCACTCTCAATGAGAAACAATAATGATTAAGATATGACAACAGAGGAAAGACAACGCGGAATGTCAACAATTAGGTTCGTCTTGTCTTGTTCTCATCTCTCACTTGTTGTCATGTCGTGACTTTATTTCTCATGACTTCGAACCTTACTTTGATGTCAACACAACTAACGAACTAAGTTCATCATCTAAGTTCCTCCCATTCTCGACGTTTCAATTGACTCACCCTGTACATATTATATAATACCTATAGGTAAAATACTGCAGTTGAACATCGCCTAGGTATAGAACAAGTTTATCCGATCTCGGTGTGTTTTTTTCTTCATCCCCCATTCTTTTTATTCTTGTTTTTCTACGCGTTCGCTTGAAAACTCGAGGAAATTCCCATTTAAAACGAGCGGACTTTCGCCGCTAGTGCGGCGAGATAACATGTCCCTAAAGTGCAGTAACCCGAAGGAGCTGGAGGCGAAGGGAAGTTACACCTCACCTTTCGAACCCGTACAGGACCTTATGACTCGTGCAAAATAGATGCCCCTCACGGCCTAGGCGGCTGGAATATGTGTATATAGGTATACGCTCGCTAAATCGACCATAGAAAACGAAACGGCAGAGTTTAATTCGAACCCATTATTTTTCATCGTCACCGTGAACGCGAGCTGCCCTATTCCATGGGGAAGGAGACAAGAGCAACAATGCCATGCCGCTGCACGTCGAACCCGCAGGATCAATGGCGAATCGGAATCGCCGGGGACGCGGTTTCTCACCTTACGATCGTTGAATCGCTATTCCACGCATTCCAGCTCTACTATTGCCACCAGTCGGAAGTCTCTTGTGTAATGAAAACAGAAACAAACAAGGCGGGGATACGTTCGAAATATTTTATCCAATGCGAGTGAGTCTGCGAACGCGCATGCGCGGAGTATCGAAAAGACCACGTTCCAGTCATGCGAGTTGAAAGTAGCATTTTCCGTACTTTGCGCATGCGCTGTCGCGGACAAATCCGACATTACGCAACTCTATCCTCAATTTCGTGCTTCGTAGAGAAACGCGTGATATACCTACTCTGGTTGTTTAAAGAATCGTATGCAACAAGGAAGCGACGGGCTTTTCACCTCCGAGATTTTCGAGTTTGTCTCTCTCAGAAATGGTCGCTTTTAAAATGGCGCAAGCTCAAATTACGATCTCCGATGCGATAGTTGGCTAATGAATAATTGAAACAGTACAAAAAGAAGTAACTTCATCGAATATTACGCAACTTTCTGAATTTATTAAAAATTCGAACTAGAATGATTTCAAAATGCTTTTTACCTAATGAGAACACTGGAAATTTTTTTGGATTGTCGATATGAGTTATCGTTCTCATAAAACGTCAGTATTTTCTAATACCTGTATCGTTCGAGGTGATTTGAAACAATCTTTACAAATATTTGATACAATAGGGTAAAAAAAAGCTTCTTCCAAAGAAACAATTTTGCATTTCACGCACCCCTTGACTCCAGGCAGCATATCGCAAATTGTTGAAAAATATTCCTCCCCCCAGCTTTTCACCCCGGATGTCGGTCAAAGCAATATTTCATAAAAGAAGATTGCGTGCAGGTAAGCCGCGCGAATGAAAATGTGGAAAATAGAATTAAAAATGAAAGGATTATTGTTGACTCCGATGCGGAAAAATTATAACGCATTACATGCGTGATGTATATTGGCTTACTATTTTTGATGCATAATACATAATTGCGTCTTGAATCGTAGGGTAGATACATCATTGGTGGCCACTGTGCTACATTTGTCGGCCATTTTTGTAAGGTTTTGCAGTTTTTATTTTACTCGCAATCTCTTCAATTACGTAATTTATCAATAAAATTCAACGTTGAACAAGTTTTGGACAGAAGTTTCAATACTCGACACACTTTGTTGTTCCAAAATTAGTCTTCACGATACATCAAAGCATGTCTTTACCACTTTACTTGTCAACATAACTTCCGACCACGGTTGTAAAATTTTTAACGGAAAAGTAACGCGTTAATCATTCATTTTTTATTCCGCGATGGATATAATTTTCATTAAGAATTAAACTTTAATGATTAATGAATATTATTTTCCATTAAAAAGTTAAAATTTAATCGCGAATGGATATGTTTTGAATTAAAAATTGAGAAATAATGCTTACCGAAGAGGTTAATGCATGTAAAAAAAGGAAAAGTATTTTTTTACGTAGTTCTCTGTTTTGTCCGCTGATCGCGGTGTCTCGAGTAACTGAACTTGAACCAATTGAATTAAATAGATCGTTTTGTCATGCAAATAATTTTTGAAACGATGAAATCATATGCTTGCTTGAAGAGCCTCAACATCAAAGTATGAACCATCAAAGTTTACAGAGATTAATTAATGCAAATTCCAGCTTGCACGCGAAATTTGGTTAAGAAATTAAGAGGACTAAAATATAATCGCATTGTGTGTCAAGGATCGAGCCACGGGGAGAACAACGAAACGTCATCGTACGACAGCCGAGAGAGAAAATTTGATATGCCATGCTTTATTAAATCGGGGATGATTTTTAAAGTGGCGGTAACACTAGGGAGGAAGCGAAGCTGTAAATTGAGTGAAAAATTATCCGAGTAAAAATTAATATCGACTGAGGAAGGCTTTGTCCCGCGTTCATCCCCCACCCACCCCCTCGCTTCCTGGTGTCAAAAAAGCCGAGGCGCGTATAACCGTGCCATTAGGCATTCGGCTGTTTCAAAGAATTCCACCCCCGGCCCTTCAGCCCCTAAAATCACTTTTATGCCTTGGCTGTTATCCGTATTGTTATTTACTGCACGTTGACGCTTTACTCTTCCATTTCTTAGGGCAACGTGACGTCACACCCTTATATCTACTACGCCGCGTGCGTGTGACGCTTGTGTTATTGATGACCATATATTATAACGAGACTCGAAAAATTGATGGTAATACCCTGTTTTCTCGGACAAGGGGGGTGGGGGGGCAAACAAGTATTATCTCCCATATGAGTAGTCCATTAGTCGTGCAGTTGTGTAAAGTATTCCTTCCACGAACTCGAATATTTTACAATTTACTGATTTTTTATCACAATAAAGTACGAAAATGTATGTACATGTCATTGAACTAGAGAAATTTGAAACCAAGTTACTGAACATTTGTCCAAAAATAAAAAATTCCAACGAATCCGTAACGACGACAAAAATAATGGTCATCGAATTTCTAAGAAAATAATAATTATAAGACTTGGAAAGTTTTGACAAGCAGAAGAATTTTAGTAAACGTAACTTTTCAGGGGTTATAATTGGCAAAGCAATTCATGAAAAATTTTCTATTCTAGGTTTTCCTTACTTGTAATAATTAATTAAAACTTATTTTTGCTAACAATAAGAGCCAGTGTAATTTACGGATGATTGAGAAGGGGTCCACTTATGCCCCCACAAAATATTGCCCTTCTATGAAAGTAATCCCGATTCTTGACAAATAATTATTTAGACTAAGCTTTGACCAATTAAAAACTCAACTCTTCACTACTACCCTAACATGGCTAGAAAAAAAATGTCCCAGCAAGTCGACTAAAATTTTTGGATTAATTTAACCATTCTTTAATATCTTACTAAGTAAAAAAAAAGTAGAAAACACAAATTCAATGTTGACGAGAGAATTTAAATGTTAAAATTAGAAAACGTTATATCATATTCACTAACAAAAATGTACCACAAATAACTCTAACATAAAACGGACCTGCTGAGACATTATGTTTAGTTAAATTCTTCTAACAGTCTAGCCGAACGATCGAGTTCCTATTTCTACGAACCAGGCTCAATGCTATCAACAAGTGTTGCGATTTGATTATACGCTTCGATACGTTACGCCCTGAGGTCACACTCCGTACGCTTACATCAATCAATCCGCTTAAATAGCAGCTGCACAATATTTCACCTCGGAATAAGGGCTGCTCTGAGTCGTCATTGGTTTGCTAGCGCAGGTACTTTACGGATTCCGATAAATTGTCGCAGGTGTAAAACGGAGTCGAAAGCATCGCGAGTATTCGTTGTTTCGCAGAGCTTGTATACAAAGAATAGCATAAATTATTAATGTTTGCCTGCTGAAGTAGAATTCATCGCGACTTTTCAAACGAATTGCTTTCTTCGGACTGATGCATTTTCACGCCACCTGTTCAGATACCGGAAATATTGAAACCTCTATTTTTTTCACTTCAAGATTTATAGTCTTGCAACGAATTAAAATTTCGGGGTGAGTGATTCGTTCTTGAAGTTTACTTTAGAGCATACACACGTATTATTAAATCCGCCTGAATGGTCCAATCAAAATAGGTTTTAATTAAAAATAGTGAAATAAAAATTTGACATTTCTTACGTTTTCCTTGAAAATTGCTATCGATAGTTGAAAAATTACTTGATCATCGTACAGAGCGGAAAACTTTGCATATAATTATGTCGTCGGAAACGAAGTTGGATCAACAAATTAAGAAAAAAGAAATTATGCATGCCGTCGATAAGTAGAATTTATTTTTTCTTCATTTGTTAATTCGACTCCGTTTCTGACGTATGAAGACACAATTCGATGTAGAATTTTCCGTTCTATACGCTGGTCAAAGTAATTTTTCATCTATAGATAACAGTTTTTCAGAAAAACGCAGAAATCGTTAGATTTTGCTGTTTTCTCAAAACAGTGGCAAGGCAGCTCAAAACTTACTTCAGATTTGAGTTCCTGAGGGTCGAAATTCCCTGTAAATAAAAAAGTATTCATATTCCGAATATTTTTTATTCAGATCTTAATTTTAATACTAGACTAAAAATCATGACTCCTCGTCAAATTTACCAAACATTAATTCGAAAAGATAATTAAATTGAACCTGAATGCAAGAGACTGCAGAAGCTGTGAGAGTAACAAAGGCGAAAGGAACAGCTCGAGACCCAAGAGCGGAGAAACACGAATCAGAGTAAGTGAGAAAGACTAAGAATAAAACGATCCCTTCCTGTCATGGTTGAGTTGATTGAAAAAAAGTAGAATTGAAGAAAGTAAGCCGTATTTAAGCGCGAAAGTTGGCGCAAAAAGAAGGCAGGAAAATAATTCCCGATATCTCAGCGCACCTTATACCCGCAGTTTCCCTTTTTCCCGGCAATAATTCACGCCAGCAAATTTACAGTCACGCTAGACTACAACTTCCCCAACTCTCGAATATTTATTTTTCTTCTTCCCGGTTCGCTCGTTCTTCTCGGCTCTCCGTCAACGTTTATTGGCATTACAAAGTGAGAAACTTGCATCCGACGGTAGCAACTCTTTCTTGCATTTTCATGCTCATATCTCCCGCAGCTGAAAGTCAGTCTTGGCAGCTTTACGTTATCGAATAACTGCACCGTATAACCCGCTTTCCGCCCTGAGGAAAAAATTACGACACCCACAAATGCATCATGCGCTCATATCGCGCGAATAGTGCAACGGAGAGGCGGGCAATCCGATTCGATCGTTACTTCCGGCAATATTATACATCTGGTGTGAAAAAACGATATGATAACATCGGAAGACCCCGATTTTCAAGTCTTCTTCCATCGATCGATGCTGCGAAACACAAGAAATTCCAGTTACGCATATCGAGTTTCGCAAAGAACTACGTCATGCAACGCTGCGACAGAAAATCGTGGCGAGTCGATAATTATCGATACGAAGAGATCTGTTTCGGCTCATCCGACAAAAGCTGAAATTAGGATTCGCCCGAGCAGCTGCGACGAAAGCTGAACCTGGCGCGCCGCTATTTCCACATAAGCGGAATTTCCGTCTAGCCACAAACAACTCGGCCAGCCCTTAAAGTACGGGGTTTGACTGGAGCGAATAGGGGTGAAGATGCACGTGTCTCGGGAATCCTCCTCCTCTTGCCCCCATAAGCCGCCACGGCGGCAACCCTTCTCGTCGGGACAAGGTGGCGGTCGCATAGTTACTCCACCGCCGACACCCTTCCCAATTTCTCTCCAACCCTGAGTAACAAACGACTGACGGGGTATTACAAGCCGCAAATTACACACTCAAATGGTATTATATTGCGACGACGCGGGGCTGGGTGGCTGGAAGGCCGACGACGAAGCGGTGGTCCTCGGAAATTAGACCGGTGTTAGACCTTAATGAGCTTTCGATTCGCCCAAACGGCACGGCGGCAGAGACAGTCCGCAAATCGTTCGTGTAATGCCGCATGCCGCGCGGCTCGTCGTATGAAAAAGTGTAAAACAAGCACGAGGGAAGATGAATTAAAGGAGAGAGAAAAGTAGAAGAAAAACGAAAAGGAACGAAACGGTAAATAAGAGGTAGAAAGGTAAGCCCCGCCTTATAAGTCTCAATTATTTTCAGCGGCCTCGAAACGAGGGCCCTGGTAAACACCGGCCGACCGAAATTGTCTCGGAAAAATATCCTCCACTTGTGTCAACCCAAATACCAACCACCACCATCCCCACCGTATGCTTTCCGCAAGGTAGAAAATACACCCCTTCTGACCGTCCGCACATGCTGACGATGCTGCCCCTTTTTCGCGCGCTCAGTATGTGTCCAGAATTATTTTCTTGATTAGTATGGTCATCTCGGTTAATGAGGGGTGGGGGTTGAACCGAGAAGGGTCGATACTTCGAATGGCTGATGTATCGAAATTTCAAACACGCGAAAATAAAGTAACGGAAGATTGTTTGTTCGAAATTGTGATTTTCGAGAGTGTCACTGATTAGAATGGCTAGTAATTCATTTTTCTTTAGTTTATTTTCCCTGGTTTGAAATTTCGAAATATTAACCTTTCCAAGGTTTGAGCCCCACCCCTAATGAGCGGGGAAATTGTTTGGTGAAATAGAAGCTGGAGGGTATTGTGGGAGGAAAATAAGGGTGTGGGTCTAAATTCCGAATGATTGAAACTGCGAATGGCCGAAATTTGGATCGTTCGAAATGCCAAATCGTATGCGAGGGTTAATAATTTTCCGTTTTAGACCGATCGGAGTTGTCTGAAAGGCAAAACGAATTTGTTGAAACGAAGTTTGCGTACCGCGGAAAGCATTTCTATGACCATATTTGGTCTTTGATTCAATTAAATGTTTTATCTTCAAGTTTCAAAAAAATATTCTACTAGACTGAAGACAATTTTTTATTAGATTCATCATGCAAGAAATGAATTTTTCAGATTAAAAACAGTTTGGTAAACCTTACATCAAGCTTTTATCCAATGATTGCAAAAAGTGTCCATCTCTTACTACGCACAGACACCATTGAACGATCTTGTCTTATAAAAGGAATAGAAACTTTCTTAATTCGAGAAAATTATTTTCCACTTGACGGAAGTAATTAACGATTTTTTTTAAAGTCATCAAAAGATTTTTCCCCTTTCGGACCGGCAGACTAGCTCAATGACGTCAACAAATTTTCGTAATTACGTCACAAGTAACATTGGCTTTCATTAATATTTAATTCTCATACAGCCACTCGTAATCTTTAATTTCGCTGATCAAGTCCGACGAAATTGTATCAGTGAGGCGAAATCACAATCTCGGTAAGACCGCAATGTTCTGAAAACTCGACGCGCCAAGTGCCAGTCGTAAAGCAAACTTTGTGAAAATTAATAAAGAGCTCTCTTCGTTTCGAGGCATATTAATATTAACAGCTCATAACCATCTTCCTCTCGTCGAGGCCTTATCCTCAAGGTTCAAAACCGCACTGCCTTACCGGAATCTCATTCGTTATTCAAATAACAATTGGGTATTGGCATATACTGTTCATCATCAATAATCCGTACACATTAGGGTGGCGCAAAAAAACCGACAATTTTTTTTTTTTTTTTTTTCGAGTCTCGTGTGACAAAAAAATTTGTTGCGACCTCTTAAAATTTTTTTTTTGAGCTGTCCTTTGGAGTGGGCTCTTAAAACCTCAAAAACTAAAATTTTTTCACACGAGACTCAAAAAAAAATCAGGTTTTTTTTACGCCACCTTAGTACACATAGACATGATCTACACACGGGTAATGTAAAATTCGTTATTTTCACTTACAGGAAAAACGTAACAATCGCAACGAAATCTTCGCTTCTTGATCCACAGCCAGAAGCCACAGTACGCAGAATACCTCTCACGTTTTATTTTTCTTCTTCTATCCCTCTGCACTTTTGAATAAAGTATGCGAGCTAATGGCGGTTGCAATTCACAATTTCTGTAGGAAGACACGTATCTGGAGATTGGACCTGTGGACATCAAAATGAACAAGCATAAACATAAAAACGGTCAAATTTCGACAATGAATTTTCGGTTGATTTCAACAAACTACTGAATAGTCATTCGGTGAGATTGGATCTTATTGATAAAATCGAAACCATATTGAGAGTAATTTGTTTATTAAAAAATCGTAAATTACTCGTTTGTATCAAACGTTTATGTGCATTATAGAAAATAATAATCAAGGATTCACGATTTAAAGTAATAACTTTTGACAATTAGATACTTTAACGGATGATGAGCTACCCGTAAATTTGCTTCAATTATCACATTTAATAATCTAACAATAAAGCCCGTGCAACAGTTTTCAGTGTGAAATCCTGCATAGAACTGTTTTCAAAAAAATGTCTCGATTTATCAAAGATACGAGAATTCATTTATGTAAATTTCTACAGGAAACTTTTTTTTTTTTTTTTTGTTTGTTCATGAGTGTTATCCATCAACTTTGACCACGACGCTACTGATTATTTGTATGATTTTCTGTGCATTCCTAGATCATATATTCATGATCGATGTATGATTCTCTGCACCAAAACCGACAATTTGAAACCAAGATTTGGTGATAAGCCGTTTCTATAAATATACATGCATTCTATTCGAATAGAAATACAATGCTAGAATAAAAAAACCTCTGCAGTACTACAGACGTTGCAGCAGACACGGAGAGAAGAAAACGAGCAGAATTTATTCAAAACTGCAGGAAAAGAGGGGCAGATCAAGATTTTTAAAATAAAATACCCACGTCAACTATATTTTTTATTATAAATGTAACAGATTTTACTCAGCACACAGTGGTTCTCACTCTTAACATAGTAAATTCTTCAATCAATAAAGTATATTTTACCAAACAACCTGACGTGTCTCTCTTTTTTTGCAGATCTGAGTAAGATCCGCTCTCTTATTCTCTCCATGTACTCAACCCTTCGTTACCAGACCAACGAAAAACGACGGATTTTCAACCAAGAAAATATGAAACACGGTTTAAACATTCTAGAATAAGATTAATCAATCGTTGTTTTTCGACAAAATAAAATGGCGACATATAGATATGAAAAAAAAATGAGAAAGTCGTCAATTTGTAAGAAAAAGATAGAGAAAGATGAAGGATTTTTTTTTTCAATATATTTACTGGGTGACGAATTATTGGGAATGCCACTTTGCAATGCGTCATCTGGTGAAAAAAAATCAAACTAATACAACCAGACTAACAGCTGATCGTTACTGTGTTTTTTCGCGTGTGGGTGCTATAACAGGTTTGCATTTGATTAATTTATCTGACATGAGTAATTTGAAGCCCGGAAAATTACGATTCGCCTCCATTAAAATCAAAAACTAGGTTATGTGGTGATAAAATGGCGCCGACAATCAGGCTCTGACGTCATGAGGACATTTTCCAATATTTAACAATTTACCAATTTTCAAATATTCAATAATTGACCAATATTTTCAATCACAATTTACTAATTTTCCAGAATTTAACAATTTACCAATTTTCAAATCTTCAACAATTTAACAATATTTTCAATAACAATTTACCAATTTCCAAATATTCAATAATTGACCAATATTTTCTTACCAATTTTCAAATATTCAATAATTGACCAATATTTTCAATCACAGTTTACCGATTTTCCAAAATTTAACAATTTACCAATTTTCAAATCTTCAACAATTTAACAATATTTTCAATAACAATTTACCAATTTCCAAATATTCAATAATTTAACAATATTTTCAATCACAATTTACCAATTTTCCAAAATTTAACAATATACCAATTTTCAAATCTTCAACAATTTAACAATATTTTCAATGACAATTTACCAATTTCCAAATATTCAATAATTGACCAATATTTTCAATCACAGTTTACCAACTTCCCAAAATTTAACAATTTACCAATTTTCAAATCTTCAACAATTTAACAATATTTTCAATAACAATTTACCAGTTTCCAAATATTCAATAATTGACCAGTATTTTCAATCACAATTTACCAACTTCCCAAAATTTAACAATTTACCAATTTTCAAATCTTCAACAATTCACCAATATTTTCAATGACAATCAACCAATTTCCCAATATTCAACAATTTACCGTACATTCCTTTCATCATAGATACGTGGAGGTGAGCTATGAGCATGCAGGGTTCGGATATAACAACGTCTGCAGTGTAAAAGCAATTCGTGGGGAAGGGGAGTGTGGAAGAGGGGTTCTCGAGACGGTGAGGCACGTGCGGGGCTGTAGCGTCGTGTAACATTAGTTTTTACGGGTGTGGGACCCCGGAGACGAATTGGAGCCCGTGGTATATTTTACCGCACTCACCATCAGGGTAGGGGCAGCGCCTTCGGCTTCTACCCGCCGACCCAACATCATCCTGCGCGGTACAATTAGGCCACTGGAGCCCTTTACGTCATTCCGGCTGACCATAGCGTCCGTGGAAGCCCCGGCACCCTTACTTTTCTATATCTCCCCGCAGAAAATCGCGGAACCCTTGTAATATTTATTATTCAGGCACTTTCCGCCGCTCAGCTCGCGGCTGCGAATCGATGCAGTCGTATAAGTCATCTACTCGAACGATCGCTATTGCGGAAGCGATGATTAATTGCTCACCCCCTCCCCCAAGAAAAAGTGTCTCATCTTCTTTAGACTTTCTTATTCCATCAAAAGTTTCTTACAGTAAGAAAGAAATAAGACATAAGAAGCGGCCGGTTTGGAAGATCTAGGAGTTACCGATCTTCCCAGTGATTTGTGATAGTAAAAATTTTGGGTAAAAAGGTTTTCATATTTTCAAATAATTTTGAATCTAATATGATATTTAAAAAAATTCTTAGTGAAATTCCAAGTCAAACTATGCAATATACCGAATTGCATGGAAAATTTTGAGTTCAAGTTTTTTCTTTTTTTCCAATTATAATTGAGGAATAAAATATTTGTATTTTGCAAATAATTCGTAAATCTTACCATAGAAACAGTTATATACACACATCCAAGAATTGATATGAAAATGATCAGAGATGCGGATTCTCTAGACTTGAAAATGTGGGGATGTAGTGGAAATTCAATTTTTCATATCCAGGGTGCCGCTATGAAAACTGCCCCTCCTTCTCTGAAAATGGATAAGCGGGTGAGTCGAAACTTTTAAATGCACCACAGAGTTATCGTAAATGGATATGCGACGAGTAGTCAATATTTTAATACCAGTTTTATATAAAAAATATTCTTTATTTCTTACAGACAGGGTTTTTTGCTTGAACAATTGTGTATGAAATTAAATTTTATGTACCAATGAATTTCGAGTACATATGTATGTACACAATGTGTAGAATAATCACAGGACAATAATTGTTATAAATATATTTTTCGAGAAATATGCATATAGTTTTCAAGCTTCAATGTTCAATTCCGTAAGGCTAACGATTATTAGTTAGCGGCAATAAGTTCAATCCGTGAAAAAGCAAAATCGACACCGCAAACACAAACAAGGAGGTGCAATCGAAAAACAAAAAAAAATTAATAAAAAAAAGTATACACACGCAATAATGTAAACAACAAAACTGATAAGAATTTGTAGAATCCGAGACAATAACATATGTACGAAGAATAACTTAGAAACTTATATTTAAAAGCGTTAAAATATTGCTTTGATTCAAAAATACATCGATTTTAAACTCGTGCATTCATTAGAATGATCCTTATTTAAGGCTCGAGAGAATTTTTCTGCAGACGCGACCCAATTGGTTCCAAATATATTTTTTTAAACCTGTTTCATAATTCAAGTCTTTATCTCAATGTGAGGGTGTGCCCTTAAGGGCTAACTTTTGTCCATTTAAATAACATGCATTTTTATGATTTTGCCACCTTTGACTTTTTATTATCACATTCTGGGTGCTCGAAAAATGGACCGAAAGTCTCTTGCATGTTACAATATTACACTTTAAACAATAATATTTTACATAAATAATCACTTTCTTTGTATATCATGATTTATTTTTACTATCTCGATCTAGACCCTAAAATCAGGATATACCAAGAAAATGATTATTGATATCAAATGATTGTTTAAAGAGTAATAATGAAACATGCAAGAGACTTCCAGCTTTTTTACAGACTTACATAGGGTATCGTTCGAGAGATGCGCCAAGTCCCAGGATCCTATAACGCCCAGACGTTACGACAAAAAGTTGAATGAGCAAAAGTTAGTCTTTGCAGGCATACCTTCGCATTGAGATAGCGAGCTGATCTTCTACAGAGATTTATAAAAGATAGATTTGAAGCCATCGAGGCGGCGAACACATTGAAATTTTTTCAACACCAAATAAGGGCCACCCTAGTATTTATATTGCGGATAACACACTTAACATTACGTTAATACTAAAGCTTGAGAGCTTGTTATGAGAGAATATACATTACATGATAGTATATCGAACCTATCGCTGTTCTCCTCAATAATATTCTTCCGTCCGGATGCAATTTTTAAACCTACATTAGTCAACACACGAAGTGTATGATAATGATAAGAAAATATGAATCTTCGTGTCCTTAGCCTTTAGAATACGTTTTATACACGGTAATACACCGTAATGATGAAAGATTGTTTTCGAATATTGATTTTGGTTCGCGATGCACAACCTATTGCAGTCTATAATTATTCATAGATACCGATTTTTTGTATCTTTGTGGTAAAAATCTGTCCAAGTTACACGTGCGACAATAATTATACGGGCGGCACTTTTTCTAGTGAAAGTCACTTCGATCGCGGTATTTGACAAGTTTAAAAAACATTCGCCCATGTGAGTTCACATACTAAGTAATTCTCAACGCAATTTTTACAATATATACCCCAAAGAAGTGCTATATATATAATTACTGTCACACATGGAAATCGAGCAGGTTTTTGATTCCGTTTGAATTGATATTCATATGTTCAGCGTCAATTCAATAAATTTACAAGCTAGGCTACTGATCGAATTGAACACGTAGTTTCAAGTTTTTTTTTCCATAAACAAACCTATGCATGTACAAAATTATTATTTTCTTTCTCATAGTTTTTGGTAAGTATAGATCACTCCAATTTTGGTTTGATTTTAATCCAATTCCTTTGCAAAATGTTCAAAGATATGCAATAGAACGTTTGACTTTGGCTCCGCATATTATTTATAAATTTTTTTTCTTGTCTCTATATTGATTTGTCTTGCATTCCCACAAAAAGTTTCACGTTTAAAGCTCAGAACTACTAAAACGTCAAAACCGCAGAAAGCATATCTCTACTCTAACGCGTAACTGTAAAATTTGAAACATAACAAAGAATTTGTACCGACGCTTGTGCTACGACAATAAAACTATGGCTTTACGCAGCGTTATTCAAGGCACATAAATAATGCGCATATAACTATGTCATTCGATAATATTTATATTCTTTACAGATTATATCGGGGCGCGTAAAGCAAAATTCGAACGAAAAAGTGGATTTCATTTAGCGAAGAACTTAAATTAATCAAGTTGAAAACAGTCGAGACTACGGAAACAAAATCATGATCTTCATCAAATTATCATTAAAATCGTTGAAAATACTCTATAAATGTAGATATATGTAATATCAAATTACTAACGGTTATCCGATACTCAAGGTGGGTTTATATACTATAATATCTATTAGTTTAGAGATTATAATTTCTAGTTGATGAATGAATGAGTTTATTGTCACCAGGAGGTCGCGAGATGAATGGAGTTTGTTGAAGATTTATACTTTCAACACAGAAAAGAAATACACAATATTAAAAAGGATCAGTGGTAGAGTTGCACCGAATTTTCACTTTCTCATTTAATTCCTATTTTGAAATCGATGATTTTATGAAAATCATGTCTGCACTGATCTCGTGTGATTGATGAGCGGCCAAAAATATAAATGTTATTAATAAATATAGTGAGAAAACTATAGAACGAAAAATTACGTCGCGTACTTATATATGTATGTTATAAATATATATGTATATAAGTATAATGATATAGCTGCGATCGGTTAGGATTTCCGACTTAGAAGACTAGTGTTATTATCTGTACCTTGATTTTGTGTAATACGCCAATATATACTTATTAGCAAGACAGAAATTATTGTCATCGGAATAGGCACTGCAAATTAGCGGTAAGGTTGCTCCACCGAGCACTTTGAACAGTAGTACTGATTTTCTGCAGAGCCAAAGAACTGACAATCCCCGTTACGACACGGTCTTACAGTCCGCTCATCCTGAAAAATAGATCAGTTTACAGATTGGTTCATTTGTCTTGAGTTACAGAGGAAACCTGACGGTATTTGCCTGTCCCATGATCGGATATTTGTAACAATCGTTACAACGATTTTCACTCTAAAATTACCTTGTTGGTCCGAATATAACTCGACCCCGAATATTAGTTGACCTCGCATTCGAGAATTTTTGTTTTTTGAATCCGAATTCAAGTCGAATTTCAGAATACTTTAGCTTTTGCTTAATTTTCCGACAATCGCGTACATTTTTCTCTGATATACCGAATTTTAACGCAGCTTGGCAATTGTTCGTGTTTTCGGCTTCCCGCACAACTATTAGTTTAAAACTCAGATCATAACTATGACGAACGTTTTTGTTCACTTGATTTGTCTGTAAACCCCGACACTCGATTGTATTTGCACTTTGAATATTTATTTTCTCAATTATTACACGCACGAAAACATCCAACGAACAATTTGTTTATTCCAACTTCAGACTGATGCTGTGAAAAAATTGAAGTTCGAATTTTCAAATTTCGAGATTAGGCACGCCTGCGCAATGCACGAATATTACAATTATCGGTCGATAACGAAATTTTCAGTTGATAATGCAGATCCCCTAAAAATTCCGAATATAAGTCGAGTACGGTTTTTGAGGGTTTTTGAGGTCGCTTACCAAAAATCTCGACTTATATTCGGGCCAACAATAACATGGTATACCGGAAACTGATTAGTATAATAAATACAGTAACTAACCTCGACGGGGATACTATTATTCCATTTTTCAGATCTTACATCCCCGGAAAATGGCTGATTGTTGTAGAACGTCGATCTGTAAGAATTGTCATCAGTTAAATAATAATTAGCCAGCAACTGATATTTTTTTAGTATTTCGGTACTATCTTGTTCTATTACCGAGATAGATAAAGAGTGCGATCCTTGCTGTTCGCGTTCGTTGGAAGTAGCTTGCTGACACTGACATGGCTGCTTCTGTCGCTCGCAGCGTAAAACTTAGACTTTCCAGCTCCGTAATTCATTTCGGTTCCAGTATCCTGAACCCGCTGTTCGCGTAAATACCTGCATTCACATTCTGCAATTACTATTATGCGACACTAGCAAATAGTTGAGGCATTGATTAAGCAGAACTATTAATTGCCAACAAACTCTGTAAACGAATTGAGCGGTAATTATTTACGCCGATATAACACACCTGGCACTAGCACATTGCAAATAATTTTGAAGCATTTGGTCAGCATATTGATGCCGTTTACTTCTTATTTGAACACAAAGAGCACCAGAAGCTCCCGATGCGGATGGTGGACTTTTGGGTCTTTTCGCCATCGACCATAATCTTCGACTTACAGATTTACCAATCGACCCAAACTGTTTGGCAACTCCGAGTAACTGCTTTGCTGCTCGACTTTTGTTCGATGATGGATTGTCAGTTTCAGAATCCCTAATATTTTGAGAAAGCATTGAGTTTTAACATAATATACAACACTATCAAGTAGCTACTTCAAAGAAGCTGCTAAACATCTTTAACGCATCACGGCTACATAAGTGACATATTACCTTTCTATTTCCTCGGGAGTCAACAGCTGGTAATCGCAGTCCAAGTATTCTCGAAGTAAAACGACGTCTTCCTTAAAAACCCAATATGCTTATACTATGAAACTGTCACCGGACAATGAAACAGTAAGACATTTCGAATTCCCAAATACTAACCACGTCAAGATGTGAAGGTGGTAGTGTTTCAGAAGCGTTACTGGAATCCCAGTGTGGACCAGGGTCTACAGAAAACAAAACTGGTAAAAGCTGCCCTGAATCTGGATCCACCAGAGGAATGCTGACCCCTTCCCCGCCTCCGTTTTCACTACTGGATCCGTCAACGGTGACGAGAGGTGAAAAGTGAGCAGAATGGTATGCCAATAGTAACGGGGTTCGATGACATCGGGACGGCGGAACTTCAAATGGTAAATAAACTCCGCCAAACGGAATAGGTGCTAAAGCAACGCCTTCTGCATCCCTCAGCATCGTTTCAGCTATCACTATTATTGGCCGACACAGTACATGCGCTAGTGCTAATACGTGGACCTGAAAATATGTGATTTTTCAATACATACTCATGCAATTTCAGTTTTAGACAAACTTTCTTACTGTCAGCAATAATTGTAGAATTTTCTGTCTTCCCTAGAATTGGTAGACACACACTGATGCATATAGATGACATTGAGATAATTAGATTTCTTTCTTTATTGAAAACGTGGTTATTGCGTTTACCTCTTCCAAACTTTGGTACGAATTAGCAGTTGGATTACGAGGATGTGCAGATGCCATGTCCACAAGGCTTTGCCATTCGTCAGCCCATTCAGCTGCGGAATAAGCCAGCCCAGCAACTGCATTCAGTCCCATTTGCCTCCATTTCCATCGCCTTATATAATGATACGTAGATCAATGAAACAAGGCATTTTACCTAATGTGCAAAATTACTATTGCTACTTGTGCGTTGTTAATGAAATTATATTATTACTACGTCAATGAGTTTTTTCAGAAACCAATACGAACTCCTGGCTCTTGTTATTTTTAGCTACAATAACTGGCAGGAAATAATATCTTTATACCTGTAAAGGGCGTGTCGACATTCTCCTTTAGCTAATGTCGTGTGCAACGCGTCTCTAAGGGTCAATAATCTGTCATGGAAACCCCACATCCCGAGCGATGCTGCATGCAGAAGGCAGTTTCCATCGCCTGATGTAGCCAAAGGCCAGAGAACTCTGGATCCTCCGTTTTTTCCATTTACTCCGCACCACCAATTCAAACGGCCCGCAGACTCCAGAGACGTGAGGCAGCCTCCTTCGATCAAATCTCTCTCCAAAAATTCACGGAAATCATCTGTTCGACATAAGAAAAGTAATTCTCCTGGCGTTCGCACAAACTTTTAAATGTAAGATCGCTGCAATAAATTATTATATATGTGTTCGCTATAATTAAGTTGTTTAGTTGATTTTGATTGGTAAGAAACAGACCTGGATAAACAGAAAGATCCGGTAAGGAGAATGTGAATTCCGGCGTATCTACAGCTCCCAAAGGAGCAAGTTGGGAGCGAGCGTGAGAAACTATCGCAGCATTTTCAGTCGCTCTTGAAATGCCTCTGGATAACTTTTTTGTGGCACCTCCGCCGTTTTCCAAAGTATTGTTCTTAGGAGTCGCCTCTTTCTTTCCCGTCCCATCGTATAAGGAGACCGCGCCGCTCATATCGCAGCGTTAGACTGAGGTAAAAATGTGAAAAGTATAATGCAGCGGTATGTAGATATGTTAAGAATCAATTAGCATACGATTACAATATGTAAATTACGAAATCACAATAACAATAATAATGACAGCAGTGAAGCGTGCAATAATAATAACACTCGGCGATGGACCAACTACTTATTGCTGGATACATTGGAACAAGGCTGAGTTTCTAAAGGTATTGGAATATATCATCGAATTTTTATCCGCAGTCGGCGAATAGATCGAACCTTGATTTATTATTAAACAGGTACTCTATATGTTGCGCGCCAGCTCAAGTGTCAGAGGCGAATTATGATGAGAAATTTTTATTATTATCGGGTTTTGCGTAGCTATGCTCATATTTCACGTTATTTCTTGTATTATTATCCACGATATTTTCTCAACAACGTTACATTCAATTCAGCGTACACCTATTCGTATATTACTATCCGAGCAATATTTATTATTATTATTATTATTGTTAGTTAGAAAGCACAAATACGTTCTTCGTAGCACAAATTCAACTGATGTACAGACCACGGACCACTGTACGGACATAACCTCGCAGGTTAAAGTGGACGTCCAAAAGTGGAAACACGAAGAATTGAGAAATAATAGAATCGAAATTCACCGACGCTCGTGAGAGTGTGAAATTGACTATTCTTCCACTCCGCCTGTGGGCAACCTTCGTATCCTCGGCCGGTAAATGCGTGCGTATTATTCGCGCATCCTACCTTATCGACACAGTCGACGAGCTTCGCCTTCGACCTTACGCAATTAAAGATTGACAATTGATTGACAACCAGTGGAAGTATCGTATTTACCCACAAAATATGTATTTACTTCTTCGACAAATTTGTCAATGAACTCTCGGACGTAGAGACTAAGGTTATACGGAATGTTGTGATATTTGGTGACGGAAATTACTCATTGGCTTTATCTGATTTCCACGAATGCAGCCGTGACACATGATAGCATTGATTGATTGAAGTTTGTGTCATATCTACACCGATGAAAGCAACGATAATTTGTTTTTTTCAGGGTGATTCGCCTATATCAGATCGTAGTATTTGCCGAGTTTGGTCATCTAGTGATAAACCTTGGCGTAAGTCGTAGGTCAACGACCCTTCGCGATTTATATTATGAGAAACACACACTGTGTTAAATAAATCGACCACCGGGGGCGTAGATCACGCCAATGACAAACGGCCAACTTCAGGGTTGTGTTGGCACAGTTTTGTAGCAAGACGCGCAGACTACCCTGGTGAGACCGAACTGATATTTGCAATATCAATAAAATGAGTCACAATAATTTACTACAGAGCTACACATGTGAGTTGATATTTTTCGTACCGTTTACCTGATCTCTATAACCGTTCGATAATCCGCATCGCGAACTTGCTCTTCTAGTTACCATTGCTGCATTTATTTTTGTGAAATGAACTGCCAATATGGCGGTTTTCGTTTATTTACTATAACGAGGAAAATCGGAGTAGTGGGTATCTCTTGCTGGCTTGCTTACGATTGGGTTGATTAGTTTTGTTTAAAAAATGAATTTTCACCGTCGGGGCGCGTTCATCCTGCCCTTGCGATCTGTATTTCGACGAACCGACAGCTAGGCCCTTACTATTTAATGTCGCATTCATTCCCCATTCGTATCCCCGCCATGAGCAACAATGGCCAAAGGCGTAGGTCACGATCAACTTATGCACTAATGCCTACCCCATTAGTGTCTCCTCTTCAAAAACGATCCGTCTTTCTTCGATTTCAAAATGACACGCCTCTCCGTGTCGGAATCAAAGATTCATTCGGCAGGTTCGGTAACGGCAGCGTTGCATTTTTTTTCAACTTGACGTAAGCATGCTTACACAGATTGATAACTCGCTCGCGACGGACTTTCGTTTTCAACTGGGCTCATTTTCTCTTGGATAATTTCAAATTCAATGGATTAACCATTTGAACCACACCAGTAGATTTTTTTCTTTTAAATTGTAATTATAACATAAAAATTACCGAACATCTGAATTAGACTAGGACTCTACGAACATTTCGAAGTAATTTAGCCGTTTCAACAGTCTTCGGTCAACGGAAATATGCACAAAAGTTGTGCGGAATTTCACAGATTGATCCTTTTATCATAATTTGAAATGAATAATCGAACAAAATAATTCCGAATGTTCTAAAAAAAAACTGGCTAATAAGCAGCAGAAGTATAACCGATATTTTCATTGACTTTCTTTATCTTTTTTCTTTTTTATATAGCGAACAAAATTTTCGGGGATCGATTCTGTAAACCTAAAACTCCGCAATTTATTACTAAGTTAACGAAAAATTCGATGCAATAATGTATCGAAAATATAATTCTTGGGGATAAATTTTCGTTCTGTCTGTCGCAGGGGACGCTCCGTACGACGATCCTCAACAACAATTTCCGCGTCAGGTTCAAGATGAAGTTATCAGGTGATTATTCCGTTCATCATATCTGTATAACAACAAATATGTCGGTATTCCGGCGCTAATTTACGATTTTACTTATGAAAAAAAATTTTCTATATATTTTCAGCGTTTACGAAGTGTACGTTAAGGAGGAAACCGTCGGCCCTGATGGGCGTACTGATATTTCGATGATGCCAGGCGAACCAGGATCCAGCAATCAACTCATGCAAGTAAGGGGGCCAGATTTACAACGCTAATAGTAGTAATCATATATTTGATATAGTATATCAGAAATAACAACCAAAATTCAGTTAAATCTATGAAATGATAAAAATTGGAAAAATTCAAGATAAAAATCAAAATTGCGACTTCTGTGAATTGATTTGTTGACAATTTTTAGGGAGATTGTTTGGATCTCGATGCAGCGATCGGATCCGAGGTGATGAACGTTGACGGGTCGATAACGAAACTGCTGGCAAAAGACACGATAAAATACAAGGTACAGCATAAGATATCAATGATCAAGTGTGATCATTAGCAAATCGCATGTTAAATTGGAATGAATAATAAACCTGTAACGGAAATAATAGTTTAAAAGCATTTTGAAAGGTTTCTATAATACCTTTACTAGTTCCACTAATCTTTATATTTTATCGTAAGATTTTGGAGCAAAACGCGAACGAGGACAACAACGTCGTGATGTATTCTCACCCGATGAACGAGGTCCCATCGGCTCCGCGGCTCGTCGACAAGGACGACCCTCGATCGAGATTACATTTCGTCAAGTACCTTAAGAGAGACGGAAAAACGTTAAAGATCTGGGAATGTGGAATCTGTAAGTATACCAAAGTCAATCAATATCGTTCGTTAGAACATTGAATATTGGGGCAAATCGATTGGTGAATATTTATTTCTTCAAGTTTATTTGTTTATGTTTCGTTCATTTTCTACTAACAAACGTATCACGCGTAAAAACAAGTTCAGACAAAAAAATGAAACTTAATCGAAAAATAGGCTCCAAAGAATTTCGGCACCAGTACACCTTGATGCGACACTTGCCGACTCACACGGACGAGCGAAATTTTAAGTGCGAAGCATGCGGCAAAGCGTTTAGACAATTATCCACCCTGAGTCAACACCGTGCGATTCACAGCGATGCCCGTCCCTACGTTTGCGAGTTTTGCAAAAAGACGTTCAACAGGTGGTGGTTATTTAAATATACGCGTTGTACGCTACCGATTTATTAACAATTTCACGTAACGGAAATTCGCTCCTCTCTAACCCTTTGATTTCTTCAACGTTTTAGAGTATCCACCTTGATTTCCCACCGCAAGACTCACTCTGAACATAAACCCCATAAATGTCATTTGTGTGGGAAGGGTTTTCACCAAAAAGGTAACAGTTCCTATATACCTCTATCATTTATCCATCCTGTTATCCGATCTATCCATGAATGTTACGTACGAATTTCACGTTAAAATTTTATGTAACATAAGAAACCTGGATGCAGATTGCTGACTTTGTTCGTATGCTTTTTTAATTTTTGTACTAATCTCAAAAAAAAAATTATCCTCACTTCCACCGTAATTTTCAATACACGAATCAAATAGTATAAAAAATAGAGCCAAACAGCTTTCTCAGAAATGTGTCAAAGGGCAGAAATGTAGGTATTTTTTATTTGGTGAGCCTAAGTTTCAGACACTTTCGGAAAGAGTGGTGAAGCATTTGCTGAACAGTAATCAATAATGCAAAATTACTGATCGCTTTTGAGAAATCAGAAAAATATAAGGATTTGATCAAAATAAGTTTACAGCTATAAGTTGAGAGTTTCCTAAAATTTATTTGACTTTCTGAAAGCGAACTATAGAGATTGGCAAAGAAAAAAAAATCATGCGAACCAGTTTTGCATTAAAAAAAAACTAAAGCTGGAATAAGATCAATAATGAATAATAAGAGAAACGATATGCTTGTACTTTACGTGAGTGTATATTAGATACAGACAATTATTTCGCGTCGGATCGCAAGCCGACCGCAACCTGCGTATATAGTAATTAATAATAGAATTCGGAATGCTTCGTCCCGTCTTAGGAAACTTGCGAAACCACGTGTTCACCCACACAAACGAACGACCGTACAAATGCGAGATTTGCGGAAAGGGTTTCAATCAGATGTCGAACCTGATGTGCCACAAAGTAAAGGCTCACGCCCACGCGGAGAAAATGCCGTACGTATGCGGCATATGCGGCAAACAATTCCCCCGTCGATTTTCACTAAGATCCCACGAGGAGTACAAGCACGGAATAAAATATCGCCAGCAAAACGCTCCCGCCGTCCTACAGGACGCCGCCGGAACCGAAGAGGGTCAGAAAAAGTACGACATTTCCTTTATACCTTAAACCTTCCGAGACAATCACTTCCTGCAAGGTAGTTATTTCTACCGCGGACCGATTTCCAAACTGCTATTTTTCTTCCAGCAAACCCGTAAGCCTTGTACCCATGTCGAACGGGGAGCGTCCGGTGCAGATCATCGACGCAGTAGCCGATAAAGAGAATTTAAAGCCCGTTGGTATATTTGTGCAAAATAATGCTTATATTTTTTGATAGCTCTTATGTTTTTTTTCTAGCTCGTATCTCGACGGCAAACATAACTAGCACGTAGCAAAATCTTAACATTTTTCTGTTTCTTTATTCGAAAAAGGATGGATTACACTCGGGCAGCCTGATTGTAGATAAAATCGAGACGAAGGCGATGGAAAACGCTATCTTAGAAGGACAAACGCCGTTTGCTCTCTTCAAACCAGCCAAAGGAATTCCGGTCCTCGTTAAAGTCGGAAGTGCCGCTAATTGCAAACAAGTAATTAATTGAACGTTGCTTCTTTCTACACGTTTCAAGTATTTTAATCCTTTTTACAACCTGTACTTTCAACGTATTATAGATCTACTTATTTCGCAGATGCTGGTAGTCTATGTAAAAAAAACTACTTTTTGCTTTGTTTTGTGCTTGACCGTTTCCATGTAGTTCAAGTATTTGACAGTAGCATAGTTCTTAGCATCGCTCGCAACACAAAAATCAAATTTTCAACTAGATACTTGATAAATAGTTGCAACATTTTTATTGATAGACGTCTTTCAAGCTTACCTGGAATTTTTTGGAGGTTTTTTTGTTGCAGGAAGTTGTTAAACACATACCATACTTATAAGGCTTGCATCCTAATTCACCGAATTTCAAAACTCACTATTTTCAATCTGGTTGAAACTTAAATTCTTTAAGTATAAGGAGCAGTTCGAAACACCCCGAGTTTTTTCTAATTTAGTTTTTCGCAAATATCTGTGAATAATGATTGTGCAGAACTTCTTGTAAATTGTCTTTTCATAAATTTCTCAAGCAATACTCTTAAATTGTAATTTTTAATCTTTAAAAATTTCTACTTTACGTTCCAAAGAATATTTAAAAAAAAGTGATCCCGCAATCGGACTGATATTAAATGCTCGGAAGAAATGCAATTTCCGCGAATCTTATGAGGACATTAAACGTGGATGATATACCTATGAAAAGGTTCGAATATTCGTTACTCCAAAACTTTCTCATAAAATGGAAAGAGAAAAACTGGCTGTGTTTTACAAGCTTTACAATTACTCGAAAAAGTTTCAACGAAATTGACGATTTATGAGGCGACACCCATTTTATACTCTCATTCTTTCACGATGACTTTGACTCTATAAAACCTTACATACATTCATACTTATTGGAACTGTTCTCAGGAAACGGACTTGATCTCCATCGCTTTCAAGGATTTCCATGGAATTGTAGAATTCAGGTTTTAATTTTTAAAAAATCGTCAAGTTACCACATTAAAAGTGTTAAAATTTTTTCAATTTTGTTTTTATAAACGTTTCATCTGTTTTTTCGGAAAATACATAAATTTTATTTCAAATCGTTACATTTTAATTTGATTTTCTCGAAAAGAACGCCCTGATCAATGCTCACCCAAAATCCCGGAATTCAGCATTTCTTCGATTTTATTCCTTAGAATAGAGTGAATTCTGTCAAGTATCGTAATTGCAATGTGAAGAATACAGCGACCGTGAAGATTCATTCATTTCGGCGTCGGAGATCACTCACACACTGCCAGTACTTCATTTCTACATGCATACATTATACTCATCCGTGCTTAGTAGTAGAGAGTTAGAAACGTAGATCGTAATTTCGTCACTTAATTGCCAATACGTAGTACGTACCACTGTGCAAAATTAAGATTGAAAATAGAAAAACGTAAGTTGCAAAAACAATACCAACCAATGAAAATTGACACAACAAAAACCCACAAACAGATGCTGACACCGGCTACTGCTGAGGACTTGCGTATGGCTGGAAAAATGAGCCTCAGCCCCACTTTAGCTGAACTCGACGGTATCAAAGCCGTGCAAATCAAAGTACCTGTCGTCGCCACCGTTACCCAACACATCGGGCCCGACGGCAGCTCCAGCTTCGTCATCGAGCCACCAGGACCCGGTCAGGAGCAAGGTACATGCGGCGAATTACGCGAATCCAGATAAGCAGAATATGATTGCTTTATTCCTCCTGATGATAAAATATATCTTTGTTTCCTGGTGAACTGCAGAGAGTGTGATTGAGCCAATCGAGTCCGAGTTCTCATGCCTAGACCAGCGTGAGGTGCAGCGAAGCGAGGGCGTTGAAAAAAATTCGCAAGAAGATTGCAACGATTTACTGGAATTGGCGGCTCAGGGTGGAATTCAATTTGTGCGAGCGACGGAAGACGGACGTTACGAGGTGATGACGAACAGCGAGGCGCGTGATCTGATGGCTCAGAATTCCCACGACGTGACGATACTCGACGGCGAGGAGGCCGAAGCGATATCGGTCGTGAACATGCGCGGCTGTAGCGCGAACAACCAGGGGATGGAAATCGGGGATACGAGCGGCCAAATAACCGTCCTAAACGCCGGAGGCGGGTCAGGTCCTCTAAAAAGTGTCCCGATGGAAGGGATCGAGGTCCTCGATGAAAAGGACATCGGTATCGTGGGCGGTAAGAGTCTGCATCAGCTGGAGACGGTCCGGCCAGCAAACGGAACGATCATAACGTCGACGGTGTTCGATCAGGAGAAAATTTACGACTACAATAAAGATTTCTGTAGTCCAATTAACGGCCTCTCGGTTCAGCCGATTCTGGCTCTGCAGGACGACGCTCTGCAGACTGCAATGAGCAAGGCGATCGGCCGAGATCTACAGTCGGATTCAATGAACCCATTGATTCAGAGAAGCACGCCGACCCTCAGCAACAGCTTCACGAGCTTCAAACCTTCGAATAACTCCCCAAGCGACCACAGCATCGCCGCTATTCTTTCGTCGAACGATCATGCGATCGCTAAAAGCCAGCTCATCGATGTCGGTTCGAAAGCACCACGGTTTCCCGATTTTGATAACGGTAATGATTTGCTTGTCAATACGACGGCGATTATTAAACCGGAAGTAAAGATACTGGGCCCGAAGAATCACGGTAAGACGACTGCGCTCGGACAAGAGAAGATTGTTCAATTTGGTAATTCCGGGTCGAACGAGACGGTCAAGATTCTTGGGCACGGGGATGCTTACAAGGATTTCAACATGTTCGGCAGCTACAGTTATGACCAGTATCCGGGTTCCCAGTTTACGTCCGTTTTGGCTCCCGACCAACGATTACAAAAGAAGGAAGTGAAGATACTTGGGAGGAAGAGCGAACCTCCTTCAAACCATACGACGACAACAAGCGGTTTTGAGGTGAGCAAATGCCATGGGCAGGAGAGTGAGATTCAGGAAACTTTGCCAAATCCTGAAACGAGAGTCGATTCTAATGCCGAACCAGACAACGAGACTTATCTTTCTTTGCTAAGAATCAACACGTGGTTGAGAAAATCTTGTTAACACTTGGCGACGCGTTAGTACTTAACAAGACTTAGTAAATACCTACGTATACACTAATTGACATATACCAATGAATTAGCGATGCTGCGTAACGCGATCGCATAAATACATACATACACACAAACACATAGGCATGAATAAAAATGAAAATTGATGGTTAAAGGTGAGGTCGAGTACCGAAACGGACCAAAGGTTCGTGCCGGAAACGATCGTGATCGAAGATTCCCCGCAGAGTAGGAATAACAAGTCCACGGACTTTGTTCAAGTAAAAAGTCTCACAAGTAGTTAAAGAAGGCTAAAGGAAAAAAAAAAATTGTTTCTCAAGCCAATATTTTCCGTCCCCGAAACTTAGCTGCAGGCGATTCGCAGAACCGGTGGGAGAGATGACCAGATTGAAATTAATATGATAGAGAGTCCCAGCGAGACGCAGGCGAACGCCTTGAGCGATGACGTTGGTCATCCGATTTCGGGATCCGGGGATGTCGATAGAGATGGCGATAAAATTAAGGAGGTCACTTCGATATCCGAGACAGATTTGGAACTGATAGAAAACTGCCGAGTCATCAGCTACGACAATCTTCCGGATTTGGATTGGTATCGAGTAGCACATTTTTAGTAGTTTTTCATTTATTGTTAATTTCGTTAAAGTTTAGCTGATCAATTTTGTCAATGATATAAATAATAAGATGTTGTAACACGTTATCTATAATGCTCTGCGGGAAACGTACGTTCGCTGCCGTCAACCACTCGTGTACACGTATATCCTAAGTGAAATTTTAAATTATACATTGAAAAAATGAAGAGCATACGTATATGTTGTATGCACGAATGAATTTAGACGAATAATTACACATTTTCTGTAATAGTATTCTCGATGAAATTGCATAATTCTACTTGCACATAATGATAACTATTATTATTTCGGCTGTCAAGGAGAAAAAACCTCGACTTGTATTCAGAACAATATGATAATACTTATTGTATACGTATTGTATTTGAGACGCATGGAATAAAAATTTAAATAGATTAGTAAATAACTAGAATGTTTAAAATCTTTCAATTATAATTTGGAGATTTATAATTTCAAACCTGGAAATAAATTACGGTGATTCTTTGTTTAAAACGTTTTATTTATTTTGATTTTTCAATATATTTTTTAAAAATTATAATACGCCCACATTCCTAGGAACAATAAATTGTTACATTTTTGTATCATTTAGATTCCGGACGTATTAAATGACTGAGCTGAAAAAATTGTACGATGACGTTTGGAAATATTAGGAATTATTCATCTCATTATTAATTTTTCTTATCAATCAAGATAATTAATTATCTACATTGTCTAATACTCAAGTATATATTACAAGCGGCCAAACGTTACGCGTCATAAGGTGATCGAATGCCATCTCCACAATTGTTACTATACGTATTGTATACATATACTAATTTATTATGGTTCGTTGAAAATTAGAAAACTAGATTTTTATTTCATCGTGATGATGATCATACATATATGTCATATGTAGACACGTAAATAGTATATACGAATCGGGATCGCTTTCTAGACACATATACATATTTATTATCGTAAGAAAATGACATTTCTTGAATATTTCTACAAATTACGCTTCGAAAAATTATTTTAAGCTGTCGGTAAAAAATTGTTCATTCAAAGTTAGCAAAGCCTGATAAACCATTGCTGCCGTTCGCTGTTATCGACTATAAACAAATTACATAAGGAAAGAAGAGGAACAAAAAAAAAAAAAAAGAAAAAAAAAAGAAGAAACCCAATGTACGGTCTTATCTATAAACGGCACTCTCAATGTTTCTACAGGCATACGCCGATCACCTGCTGATTGTTGACCGACTGACGATGAATCTGGTGTTACACTTTACTTCAGTAACGAAGTATTTTATAGGCCTTCAAAATTTGACTCTCTTTTCTTTCTATTGGAGTACCAATCCAATTTTTCCTGGCGGCATACTTGGACAGCGCCAATTATACAAATAGTATTGTAAATTTCCATCACCAATACCGAATTTCAGAGGCTCCAGGAATTCTTTGTTGTCCATCAGGTCCAAAGCATTGAATACGTCGAAACCAAGCTGTAGAAGAATACGTAACAGTTACTTGTCATTACTTCCCCGGTGTGTTAACTAAGACTTTTTTCAAATGGTTGTAGTGAATAAATCTGATCATCACGAGAAACATCTTTTTAAACGTTTTCGTGTTCTACGACTGTCACAATATGGTATCAATGACCGTTATTTAAACGGAGCTGAACGATATAATGAACCTTACATTACGAGCGGAGATCAGGGCGTCGGTTATCAATTCAAGCCACGGAGTGACGCTGGATACGTTGTAAAAGCTGTAGGCGGCTTTCAGAATCTTGTGTGTTTGATGGTGCATCACTGTGCTTGGCAACGTGTAGTAGCTGACCATGTCCGTAACTTTTCCATCATTCTCGACAACAAAACTGTCGACGATACCGTTTTGCGGTAGAAACCAATGTTGGAATTCTTCGAGTGAGAAAACGGGCGCCAAGTCAAATTTCTCGAGATACTGCAACAATCGATAACTCGTATTAATGTCAAATATTTTTGATCTAGCCAGAATTGATTATTAAGCTTATAAAAAGAGTGAAGGAAACTGTAGTATCAGATTGGATTCTCTGAACTTAAAAATTCAATCCGCGTCCTAAATTCTACCTACACGTCCGAGAAGCTCATGGGCCTGTGTAACATCAGTGTAGAGCATTTTCCTGAACCCCGTGACCTTGGTAGTCTCGGGCAATTTGTACAGTTTCAGGGTACGCTGCATTGTCATGTTGCGCGATAAGTGCGAAAACTTCACTTCTATCAATTTCTTTGGGTTAAGAGATCGGTGCCAGTACCTGCAATTTGATCGTTAGCCAGCATCACCAAAGATCAATAACACTCTCAGTTATCTCTCTAGGTCGTCTATTACCTGCAAGTACTGACTGGTTTAGGTAAAACCACGCCAGCTGTATACACGGCTTGGAATATACCCTGGAGGTTGACCCTCCGTGTGATTTCGCGAATTAGTACAGGAGCTACTCGCTTCGACCTGAGCTTCTTGTGAACACACAAAAAGTTGATTTCCACCATTCGTTGAGAGCTGACGTGAAAGAAGAGACAAATATTAACTGCTGATGCTTAAAACAACCGTATCCAACACTAGGTTTTTACATATGTAGTACCGAATAATCTTACTGATTGTAGACGCGAAGAGTGGCCGGGATTGCTGATATGAAACCCACCAAGCGTCCGCTTTTACTAACGCGAACACCACAATGCCACTCTTTCCGCCATCCGGGCGGCTGGAGCGCCCTGAAAATGGAAAATATCCGATTAAAACGAAGTCAGAGAGAACCATTTGCACTCAGCGTTTCATTAATACTAACCATTTGATGAAATTCGGCGGGTAATCGAACCTAAACATAGCATCGTCATCCTCGACGTAGTTTTCCGATAGTAGAGAGTACAATTCGGCCAAAACCAGGGGATCGTCAAGGGCCAGTGTGTCCCACTGAAAACCAGCGGGTAACGAGTAGGGTTCCGCTCTGATGTCGGCCTTGTCGGCCTCGATTGGCTCGTTGCAGACGATCTTCTCGTCTGAAAATACGAAAAGTACAGTATACAAATCACCGCTGATTTTCACCAACGATTTGTCACATGTTTCTGACGAATACGTATTTTCGTAGGCCAAAAACCGGAAGTGGAGAAATTTATACTTGCGTACCCATTTTCGGGACGGGTTGAGTGCTCCAGAATTGATAGGGCTTCTGAAGAGCTTCCTCCTGGGTTTTGGCCGGTTTCTGCTGCATGTTGAAGACCTCCATAGCCATCTGGATGTCTTTTATCGAGATGTTGCAGCCCCCCGGCATTTCCGATTCTTCCGTTTCCCCGGCGTTGTTCTGTCCCACCTTTTCCGGTGCGTTTGCAGCCTGCAGGTTCTTCTTTCTACGATTTCGTCTTTTCGAGCTAGTTTCATCATTGTTTTTTGTGCAAATCAAATTATCATTAGGTTAGTCCCGCCACCGCTAGCTATCCCCGCGGTTTCTACGTTTTTATGTACAACACACTACGATTTATTGCAAGTTATCTAAGGCAGATTGCATAACAGAGTGCTGCTGCTGCTAAATATCGTGCGATACGATACCGAATTTTACGCTCAATTTGCAGATAGATATAGACAATCTACAAGCCGAGATATGGAAGAATTATCCTTATTTTTGTCTACCGCCGCGGCGCCAGATGAGACGGCGCTGTATTGAGTGCTAAATTATTTGATTGCTTCGGGTTCCCGGCTCTTCATCTTTCGAGCACCGTCGCCGTTTCCCCAAATGAAATTCACTTTGGGATGGTAAGTATGGAAGAATAGGGCCGTATATAAGCTCAGGGAGATCAGAAGGGTTGCGGAATTGCCACTCAGAGTTGCGGCTAGGCTTTGGCGAACTACTTGTGCCGTAATAGAAGAGAAGCAGAAGTCAGTGACGAAGTTGAAAAGCCTGTAGCGGATTTGGATGAATTTTAAATCTCTTTTTCTTCAATTACAGTAGCTTTTGTCGCGACTGTTTAAATTCGTCCACGTCAACACGTCCGCAGCAGCACTCTCTCGGAACTAACGTAGGTTAATGAGATTGAGAAGTTGAATGCAGGAAGCGGAAAAAGCGAAGAAAACCTTGATCCTCGGGTAACTATACGATCTTTGTAAGCAGTGTGAAATGCGACTATAATCATAAGCGGCGGAGGAGCGTTGGGCGTTGAAAATCAATCGTTTCCCGGTATCGTTGGAGAGCTGATAACGCCGAACGGCATGACGGATAAATGATAGGAAAGAGGAATTAAGGACTGGTCAAGTCATTAGCAGCAGCAGCCCATGTTTGCTGCTGTCAAAACGAGGATGGGCGGTTCGCCGACAAACCAAGGATGAAACGAGATGCGTTTAGGTGCAATTCGGCATGTGCGAGGAGACGACTGAGGGGCAAATAGTCAGCAGGATGTCGTCGTCGATCAGGGCGTCAGTGGTGGCCACGGGAAACAAGGAAGGATCAAATGTGTTCGTCATGTGGCTGCGAGGCATGCAGGCGTGCAGGAAGGGGCCGGTCTGGCCTTCCAGCGTCAATATGTGACAGTGAAAGCGGGCTGACGATTAAGCGTTAAATGAGATTGAGTTCGGGGGTTTATTCGACGCCCGAACGAGCGTCACTTACCTCTTAGACTTTGCATCCTTGTCGAGAACATCCTCTTTTTTACCCTTCGGTTCTACAACCTGACTTTTATCCTCCATTTTAACATAGATCACAGATTCGACCACTGCGCAAGAGTGAAGTCTGAGGAATTGTTCCCCCGAACCTGGCGCCACTGCTCGGCAACTTTTCCAACCTTCAATTCTCGCCACACGCGACACCTTGCGCGAATCTGTCATTGCCTATTCTTAGGCGCTGATTTCGAGACTTCGATTCGCGCTTGCTTTGAAATTTAGAAATGAAACTGGTATTGGTAGTGATTACCCACACAATACAGTTGGCAAAAAGGAAACTTAAAGTTCATCTTATAATCGACTTGAAATTCCGACACATAGACGACTTTTTGGTGTCGAATTTAAGTCTAGTTGAAAATGCCGACGTATAGTCGACTTATAGATCGAGGTTTTTGGTGAGCGACTTTACCCTCAAAAACCGTACTCGTCTTATGTTCGGGATTTATAGGGGATTTGTCTGATCAACTGAAAATTTCGTTATCGACCGATAATTGAAATATTCTTGCAATTCAATATTCGCGCACTGCGCCTGCGCGCATAATCTCGAAAATCGAAAATTCGAACTTCAATTTTTTCACAGCATCAGTCTGAAGTTGGAACAGACAAATTGTTCGTTAGATATTTTCGTGCGTGCAATAATTGAGAAAATGAATGTACGGAGTGCAGATAGAGTCGAGTGTAGAGGTTTACAGACAAATCAAGTGAACAAAAACGTTCGTCATAGTTATGATACGAATTATAAACTAATAGTTGTACGGGAAGCCGAAAACACCAACAACTGCCAAGCTGCGTTAGAATACGGTGTATCAGAAAAAAATGAACGCGATTTTCGCAAAATGAAGCAAAAGCTAAAGTTTTCTGAAATTCAACTTATATTCAGATCCAGAAAAAAAGTTCCGAATCACAGGTAAAAAATTGCGGGTCGACATTATATTCGAGCCAACACGGTAACTGGATGTTATCCATGTTTTCGCTAATTTGAGGATCGGAAAGACGGCGATTTTGAAGAGTGTGAAGGTTGCCGCACAAGCAAAGCGACAAAATCGCATTCGACCCGCACATTTCAATGTTTTATTGTTGTTAACGTCTCTACTCTCAAGCGATGTTCAAATTTGTCAAGTCGCAAACTGCTTTACCGACATGTCACCAAGTGATACTACGTATTCGTAACGCTAAGAGGCGCTGTATTCGCTTCGATCTGATGCCATTGCGCCCGCTCGAGCCGGGCGGAAAGTCCTTGTCGGTCCGGTTCCGCGAATTATCTTGAAACGCGCTACTTTCCGCCCGCTCCACATGCCTGAAGTGAACAGTTTTCAAAGTGTTCGTATAAAAAATGTTATAAATGTTATATCGCGGAACCTTCAAGAACGGCAGTTATTTAATAAAGTGTGTTCGTAATCGTGTGTTAAAAGTGATTGAATGTGGCTCAACAACCGATGTTTGGCCGAACATGCTGAGAAGGTAAGAAACTTTATTTCATCCGCAAGTGTATGAAAATTTATACAATAACTTTCGGTTTTTTGTGAAAACATAACCTCGTTAGTGACGCGTCTGTGATATGTTCGAAGGTACGTTTTACAATTTCGTATTGATGTAGCTTTCTTACTATCCACGATTCTTGATGTGATGACGATGAGCGTGATTGTAAATTTGTAAACAAAGTTTGACCCTGCGCGATCCTCACCAAGTTAGTCGCCGATGTTTTTCATGTTTCTAGTGTAGTGTAGTGTAATCTATAAATAGGTCTTTCAGTTTTATTATTCTGTTGAATGAAAATTTTAGATTCAGTTTGCTGACGACAGAAATTCGTTGCACTCAATTGCTCAGACGAAATGTTTCGTAATTTTTTTTTCTCTGTAATTGAAAGTTGTTGGATTCAATGACAGATTTAAAAAAAAACGACAAAATTTCGGTATTCATAAGTTTTATGTGTAAAAGTAGGGAAAACAGCGTCGTTCAGGTATCTTAGATGAAATATTGTCTGCGAAACTAATACCTATGCCAAGCCAGAATTTTGTCGCACTAAGATCATATTCAAGTTCTTAGTTTTTTCTTTAAACAGCAAGTAATTAACGCAGGCGACATGATTTTGGCGTGTCTTCGGTATTTCAATTATAATTTAGTCCACATTGATTGTATGTCTTACGATTCTTCGCGATGTAAACATAAACAACTCGAGAACACACCTGTTGACGAAGCTTTCCAAGAATTTCACAGTTGAGGGGGACAAACTTTTTTATGAAATTTTTTAATTACGGGTTTACGTTGCACGAAGCCAGTCAGCTTTCGTAAAAGAGGGGCTCTGCAATGCTTTTCTGCAATGTTTAGATCTAACTCTTGGATGATGCAAAAAAAAAAATAATCTCCTTTCACCGGTGGTAGATACAGATTTTACAAAATCGGAATTACTCTGTTTAAATATTGATTGGAATTACTAAATAACTGATTTCTTCATAATTTTTCGTTTTTGGACAGAGAATACCATTCAACTTAATCAAACTTCAATCAAACTCCGTTGCAAATGATATGTATTTTGTAACTTTTTAATTATTGAATGTCAGAAAGAAAATCCATTTCAATACATTTTTGAAAAATCAAATCGACAACGATTCTCGCGTTACGTCTGCATAACCATGCATGATGTAACTTACGCTTATCGTCAACGGAAAATATGAGGGAAAATAGGTAATAGCTGGTAACTAGCTTAGCTTAAAATTAACTGTTGAGTTTATCGCCGACTGCAGCAGAGCCGCAGAATATCGTCCCACGTACGTACAGTGAAAGGCGTTACAAGTATAATCTGTTTTATTTTATTACCAACAGTTTTACATTATGCGGTAACAATTTTAATATCTCTATATCTTTATAATATAATATATCATGTATAATAGCAATGAAATTTTTTTTTAGTAGGCGAGTCAATGGTATAATAATTAGCGTAAGGTACATTTCTTTTTAATTGTTAATAATTTGAATTCTTTTCCCTGTCATTCTACATTTTCGTCGGAAGAATTATCTGCATGTTTTTCTCTCATCTAGCTCTCTCTCTCTCTTTCTCTCCTTCGTCTATTTATCTTTCCGTCGTTGCCGCTCGTTTGTAATTCTTATAGACATTCATTGATTCGGCGTTCTTCCAAGACATAGAATTATTATTATAATTATCATCATTATCATTATTGTTATTATTATTATTATTATTATTATTATTATTATTATTATTATTATTATTATTATTATTATTATATTCTTTCAATCGATTAAGGTAACCTTGATTCACATAGTGTAACTTAATTTTTAAACTGGCATTAGAAATCGTTATGTGTATAATATATATATATAATATACTTGTTAATCTTCATTAATTTATTTACGGTTCAATTGATTTAATTATATTCGTCTTCCGTTTCATGAGTGATATGCATATAGAAGTGACGCGGTCATAAGATATACGGGACTGCACGAGGGAACGCCGCTTCCTGTTTTACCATTGGCGCTATTCCGTGGCGGTTTACGTTTGGGTTTCGATTTCGTACGTCTCTTCCTTGAGAAAATAGCATTTGTCGCGTTCGTTGGTGACTCGACGTTGCAGTAGCTAACATCACAGCAGCTAATACATATCTGGAACGAAATAACCGAATTTATTGATCGATCGATTCGACGATTTTTTAACAAATTCGCTATTTCGTACCTTCTGAGTGTCGATCGGTACGCATCCCACCGATGCTGGACCGCACTCGTCGCTCGTTGCACAGCTCTTGCTCACCTTTAACACAAGTTCGTCATTACATCAAATTTTCAATGTTATGCACGTATGTATCGAAAAATCACCGTCTGTGATGCGTAGCGCAAACGCGTTGGGGGGAAACATGATCTTGAGAACTATAACGATAAGTGCTGAAAAGACGGAAATGCTAAAACCTTATGCTCAGTAACGCAGGGGTCTGCCGAAAAGTAAACAATTTTCAAAAAGTTTTCGGGATCACTGATTACGGGTCCGGCCTTAAAAAGACTAAAGTTCAAAACAGCGGAAACAATTCGATGGACGATAAGTGAGGGAACTTCGAAAATTTACGTGACTTCGATGAGAATGGGTCTCACAAGTTTTTGGTTTTATATGATCATGCAAATTTGACTTTGTAATTCTGAGATGAAACCTGATCAATTCAATGTGGAGTAAAATGGAATCCGGAAAAAAATTGCTTGTATATACGAATATTGGTTTGGAAACTTTTTTTGGCCTCTCGTGAAGAATTTATCCTCCGAGTTATGATCTTGCTTGACTTAGAATAAATAATTCATTTAAGTACGCCGAAAAATTACCGTTTTTGTCTAATTGTATTTTTAAGTTCCTCTTATTTCTTCGACCTACGTTGGATCTATTATTTTCAAATAATTTGAATCGTGGAGCTCAAGTTCATGTGATCAGTTACCTCCTAATTAAATAAATGATCAAAATCTTACGATTCCGTAATAGCTCTTTTTTCCGGAGTTTTAAAAATCTAAAAACCGAGTGAAAATCAGAACAAAGTTTCATTTACGAAAGTAAAATTTTCTGACATTTCCGAGACTTTGTACAAAAAGATATTACATAATTTAATTGATTAACTCGAAAACCATTAAACTGTTCAGAGGCTGGAGGACCTCAGTGTGCTAGTAATGATCAAAAGATGAAGCATGCCAAATCTCAGCAACTCGAGGGTTGTAGTTCTGGAGAAAACCGATAAATTCTCCTTACCAGTACGCTGTTTCCACGGCTGTCGAGAACGTGCAAAGATCGGCAAAAATCCCGGCCCGCCGTTGGGCACGGAGTGTCTATCGCCCATTCGTTGCACATCTGTAAAATAAGAAAAGAAGCAAAAAAGTTATGAAAATAGACTCGTCAAAGAAGCTTCCACCCCCCCTCCCCCCCTCCCCATCCCCCCCACCCCCCACCGCCTCTTTCTCTTATTCCCTCTTTCTCGTTTGATCCTCTCTAGAGATTCCAGAAGCTATGGAATCGATTCCTGATTACCAAGCCTATGCATAGGGTTTAAATTCTTTTTACAGCACACAATGCATCTTCTGTACCTATCCGTATATATAATGCATCAAAGGAGTTCGTTGTTCCCTTGGAGTGTATGCAACGTCGCATTTTTGACCCTAGATAACTTTTGAAAGAGTAGATTTATCAAAAAATGACAAGAGATCTTTTTTCTAGAGCGTTCAATTTTCTACCAAAATATGTCTATGAATTTTCCGTACGACGCGTCGTTGGCTAGTCATAAAAATCAGAAAGAGCAAAATCCATTTTTTTCGTGTTATTCTTATGTAAAATAGAAATGTGTGATGAGGAGCATCTTAATATTAATATTAAGAGCTCAAATTTATTTTTATAGGCTTACTTTTATACCTAAATAAAACTTTTAAGCCTGTTTCTGCAAAAAAAAAATTTTTTTTTTATTTTGAATCACCCTAATGTATATACATGGTGTTTCCGAGTTAACACCGCAGTGTTTTTGGTTGCCTACCATACTGAGGTGAACAAATATCGGTACATACGAGTTATCGGTAGGTAGTGCGATTTGGATTTAGCCAAGAAGTTATTTCGTCGTTTATGACCCACGCTGAAGCGTTAAGTGATGATCGAGTTTCGGAGTCACGTTAAAGTGGTTGTGTAACTTGACTTGATTTGACTGAAGTGATAATGATTCGGTAGGCCTGTTTTACCGACATTTATTCTCCTTAGCTGTAGGCAACCCAACATACTGCGGTGTTTATTTGGAAACACCCTGCATATAGTTGTTAGGGACTCCAACTGGTCACAAATACCCGAAGATAAAAATATTTAAACATATGCGAACTGTGTGGATTATATGATATATTCACCGGTAACGATACACGTATCTGAATATATTTCGATGCTATGCCAGGCCATGGAGAGAGTGAGAGAGAGAGAGAGAGAGAGAGAGAGACAGGGAGAGCTACGTGAGAGATGCTTATAAGGTATACGTGATGTAATATCGCAGCGTTGTACCAACTCGACCGTTGTACCACCCTTTTCAGGGATAATACAACCGGGGAGCTTTTCTTTCTTGTTGTTCTTTTCCCTCGCATTGTTCGCAGTCCTTTATTTTCGTTTCCCTACATTCTTTTGTTTCTCTTTTCATGTTTATTGTTTGTTTTTGTTATTCCCTTATCATAACAACCGAATAATTTACTATTTGTATACATTTATATATATGTATACGTAAATGGGATCGAGCTAGTGATCATTATACGCACAACTGCAATCATCAATAATATCTTTGTTGTTTGGAAAATTTTCTTTTTCATAATATCTGAATCGCATGATCGCAGGATGTTAGATTTTTATTTACTTTTACGATATAGTCCCCTTAACCAATCCTTAGTTGAGGAAAAACGAATGTTCTTAGTTCTGGTATTTTGCACAAAGTTTTTTACAGTCTGATTCTGGTTCGAAATATGTACAGATTTGAGTAAGCTTTTAACAAGGGAATTAGCTAATTCAATTTATTCAATCACCCCACCGAGTCGCAATTTATAGCAGCATAAATTCATTTTTGAATACTTACTATATATACCTGAATCTTTGAAAAATATTTGCGTACTACTGGACGATCGGAATTCCAATTTATCCTTAATAATAATTGATCCATAAATTAAACTTCTTACGGAAAACGCCCGTTACTTTCTGTCTTTTGCAATAACCTGAATCATTGAAACTTGAGGATTCCTGTATGCGTTTCTGCCGCTAACCAGGAGAAGACAAAGAACTGCGATCAGATGAAAAAGCGCCCGGAGCTGAACTTGAAACTGCGCGATGTACGCTTCACTGATGGTGGAAAATAAATTTGAATCTACGTTGTTCACCTCAACACCCGGTATAATTCCGCGTTAACGGATAAAACGGAGTCTATGTTTGCGGGCTCATTACGTATATTATAAGAAACTCGCCACGTGCAGTAATCTAAACTCTCGCGGTTCGAAGTTAGCGCGTCTTCTACGCTAATCAATCCCTACGATCGTATTATATAATAGCCTCGAGGCATCGCTGAGTTATAACGAGGTAATTGTAATTGGAAGAAATTACACCGATTTACTTCCAGTAGTTACAAGAATGTTTGCGCCAAAATTAAGTATGGCCGCATGGAGTTAGTTTTAAGTACAGTACTGTTAGAAATCAAGCGACGCGTTGTACGAATTGTTATGTACAAAATTCGACCAAGAATTATGTATAATATAGCGTAGTTTCATTAGAGGTTCGATTAAGAACACAAGCTGCCATGAAATCTGTTTTAATGATCAACGATGAGATGCGAAAATTAAATCATAATTTTTTATTGATCGAAGCTTCTAATGTTGAGTCGTTTCCCGATATTTCAATCGCAATGTTGTTTACATCCATTCATTTTAAATTCCATCCACGAAATGTTAACCATTTTATTCCTCTACGCTACTTCAATAGTGCAATTTATTTGTCATAAAACTTGAACTCTACAGAGAATAAAAAATGAAATAATTTCTAAATTGCAATTGTGTGTCGTTAATGTAACGCTATAAATATCGTAGGAAATGAAGATACAGGGCAACAGTTCATAAATTTAGTTCGAATGTATGAAACAGTTACATTTTTTAAACATGCGGTGTTCAACACGAGCATATTCATGTTACATAAAATTACTGAACTATTGTATTTGAGCAGTGAAGGAATAACATTCGAAACAAAAATCATGGTCTTCGCTTTTCTCTATCCTTTTCCTTCCTAATGCTCAATTTTTCCGTCAAAAATCAAGCGAATACGCTGTACTTCATTCTTGGCAGCATCTGAAGTATCTAAAGTGCAGGATGCAAATCGGGGTGCAATGGTGCCTGGAATTCATGCATTTATTATAAATTGCACCCCGAGGATACATCACTTCAAATTGGATGGATGTGAGAGATTTTCTTCGGTGGTTTACGGCGTGCAACGAGACTTAATACGGTTACAATAGTATTCCACCCCCGTCCCTGACATCGCGCAGCTCCAGGTCGCTCCCAGGTCAACCCCGGCCCCCAGGTCGCTTCCAACTCCGCGGCTCCGCGTCCAACCCTCTTACGTTCTCCTATTGATTAAAACAGCAGAACGCGGAACGTCACTTCCGGCTGGGGGGATAGTTTGGCCGCAAGATAGACGATATTACGGAAACACACACGTATTAACATATCCATTTCATTTTTCATTTTTCTCTTTCGCACAGTGTTCTTGATGTATTTGTCTGATATGTAAAAATCGCGAAAGTTCGACGAAGAATATCTCACCCCGTGCGTATCTGATTTTAGAAAAGAAAATTTCGGTTCTCGCAGCCGATTTTCCGCAACAGACATATTAATTATACTACAAAATTCTAACCACGTGATTGTCGTAGAAATTTATTGGGTATTTAAAGTTCTTTTTTCGTTACTTCTAACCCACCCCGCCTAGTTTATTCTACTCAAAGTTGGCTCCGTGAGTAGCTCTCAGAATTTCTTAACTTTTTCTCGGGATACTTGAAATCGTGCCGCAGAGAAGTTGAAACTCTAAAATTTTAAAAGTCCAAGTCCAATTCATTAAAATTCGTCGTTCCAAGCGTACTACTTCTGTTGTTTGATATTTCCCTTGGAATTTTGTTATATGTATGGTACAAGGAATTATTCAGGTGGTTGAGGACTTGGGCACACCGTTCTAACGATGAGTTCGAGGATAAATTTTTTTCGTCCGAGAGACAAGAGTCGAATGGAACTTCGGTCATTCGATAAGATTGATCGTTCCTTTTAGACTGAATTTTGACTACCCCTTAATAATAAATTGAGAAACTCGAATGCGTATATCTTGCAGTGGGGTAGAAATCCGAATTACAGTTTACAAAGGTCGTTCGATCGGGGAGCCTTTGGCCCCTGCAGGGCTTTGAGGACTGGGTTTTGTTTTCTTTTTCATCCCCGACAAAAGCGCTGCGGTGCAGGGAGCTTTTTTGAGAGGAGATTTTGAAAAAAGTAAGGAAAAAAAGCACATCGAGCACTTTTAGGTCAGATTTTCTCAACCCACCGTCGTCGCGTCGTGCGGCAGCAGCCTCGGTTACAAAAGGCTCATTAGGTAATATCGGCGTTATCTCTAGTGATTATTATTCTTATATATATATATATATATATATAGACGATGCGTGCAGGTATCATTTTTTATCCCCCTGCAGCATCTATCGCGAAAAGGGTCCACCGGGAACCCTTTTCATTATGAATAACACTTTGTCATGAAAAAAAGAAGTGTGTCCTTATATCCACGCTCTGTACGTATTGTACATATATATATATATATATACATATATATCACCGTGATTCTATCGCTTATTAAATAATTTGTAACCGCCCACGAGTATAAATCTGCTGCTCGTCGTTAATTTCCCGTCATTTGGTCATCACTGTCAGATTTTAGTGCGATTGAAATCGTGCAGTTGACAATTATATCATCATCTCGCATGGACTTGAAACATAGATTCGATATATTTGATCTACATCCATATTCCACCAAATATCCTCTTTCCTTTATCTCTAAGTCGTGAACTGCAGTAAACGGTTTCGCGATACAAAAATTGCAGTCTATATTCTTGGAGTCTGTCGTTGATCGACAAAATTCATCCGTCAAAGGCAAGATGGATGTTCCGAAGTTATATATACACTATGTAGACGTACCTGGTTGTCGCTGACGTTGACGCAGGTGTAGCAGGTCAGGCCTAGTTAACGAACAGAAAATTAAACAATGTTATTCCGAGCAGTCTATGCACGTTGAGGTATATATGTACAATGCATGTATATGTATATGTATATACCGTCAGCGGTAACGAAGTAAAATTACCGCGGTACACAGCTGCTATAGGTCTAGAGGCTGCAATGATTCGTTTGTGAGCAGGTAGGTCGCCGAGCTTTACCGGAGCTCGACGAGATGAACAAGTAGACGATTTTGTACTGCCACAGAGATGATACGTTAATCCTATCGATCGCATTACTTCAACCCGCTTGTATTATTCTATTATACGTTCATTGCACCTACGAGGATATTAACCAATAATTTAAGCCTATATGAGAAACCTTGGGATGAAACCGCCATCGACTACTCCTTGTCATCCGAAACCGTGACACTTGGAGCGTGGACAAAAAAAAAAAAAAAAAAAAAAAACATTTCTCAGAATAATATACTTAACGTGTGTGCGTGTAGCAGAAAAAGGTTAGTAAAAAATCCGCGGAATTTTAATTGACGTGCATTTATATCTAAGTATGTATGTACATATATATATAGATATAGGTATAAATATTTGAGGAAAGTTTTTTGAAAAGGAGGGTACATATAGAGAAGAGGAAAAAAAAAAAAGTGAATAATTTTTGAAAAAAAAAAAAAAATTAAAAACCCCTGCAACGGACCGTATAACAGCGCTGTTCTCCGCAGGCGCAGCAAAACCGGGGGTATAAACGAAGCGAAAGAAAGTTAATACCGGTAAATTAAGTTGTTTCGAAATGTACCAAATACCCCGGAGGTACTCTTTTGTTTCGGTCCGCCCCCGCAGAATATTGCGAACTTTCTGCTCTTTTTCTGTTTTCTCATTACTGTTTCTTCTTTTTTTTTTTTTTTTTTTGTCCCCCCTCCCTCTCTTTCTCTCTTTCTTTTTCACTTTTTCTTCGACCTTCCATTCTTTATTCTGTATATTTTTGTCGTTCACCTTGATTTGGTGGGATTTACGATCAGCTTCACGCGTTCTAAAATTTCGCGCAACTATATCAACGAGGCTTGTGAATTTAGCTGCGGAGACCGAAGCTGCTGCGGGAGCGAAATCAAATTAATCAATTATCTCCGATTCATGATGATTGTATGGATATTAATATTGCTTGGTATAATTCCGTCCCGAATTTGTACCGCCCGACGGATAATTGCCGCCTACGTGATGATATTTAACCACCGAGTTCAGGTGTACCCGTCCTTGTCACGTGGACACAAATCCACGAGCTCGCGTACAATAAATATGTACCTTCTATTATACATATACGTTAGGGTGGCGCAAAAAAAAAAGACTATTTTTTTTTTTTTTTTTTTTGAGTCTCGTGTGACAAAATGTTAGTTTTTGATTTTTTAAGAGCCCACTCCAAAGGACAGTTCAAAAAAAAATTTATTAAGAGGTCGCTCCACATTTTTTAAAACGTCAGAAATCGTCAAAAATCGATATTTTTTTTCAATTTTTTTTCTCGTTACGGTATAATTTTATAGACAAAAAGAAAATAAGTTTCCGAAAGTTTCAGTTCAAAATTTGAATTTTGAAAGGTCGCTGATAATTTTTTTTCAATTTTTTGGTGCATTTCTTTAGATCTTTTCGAGCGACCTTTTTAATATTCATATTATAAATTCATAAATTTTTTTTCTCTAATTTAGTAAGAAAGAATCGATAACAATACACCACGACATGAATTAAAAATCAAACAAAATACTGAAAATATAATTTTTTTAATCTAAATTTTTGACGATTTTTGTAATTTAAAAAAATTTTGAGCGACCTCTTAAAATTTTTTTTTTTGAGCTGTCCTTTGGAGTGGGCTATTAAAACGTCAAAAACTAACATTTGGTCATACGAGACTCAAAAAAAAAAAAAATATTCGGTTTTTTTGCGCCACCCTTATATACATACTTATATTTTATAAAATTTTATGCATGTTCATATATAGGTATATATATATATATGTATACTCTCCACGTACGATATATCTCCTCGTCATCAGCGGTAGTCGCCTTCACACCGCTGCTCTTTTGTTTCAAGTCTTCATTTCCATTCCCGGATTGGACGTTTCTGCCGCAGGTCGTTTCCGCAGCCAGAAGCAGCCCGACCATCACCCACGTGATCATTCCTTACATCTCTGATTCAGACGAATATCAAATTAATTCTGATGTCGGCTTTAGCCTGTTCATCATATATATCGTTACATGAGATAAACCCTTCGTGATCACTCTTATTTTTCGTCCCGTAAGAAACACATTAGTTTCTGGGGTCATATCGACCCCAGGTGACCGCGGAGGGTTAGCTACACATGTATAATATATAGATCGCTCCCAAGATTGAATTTGGTAGCGTTGATTATGGTACATTTCACCGCAGTCATTACGAAGATGGCTAATTTTGTAGGCTAGTCAGTTACGTCGGCAATGCAGATTCAAACTGCAATTTGACCACCGATCGTTCACAAAACAGGCTCGATCTTTGTAAACATAAAATCTGCACCCATGTTCGTTGGATTTTGTATTTTTGGGTTTGATTTTTTGTAAACGTGCTACAAACCGTAACCGTCGGAACTAACCCGAGAATATAAAATTCGACGCGCAGAGGTTATGGTCATGGTTACAAAAAATCTAACCAAAGAATACAAAATTCAACTGCAACAACCGACTCGTCAAAAAATTAGAGGTCTCAGAATCATTGCGTCAAAGTGTACGTACGAGATCCACTCTCTAACTATATTTACTTTTACGTTCATTACATTTAAAGAAAATTTCCAATTGGTTCTACTTATGTATTAGGGTGGTCAGTAATAGGGTTGTTTTTTAGTTTTTATGCTCCCAGGGACTTAAACATTGTCAAAAAATAAAAATAAATTTATAAAAATTTGGGCTCTTTATATATATTAACTCTAACATGATAAGATACGTAGTTCGCCTCATGATTGAAGTAGCTTATGGAAATAATATGGGAAAAACTTTTTTTCTCAGTATTATATATTTCATTTTAAAAGTAATAATTTGCGAAAAAATTTGTAACTTCGAGATTTTAGTGAGCATTAGTATCTATTGCTATCTGAAAAAAATATACATCATCATACCGTACAATCTGGACGAATCGCACACCCTCGGAATCACATTTTTTATTTTTTTTGTTTTTTTATTTTGAGAAAGTGCAATTCGTTTAGATTGTACGGTATGATAATGTATGTTTTTTTTTTAGCAGATAGTAGCACTAATTTCCGCTAAAACCTCGCAGATGTAATTTTTTTTGAAACATTATTACTCTTGCAATAAAATATTTACTCGGAAAAAAAAGTTTTTTTTACATATTATTTCCGAAAGATACTTCGATCACAAAGCGATCTATCTGAGAGTTGATTTAGATAGCTGAAATTATCAGGGAATTTTTTTCTATTTATTTGAACGCGTTTAAGCTTTTGGAAGCATAAAAATTTAAAAACAACCCTATTAAGGAAGAAATTTTGAAAAGGGAATTCACTTTAACTTTCAAACTGATGAAGACGAATTTGTATAGAAGGAGCAAAAGTCACGAATACGGAACTTTGGAATTCACTACTATCGAAGATCCGTTCATCGAACTTCTTTAATTCTCTTCGACATCGACGGGGAATACAGAAAGAGAATTAGATTCAAAATTAAAACTCGAATCAACACGCCACTGAGTAGAAACTGGATTTACAAATCAAGTAAAATGCTTTCAATTCACGAGTCTAAAATTCATTAAAATACCAGAATTAATGCCTTGAAATAGAAATTAAAGGAGGTTTGTTTTCGGGAGTTCAGAGACGACTGTCTTCCCAGGGTGAATCAATTTCGTATTCCAAACAATTCACCCCGCGTTTAACGACCAACGTACGTGCACTCGAATATTATAAACGAATATTTTCAGATCACCGGTTCAAAATGGTCCAATCAAGCGACGTGATTGGTGAATCAAATTCAGTACATCGATATATCGTTATATACAGTTCAACTAATTGCAATGTTCCATATGCATATGTATAGATTACGGAGGATTGAAATTGAGTTGCGTACTTTTTTTGCTTACACTCATTCGCGTACAGAATCGCGTATCGTTCCTCGAAATTTTTTGTACGTAACAAATGTTACTGGTGTTTCAACCGATTAAAGTTCCAGGTGACAATCAGTGAAGAGTGTTCTGAATATTCATAATTTTTATGGGAAATTTGCAAAGATTTTGATAGTTCAATTCAATTAATTAATTTTTGAAAGAAATTTAACGTTTTCGTATAATTATAACTACCTTTTAACTCTGGTTGAATAATTATTTTTCAATTCTGTCCATTTATGCAATAAATGTTTTCTTTTCAACCAAGAAATCGGAAAAATGATGATTTTAAAATGCCAAAACTTGCACTAAAGCATAGAATATTCAGTTTACCAAGTTGACAATATTGGAAAAAAGTCGTACGCGTATTTCGACAACTACAATACGAAATTCATGTTATTTTTTGTGAATAAGTGGTTAAGCTGCAGTGGCAGTGTTATTATACAAGAGGATTTGGAATCCCTGCACATTTCGCATTGAATTTCAGTCCACATATAAAATAAAAATATACCGTGGCAGGTAAAAGTTGATTTTCCATACCCGAACAAATTTGTGTGAAATACTCGAGTATGAAGTGTGTACAAAACTGCACGTTACAGAAATACAGTTCAACGTGTGAAGCGTACTGGGATAGGAAAAAAAAGTGATATACTTTACGACCTGCGTGACCTGCAGTCGCAAAAAGCAAAAAATCAATCGGATTATGAACGACCGTTTTGCATTCTCGTAATTTATTTATAACATCGACGGGAATCGGGTTCAGATTGAGTAGTTTCAACAACTGTAACTAGCAAACTTGTTATTGACGATAACAATGTTGCAAAATGGAATAACTCGGTAAATAACGAGATAAGCAGGCAAGTCGTAAGGTATAATATTCTCAAATACCACCAGCGTCAAAATCCTTCATCGTTTAATTTTCGTTCATGACTCTTCTCAAAGCTAAGCAATATTGGTTGAGCCACGATTTTAAGGTTGTAGGTGCGAGATGGCGACAATTAGCTTTGTTTGGCTTTGAGGTACGTCGAACAGTTGATTGGACAGATGCTTAACGGCATGAATAATACATATATTTATCATTGGATATACGTCTACCAATTTTTATCATTCGTGGAACTTCGGAACTGCAGTAAAAGCTTTGCATCCCCATTTTAACACCGTCCTGATACATTTCCACCCGGTAGATACCTTATAATACATAGAAGCAAGCATGTAGCTTAGACCCTACCCGAGCTCACCGGGGGCATCATTTCATATTTAGATAATTTTGGGCGAAAACTTGCGGAAGAGTTCCCTCGTTCCAACTTTGTCTTCACACCTAGCCCTGCCTTAACACAACCCTCTACATTCGTCTCCGATGTACGCGGCTTAGCGGGTTTACTTGCATCTTTGACTGGGGTTCTTATGAATTTTCCAACAACGTTCATCCGCTTCTACCTTTACGTTAGACCGAAAAACCTGCCGCGGCTCTCAACCAAAATTATTTAATCCTTAAATCGACGCAGGATCCAGTCTTCAAATTTCCTCGAAAAATTATCACCCAATCTTCTTTCTTCGAATATGAATCCGAAGTTTGATGAGCCTTGTTTTTGAAAAGATTCGAAGATTCGGATTTCGTTTAATATTTTCTCTCTTCTGTTGTGATTCATAAATTTTTGTACAATTTTAAACGCTGAATTCCGAAAATTGAACTTTTATTATTTTACCCTACTGTTAAAGTATAGAAAAAAATTTCAGAAGATAGTTTCAAAATCTTTTTACGCAAGGTTTGTTCCTATCAAGGAGGGACGATTCTTTCGATTCATAGATATCGTAGGTTTTGTTCGGTTTAACGAAAGCTCGAATAATACGCGTATAAAAGTAATTATAAAAGCTTCGAAATTTTGAACTCTAAAATATTTCATCAAGTTACAAATTTCACTGGAAATCCCCGCTTCAAATAACGACCTATACATACAGAAGTTACAAATGAGCTTGATTGAGCATGATTCATTTTAATTTGTTGAAATAATCCTAAAAACGATCTATCGACCAACGCTTTTTCGAACGGTATTGAACTAATTTTCAAAATGACTTCACATGAACAAAATGTACAGTATCAGTATGCATACGTTGATATAATGACAAGGGTAAAATAACGAAAATAAACCAAATCATCCCAGTAAATTTGTGAATTCGGTAGAATACGACCTGCATTCGACAAACCGAAACCAATTTCTAATCATATCCTGAATCGACTGCATCGCACTCGAAATTTTCACCCGACAATGTCCGCTGAAGGCAAACCCCCAACGTTTTATTCGAGTAAGAACCGAAGGGCGGTTCGAAACACGGTGTTAAAATAATTATAATATATACGAAAACTGGCATCCTCCCATTTCTCATTCACCGTTCGCGGCTCCCTTCATTGTTTAACGAACAATTAACCGAGGGAATCGCTTTTAAGTCTCGATCCTCTCAACCCCCTCCCGAAGCTCCTCTACCAGCAACCAACTTGACGAGACTCCACCCTCCCCCCCCCCCCTCCCTCTTTCTCTTTCTCTCTCCAGCTTTCGTGATCTTGGAAGTGAAAACGGCCGATGTACACAGCTAAATGCAAATATACGAAACACGTACTTGTCAGCGAAGGCACGAGGGGGTGGCTCACGCGGCCACAACCAGGGCCACTTCACCCCTTCGGACGTGTTACAGTTTGCGCAGTAGCTGCTCTTCACGAACTCGGGTTAACCACGGTTGAAATCTGGTCCGCAACCGGCGGAGGAATCCTTGAAAATCTGCACTTGAAATATCCGTTGAATATTTGAAAACACTTTTGAAATACTTTCAATTCCTTTCTAGTTGGAGGCTTAGAAAATAGAATAGAATTATTTTTATTTAATTTGTGAAATATATTTAAATTAGGGTGTTAAATCAATGAAACACTGTGAAATGTTTTTAATGTTTTTGTTAAGGGGACATATATATAACTTGAACTTATAAATTCGAGATCATTTTCAAAGGAACACAGTTGATAAGAGAATAAATTTTATTTATTTTAGTTTCATAAGAGTTTAGGGTTATATTTCGGGATTATTTCCCTGGTTAAACAAATATCCTAACTATATTAAGAAGAGCGGTTCACCCCTGGAGAGGTGCCGTCGCGTTTTTGTTTCTACATCACGTTGTGCATGACTGCGATGCCATCTTTCATCTGAAATGATTGGAGTTTTGTATGAATAAAGTAAACAGTTATGCGCATGGATTCCACCAACTATATTCGGAATTTGACAATTTTTATCATTTTTTTAGCCCATATTTAGTAGAGTACTTCTAATCACTATGTTTATTGACTGTCGAATAAAATTCTGAATGAAATTGCTGGGTATTGTTGGTGGAATCCATGTGTCAACTGTGTTCCTTTGAAAATGACTTCGAATTTATTAGTTTAAGGTGTACATGTTCCCTTAAACTCTTCAAACGTATCAAGTCTCAAGCAATCATAGCTAAGTATACATTTTCCTCGAAGAAAGATTAAAGATCGTTTCAAGTTTTTAAATCGTCGCGCAATCCTTGAAGTCCTGGAACTTGGCGTTTATATAATCTAAAGTTATTTCATGCACAACCGAGCGCAATTGTTTTTCCGTAACTTTATATACTTATTCATTCTGTGAATGAAACTAATTTCCTATGAACCGCGAAGTTAGACGAAGGCGGTTCCTCGTCCTCACGCGTGGACGTCTAGGGGCACCTTAAAGCATCCGGAGAGCGGGAAGTTGGCACGCAATAACTTACACGGAGAGCCTCTCGTAATTCGTGTAATTTTTGTTTACGATGAAGCATGGCGGGCAAAACGTACTGCCCCCCAGTTCTCTCGGGTGCCTTTGAGGGAAATTGAAAAATGAAAACTCCACGAGTCGTTGAAACTGGAAACTTGGCTTTTCCCGTACCTCTGTAACATTTTATAACCTGCTTTTAGACGTACTGTTACCGGTTTCCTCTGTTTTATCTGCACCCCTCTTTTCCTACGCTTAGGTACAACGTCGTTCATTTCCATTCGTTCGGGACGAGATTTTCACAATAAATCGATCAGTCTCGAGTTCTCGCTTGAAAACCGGTCGCATTTCTTTGGCAAACGGATAATTTTCACTTGTTAATTCGTTAGACGTGCAGAATCGACTACAACGACGTTACTGTACTCGTTGTTAACGTTAAACTTAATTTTTGACAGAATTTCAGTCCGTCTCCGATACACGCGATTACTAAAACCAGATAGAGAATTTTCATATATATGAAATAAGAATTTCAACGTTTCGATAGTGGTTTCAATTGCACTCAGATCTGCAAATGCATAAATCAGAATAATATAGTATTCGTGAAAATGGGTGTAAAACACGCATGTTCAATACCGATACACGGTAGTTATAGAAATGAATTGATTCTCTGACATCGTAGCAAGCTGATTTAAAATCTGGATCGGGTGGGTAAGCGCAGATTTCGAATCACGCTTATTTGCAGAAAAAACATCACAGTTGGCACACTCAATCTATGTGTAATTTTGGTAATGCGATAAACGTGTATCTACGTGGTAACGTCGTGTTGAATTCATCACATCGATGTCGTTTGGCAAGTGATAAAATTTATTAAGATAGACCAGAAGCCGTGCTTTGCTTTTTAGAAAATTCGTTACCATGTAGTAAAACAAAAATCATTAACTAGCGGAATATGTTGCAGGTATTAACCGATGATTCAAAAAACCGTAAGGAATATCGGAGGTTCGTAAATAACTCACGTTTCAATCCGATCAATTAACGTGTCGCATAATTATTCCAAACGGTAATCTGAAGAGATTTTATTTCGCGGCTGCATGGTTACACTCTTGCAGTATAAATTTAATACATCATTTATTAATTTCATTATCATTTACAGAGTAATTTAAAGTTCTGAAATACGTTTCTTCGCCGTTGAAACTGCAACGTAACATTCCTTTCACGTTCTGCTGCACTCGTAAGACGTAACTGCACATTTGCAAATTAATTGGATATATTTCCTTTCGCCGATAAGCAAGGCAAAATTTCTGCACACCGTTTAGGATCAGGGAAAGAGAGGTGAATTGGATTATACATAAACGAAACATCGCGGTTCATGCAGTTTCGTATTACCTATGGCATGCATGATGAGTCATAATGTCGAACATTCAGGTCGTTATCAGTACAAGAATTGAAACGTGAATATGAGATTCTCGTGGAGTTTAAAGCGATGGGAAATATACTGAGATGAAAATAACTGACTGATTCAATTATAGTAGGTATCGCTGAGGTAGATTATATATACTCCCCTCGAGAGACCCAATCAGAGAATTTCTGACACGCTGTGGATATGTGGAATAATATCGCACCTAACAATCTTCGTTCAAAGTTCAGGGGCGTTAAAATTTTATGGCATGTAAGATAGCAGCTGCAGTTTATCACGGATTTAGTGTAAAAACCGTGTGCATGTATCATACAAGACTCTTAATGGGAAAACGTTTTACGAACGTCTTTATAGTATCAGGGTATGTCGCATGTGTTTTATTGCAGTGGATGCAGAGGTTTTTAGCCAGATTTTAACACCAAAGTGTGGAAGATGCAGGCTTCGAGTTTGTGGCTATATATACCGCAGAATCTCCGGCTGGTCACGACCCTCGGCCATGCACCTGTGATGCAGTTTGAATTTCGGGTACTTCCGGATCCGCTAATGTGTTTCACCGCAATATTTCACGTCGCCTTATTTATTAGCGCGGTAAAAGCCAGCCTGGGTCCCGCGGGAAATTGACGTGACGTAAGTACATTCCAGGGTGAATATACCGAGATGAGGGCGGAGAGTGAGAAACTAACAGCCGAGAATATGACTCTGTTCTATAAACAGGTAGCCTTTACAGGCTGCGGAAGAATCTATAAAATACTGTAGTTCTTGTTAAAATAGAAAAAAACGTCACTTCGATAAAAAAAAGTTCGTCTCTTCTTCAACCTTGAGGCGCATAATTTTTCAATCTGCTATATATACAATTTATTAGAAGTTTATTTCTACTAGACTTGTGGCCTAGAAATCGATTGAAAATTTTACCAACTTCTAACTCGAAAAATTGGTAATTCCAGTAAGAATTATTTTATGTATCTGCAATGAAATTCGCTTTCTAACAGTTTCTTTTTGGTTATATGCATTGTTCTAAATTTTATTAAACTTGTTTTTATGCAGGGATTCGAAGCAGTATTAAATTTTGAGCACTGAGACATCATTTAAATAAAAAGAGTATTACTCACGGCACGAAACTGATTGTAAGGAGTGAAACTGTTACCGATATTCGCGTTTTGCAAAAATAATAAGTTTTGCGGTATTTTTAATATTCCCAGGTTTTGCCTGGTGAAAAATCAAAATTAAATCGTGCAATCGACGAAACCAGAATTGATCCGTAAAATTAGAAACATATCTGTAACATCAGCTGCGTATATAATTTCAAACGGTTATAGTTTTTAACGCGGGTTAATTCGCCAGGCGTACAGCTCGTGAATAAATTCATTTGAATGAAGAGTTTACGAGCGTACTAGCTCATCCGATTTGAATCGAATGTGCTAATTAGAGAGCAAGATTTATATCAACTCGGGTTGACAGTGCACGTAAATTCTGTGTGCATACATGATTTATGAAACGGTCCCGAGTAACTTCGTTCGGAAATCTCATTTTTATTTACGAAATGAAGTCAATTGATACTTTCTAACCCAATTTTATTAACACTATTTCAATTATCTGCAGGACATTCTCGTTTACGATCGCGGATGGTATATGTACAACGTGTCAAGTTTCCCAAATACATCTAGATTTGAATTAATCTTTTTCTTGCCCGTCTCTGTGATAACAATCATTTATCAAACCGTGCACGGTAGAAACGGGAGATTGTAATTCATTTTTTTTTTTTTGTTTTATCACTTTGCTTCGCTTTTTATTCTTCTTCTTCTTTTTCTTCTTTATGTTGTTCTTCTTCTTTTTGTATCGAAGAGTTCTGACGTGGGTCTACCGCAGGCTCGAAAAAAGTAGTACAATTTTTTTCTCTTTCTTCTTCTTCTTCTTCTTCTTCTTAGTCTTCTAAAATAAAATAAAAGAGGGAATCTTTTCCGACGTCTCTAACCAGTGGACATATCCTCGTACATATAATATCTTCGTAAAAAGTATATACAAATGCATCTGTGTCATTATACGTGTTACACGCACCCTGGGGAACATTCAAACCACATGACCAGCCACCTCCAATGAGTTTCCCTGTCTGTGGAACTATGCGAGCGCCTTGTTCAAGCAACCAGAGTTACACCGCATCGTATCCTGCCATAGTCATCCCAAAGGTCGAATATCATTTGTTTTGATGACTGCGGCGCAACCTGAACGTAAGAGCTGTAACTCTGGTTGCTTGAATCAGGCGCATGCATCGTTCCGTAGATAAAGAAACTCACCGTATATCAAACCGGTAGAATATATAATTAGTTGGAAAAACAGACAAAACAACGTATAACCTGTCAACAAACCCTTTGAAATTGAAATGGCGCAAAGTTAAGTGAACCAAGCCTTGTGCTTGGAGGTTTGGTGAGCAATTTTCATCCCTTTATACAACTTACACTTCATCATAGGTATATACATATACATATATATATAGATATATAACGTGTATGAGTTCACTGTGCGTTCCTTTTCCTCAATTCGCCAAACCTCTCTCACGTATATACGTATGTGGCTAGAAACATACCTTCTCTCCTCGACAGCGGCGGTATATCATTGCCGCACAGCGGGCAGATGAAATAATAAATTTCATCTCAAGAGTCCTTTCCGCGACTCTCGACTCTCGTCGACGATGCGGCGAGCGTTGGGTTACCTATGTATGTACCTTGGGTAGCCCCACGTCTAGGTACGTCGAAAAGTCTTGACTGTCAGGAAAATTTTTGTCCCTCGAGGACAACTAGCGGCTTGGCCTATAGACTTTTGCTGCATTCTACACCGTCTTATAACTGCATCGATTTGAAAACGTTGCTAATATTAAATTTTCCATCCGAATTGCAGTGTGACCAATTCTTGTAACCACCTATCCAAAAGTTCGAGTACAGCTGCAGAGATCTGCAAACGTCTACTGCATTTTATCCTCCTCTTCTGTTATCTACTGCATCGCGTTTTCATGTAGGAATAATCTGTACGAGATAGACGATGCACACACTTCAACGCGAACTTCCTATACTCGGAATATCGGATATCTGTCGCGTTGTGCTGCAGTTTCTCGGTTATTCATTTCTTCGAGGGTGTAGGTATTGTAATGTAAGTTTACATTATAAATGTATGAACGATTGATTATTTCGATTGCGAACTTTTCAAGATGTTGGTATATATGCAGTTATATCTCCACAGCGAAGAAAAATTAAGACGATGGCAAGTTTTTTTTATATTAAAAGGAAAACTATTGAGTTTAACTACCGTGATAATCTGAGAGAACATGAATAACGAATCAATTTTCCTAACAGTTTTGGCAGGATATTTATTTTGCTCTGATATCGAGTGTATAAGAAACATTATTTTTTGTTATTATTATTTCTCTAAGTGAAAATCTTGTCTAGTTAACGCCTAGAAGAGTTATATATAAACAGTCTATATTCCTTTCTTGTAATTATACGAATAATATACGTATGCAAATGCTGTTCTAATGAAATATGTTGTTGGGATTTGACTGAATGCCTTGAGCATTTAGCGCGATGTGAAACGCGCTTTGACTCGCTGATTCTCCGCGCGTTTCGCTATCAGAGTTCATCGTTAATTTCGCAAAGTGTTTGCCTCTAGCTGCGCACTCTGGGAAGGTAAATTACCGAAATCCCTTGATGCGAAGGTCCGGGTTGGAGTCAAGGGACGAAGTCGGGGCCGAAAATGGAGGCGGCTCTGTGGAAGCTGAAACCGACTCGGTCGTTCCCCGAACAACCAATCAGTCGAGCCAGCCATGAAAGATCCAATCGCAGGACGCAAATCGTCTTATGGGATCTCGTCCGAGTATCGTTAGCGTTTCGATTCATCTATTCGTTTGTATTTATTTATTTATTTATTTTTTTTTTTGTTGGGGGTCTTTTTTTTATTCGGTGTAATTTCGGTTCCATTTCATGCCTTAAAATCAGTTTCAAAATAACAGTTCATTTTCTGCGTATGCAGTTCGGCATGGAGAAAAATTTAGAATTTTTTCAACTTTAGCAACTCGTTGGATTGAATATAGACGTTGCGAATTCTCGACTCTATAATCGACTCCCACATTGAATCAAACAGGTTTGGGATAATTTTCTTATCAAGTGATCTTAGGAGAGGCTTACTTTAGACCATGGAACGCGGGCATCTTTTAATCAACCGACCCTCATGGACTCGCGTGAATTTTAAACCTGGATTGATATCGCGAAGAGGAATTCAAGGGGAACGAAGTTGAGAAATGTTGTTGAAACGTTAAAATGAATATTGTCTTCGTGCCTTCTATTCTGAATGAATAAATTCTCATTGTGTTTCGAGCGAATTTCTTTGGCGCGATGTTGGTACACCGGACATTCGAAAAAACCTCCTTCGAAACGTTTCTTGCTTCTGTTTCCTGTTCTAGTTTCAATCATTAAATTCCTTAACACGTATCACAACATACGTATAATCTACATTGATTTCAAAGTAATTGATAACATATTAATAAACAGTCATACCATAGGAGAGGGTGGGGCAAAGTGGGCCTCTTAAAAAAATAATAACTAAAATCAGAATAAAATGTTTAGTTTTCACATAAACAATTATGTTAAATTATTATTTAGCTTTCTCGAGAGCAAAGTAATCATGAATTCAAGTTCAGAAACTTATGAGCTTTGCAATTACTCGAGTAAATGATTTCCGAACGATTCATATTGCAATAAAAAGTTCAGGTGGTTAATTTTTTCCCTTGTTTTTTGAGAAAATTTCAGGAGGCCCACTTTGTTCCCCAATTTTTTAGACATCAAAAACTTCAAGGTACCCACTTTGCCCCACCCTCCCATACATATATTCTCCAGATGAAAACTTTTATCAGAGTAAAGAAAAACAGTCTATATAGCAGCTGTGTTGAATAACCCTGCAGTGGTATTTGAAATTTTTGAACTAGTTTCAAACCAAAAAAAGACTCGCAACCCGCAGCTCCCACCACCTCTGCTGCATGTACGCGGTTAGGGGATGGCAGATGGATAGTAAAAGGTTTTTCGGTCGATTTTAGCTTCTCGTTTTTCCATTGCACGTACTCTACACACACCTACCTACCTATACGTTTGTATTGAAGGGGTGGGAGGACAGCGTCGAAGAGAAATGAAAGATAGAAAAAACAAAACGGAGCAAAGAAAAAATAAATAATAACAACAACAATAATAATAATAATAATAATAATAATAATTTGAGACGAACGGCCGAACGAACAAACCAGCCATCCAAAGAACCAGGAACCGTGGAATCGGGCTAAGGCTTAAATAACGCCGGCAGTGGCGCGACGGTAGAAAAAAAATGAGAATATAGCTAGGCTGGCAGACACTGGATGCCCCTTTTCCACCCCCCACCCCCGCCCCTTGGATCTCTCTGTCTATGTGTAGTGTGCTTTTTTTTATCCTTTATCATCCACTACCCTGCGAGAGAAGAACGCGACTGGAAAACTTTGGCTGGGGGATAATTTTCAATCGGAACTACGTAGCACGGGGCTGAAAAAATGTTTCATCTTGCAGGGCGGTTCATGGTGCTGGGTGGCTCAGCTAATATCAGTTTAGCCTCGGGTTATTCGATTAGAGGGATGAATCTTTTGTGTTTTGTAAAATCTTGAGGAGATGAAAAACTTTGGAAAAAAGGTTGGATTATTTTTCAATCGATTGGAAAAATTTCAAGACCAAAATGATAATCGTATCTGTGGAACTTTGGCAACCCTGCATATTTTCAATTTCACTAAAAGGTGTGTATATAGAGCTTAAAATATGTATTTTCAAAAAATGGATGGCTGGATGATATAGTCACGAGACATTGAGAAAAACCGTCCCGTAAAAATTCTGAATATAATCAGATACCAGTTGCGTTCTACGAATATTCTTTTTATTTTAGCATAAGTTGATTAATTTAATTCAATGCATCGTTGTAGAAACACCTTCGACATTTTATCGGTCATTTTTCGGCGAGGATACTTGAGTAGGGAGAATTTCTCTATTTGCGAAATTTTTTTGGCATCTACTGCACAGATGCTCAGACATTTTTTATTGGGGTCGGGATACTTTAATATTATAGAGAGCATATCGGATGCATTTCTCTTCTTGGAAATATGCTTTTTACGCTTGAAGCTTTTTTTTTTTTGGATGTAACTGAGAAAATGAAAAGACTTTAAAGTTTCGGAGGTAATATGACATTTGTGTGCATCAGAAAAATTTGATATTTTACTCGAGAATGTGCATAACGATTAAACAAAAAAATCAAAATCGTCCAATTTAGTTCAAAGGAAAAGAAACTTTTTTTTCTCGTTAATCTGGCGAAGAGAAACAGTCAAATTTTTATCACTTTCGCATTACAATTTTCAACGCGAATGCATAGCGAGTTATGTTAGATTTCAAGTTTGAAACGTTAATTCAACGATTTAATTTTATAGAAAATCTTTGTTTCGCTGTACTTAACGATTGTATGAAATTTGGTAAACCGTAACAAAGCGGACTCCATATTTATACTTCACGAACTTGAAACTCTTTCAAATTCATATTGAAAATATGAAAATGAAAATAAATCGTGAAAGCACCGTTCGATGTTGAGAATTTGACAAGAAATCAAGGCTCAGCTATGTTTGTCGTCTCAACAGAGTTGAGGAAAGCTCCGATACCTTCCGGAAACGACGAGGAGAGCTTGTAACGAAGGTTAGTGCCCCGTTTCGATGGTATCAAACTATCCCAGCCCGGGGGTCGAGTGTCTCGGACATTTCCTAATTACGGTGTAACTTCATACTTTGGCCATACGAGAACACCTGTGAACTGGTCTTCCGGCTATGTTTTCCTCGCAAACAACCGCGTTCAACCGGCAAAGTAGTACGGCAGGGAGTATAATTAACGACCCTTCAAATTATACTTACGTATGATGGCTGCACTTTGAGATCGAGAGGTTTCATCGGTTCGTCAGAAATTTGAAGAAGATATTACAATCGATTTTTGGACGGTTCTAAAGGCAGTGAAAAGAAAACAGAAAAACGCTGGAAAATATTGATAATTTATTTCCCGATACGTCGAGATATGTCGAGATTTTGATAAAAAAAATTGAAAACTGCTTTTGTATCGTTAAGAGAAATTATTTCAACCATATGTTTCGTATTACTGGAACTAGTTTCAACTTTTTTTTTTTGTTTTGACGTACGATTAATCACATTATTCGTCTAAAACTGAAATATGCCTGTGAGAAAATCTTTTCTCCGACTGATCAGAGGACCGATACTCGATGTTGATCTAGAGATTTATTTGGGATCTTACGAAAACTGACCTACGCTTAGCTGGAAAATGTTAATTTATTCCTTTCCGTGGATATGTACTGTGAAAAATCGTGCTGGTTCGTCTAGTTATTAGATTTTTCATATTTTCAATGGTTCCGTGAAATTGGCCTAGTTACTTAAAATCGGCAGCTATTGTCTTATTATTATTCGAGTGTTACATACGTACTCTTTCCGGTAAATAATATGGAGTAATTACAGTCGCGGATTCAACCCTTATCGATTATATTTTAGCTATATCTGTAATGAAACAGTGTATTATCAAGTTGAACCGATGAAATTATAATTCGTCTCTTCCTCGTCGTACCTGGAATTGTTAAATCGATTGTTGTGATCAATATAACTGTCTTAATTAAATTTACGTAAGATCGAAGTATAGGTATTGCATTTCAGATTTTACAGATGAAAATTGAATATATCCAATTATTTTTCTTACTCGATATATACGCGAATAAGACTTTAATTACGCAATATCCGTTAAAAAGTGATTTTACTTTATATATACATAAAAAAAGAGATAGAAAAAAAAGAAAAAAAAAAAAAAAACACCCCACCAAATCATTTTACGTTAGGATAACAAAATATTCGATTCGCCGTTGATATCGTGTATGAATAAAAAGAAGTTAGTCGAGGCATGCGGAATGGAATAATATATTTTTCAACAAAATATTTAATGGACAGTATATTTATCTTACGCTGCACGCATTCTATATACATTATATGTATACATGTACGTATAACAGAAAAAGGAAAGGAAAATAAATCCAATAATATGTATGGTATAAAACACAAGTTTTTTGCGGGGGTGAAAGGAAATAACAGGGCTAAGGTTAACACTATACATGTATGTATGTATAAGCCTTATTCTTAACGTAGGAAGAAATGTATAAAGCCAATAAATCGAGGCAAAGTTTTTCTTGCCTTTCAAATTGTGGTATCTCCGTTATTATACGTATTTGCATATACACATATACATATAAATATATGCATAAAATACCGATACTTACACTTATGTAATATTGATAACTGACTTTTTGAATGAACGTCTTGTTTCTTAGTTTTTCGAATGTCTTCCATCTATGTATAAATATATACAATACAAATATATATATATATTGTATATATAGGAGTAGGTAATAGGATACGTGTGTGTATTCAGTCACAGTAGAAAATCTCATTTAATTAATCTGAAATTGGGTTAACTGGTAGAGGAGGGGGGAAGGGGCGAGGCACGACGCTCAGGGGATATCGGAAAAATAATAAAAGTGTATTTTTTTGGGTGACTGTACCCTCGGGCAACGGTGGCGGCAGAGATACAGCTATAGTAGTCACGCACATGGGTCCAAGGGAGGCTGCGTTGTCCAAAGGGGGAAAACGGCTGTAGAGGTGGTCCGCCGAAACCTGGGCTGCCTCGTATATTTTGTTACGGATTTACCTCGAATGGTTTTTCTTTAGTTTGGCGGGAGAGAAAGGAGAGGGTAGAGAAAAATAAAATTATTTGATTTAGGAGTTCGATAGGCGGCGATAACTCGATGCCCGGATGTCTCGTGAGAACTTTAAAGGTTCCGCCCTCGTTGACCAGCCAGGAAGAATTTATCCCGACGAAGATTCTCAGCTTTCGACTAAATATCTACTCCGACAAAATACCGAATGCAGATATCGGGTAATGGATCGCGTCGACATTAATTTCCTAATATTCTACAGCGACGAAAAATATATTTATAAAAATACATACAATCCTATATACATATACGTATAAGTATCTATGTATTGACTGCAGATATTTGATACGATTGATTTTTCAACGGTTTTCAAATGATACTTTGGTATATGATAAATGGTAAATATATATATATATATATATACCAAAAGTTATTTGAGGTCCTTTGTTGATGTTTGACCTCAAATAACTTTTGAAAAAATAGATTTATCGTAAAATGACAAGAGACCTTTTTAGTAGAACGTTCAATTTCCTACAAAAACATGTTTATGAATTCTCTGTACGACGCGTCGTTATCTAGTTATAAAAATCGCAAGGAGCAAGAACCATTTTTGCCATGTTATTCTTATGGAAAGTAGAAAATCGCGATAAGGCACTTCTAAATATCAATATTAAAATCTGAAATTTTTATGGTATTTCTTTTTCGTCATCTTGAACAATATTTTCAGTATACCATTAAAAAAAAAAAATAATCAATTTTTTTGATATAGTCTAATATATATGCATATATGTATATATAGGTATATAGGTATGTGCGTCATACCTAAAGCCTAAAGAAATTCGGTGGAAAAAATTTTTCCCTCGTGTGCGGGAACGAGACGTACATGTGCCTTATACCAAAGTCGTGTATCTGCATACTTATAAGACAAGAGAATCCCCAACGGCTGATGTGCAGATCAAAGTTCAGGAACGACGCACGGTTTGCGACCTGGTCGTAAACTTTCGGCTGAACTTTTGTTCAGCTTGTTGGAAACTGAAAAATGGGTAAAATCAAAGGGATTCGAGGGAAAAAAATTGTACCAATTCACCGGGAATATTGCGCACGGGATCGTAGATAATAGTTTTTTTTTTTTTTTTTTTTTTTAACAAATCACGAAACAAGTAGTTGTTTTTCGGTATATGATGGTTCGTTTTTAATCGTTTTCAGTTCAGTATTTTTCACACCACGATTGGCTTTATTTTCAATCGGATTTTACCGTGATATTGAACTGATAATATTTCTTTACTCAATTCTTCATTTAACCGTGATTGGATTGGTATTATTGAAAACGTTTTGACACTGTCTTTGAGGAAAAAATGAAAAAAGAAAATGAATTCGCTTCAAAACTCATCTTCAACTATCATGCCGTTGTACTCGTTATATATAGAGTATAGCGAAGTTTTCTAAAGTAACAAATATATGTTTCCATCTACATGTATAAGACTAACGAAATCGGATTTGTAATTGTTAATTGGCTGCTGGTCTGGTGCCAATAACCGTTTCCTTGTTCCTTATCTCAGGTACTTTTTCTTTTTTTTTTTCTCCTTGAATAGTTTGCCAGTGGATATGCGGGTGTAGCTACACAGAAACTTGATTCCTCATCTTTCATTGTGGGGGTGTGTTTTTCCCTTTCAGAAGAAACGCGTAACGCGGCTTTTGTTATTTCGCTAGATGTATACGAACAATGTCAATATACATATAACCACTCTGCATAGAAATTTACATATATACGATATATATAGCTACATGTATATATATGTATATAACCTATATACGTATCATTACCCCGAACTCGAGTTACAGGTATACCTATGTGTATATGTATAATGTACATGGTATGTATACACTTTAGCAGAGAAAAGTGCTCTCCACCTCTCCTCAAGATTAGTGGCTAATCTGACGAAAGGTATACGCGTTATACGTATACTAACCCCAGGTACAACGTTCTTTCGTATTTCCGGTACTTCCGCTGCAGCCTTGCGCGTCTGTCTTCTTTTCTGAATCGCAAGTACTTCAGTAATTATTCCCTAGGCTCTCTGGTCCATTTGTGTTTAAGTACTTATACGTTACACCTATAGGTACGTACAGGTGACGTGTATTAGGGAGATAATTAAATTCTGAATTAGATACGGAGTGCAGTTTCTTTTTTTTTTTATTTTTATTTTTATTTTCATACCTGCAGATTATTATAACAGAGAGTGAAACTTTTTACATTCCATTTTAATTAAACTCACTATCACGTCGTCGTCTCTACTAAATCCACTGCCTCTGTATACTGCGCGTGCAGAAATGTCAGGCTTGTATGTACGTATCGTTACATTTTCCGTTAGAAACGTATCACCCGTTTTATTAGACGTCACGGGAGGATTGTTATCGTTCCGTAGATCCTGATAACGTCATTCGTTCTCCAAAGCCAGCGGCGACGTTGCGAAAAAAAAAAAAGAAATGGTGGCGTTACACAGCTCCGAGCATTATCAAGTCAGTTTCGCAATACGAATGAAACCGTTGCGCTTACCGCGGATCGACATTGAAATTTTAATAAATATAAATACATTATCCCCCGACCCTTCAACCTCAGCAACTCACCCGCAATCGCATTTTGTTGTTTCACCGGATTTAAGCACGCGCTAGAGCAACTTCAGCCGAATAAACTTTGATTCTGAAATAATCGTATACACGATGTTACGAAAATATTTCATGATGATCAAGCTTCTTTCAATTCTGTGCGAATTAATGATGCGAAATATATACGATGAGAATGTAGCGTGAAATTTTACACCCAAGTTTTATACAAGCATCTAAGTCAAAGTGCCAAATTTTCAATAAATCTCAAACTCGCGAGGATTAATTTGAAAACAAGCGTGTAGAAATTTCAACTACTGCGCAAATTCTGTGTATACCTATATGTCGAAGCCTAGGTGCCGCCTATACGTATAATATACAGCAATAGTGAATCTATTACAGACGGGCCTCGCGTCAGATTTCGTGCGCAGGGCTGCACGTACGTGTCTATGTATAAGTTATACACGTATGTTAACATGTGTTGGTACTCGTGTGAATTTGTAAATTAGAAGGCCGCGTATACGCGTGCATAAATGTACACACACGCATATTGTTTAATGGGGCTGAAAATATGAATTTAAGGGTAATCCGCGGCATAGTGGCAGAGGTTTCTAATTTAAATGTTTGATGTTGCGGATCTCCTTTTGTTTTCAGCCCCGCAGGAACTGCGGCACGGCGAGGTGCTGTATTGGAATATAATAGATGGGGAATAAAATGAAAGCAATGCGTTTATCGCTTTCTTCCTTTCATTCTTATTCGCCGAGCTGCTATTGTTCTTACGTCACAAGCATTTCTTCGCTATTTTACTAATTCTCCATTTCATTTTCACCTGCGACGTCTTCCGTCTGTGAAAAATCGCTATGGAACCTTTTCGCAACCCCTTGATGCAAATCCTCCCCCCCCCCCCCCCCCCCCCCCCGCCATCATGCAAAATGTCGAATTATACGCTCGGTGTGAGAAAAGGTGGGCTACGATTTACGATTAAACATAATTCAACAGCCGTTCGACGTACCTGCAAATCGTCCGACAAACCATTTTTCAACCCCCTTCTTTGCGACCATTGTAAGTGAATCTTAAGGGGCTCGAACTGCAAGTTGATTTGACGCTGGTACTTTGAAATAATTACGAAGCGATTAGGATAAGGTTTCGAATGAGAAGGTGAAACGGAGTGTGAAATCGATGATTACAAATGGTTACTAAAGCACTTGGTGCTTGTATATATGTATATACTTACTTGGAATAGTCCATATGCTGTGCCAACGTGCTCATTTGTTTCTACTAAATTTGTCATAATCATTATTCCCTAATTGTCGTGTAATGTCCTATACGAGTCCAGGTTCGGATTGACGTTAATTGCGTGAAAATTTCTGAAGTAGTCATCACCGCTATTCATTATAATATATATATAAATATATATATGTGTACATCAATGATTTCTACGCGTACAAAATTCAAACAACTTTGTTACTCGATCTCCGGCTTTTTGTCGTAACGTAATGACAATAATCGGTGAAATTTGATGATTTATTATCGCAATCGTTAATTTTATAACACGTAAACATCATTGTACGATATATACAATAGTACGCGTAGGTCTGTAAATTTAATTTTCTCACGTTCTCTATCCCGCGAGAAAATAATAATTGCGATAACGATAATAGGAATAATAATCGTAATAACAATAATAATAACAAATCACTCAAATTTTCATTTTCTATGCAAATATAATTATTCCTTCGTCGTGTTTGATAGTCGGTTGTTAATTCAAAATCTTAAGGGTATTCCGGGCTGCGGTGTCGCACGTTTCCTCGAATATTGCCAGCCTTCCGTTTTCCGCGCGACCTCCTTCTTCATCCGTCTTCATCTTCTCGCCGGCACACTGATCTTCCTTCGTTTTCATTATTCACGTTCGAAACAAAAAATAAATAAATAAATAATACTAGAGCTAAGGAAAACAGAGGGAAAAAAACGCAAGCGAACGGCGGAGAAGATTTACGCGGAAAAAAAAACCTCACTTCATTTCTCGATCCCGGATCACTTTACTCGGCACGACATGTGGCTGCTGCTGCTGCTGCTGCTGCTGCTGCTGCTGCGTCTTCCACCTCGCTTATTCCCCTCTTTATCGTACGTACACTCGTAAACGCGACAGGTAATCGCGTGCACCGCGAAACGTCCGTCGTTACTCACTCGACGACGGAGATGCGATATCGTCGGGCATGGGATCGACTTTACGTTTATACTATATATACCTCTTGCAAATATTATAACAAAATACCGGGATTAACGGTTATTCGAAAGGCCAGGATATCACCTCAAGGCTTTCGCTGGCTACGCGAGGCTCACGGAGAGGCGCCTGCGGTCCAGGCAGCCCACTCGACACTGAGCCCGGGACTCGCGCGAGCCGTACCGAAAATTTGCGAAGATTCGCGATTCGATATTTGCGGCCGAGTGGCGGACCCGAACGGAATCCGCCGACTGTGACGACTGACGCGCGCTCTTCTCTCCTCCGCTGCTGCTGCTGCTTGCTGCCTGCAATGCCTACCCTCCCAAATTTTACTTGGTCCAAATCGCTGCCCCGGCATTTCAACAGTCATTATATCGACCTTCGGGGAGGAGGAAAACGCGGATTCGGAAACGGACGAGTCCAAGGCCGCCTCGAATTGCCTCGAGCACCTCCGATTGCGCCTTGAAATTGCCGAATTTGAGCCCCACGATTCCTCCCCAGGGCTTGCTCGAGTCGAAGCCTCGCCGCAACTGGAGGGAGGAATTATATGATATCCACATCGAGATCGACCCAGCATTCCGGAGTCCGCTTACGGTAGTTGAGCCAGATTTTAGGATGCAAGGATTTTTGGCTAGCATGTTGGGTAAAAAGTTTCGATTGACATTGACGCGTGTGCGCGAAACGCTCGTTGGATTCTTGCGTAGCTCTTCGAGGGTTGCTGGTTTTGCGGACTGTTGAAAATCGAGCAGTTTTGAATGACCGATGAGGACCGAACGCGGCCGAGCGTCCGATCGATTTAAAATAAAACTGCGCCTGCGCACCCCGGATGCCCGCAACCTGCACGGCAACTAGCGGACGGAACTTTGAATGAAAGTTCATTCATGACCCGCGACCCCCTCCTCCTCCTCCCCTTCTCTCCTTTCCGCTCGCCTAGACTCCTCGACGCTCTCCGTGTGTAACACCCTCCTCCGTTAACTTGTTGAACCTCGCGCCACGGCGACCAAGTTCCCGGTTCAAGTTCCACCCTCTCGCTTCGGTGCGGAAGAGCTGTGGGAATCGGGTCACCCTCCGGTGTCCTGCATCTTTTTCTCTGCGGAATCTGGATCGCGGAATGATACGGCGATCGATGTTTCTGTTAGCGGTAAAATTATCTACCTCGATGCTATTTGGAATTCTAATTGACTCCTTGTTTTTAACCAAGAGTGCCGAGTTGTATTGTCGATTCGATGCAAACTAAATTAAACCTCGCAGGGATAAATGCTTGTGTGCACTTGTGAATTGTGGTCAAAGTGGAAAAAGATTCATTTTTAACTTCACGCGAAGTGAAAATCGCTGTTTTTTTTTTCACGCTGAATAGCCTCAGTCAAGTTCTAACTTTGCTCACGTTCAAGGGAAAGAAACTTGTCAAGTAATTCACAAAACGATTTTCCTTACGATTATTAGTATTTCGTAAAATATTTTTATGTTTTACCAAAGAACACTTGATGAATTTAACGAAAAATATGATGTTTTATGTTTTTGACACGTTATTTCGTGATAAAATATAAAAGAAATTGTGAAAGTCATCGTATACCACTTGAGGATGAACTTTAACCTTCAATAACTTTTAAACGAGTCGACTTGGCGAAATATCGGTATCAGACCTGTTTTGTAGATCGTTCAATTTCCTACAAGAATATGTATTGATTTCTACAACACATTAATTCGTTAAAACGCAATAAAATTTCAAATAAAATAAAATAAAAAATTAACCGTGTTATTTAAATGGGAAATCAAAAATCACGATGAGACACCTCTTAATATTAAGCTCAAACTTTACCAAAATTTGCTTTTCATCATCTTGAACGATATTTTCACGGTAGCTAAAGTGAAAAAAAAATTTTTTTCTTTGACCCACCCTAATATGTATATATATATATATTAAAATGTACTCCTAATTCATGCATTAAAAATCTTGGAGCACCTTTCATCTCGCCCGCAAGGGGCAAGCTATTCATATCTTTCGTCCCTTCCACACTTAGCATCGTTATGAATGCTTATTTTTTTGTGTGTCTCATCACAATTAGCCTCTCATTCGATTCGCCCACTTTACTTCGCTTCTGGCCGATGAGGCTGTCTTATCTCGACTCCTATACATCACAAAGCGTTTCCGTGCTATGCAATTAATCAAAGCCCTTGTATCATCGATTGATCGTCCAGTCGCATGCATCATGATTGAACGGATGTCACTGTATTTGACCGCATCTCCGTCGCAAGTTCGCAAAAATATTCAGTCTCAAATGTGAGTTTACGAATCGTTTTTATTTCATGATTCAACACCTTAATGTTTTTCGTGAATTAAAATTTAAGCTTTTCAAATTGTCGAAGGCTGTAAGCTACTTTATTTCACCGTTATTTCACCTATTTCTTTATCTGTAATCCTTCTTTCGTCTTTATACCATTTTTTTGTCTTCATACCCATTTGTCTTCGTGCCAATTATCTTTATACCAGTTGCTCTCTTTATTATACTCATTTCTCTTTATACGATTTATTGTCGTTATCGAATTTTCGTTTTTCTACACATTTCTCATTATACAAACGCCTCGATAGTATAGCGTTTGCTGTAAATTATCCCATTTGTTCACATTTTTTTTTAAAATCGCTAGTACAGCTCCCGCAATTGAGCATTACTGATATAAATTTTATCAAATCGTGGAGAATCTTATTCGTAAATCGGTTCTGTATATATTTGGGTATTATGATTCTGATGAGTTCATTATAATAGATCTCATCTCGTTCTATAAGTTGTATTTTTCCTAACTTCCTCGAAAATTACCATATAACTTTCCGATTAAAAAACATAAACTTCATCAATAGAATTCACAGTAATAATTAAAACTCGTTAACCTTAACTCAATTTTCAACGCGATCCAATTCTCAGGTTTAAATATGACTGCAAAAATTTGATAAATGATTGTCGATAACGTAGATTGCGTTGCCAGCAACCTATAAGAAGAAGATGGCCCGATAAGCCGATAAGATAGCAGAACGACATGGCATCAATGTTTTCCAAACGATCGATAAGTCATCGGCTCTAGCAATCTAGAATGCGTTCTTACCGACAAAGTAGCGTCGACTCATTACCATAAGAGTCCGCGTTAATAATACCGTCACCTTCGCTCTTACCGACTTCGTAGGGCGAGAAAAAGAACAGACTAGAGTGATTGATGCGGTTCTCGCTGACAGATGTCGCTCCAATCTAGCGCAGCATCTAGGGACTGTAGGGACTTCTCGTCACTACATCAGGCGGCAGTTTTTTAGCTCGTAAAATTTGTTTCAATTAAAAATTAATTTATGTACGCCCTGGTTCCGAGAAACATAGATGGGCCGTTGAGGCGGAAAGGGGGTCAGGGTGGGGCGGTCGGAGGTAGACGCCATCTTAAGTATTTCTGATCGAATTCCGAATGGTTCGTACGTCGGCGTCCGCGACAGCCCCGTAGGAGGAATTCAAACCTCGACAAACAAATGAACTACGAGCTACTCGGACCCCGGGAACAAAATGAGGATCGAAGAAACTTCGAACGCCACTGCTCGGAGCGAGCGATCTTTTGATGACGGCAAAAAACTTTGGCGACACAATTTAATTACGACGGTTAATTAACTCTCGGTCTCCCTACCAAAGAATTATAAAACTTATCTATAATCCCTCGTCTGGAATAAATTCACTTCACTTCTGTATCATTTTTTTCTCCCACAACGACACACGTAAGTAATTCACTGAATTGCAAAGTAAGATATCGTGCATCCAGAAAAAGTTATTGTGCATACTTTTGATTTGTTGATTATTATCGCGTCGAGTATAAATCAATTCGGAAATCTGTTTTGCAATAATTTTAATTATCATCAAGGCACTATAAACTGTATAATTGCGTTACATGTTTTTTGAAAAATTGTTATATTCTCATTGTTATATTGTGTTTTACTGATCCAGATGATTTCTGACAGAGTTAACGGTGTGAAAATAGTCTATACTCAATAGTTAAAATTATATTTTCTATCCTCTTTTGGGGTTTATACTTGATTCGATCAAATCTTTAATGATTTCAGTTGTAGTTGAGTTTCAACTTTAGTCGAGCCCCAAAGTTGTTGTGAAACTTTAACAGTCGACTCATCATCATTCGTCATAATATCAACCAAGTAATATCAGTATTACCATAAAGTAAAAATTCAATTTAAAATAGCTAAATAGCACGTACTTATTTATTATTATTTATTTTATTGGTCAACTTTACTACCGGTTATCCAATTATACATTATTTCTTCTAATACAGCTTTTATGGTAGGTATCATTTGGCCTAGATTTTTACCGATGTTAGCAGTTGTAATACAGTCATCTCGATCAAATATTCATCTCAACGTCAACGAAGAATTCTTCGAAATCAATTATTGAGAAAGTGTGTGAATAATCTCGAATTTTTTCTCACCTTTTGATGCACTTAAAGACTTTGAAGAAATTGTCTAGTCTTTCTCACAGATTTTCGGTATACTTTTTTGTATCTTTATCGTTTAAAAAATTCTCATATATATAGAAATTCGAAACGTATTTGTATAATTTAAAGAACCCCAGACCTGTTCTTAAAATAATTTGAAATAAATATTTCTCCAACTTGATGTAATACGAATCGGAATTGCATTCTTGTCTCATATCGTAATAGGTGATCAAGTGTGCTATGCTGCGTCTATCGATGAAATCTAATTGAAGAATCTGACGCGGTCGTACGTTTGCGGTGTTCACGGTCAAGTGAATCTGCATTTGGTATTGGAAATTTGTGATTAAACGACTTGATCGAATAGGTGTACAAAGTACCGTGCTATATTTCTGTTGCGCGGTTGGGATGAAAGAAAAGGCGTGGAATAAACGAAGGCATAAAAAAGAGATCCGCGGCCCTAATACTTTGACATTGAAAGCAAATATTGATTCCGAGTTACCTATAACACGCTCAGCTAAGATGGTCACGCGATCTGCACCGCCTTTATTAAGTGATTACTCTCATTAGTTACTCCGCACGCGAGCCGCTTTGTACACCCGAGACGAGCCGATGAAACACAAAATGGCGCTTTAGCCACAAGTACCAAGTCCGTGCGCGGCTTTCCGAGTTTTATATTATACATAACGTCTGTACACGTACATTCACACTCGCACTCACACTCATCCCCATCTGTAACCTAGTGTGAGAAATATGCACGTGGTACTCTGACTGCGAGCGAAGCTTCGTCTTCGCTCCAAAGTTACGAGCAAATTATTTTCGCCTCTATATACTTTACCACGGGCAACCACGAACTTTGCGAACAATATTTCACTGCAGGACATATTCTTTATTGTTTTCATCGTTTCTTTACCGAAATTACGTACCCCGATGCTTCGTCGAAAGCTTACATATATTGCAGAGGAACGACGGACGTGCGTTAAATACATTATATTACATACGCACTTGGAGTTTTTAGAGTGGTTTAAAATGAAGGAAATCATGTAATTTTAGGTATACGGAGATATTTAGAAAACAATTTATCCTGCATCTTTTGAAGAATTTTAGGAACTCTATATATATAGGTTATATAGTCTGAAGGTTCTCCGAAATTTGTCTGAAATCTTAAATATATAACAATAGTATATTTAAAAATGCAAATTGTCACAATCTACATACTGCATATTGATTCATAGATCATCCTTTTTAGACAAAATATGAATAAATTCAATCTTTCCGAGAAGCGAAACACGAATTTCTTAGTCGCGGGTATATCAAATGTAATCCTTGGTTACAATAAGGACTATAAAATCACGTACGACATTATATTCAATTTTCTCGCAATTATTTCATACTTACGGAATATTTTTTTGTACCGAAATTCAAACATATTCTCGACGACCTCGCGCAAATCGTTTCTATGGGTCCATTTTAGGCAGCTCCGAGCTCGACAAGTGACAAAATCACGCAGATTTTATTGCGTGGATAACTGTGTGTGTCCTGATAAAATTGATTGAAAAAATTACAGCAGTTTTTAACGAAAACTTCTAGTCTCTGAAAAAATATTTTCAGTCACTTGAGTTGACAATGATGTGTCATCAACAGACGCATAAGTGCATGCATGTGATATTGAATGTCCCACACGCAAGATGATCATCAGTCATTCGTTCGACACCCTGCAGAAAATAAATAATACGAATGTAGAGAATGATGAGGGCGCAGCGTATATGTAAAGGGTAAAACGAATGCAACCGGTCCACATGGGTTGCTGTGTCCGTGAAAATTTGAATTAAGAATTCGGTACCCCAAAACTTTGTCCCGAATTTTCAACACATGATCGAATTTTCCATCCATCAAAATTCTCGACGAGAGCGAGCGAGAGAAGAAGATGAAAAAAAAACGAACGTGATCCCGAGTGCAGTGGGAAAGAGACGAACAGAGAGCGAGAAACACTCACGTCGAATTCAAATTTCTGATTCGTTTTACGTAAACCCCACGGCCGTACCTACGCACCGAAAACCTCGATCCATTTGTCACCCGACGAAAGATGAGATGAGGGTACGAGCGGGGGGTCCCGCGCGTCTTGTGAGAAATGATTTTATACCTTTTTACTTATTTTAATAGCCGCTTTTTCCCCGACAACCGGTGCTTCACTTCCCCCTATATACGTACAACGAAACGCCATTTCCTGGATATATCCTCGCAGCTTTTGAGGATCCCGATACTGCAGCTGCACGATTTTACTTGCGGAACTATAATGTAACAATTAAAAACTTAGACGAAATGATACTGAATAATCAATTTATTCGAGCAAGCCATTCCGTTCACATAGCTTAGCTGACTTGGCTGTCCACACTTCATTTGGACAAAAATATGATCCGGTTTAAATTCAGTTTACTTTAAGGTGAAGAACTTGTTATTTTAATCAATTTACTTATGATTTGAATTCATTTGTTTTGAGCATTTTTCCAAGATTTATCATCTTTGATCGAAGTTGATGAGGCAAGAATCGTTACGTTTTCGTTTATTTTGTTACCTTGATTATTTTTCTAATTCACATGTCTGTCAGCTGCGACGATTTTCCTTGAAATGTAAAAAAAAAAAAAACGATTACTAAAATCATTAACAAAACGCTTAGAATATCGACTTTTCGTTTCGAATAACTTTGAAATGGTTAAAATCCTGATAGATTCGATTGATTCTATATTATACGATGGCTAATTTGACTGAGAAGTCTGCTACAATATTATTTAAAAACTTACTACGGCACTTTTCTTACTTTCACGTTGGTGTCAGTAAATATTCAATTTATCAAGAGCGCGCGGATACTGGTATTGATAGAAGAAAAAAAACAAAAAAAAAAAACAGCGGCTTCAAATTTATTTTCGAAAAAATAAAAATTTGTTACAGAAAATAATTCTTAATTAAAACGAATCTATTGCAGTTTAATTCGTTTCAGAGCAATTTGAAACGAGCGACCGATATCCAAGTTTTCATTCACAATTTTGTACTGTGTTATTCTTCGACTCATAGTAAAAAATCATCGTACAAGCTCAGGAATATATTAATTAGATAATTTTTAAATTGTAGAATGCTTAGTAATCAAATAGTCGAAAACATTGAATTTTGAATCAATAATTATCTTCTAAATTGAATCGACGTGTATACAAGATAATCGGATAGATGCGCAAAACGTGAATCACTTAAACATTCACTGAAAAAAATCGTCTTGTTGGTAACAACTGATATTCTATAAAATCGAGTTACAATTGTATAACAAATCCGAAAAATATTTTACATTCCAGTGAACTTTCATCGATTCAAGTAAATTGAACAAAAATTAGTGTAAATTTTATACTCACCATAATTTTTCACAGCTATGCATACGTATATGCGAGCTGTCGCTTAGGCACGCATATGTAAACCTACATTCAGCGCCAGGTGGAAATAAAAATTTGACCAGACATAGGCCGCGTGAAAGATAAAGAGAGGGTGAAAAAAATGTTTAATTCGAGGAAAAATAACCCCTATGGGAAAGGATTTTGGGTTATACCTGTGCGGTATAATATGTATGTATGTATATATGTATGTATGTATCGGTATAAGCGTCGCGTTCATGTATATACTTATAAGCTCGCAGGGGAATTTTATGTACCTATATACATATATATATATATATATATATATACACATGTACATATAAAATTATAAAAAGGGTGAATCTTATTCAAATAACAGACAAGATTTTAGATTTAAACAGACCCAAAGGTCTGCTGCGGTCCCGCCACGGGTTCGGCATAACCTCCGATTCCCCAGCTGAACCTGACCTAAGTATACCTGACCCTGGGAAAGATCCTTGGGATTTTTGTAAATAAAGAGACACTCGATTTAAATAAAAACGCATTTTTTACCACTCGCCCGATGGATGGCTGATGCTGCGACGACGCCGAATCCTGAGGAGCGAGTAGGTATTATGGGGTGAGATTTCACCGAGACCTCCCTCCTTCGTTTTTATTTCTCTGCTCCTCTCTCCTTCGGTGCATTGATAATTACGCATGAAGTGGGTAACTTACAATTAGCCAGCTAACGAGGCGACTCATGGATCGGTGCAGGCTTAGCCATGCGGCTCCCATTGTCCATCGGTGTATGGATACCTACGACGCGACGCCTTCCGTTGGGTACATAGGAACCGGCCGAGTAAATACAGTATATAATATAATTAAGAAAATTGAAGGGTTGAAAAAAAATCGAGAATCACCGCTCGATGATAAAAGATTACCCACGATGAAACGCGATGATTCTTCGAAAGCGTACATAATATAATATAATACAAGATAGACAGATATGTGGTACGTGGTATATACATATAACCTCGAAATATATGACGTTTAGATGAGTCTGTGTGGGTGCAGGAGCGCGGGTGAGTGTGGGTGTGTAAGTCCCGAACAATGTCTCGAAACTGACACCGTCATCCTGTTAGATCCTTTGAGAAAATCTCCTCGAGTCCAGACAGTATCGGGATCTAGCGTCAAACTCGATCTAAAAAGGATTCCGGCATCGTGGGGGAAAGGAAAATAGACAATAAGACGAAAATCTGAAATCTCTTAAGAAAACACAGCTGGGCCGTAAGGCCGTAAGGCCCAGGTATATATAACTACAATGCGTACGCCGGAGCTGTAGTAGAAAGACCGACTGACTGCGCACCGCGGATCCGTCAGGGCAAAGGACCTCGTGCGTCTGGACCAGGTTACCCCTGTTATGCGCCGCTCTCCTTCCTCCTTCCCGACAAAACGCGACGTGGAAATCCGGGAATCCAAGCCGATGTCATCTTGCGCAATTTTTTCCCATTCCGTCCTCGCCTCCTTGGAGTAAAAATCCTTTGGTTACGTCGCGTCGCTTCGTGACTGAAAGGGTACGGGATCCCGTATCCTGCAGGTCGCTTGTACCTTCCTACCAACCTTCTTACCTACCTGCCCGCTGTTTTCTATTCTCGGATTACTAAAGACACGGAAATTCAAAAATTGCGAAAGGGGTTCCTTTCATCGGCGGGTCTGTGTCTGCGTGAAAAACTGGGGGTCCTTAACCCCTTTTGGGTCAGCTGCTCTACCTCGAAGCCAAAGTAGGCGCTGCGCCACTCGTCTTCCTGCCTGTATAATGCTCACGCACGTATGTATGTACATTACGATCGAGCCAGGGCCAGCTGAACTTGGATCTCTCGCTCTATCTCGTTCTTCTCTCTCTCTTTCTTTATTTCTTTCTCTCCCTCTCTCGCCGTGATGCGTTCGATAGCCTAAGTACCAGGCTGTAATACGCGTAGCCGGTACTGCACCGAGCACTTCACATTGTACACACATGTATACCCGCGTGTTACGTGCGACGTAAATTTCGTCCGCCCCTCTCTTATTTTCATTTCAATAAACCAGTTAAAAGTATTCCCCGATACGTCATAATGAACACGTCTCTGTTTGAAATGGTTGTTTTAAACTGTTTTTTTTTCCTTTTTTTTTTATTATTCTGTAACGACACAGGAAATTTGCAAACTCTTTCGATGTTTTCTTATAGTTTCGTGAAATCAAAGTCTCCATTGCAGAATACGAAATTTTGTTACTAATTATCATAAGAATACCTAGCGAATTCAAAATTTAGCAGTTTTTAGATCAAACAATTTTAACAATATCAAGCTTTCCAATTTCACCCTAGACGCACAATGTAAGAAGATTTCTCCGCTAAATTTCATCTGTCGAAATAAGCACCTTATTGTAAGCCATACGTAAAAGTATGAAGACATTCGTTAACGTGGAGAAACCACACGTACACGCAATTCTTTTACTCGTTACATTATGAACAGAGATCTATTTTCCACGGTCACATTATCTTCAAGAAGGTTTGATTGTGGATCGAAATCAATTTTCAATATACACCGGTTGATAGATAAAAAAAAAAAAAAAAAAAAAAAAATCAAAGACGTTTTTAATTCCACTTTATTTTATGACTACGATTATAAATATTGTTCTTGTATCGAAATTTTCTTCTAAAATAATTCAATCCCTTTGAAGTGTACGTGAAAAATGGATTCCTATAGATACACGCAACTTATAATGTACACGTCTATAATAATCTCTATATACATACTATAATTGAGACGGTTTAACGCATGTACCAAACATGCTATGACGCATTAGGCGCCCGACGAATTTATGTGTATTCAGAAATCTAAAATTATATATTGATAAGCGGAGCCGATGCCTCCCTCCCCCCCCCCCCCCCCCCTTCCTCTATGGTTTGACGGCCATGTGCGCTGTAAGGAACTTAAATTAACGCGAGTCTGCTGTTTCTCAAGTCCTTATCTCTGTGGCAGCAGCAGCAGCAGCAGCAGCAGCAGCAGCACCGCATAGCAAACACGTTCGGGATCAAACCATGAAGCATATAGGTATGTGTAATACGCGTTTGCCGTGCGCACTCGTACTTTACATACGTGCATGCGGCACCCACATCTTACGGTGCTACGGACCCTGGGTTATACTTACTCAGCCGGCATATGTGTAATAAGTATAATAATAAGTCGAGTGCCCGGAAAAGACTAAAACGATTTCAGGATCCGAAGAACGTCGGTTTTTCAAATTAATAGACCCACTAGAGATGCGCGGTGCAACGAACTCTGGGACGACGAGTGGTACCGCATCTCCTTCGGGAGGCGTGGGAGACGGATATCTCGCCGGTCTGGAGGACCTCGTCTATAAGCGCCCCCGTCGCCCTTTATTCCTCCTCCCCGCCCTTCCATTCTCCGTCTGCGTCCCCCTCCCCTCCCCCCCCCTCTCCCCTCTCTCTCTCTCTCTCTCTCTTTCTCCCCCTCGTCGCGAAGAGGGTTGAGGCAGAGGAGAGGGGGAGGGGGAGGAGGTTTTTCTAAATCTCAGGAATTCCATGGGGGAGCACGTTTTATAACAAACATATGCCGCCCGACGTCAAACAAAAACATTTCCACTTTTCGTAGAGTCATTCATCTTCTGCCTCGAGTTCCCTGATTTCGTATGTATTTTCTTTCATTCTTTTTCACCGAAACAATTTTTTTTTTTTGCACATGTTTTAACCACCTTTCCTCTCGTTTATCATTCCATCATTTTTCTTATCGGAATATACTTACGTGTATATTGTATAATTCGCCGGTTACGCGGTAAAGTTGAAAATTTTGGAAATCGATTTACTGCGAATTTGAAACTTTTGTTAACGTAAAACTTTTACTTAATCTACAATGTAACGTAAGCTGGATGAGTTGAAAGAAAATTGCTAACGGCAATCGAATTGCAGAGAATAGAAAAATCGAATTACTCGGAAAAATTTGGTCATGAAAATTAGAATTTTAGTGTTCGAAACAAGAGACTGACTAAGTTACAGCGGGAGTTGAGATCTCGATGTTTACGACCACCTTGCACGCACGTTTAAAGCGTTATTCATGCGTGCGTTGAGACTTTCACAGAAACTGGGAATCCCCCATAACTATACGATCCTTTGCAGTGGGACGTGCGTGGAACGAGGGGGTTTTGTTTACACGTGTTAACATGACGCAAAAACGAAGGGAAACAGCGGCGGGTGTCGTCCGCACAGAAGCACGGGGGACAAAGGTTATGTAAAAAAGTAAATGTTTCACAGGTTGTGGGAAATGCTGTGATACACCCTGCTGCCGCAGAGGGTGTGAGCCACCCTGATACTAAAAACCGAGAGTTTTATGCCGCCAGTTTTAATTTGTCTCGACTCAAGGGTTACAATTCTACTTCCGCCTTTCCTTCGTACCGGCTATACCAGCTTTCGCGGGGGTCTCGCGTGGGATTTTTCTTCACGCGTGAAATTTCCGGGCTACGCGCACGACTTTAATTGATGGAGTAGGCACAGGTACGTACCTATATGATGGAAAAAAATTCTTCCGTCATTTTCACGTACGGTACCTACAACGCATGTGCCACTTTCTTTTCATTCTTTCTCCTCTTCTTGCTTCCGAGTTTTCATCATTATGAAATTTCTCTACGATCCGATGTGTGTTTTTTTTTTTTTTTTTTTTTTTTTTTTTATTCCACCTCTCTTCACGTTTCATCTCCAAAACGGTTGCGACGTCACACGCTGCGCTGCTGCAGCAGCCTTGACGTTTCGCGATGTGAGTCCCAAGCCTTTTAATCGATCTTTGGGGTGCCGAGGACTCGACGGAAAGAAAGGAATCGGGGACGAAAAAAATTGCGAGAATGGCGCGAGGTCCAGGGTCAGGACCCTCCGGGCCCACAGCCGACGATTAATCATCTCCCCGTTTATTTATACACACCGTCGTAGACTTTTTCCTTAAATTTTCACGTTTTTTCACTCACAAAGTCAGCTGGTTTTTTACTTTTCTTCATTCCGTACCTCTGCGTACCTCTTACATAGGTTTATATTATACGAGATTTTTTTTTTTTTACCATTCGTACTCCGCGCAAAATCGGGAAGGGGTCGACATCATCGATCAGATCGGCGTGAAAGAGTTCTGGCTAGCGTGAAAATTCTAATGATCGAACGCCATGAGAAAGTTTTAATCGTTTTTCGCACTCTTCGTGTCCGTTGGAAAGTTGATAAAAAAAATACATGAACGTATCGCGTCGTTTGCGTTATTTGGCAACGAAATTGTTACTAATTTTATACATATTTCTGTATAAATGAAAGCGCTAAGTGCTTGTTAAAGTTGTTGAATTTTTGAGGTTTCCGATTCGTTGCATAACATTTTTTTTTATGAAAACAGAAACACAATTATGGTTATACTTTTATAAGGAGTGTATGTGTGTGGGCGCGCGTAGAATATAAGTTATCCGAAAACGATCACGCTTACAATCAGTGACTTATAATACGGTATATAGTACTAAAACCGTACCTCGTACTCGTTGATAAGACAAAACAGCGTCGTTTACTAGATTGCCTTAATGGAGATAAAACTTTTCAAAACTATTTTCCTTACCTCTGAACGAGTCAAACCGATCAAATATCTCACGTATATACATATATACATATATACAGAGGTGTATATTTAAAGCGTGATAAGTAAATTGAGATGTGTATAAACGGTGTTAGATTTGTTTGTGTATAAAATGAATTTCCAACGCATTGAAATTTGTCATTGTTCAAACGGTGGTTGTATGTTTACTTTTCAGCTCGAGATGTATAGGCACGCTTGTGTGGATATACGCGGCATGCGGGAGGGAATGCCTAAATCATCACGGCGACAGGACGACGCACCCTCAGGCAAGGGCGAAAGAGTGGAGAGGACGCGGTGCAAACGGAGAGTAAAATAAGACACCTAAAAATGGTAGCAATACGAATCTCAGGCACTTTCCCATTTCGGATCAGTTTTTATCCAAGACCGGAAGTACCCGTAGCCGACGAGCCGCGTACGAAGGAAGCTCAGCAGCCGAGGGTAAGGGTATAGCTGAGGGTAAGGGTAAGTTAGCTCTGCAACCACAACCCTTTTTTTGTTTTTTAATACGTCCCATATTGTCGTGGGAATGGAAATGTGAATATTACGAAGGGTGGCAGCGTCTATATTTAAATTTTTTGACGGGGGTTCTTCCACGTTGCCGCGCGTACATCGTCTATATACCTCCTCCTCCTCCTCCTTCAACCACGTACGTATACCTACACGTATTCCTCCTGCATTTACGTACAAGTAAACGATAAAAAGGAGCGAATGCTCCACAAGTTGCACATCGATTATACATAATATAACCTGATATATGCGAAATGTTCTTTTCCCTTCTCTTGAAATAATTTTACAATAATGAAAGTATCGTTTATACGATCCGTGCTGCATATGATTTCCCACGTTGCAATTTATGTATGACAGAATCTCTCTGTCAGATTAAACGTCGTGTCTTATACGTACGTACATATGTGTTTGTGATTCATGCGTGTTAGGTTAGGACGCGTAATACCTAGCTGCAGAAAAATACGTAGATTTCGACGTTGCCCTGGCAAGAGGATTACCTAGACCACATCAAATGATGATAAGGCACCATTTATATTTTTGCTGGCGATTTCACGATTAGAGAAAGCCTCTAGCCATTTATTTGGCGATAAGATAGATATATTACATGTTTCACGTTATTCGCTTCTTGTCAACGGACTCGATTATACATATTATACAAAAGTTTTTACATTTCATGCGGTTTGTCTTCACGTCTTCTTTGCTGCGATGTTTCGGTGATTAAAAAAAAAAGTGACACTAAAGTGCGTCAGATTTACTCGCATTGTATATTCCACGTCATTCTGCCCAAGAAGGTAATTAGCTTAATGTGTGTGAAATGGTTTGCGTGGATTCGGATCGCGATCTTTCGAAACGATGGTATTTTAAAGAAAATAATTCAAAACCGAAACGTGTTCTTTCGACGAAAGTGCGGTGCGGGGCATTAATTCTATTATTTTCAATCTTACTATATTCGACCGCGATGTTACAGCCAGCGATTGATATTTTAGAAAAAAAATAACCTTTACCCCGGATCAGTTGAACACCACTGCAAGGCATTCACTGATTCGGGGCTCCGGCCTTTTCGATAATTACACGCTGCATGGCGTACCAGCCCTTGAAATATATGTTTGATCGGGATGGTTTTTTGAATTATTTGAAAAGAGACAGCGTGGGTTTCGTATTATCCCAGGCTTTTTTCCTCCTCTTTCTTTACCTCCTTTTCTTTTCTTTTCTTTTCTTTTCTTTTCTTCTTATTCTTTTTCTTCACATTTCTTTCGGTCAATATTCTTCTTGCGGTTTCGCTTTTGGGCGTGTGTCGGATATTTCGAGATTGTGGGATAGCCTGTACCATGAAGCATACCACCATCACACATGGCATATTGTATGCACTCACGTTCTATGTATTACATACATATATTAAGATAGAATTTCCTACACACAAGTCACAATATTATACGTTTTCAAGTCCCGATGGCCCAGTACGAGATTCTATACTATTTCACAGGCCGGGTTGGAGGAAATAAGGTTCCTGAGAGATTTTCACTCTGGTCCATTATACCGAGCATTGTCGTTCTATAATGACCATCCAATTTTTATTTATTTTTTTTTTAAATTTTTTTTCCCAAGAAAGGAGTAAAAAACACAAACAAAGCAAGACGAAAAACTTGTTCGCTGGCGTAAATCTTGAGGAATTTAAATATGCGATAGGGACGTGAAGCGTGATTAGATTAGATTAGACTCGCGGTCACAAGTATCTGGATTTTTGGATTACTCGAAACAGATGTGCTAATCTAGTTTTATTTCGCCTCGCGGCCAGAAGAATTGCGTCAATTTCAAGAAATTAAATTCTGATATCGCCACATTTACGTTATATAAACTCAATGTCGATAACCGATCGAATGTCGAATCATAAATCCATGCGCTAATGCCTTGCTTATTAAATAAACTAATCGTGAATTTTACTTGTAAGCATAAAAACGCGTACAATCATTCGTTATGGATCATTTAATTTTTGCTATGATATAAAGTGGCTAGTTTTTTTTTTTTCATTATTAATTATGAATTAAATTACGTCTAGTTGACCGTGAAATAAAAAGTGTCATTTTCAACGTTCGGAATTGAAAATTTATCGAAATCTTTTTTCATGTGTTGATTTGATTATTACTTTTCATCGATGGATTAGTAGCTTCCTAATCATGATAAGATTTGATCGTCTGTATGTATTTATATGTATATGTATATGCACGTATGCACAGTATGTACGGTACACATGTGCATTCATTTAGATTATTTGTTTTTCGACCGATAATCTGTTTTTCATCAGTGATGACTTATTCGCATTTTTTATCACTCGATATTTCCTGTCGCTTACTTCCTCTACCTTTTTTTGAAATTAAGAAAACATTGTTAATTAACAAGCATTCACTGTCGATGCGATCGAATACTTAGGAGTGCAATTCTCATTTCAACGATCGCATAAAATGCCGCGGATTTTATAATTTCACCTAATATAAAAAATATATCTATATATACATGTAAAATACAATTGTCTTCTACAGTATGTGCAAATGCGCAGACACAATATGTATATACCTATAATCTGCAATGCATGTAACATTGCACCAATGCATCTCGCAATGCACAAACATCGAGGAGATCTTTGGCCTGCGGTTTTGTACACAGCAGAAAAAAAGGTTTGCGCCGAAGGTGAAGGAAAAGGAGAGAAGAGAAGAGAAAAGAGCGATATACACAGAACCGAGATCGTACAAATGACTGTGTTTAAAATTGAACGTGACAAAATTTAAAAATTCCTTCATGGAAGGGGAATTCCCCGCCTTCATTCTCTCTCTCTCTCTCTCTAACATCCTTTTCCACCACCAATCCAAACTTTTTATTCTCATTCGGTACGCATGCGCCGCGCCATTCAATTGTTTTGCTCTCGTTCCCGCGAAATTGGCTATAATTGCATCGAGTCTCCTCCTATCCTTGCTCCCCCACCACCACCTCGTTCTCCTCCCCCCCCCCCCCTTTTATCATTTGCGGAGCCCTCCCTGTTGCTCTTGTACACTGGCACCTATAACACTTTTTTCTCTCCTTGTATCCCTTACTTCAGTAATTCAGCACATTCGTTAGGATTTAACATCGACTTGAGACCTCGTTCTGACAAATATTGCAAAAAATAAATAATACAGATATGGCCACGTATTGGTATTGATATTTTTTCGATAAATTCAACCTTTTAATATGATTATGCAAAAAAATTAGCGCAATACCAACTCAAGTTGAGATTTGTTGAAACTTGATTCAATTTATTCATTATCAATGATTTCGCTATATATGCAGCAAATGCTTGATACATTTGAACAGTGTTCAGGGAACAGACGGATCAGGGAACATTTCAATCGGAAACTAATAATATGATCTCTATACAATACCCACGTGACTAATATAATGTCATTTACTTGTGCAAAGAACGAATGAACAAAATTTTATACATAGAATAAAGAAAACAGCTAAAAGCCAAAACGAAATGGGAAACAGAAATAAAAAGTAAAATTGTCAAATGTCTTTCGGAGCAAGATTGTTACAAAACAGGTTCCCATTATTCCAATAGATTATACTAACAACTCGTGCTTCTAGTTCTACTCAGGAATTGGTATACCCGTATTTCTCTGTACAGCTCTGCTTACTTACATACACGTATATGTATATGTACATACGTAGGTATACATGTGTATTTACACATGCATTCGGTGTAGGTGTACGCATGGACCAGGGGCGTATGATTCTCGTGAATGTACATACTAAAGTATATATGTGTGCGTGCGTGCGTTATATGTAGATACATGGATACATAGATACATACATACGTAGGCTAGATTAAGGTCGCAGGTATGACTCTGGGATTTTAGCCGCTATCTGCCCGTCGAGATCTCGTTGGAATGATTTTCAAAATATGATTAATTATCTTTCGAAGGTATTTCTTGTCCGAGAACCCCAGGGAGATGCGGAAGATATTTTTTACTCACATTATGTACGTACAGACCCACACTACTATGCTAATAAATATACGTATATATGCCTGCGTGTGTGTTTTATCTATGTATGTATGTATATATGTAAATATTATACACAAGTATCGACTCATATTCCATTCGCGTGTCTATTTTACCTTTAACGTACGTTAAATTATCGCCTCACTTTTTAATACGCGAGTATTATACTATAGACGTGGTATAATACACATTGCACGGCAATACCGTAAACAACACGCACGTGTATTATAACCCGTGCACACGCGTTAATACGGATTTAACCAACCTTACAGTGTGCCAAATATAGTGCGTAGACAACGTGTGTGCACGTATACTCGTACGTAATGTATATATGTACCTACATAGGTTATACAGCCGCGGATATCAAGCAGCTGTATCACAAACTGAAACGGAATATAATTGGACTAGATAATTATCTCTCGTTTTTTTAAATTAAATCTTTATCAATGTTTAATATATCTGACAGTTGTGTGTATACATATACCTCTGCAATATATAATGGAATATCAATTCTCGATCGATATATATATATGTATACCTACTTTATACTCCGAATAAAGAAATATATACGGATGATCGAATAAAATATAGAAAGAAAGTAAAAGAAATGTAGAGAAAAAAACTTCTCTCACCCTCCCTCCAAACTCAGGTCCATCGTCCGACTGGGTATCCGAGTTAGTCACTTAGCGAGCTATAGGGGGACGATCGGGAACGCGAACTCGGCATAAAGGCATAATCTCCACCGACTGGCAGAGAGGCGGTATTATGATAGCGCACAGCTCTGTCTACTTATTTCGTTCGTGAGCGTTAAATTTCTTTTTTTTTCTACCTTTTCATTTTTATTTCTTTGGGTTTCTTCCTTCGTATTATATACCTATGTATACATATACATATGTATTTAATATACGTATATATTGATGTGTGTAGGTTTTTGATCTTTTTCTCGGAATTAAAATCGAGTTTGAATGACGAACAATACGTATCAAATGATTTGACGTTACTGTCGGAGGACCCGCCGACTCTTGGAACCGATCGGACCCAGTTTGCCCGGCTTTTCGGGGACTCAGGCCCCTCTTACGCCGAGGATCGGTCTTTCGCTCCATCAGAGACTGATGCTGTACTGAATTTGGCCGTTTCACCGTCCTCCTAACGCTGCGCGGATCCTCTACACGGTCCAACAAGCATGTGTGCGAGTGTCGTTGGCGTGTGTGGTTCACACCTATTTCTGCGTCCAGAAAACGATGAACCGCGTGCGGTGAGAAGTAATCTTTCTCCGGGTCGGTGGTGTGTAATTATTTGTTGGACAGTGACTCTTAACCCCGTAGACTGTATAATACGGAGGAATTCTTCTCCTATCTTAATAGACACATCTTTAGGAGATCGCGGAGTTTCTCTAATTTGATGTATATTTTATGAAGGATCTTCCGCCGCAGATTACGCAATTTTTCACCCTCGATATATACGGGCGAAGGTTTTTATTTGGTGTGCATGTACCGATTATGTCTCTATATACACAACAGATATGTTAACTCGTGTGCACATATATAAACGTCGTGATTTAATTTTGAAATTGACGAAGATCTAGAGGCGTAATTAGTATTCCTAATTGTGTCCGTTGAATGGCCGCGAGATGAGATATATTGCTTTATGTACACCTAGGTGTATACCTATCGCTCTTCGTCTATGTACGTACGGAATTGAGTTTCGATGACCTTGAACTTTCTTATGGGATCGATTTGATTCCTTTGCCTCTTAATTAGGCGAAGGAACTAATAAGACTTTTTTTTTTTTTTTTTTTTTGTTATTTCATCACTTGTTGAACTTTGTTTTCATCTTTTTATTGTTAAACAGAGAATAACCGTTTCGATGCATTGTCAATTTTCACCGCTTCGTAATGTCGTAATCTTTTCTCTACCTCATAATGTCCAAGTGACTTCTCTGAAGCGGTATAATGTCTGTATTAAATAAAACGTAACGCGAGGACCCAATCAGTCACAGTCTTGGGACTCATCGGCCCAGAGACCAGGCGCAACTCGAGCAGCTGTCTTCTGCGTTATTGGTTTCGAAGCGAACTAGAGACATTCGAGTTGTACGGAAAGCTGTTTCCACATCGGACGAATGCACCGTTGGACAAAACGAGACAGACTTGCTCTAACATTTCTTTCATTCTCCTTCAAAATTAGCAGAAATCGATAACTCTGGATCTTTTTCTTCACAATCTTGCGTACCTACGATAGTCATGGATAGAATTGACTACTTCTTGGTACATCAAAAAACGTGACACGTTAAAAGACACTAAATGCTTAGAACATGGTGGCAACCATCATGGAATATGCTAACAATAAGCTGCAACATTCTTCGGAAATTTCGGGAACCCCCAACCCTGAATTTCATGCTCATCCTGGTTTGTTATAAAAGCCAAGGATCTCAGCTCGTGGAAGTGCTCCGCACCCAGTGACATCTGATGACCTTTCTTCGTACCATCCAGTGGTGACTCATGTCTCGTGAACAATCGTTCCAATGAAACAGCCGAGAAATTTGGTGTCTTGCAATCAACGAAGATCAAGCATTGCCTGAACCGCGTTCGTCAAATTTGCAAATTTCGATGTCGACTATCCAACAGCAGCCACACGTGGTTTCACAAAATCTACACAAGTACGAAACGTGTCAATTGTTGTCAGAAACTTGGTCGTTGAAATTGCATTTTCAAAAGTTTTTACCAACCAACACGTGACACAGAAGACTACGAACATCGTTCGCATGTGACGCGGAATTACGCCCCAAAGTAAGGCACATACTTCTGTCTTATATATATAATCTCACGTATGAGTACACTCGAGTATATATAACATGTATGTGTACGCGTGTACAATACAGGCTCAGAGTCTTTCTCGCGCGGCGCAGATATCTCGAATCGGAACGCGTTCGATTCATTTCCGAGATAAGATCTTTCGTTCGAAATATGAATATTATAACCGCGTGGCTGTTCTGGCCCATTCTGGCAGATGGCGGTGGGGCGCGGGGGATGGGGGTGGGGGTGGGGAGTGACGGGGAGGGTGGCTGGTCCCGCGCCGCGGTGCGGCGCCCTCGTTCTCTCCGCACAACCCGCAAGTCGACGACGATGAGAAGGAGGATGAGAAGTAGAGAATGACGGGGTGAGGAGGAGGAGGAGGAGGAGAAGGGCAGCTTGGCGCGCGTTCCTTTTTCAAATCTAAGATCTTTCCAAACAGAAAAAAGGACGGAGATAAGAAGTGCGGCGCGGGCAGAGAATTGAGAAGAAGAAGAAGAAGAAGAAGAAGAAGAAGAAGAAGAAGAGACACGAGAGTGGCGGAGAAGAAGAAGAAAGAAAGAAATAAAGAAAGAATGGGTGGAAAGAAATAAAGAAAGAAATCGGTCGGTCAAGAAGTAGAAAAGAAAAAGAGACCCCGAGAGCGGGGGAGAGCCGACCGGGAGAGGAGCTGAATCTCTCCCCGAGCGACTTCGCCGGTCCCGGCCGCGACGAACGAACAACCCGGAGTATTACACGTCAGGTTAGGTCCTCCGCCGCCGAGACTCGCCTCGCCCGAATTGCCGCGCCGTTGCTGCTGCTAGCTGCCGCTGCCTCGACGCCCGTCAGTTTAAAGAATTCTTCACGAGTCAGAAAAATGAGCATCGTCATGATTTTTGAAAGTAAAAAATGAATAACGCCGACCGACCAGGCGCGCGGTGGAAACCTTCCCCACCCCACCCCACCCCCTCCCACTCGGGACCCCTCCTCATCCTCATCCTCATCCTCCTCCTCCTCCTCCTCCCCCCCCACCATCCCTCTCTAACCCCATACTCGACACACGGGTCACTCTACACTCCACACTCCACACTCCACACTTTGGTAACAACTGTGACGCCAACATGAGTGTATGCAGTACCTATCTACGTACAAAACGTATACGTTAATACTCTCGATGTAGGTACGCCATGTACCGAACCTTGCTTATACACACACGCACGCAAATAGCTGGTGTGTATTTTTCTTATATACGCACACGGATCTCCGTCTGTCTAACGAAAAATACCTTAGACACAGTTTTTTTACGCAATAAGTAGCTGGTACGTGTTCCCCCAGGTTAACCCAACGGGATAATGTCATATCCGGATATGACACTGAGATATGTTACAAAATACTTAATAGCTGGGTAGACATTTGTACGATACCTCTGTTGATGTTAGGTATTCGCTATTATTGTTCATAGACACGCCTAGGGTATTCGATAGGTACTGAGGAAAATTCAGTTTTAGGATTGATTACAATTTAGTATAATGTCGAGAGAGTTACTGGGCGATACGTGATATACAAATCACTGTATCTGTCGCGATGGTATAGTTATCTGGTACACTTGCAAAACTAATCTGTATAATACATTAGGCTTGTTCACTATAAATTTTAAACCGAGGTATAGATCCTTGACTTGAATTTCTTGTCGCATCAGTGTAATGCGACTGAATTGACTTATCGTTTGGTAACAAGATGATTCGGTAACGGTTACGGCACAGTAAAAAGTACTACGTGTTGGGTAGTGGTTGTGGTTATACTGCAAACCAAAAATACTTGTTTTTTCTTTGCAAATCTGGAACTATGTTGCTCGATTATGCAACGGCAGTGATGAAAAGTAATTATGGTACGAAAAATTTACAGTAAAACGGTAACGAAGACTCCTCTGATATTATATCTTGCCGAGGTAACTTCAGCAAACTAACTCGATTATGGTGTCCTCCTTACAAAGGCCAAAAGTATTGGCATGCCAAAATACCGTTGCAAACTTATCGAAGAACTGTTCAATCTCATCGCGGTATTCAATAGTTGTAATCGAAACCTCTAATACCACGTTGTCGATATTCTTTTCACCATAAGGATCAGACTACTTCTCAAGAGCCAGTGGCAGTTTCATTTTGCGTTGCGCGTGACTAATGGAACTTATATTACTCACGACTGTATTTTTTTTTCTGATACAAGTACTACAGTTGGAACAGTCACAAAATTATTATCATAAAATTTTGAAATTTTCGAATATACGTATACTTGGTCGTAATTTGGACAGCTTTCAATGACCCCATTCGAAATTATGGTACCGAATTGAACATCCTTTATGTTCAAACCATTTTTCTCTGATTAAAAATTTTCGAGTGCACCAACAAACATCGAACAACTTTAATAACTTTAACCACTTAGTACCTAGAGTACCTTCAAGTACCTAAAGTTGGATAAAAAGCAATAATCCAACTGTAAAGGTAAAGCAGCCTCAGGTTCGACGTGACATTTTCATGGTGTCTAAACCATGTGTCTCTCCAGCCACACGTGGACCTCGACGATGTGTCAAGCAAGCATATACAATTGTTCGTCTGAGCGTACACACGGGTTAGAGGTAACCTGCAACAGCGTTGTCCGGATGATGTGCACATATCGAGGAATCTGTACCTACTCTTCTCGCGATGCACCTACGCGTGCAGTCACGACCGCATCATGCCGTATATAGTACCTTATATCCGATACACGCGGAGCTGGATGGTATTATACATATGCCTACGTATTGTAGACGCATTCGAGCATTGTGATTATTGTGATTATTCAAAGTTGTTCTTTTTTTGCCGGTCCGTCGGTTGGGCATGGCAGCATCGGGGCCGCCCGGCATTTGAAAGGAGAGAAGGAGAAACAGGAGGGGGAGGAGGGAGAGCGAGAGCGAGAGAGGCCATTGTTCGATTATTTGAATATCGAACGTGGACGAGAATCGATTCGTGGGGCCTAATGGGGATTACACGGCCAATCAGGCCTTATGGGCCCGATCCCTGACTGCACGGCCACCAGAGGGTCTCGATCCCTCCGGACTCCGACCCCACAGATCCATCTCAAGAGCCGCGTCACAATCGTTCCCGTTTTTAACCCCGCGGATTCTTGGCCAACTTTGGCCTTTTTCAATCCATGAGAAACGCTGGAATCGGACGTGGAAACGTATCTACGGTTCGTGAGTTTCGAACCGGGATCCTCTCTTCACGCAAACTGTCGTACGGGAATTAGGCGCAGGGTGGATGGTTAGCACCGTGTATAAATATAATATGATGTATAATGGTATTTGAAAATAATCACAAGGCTTCGTTACAACCGTTGTACGTACGAACGCACGGCTCGGCTCGAGATCGTCGATATGATCGATTTTAAATCCGTCAAGATTTAAGATTGACAATAATTAATTGGACCGACGACGCACGCCTCGCAGCTTATTCTATAAACTCAACTTTGTGTGATCGTTGAGGTCTACCTGTAAGGTCGAACTTACTTAGATACACAGATTACGTAAAATCGATCGACATGCTTCTGTCTACGTGTGTTACTGTATTGCATGTAATGCACGTCGGGTGAATTTGTCTACATACGTGTATTCAGAAGTACGATTTCTTTTTTCAATCTCCGCTGATTTGTCATACGTCGCCGTTGGCGGGCGAACCAGAAATAATTTCCTCAACTCCGTCACATTGACATACAAATACCTACGGTATTTTTGATAATTGACATTTTAGTCAAACGATCGGTCAGACGGTTTCGATTTTTTTATTTCTTCACGTCTCGTTGCTCTAGTCTTTTATTTTTTTATTTTTTCCATTTCTTTCAGTATATGTGTACATACATCAACACGTTGCGCGTGTTTCAAATCTATAAGGTATACGATATTATTATTACGCAACTTACGTACATATATATATATATATACCGATCATAAATAATCAAACGATTAGTATTTCTCCGAAATCGGTGGAGAAAAAACGAGTGAAGTACAAAAAGAACATAAAAATAAGTGAGTAAGCAAACAAAGTGATCAATCGACAAGTCATAATTGACATGTTGCCGATAGAAAAAAAATTCCTAGATATATTATTATTAGGTGAACATTAAAAATAAACAAACTCGTATCCACATCTACACGAGTTACGACGGTGTATAGTGCACATGGTTCCTACATAGGTTGTATCCACGTACGTATCTGTATAACGCGTACGTACATACAGATTGCCGATTTCTTAAAATCATTCGTCAGACAATTTAATTGAAATAGAAGAGTAATAATAATCTTTTCAAAGAGCGCCTCTGGTGCAAAAATCTTTCGCCAAGTACATTAAAAATTGGTCATTACCCACAAAATTACCTTCTCTGTTAAAAATTATATGCGTATACATAAAAAAAGAAAAAAACATTTCACATAAACACAGCATACGTAAATATTCTTATCCTGTATTCTTATCCTGACCCTAAACTTATCCAGCTAGAAATGATAATTAAAAACAAAACAACTCATGCATTGATGAAATTGAAGCAAAAAAGTATAATTAAATTTGACCGAAAACAATGGCGAGCTTCTGGGTTAAGCGGTGGCAGTTTTTAGTCAGTCCAGGGGTGTTAAGGAAAGGGCGCGGCATCTCTTGCATCAGTGACCGGGACACGATTTAGATTCGATGCAGCGTCGGAAGCCCCGACCGAGACGATTACGGATGTATCGGGGACAGAGGGCCGCGATATGACTTAAGATACAGTTATAAGTATAATATGACGTATAAACGGACATACCACTGTGTATCCACAATGGGCGGCTTCCAGTTTGGAAGTTGGGTCGAAGGCGGGGTAAAAAAATTAAACACAAAAGATAAAAAATTAAAAATAAAATAAATAAATCAAATGAAATACACACATGAACAGAAAATAAGAATAAATAATATCGACAATATCATGCGTCGTGAAAGAGCCAACTTCGGCTTAGAGCTTAACCCGATTAACTGACCACGTGTACTATTATGCCGTGGCCTAACCTCGTACACCGCGGACCGTAACAATCGTTAACTAATAAGATCACTGCCGTACGCAATAGAATTTGTTGAACGGAGTGGCAGATTCTACAGCTTATATAAATATTTGCAAGTTTTTTCAAGACAGAAATGGAAATGAAGCTGAAACTCAATTTCTGGTCAAAGTTGAATTACTTAAATTTCCTCATCTTATTCCTCTGCAATAGTGTAATATCATATAATAGAAATTAAGCGTCATTATTACTCGTCAGATGAATTTATTCTTGTTTAATTTTTTTTTTTTCAGGGCAGCAAAATTTGCCGCCTTGAGCGAGAAGGTGGGCGCAAGAGAAGAGGAAAGAAATGTGGATCTAGCGGTGAGTCGATTGAAGTTTTAATCATCATTAGCACACTAGTCTGAGCAGGGTGAACCAACGATAAAGAATTCAAATATATACGTATTATATTGTTATACGAAATGTAGGCGGTATGCTTAATTACAATTCAAGAATTAACGAAGATACGAACGAGGCGCGTATTAGAAATTAGGTGCGAAAATCCATGGGAAGGAAGAAAACGTTGTTATACGGACACGTGACGCGGCGTTTCTTCAACCTTATACTTATATTCTTTCTTGGCTGTGCCTTGATTTTTGTCTTGTTGGTTTACTTACTTTTTAATTACGTAGCCGGGTTTCCACCGGAGCGAAGAGGGTTCGGCCCAGATTCCGTGGGAATAATATCGAGAGAGTGTATGTATACCTAATGTAAACGTAATTCGTTGTTAATCAGAACAAACGAGCTCGGCGTACGCGTTTCCCGCACCTTGGGCTCAAAGCCTCGAGCCCGTAACACGTTAATATGACAATTTACGTAATTATACATTCGCCTCGGTACAATCTTGTTACTAATTTGTAACAATAGTTTCTCGTACAAGTCGAGTGGCGCGCACTGCGCCTACTGCTTTTCTACAGCGGTTATGATAAGTGGGGTCGAAAGGTATGCAAAAAGGAAGAAGAAAAAAGGAAGAGGAAAATAAGAAAGAGGCGAAGAAGAGACAGAAGAAATGTGAGACAATCGCGGTCGCTCGAGGAGGTGGAAAAAAGGTGGCAGCGGTGAACAAGGAGCGAATTAATTTTACGTCTGTGGGATGATTTTTGATCGGCAAGTACTTCGTCTTCGTACGTAACAGACGAGTAGCTATATGTACCGGGTGGCTGGTACTTGTGTATTAGGTATTACACGCGGGACTTTCGAAGTCGATCGGACGAGTTTTCTGGGTTCGGTTAAGCCCGCTCGCACGAAGACAATGATTCATATTCGAGATATATTCGTTGAGATCGAGCGATCGGTCGACACAAGCCGATCAAAGCACCGCCTATTACTGGCAAACGGACTATACGGAGGACGGGGATAATAATTATTCCTAATCAAGCTCAATCTAATACTCGTAGCATGACGGAGCTGGCAGCGAGGAGATATCCGAGGCTTTTTTTATTAATTAAAAATCTAGTCAAACGATTTCATTCCCCGATTACATTTTGTTCCTGCACGCTGCTCGACCTCCTGCGTACACCTTCGAGGCAGGCATCGCGTCGGGCCTCCTCCTGGACTCCAGGATTACATCCTCGAAGGTGGTTACACGGGCCGCACCAGGAATCAAGTGTGCACTGCACCTTATTATACCTTCGAGTTGGGAGGGAGGGAGGGCCAAGGACCGAGTTCCGTGTGTGCGAGATTATCGGGCCCAGTCTGTAGGTATGTAAACGAATACACAAGGCGCACAAACCATCGGGGATCCTCGTTCCCACAATATTGAATCGAGTCGAGTCATCGTTTCGAGATGAAAGAACATTATTATTCCAATTTTAAAGGATGCGCGAGCTGCGCGCGTTTCGAAACTCCCCGAGAGCAAGCAACGCGCGGCGCGCTGTGCCCTCAAGTCCACGAGTTCGTCCGTCCATCCGTCCGTCCATCCGTCCATCTTACTCAGCGGCTTAAATTCCGAATACGTCGTTATTCAACTTTTTATCGAACCACCGCTCGCCCTCGCTGGTTATTAATTTCATTCGATGTTTGCTCTTTTTGGGCCGTTATGGAATCTTTCACTATGTTCCGTCTCTCGTTCCTTATTCCTTCCTTTGCGTCCATCCAGAATATACGTACACAACTCGACGGCATCTGCTGCTGCTGTTGGTGCTGATGCTCCGCTGCAGAGCGAGCTTTTTGTATTCTTGGAACGCCCGCGTATGAATATGCATTGATTAATACATACTTACTTCGGCCATCAGTCGGTACGTATGTACCTACGTCCACGCTGCGCTCCTGTCTCAGGATTACCGACCTTTTTTCATCCCCACCCACCACCACACGCATCGCCCGATGAATACATCCCTCCTTTGTTCGGACACAACGACATCAAACAAATGATTCCCGGTCAAGTTACCACCAAAACGTTCATCCCATTAATCCCCCGGTATACCAATCTCTACAATTTCTCTCGGCCAATCTCCTCCTATTAGTCGGTAAATCGTGTATTTATGATCCGGACTGGAAAGAAATAAAAAAATATATAAATAAATAAAGAACAGAAAACAGCGGAGTAGATTTGTCCGGGCAATATATATTCAATCAAATTATACCTGATCTCATACCCAACGGAATGATATTGAAGGAATTTTTTCTATCGATACTTAAACGTAAGTTAATTCGCAATAATAATCACGTTGTAGTATTTTAGTAATATATCATGACTCTATGGCCTATAGCGGTACGATTTCGAAGATCAGCGATAGTTGATGTATCTGTAACTCTTGCTTTGTCTTGAACAAATTAACTTCAAGAACGCGCTGATTTCAATTTCAACATTTCGAGACCTAACAATTAGGTGTGGATAAAAGGGGTTGAGGATTGGATCAAACCTTTTTCGATCTTCGAGCTATCAAGCTGGAGAATAGATTCTTCGCAAGGTACCAAGGAATGCAAGACTTCCTTCGACTCGAATGACATTGATAAACCGTTGAGGTTTGCAAAAAATTGACAAATCTGCATACCTACATACCCAAAGATCCTCGGAGCTCGCGCACTCGTCTAAAACTCTTTGACTGGCGGCTAGACCGGTAGGCCTGCTGACTTGTTGACGGGACATTTCACTTTGCATATTATAAATACAAGATCCGCGCCTACAAGAATATAATGGCAATGCTAATAACAACAAGAACGATAATAATTATAATAATAACGACGATAATGATGATAATAATAATCCTGAAATGCCCTGTACAAGTACAATAACGTCATTCATGACGAACGCGCGCGTATAGACGCTGTAACGTGTATCGAAAGGTTCGTTCGGCTCGACAATGGGAATTGCACAACGTCGGGGCTCGAAACCGCGGCTTTCTCCAAATTAAAATGAGACTGCCCGGTTTGACGTATGGTGTAAAGTGTTTATGAGGATCGCGATTTATATGTCGGTGCCGAGCCGTGTATAAGGCTTGTGGAGCGTGGCCCCAGCATTTGATAATTGGAAGAGAAGATTTTGAAGCAGTATTTTAGAATCCTGGATTCCACCCGAGTCCCGAAGGCACATTTTGTGGGGGCAGGACGGGCGGGCGGGCTGCGCCGCTGCATGGGTTATACACGATGGCTATGTATAAGCCGAGCACAGCCCGAGCAGCCAAATCGTTGACTATAACTCAAATCCAGCCAGTTCGATTTATTAACTAAGGTGGTAATTATAAAAGATACTAACCCGTGTAAAAACATAACCGAACAGAATCGCTCTGGTCTAAATATACACCCCGTGACTTCCGAAACGCGTACATCGGAAATCGTGAGAAATGTGGCCTTTTCCTCGAGTATACCTTTTCCTACGGCATCCTGTGCAATCGCGTACAATTTTCAAATTGAGAGCCTGAGGATAGGTACTCGAGAAACAAGCCGAGGTCCGGTGAAAAAAGGACCAAAACTTTTAAACTTTTCAGGATAGAATATTGCAAAAGATGATATGTTGAAGTTTGTTCTTATTTCCAAAGAAAGCAGGCATTCTTTTGATCGTAAGCAAGTGCACGTTTTAATCCGGCTTCGAAATTAAAAGAATTTTCTTTCTTGCTATATATGTATATACCAACCCATGAACATAGACAAGCGGCTGATTACGGGCATGTGAAAAGGGGAGCCTCGCGGTCGGTTGATTAGATGGCAAGACGATGTCATTGTACGGAACGGACGCGTATTTTATACGCCGTAACAGAGATAAATCGCAGTGCGGTATACAACGAAAGCGAAAAAAATGCTTGAAAGTCTTTCGAGCATTGAAAGTCGAAAGTCAAAGAGTAATTTACAGTTAATGTAAGTACATACACCGATGTGCACCGACCCGCCCCCCTGTCACCCCGGCAACACACCCAAAGTGACTTTACTTCTATTCGGTCAGGGCTTAAGTCAATGCGTATGGTATGTAATATTAATCTCGTCGGTTGTATTCGTATTGCTTCGGGTATCCTCGATTCCTTTCGGCTGCATCTTTCGCGCAAGTCCCCTCGGGGCAAGGCTTGATGAATCACGCGCGCCCCTATCCACGCCTCCAAAATTCTGGTGATTAGTTATGAAATATCGGTTTTCAAATCCGGAGAAATTACACCCTAAAGGAACGGCGCTGCACGACCGAATATCCTCTGCACGCCAGTGCAACCAAGACTCGTTAGATTTATATCTCGCGGGTGATACGGTATTATGAGAAATTTGGAAAATCGCGATTCGATATTTTTCGTTGCAGTTTTTGCGAAATACGACAAAAATCATTATTCACAACTACATCATCCTCGCGAAGTAATAATTTTTTTTCGAATCTTGCTGCAGATATGAAAACTGCGAGGGTAAACGCGGGAAGAAAAGGCAAAAGCGTGTGAATATCTGTTGTACAAATATAGTAATGCATAAATCCATTTGGATAAGTAAAATCTAAGGCATAAGATGAAAGCGAATAGAACCCAAGGGGTTAGCGGGCGGTATGTGCCGAAGACCGAAGTGCAGCCGAAGCCGGTGTGCAACGTGTGTAGGTACGAGAGATTTGAGAACCAGTCGAACAATTAAACATCTCGAGACGAGCAAAACAGAAAAGGGCTCGGTTGGAAGCAAGAAAATGAAAGAAAGAAAGAAGAAAAAAAAAGAAAATGTCGAGGAAAAAAAAGTTAAAAAGAGAGAGAAAGAGAGTGAGAAAGTGCGCTCGCCGTGGCGGGGCGCGGAGGAAAGGGGGTAAAAAGAGAAGGAAAGAAATGAAATTCGCGGTTGTAAAATCCGCACGGGTTGCACCGAACGCAATTAAACGCCGAAGCCGAGTGAGTCCGCGGGCCGCCAACGAGTCCGAGAGAGTTCGGCGCAGCCCGGCTCGCTTCAGTCTCGGTTTGGGCAGCCCTGCCAGCCCTTAGGGCTCCAGACGGAACGCTTTTAAAATTTATTGACAATCATAAATTTCGAAAATAAAACCTTATATTCCGGCGTGCAGTGTGCAGCGCCTGCAAGGCCCGGCACCCTGCGCGGCCCTCGAGAGACGCGTATAACCCCGCTGCAGCAGCTCGCTCCCTGTTCGTCCTCGCATCCTTTTCCTTCGATTTTTCAACTCTCCGGAGCAGTCGAAACAAAAGAATTCGATCACGCTCCGCGGATCTGCCTTTCGGTGCGATTCTTTTCCGCTTCTTCGCCGTATATATAACGTCGATGCCCTCGTCTCCCCCTCAAACGGGCTGCGCATTTCTCACCGACAGTTTTTGAAAAATTATACCTACCTATATGTATATACACGGACATCCGTGTCTCGTTCAAATATTTTTTACACTACGAGGTATATTGTGGTGTATGTATAACTACTATGAATCCGATTCTCCTTCTTGTCCTCGTTCCAAATTCCAGCCTCACTGTACACACACCGCGCTGTTCTCCTTACCAAATCCGTCCTATATGACTATTAATTTAAACAAATTTATACGCTAGAAAAGTCTAATTATATTCTCAAAGTGCGCAACGCGTACGTAGTTACCTATACTTACCTTCGTTCGTGGTTAATCATACCTAGATACAGGCGACAGACTGGGTTAAACTAATCCAAAATCGTATGAACTGTGTTTGATTGATTGGAAAATATCTCTCGATTTATACTATTTTTCAACGGTCCACGTACACACCGATATATGCACTCGGAAGCTTGACGGGTGATAATTCTTCGCCATTTCATTATCTCCGGCTATTCGCGAGGTTTAAATCAGTTTACGGCGTCATTATATATATATATGTATTATATACATATGCACGTATTTATATGCCATTGTACATGTAAGTCCGAGGTTAATTTTTTACGCTGTAAAGAGCCACCGCCTGTCGTTTTTTACAGCTTGTTAATTCCCAACACGAAATGAGAATTGAACACCGGTCGATGGCTACGATTCATTCCATTTCTGTATACCTGCACCTGTGTGACGTCCGTTCTGACATTGACCAAGACGTATACATGTATATTCTAACCACTCGTGTATGCGGCCTCTACTTGGAACCGACGTTCACGTTCCGGGAGAATTTTAATTCAGGAAACGTTTAAATCACCGCTAAAAACCGACATGCCAATCCTCATTGGTAAATTGGATTCATTTTTCTTCGTTTCAAATTCGCCAACTCGATATCGAACCATTCTACTCAAACCTCGTTCGAGTCCGGATACTTATTTCAATTTATTCCAGCGCTTTTGCGGTCACCCTTACAAGTTCGCTGTCCCAAACCGGAAAATAGGAACGAAATTAGTGGCTAGCCTATCAACGTGCCACCTTAACCTGCACCGGCTAATTGGCAACTGAGGATTACTACCCTTACCTACTCGGTCGCTACACCTGTTCGAAAGAAAAAGTCCGCTCGTGCCCTTCGCCTATTCCGACGCCTCACCCACCTTCGCTCCAATTTAATCTATGCGTGTATATTATATGTAAATTCATGTACAGGGTGGCCCGAGTTCGTCCTAACGCTTCACTTCTTCCCTATCAATCTTAGCACATACATTAACCATTTGTATAACAATATCCGAAGAAATTCTCATCAAACAATGAAGTCCGGTTACATTATCCGATCATAAATGTATTTCTACTTGCGCTGACCGTTTTAACTGTTCAAGTGCACTTGGTATATATAATAATTCATCAAAGGCTAAGTCGGTTCAACTGAAATTTAAACAGTACCTACCTTTCTACTTTGGTTCAGAATAACAGAACAGTAGTCTTGCGTCCAGCGAACTAAAACGTTTAGTCATATTTTCGGCGCTTTATAATCATCGGTGATACAAATACACTCGAAACGAGACGAGCCTCGATCTCACGTGATTTTTTGAAACCTCGTAAGCCGATGACGTGACAAAATCATGGGAAATTGAGTGAAGTGAAAATCGTGCGGAGGACCCGCATGTGTTTCCACTCGTCTGACTAACTTTGGACCCTTAAGCCGATCTCGCAAGTCTCGCTGGCTGTGTGAAATAGGGTAACGCAATTAGTAGACGTCTGTCGTCTGGAGTTTCGACTGACTATACATGTATACACATGCTGCGACGTGCTTGGCATACGCGTGTGTATGAAGTTTGTGAAGTGACCGTATTGACAGAAACTATCGAATGTCGTTCAACATCGATTCGGATTATTACTTGTGTTATCAAGCCTCGTCGATGGGCCTCTTAAAACAAATAAAATTCCAGTCTACCATTCGCTTATAAACTTAACCAGAGTGCATCATTGCCGTAATAGTGTGACTTGATCGTTTATTTATTCTACCATCGCTCTTTTTCTTCTCACAAATCGACGCCCCGGTATGCGGGGTGAGAAATTATCTTGCAGAGCACAAGAAGACGCGCAGTTGAAGTGAGAAAACTCGACAGTGGCTTACTTCTAACGAAGATTCGTTCGCGAGTATCGAAATCTTCGTGGTGAACCTCCCCCCCCCCCCCCCCCCCCGACATCGAGAGCGAAGTGAAACGATTTTTTTCCCTCCCCCCTGCCCCGTCATCCTTTTCACCGTTTATGTATACGTTCTCCTTAATTTTTACTCGGTTATTTTGACCAGGCTAATTCGTTTGAAAAGAGGGCCAGTTGAAATTATGGTAATTCAGGGTGGAATACATCAGTCCAAGTCAGAAATAGCCCGAAAGTGATACATCACTCTTGACCGCCGATCCTTCATACGGACTCATATATGTTCTTGCATTGAATAATACATTTCTGGCGACACGAGAATACACCAATTTTCACCTTCTTCCTACTCTCCTGCTGTTCACATCGTGTGACATATATATCTCTATACACATGTAGGTACGCATTGTAAGAGCACACCTTGAAGAACGCCGCTTTAATTCTTGCACATTCTTCCTGAATTCTTCATCAACTAGGTACCGTCGCTTTCGCAGCAATCCTCCTCCTGCACGTTGCTCAAGAATCGTGACACACAGAGAGAGAGAGAGAGAGAGAGAGAGAGAGAGGAAGAGAGAGAGAGGTTCGTCGCCTATGAGGAGAGGCGGGGGCGGTGTGCCACGGTGCCCCGTACCCGCAGCACACGTCCTCATTGTCGATCGATTAAAATGAGCAACCGTGTGTCGAGGCGTACCAGGAAACGGAAGTGACGTCACGACATAGCCAAGACGTTCGCCGTGCGTATGCCTCGGCATGCGTATTTATCCATTCGTTTTAGTGGAACTGTTTGTTTGCCTTTTGCTCGGGCTTATAGACTTCAGGATGAATGGGTCGGTCCCGTGCTCGCCCTGATGGGACTCTCTCTCTCTCTCTCTCTCTCTCTCTCTCGCTCTCTCCTTATCTCTCTCCCTCCGGACGTTAGACCGTTCTAGGGTACAACGACGAGTGCGCTTCGTCTGCCTATGCGGTTCATCTGGATGCCTGCGGCGTGTATCGGCGCACATGTCTCTTCTTCGGGAATCTCTATAGCCGCTGCATTCGCCTCCGCATATGTGTGTACATCTATGAAGCCTACTCTCTCTGTGCGTGCACGGCAATACCTTATACGCATCGATATGTCAGCCTGCCGAATGTTTATACCGCGTGTAAAGTTCTCAGAGATTGAAATTAAACAAATGTATCCGTGTCTATAAGCTAATAAGCCGATAAAAATCTCTTTACTTTATTATACTTACTTTATAACGCGTCTCGCGAATGATAGATATATACATCGCTCTCTCTACCCAGATCCAACGATCATCAACGTGAATATAGTTATTGTAATATTCAACCTACAAGTTCGTCGAAATCGTCTTTCTTGTTACACTTGAGTTACACGCGCATTGTTTATTTCTTCGTTTTGACAGGCCCGCTTCTCGCTATTTTGTTCAAGTTTAATTTAGACCTTTCCCATTAACCCGACCAAGTGCTGAAGGATAATTCTAAAGTATATAGAGTAACGGATATAATATTATTGAACTCGAGTACTGTTGTTATAATTATAATTTTCGTGTGCAACTGTATCAATTTTATAGTTTACCGAAAAGGCTTGGTGTTAGGCACAAGACAAACATTCATCAGATTCCATCTCGCGGCGCAAGACAGTTATTTTATTTTTGTTTGATTCTTTCTTTTCGTCGACAATTTGAAATAACGTCTCAGATTCGCGCTTGATATTTGTCTTATAGATACACACACGTCACATATACATATATATAGAGAGAAGTATATAAGTATATATAAATTCGCAGGTGCATGTTGTACCTTATCAAATGCCACGCCAATAATTATTCGCTCCGCAGAGTTACGACGTGTGAATAAAGGCGCGGGCCACCGGGTGTATAAAGTTCGTGTAGAATTAAACGCCAGTCCCTTCACGTGTCCGGTGCTTATCGTTGGGCAATTAGTCGCAACATGGGGAATAAAAAAGAAATTCCAACCCCTGTATGGTGACTGATGAAAATTACGCTTATTGGTTTCTAATCAGAATCAGAGCGTAACAGGATCTAAGAAAGTGAGAAATCTTTTGGATTCCGGTTTAAAAGAACTTTATCTGATACGGAGAGGTATTTTTGTAACTTGAAAAAAATATTGAGAACTCTACTTTACGTTATCTTTTGGATAGGCAGTAATTTTAGGGAAAAAGCTCAACTTCCCATCTCATGACGTAAAAACTGAAGAATGATTCTGGATGAAAAAGTGAAAAAAATTCGCAGGAACAACAAAGAGCTACGAAGGTATAGAAATAATTGAGGAAATACTGTCTTATAAAAAAAAAAAATATGTATCAATATTATATTCCAAATATGAGGAAACACGTCGACATGCACTGACAATAACAACTCCAAACCCTTATGGTATAAATGCACAGTTTATTCTCAGTCGCTTATTACCGCCTTACTTATCACAGCGTGTTTCTCGAAAGTGAGATAAAGGTTTCATTGAGAGTTAGTGGATCATCGGCACATATGGTGAGAATTAATAGGCTCCTCGGTGTCCACATGAGAAACACCAAAACGAAAGAAGGCTCACGGGTATCACGGGTTCTTGACAGGTGCGACGAAAATATTTTAGAGACGTTGCAGGGGGACAAATATTTGGAAGATCCCTCACCAGCCGCAGTTTCCACGGGACACTTTGACCCCCCGAGTTTTATTCCTTTATTTCCATATTATTTTATCGGTTTTAGAATTTATTGTTCCTCCCTCAGGAGCCGACTCGGCAAGTCACCGTATTCCCGAAGGTTCGTATGCCACGCACACACCTAGCCGCGAACATAATTATGATCTATCGAGTATCCGAGCTTTATGATCCCTCGGGATCCTAGAGGTTCCTTTTCTGCCGCCTTATCTGAAACTCGCCTTCTTCTTCTTGTAATATCATTCTTCTCCTCGTATTTCCACTTATAAATTTCACTCAAATCTTTGTGTCAGCACTCCGACAATCGTAAACAAAATTTTTACAGCATCTAGCTCATAGTTCTTTATACGTATTATATATAATACATGCTTGTAGAGAATCTCATAGCGTTCTACGTAGTGTCCTGTTTTTTTTTTTGTTTTTTTTTTTATTTTCATTTCGGAGCCGAATTTCGTTCCATTGATGGAAAATGTTGACGATGAAAAAATCCAAGAGCCGTCAAGGAAAACTGAACGACGGCAGCAAAGCGATTCCGCGATTCTTCTTTCATCTCTCGCTTCCGATTCGCAGGTATATATTCAAGTTTGTCAATGGTGCCTCAGCAGGAAGAGGAGAATTAGCTCTCCCATGCAGGATGGAATAGAGACATAACGCGCTCGTGTAGGTAACTGCGGAGGTATAAGCCGAGCTTGATATGGTAATTGCGGAAAGACGGAAATGCACGTGTGTGGTTGCACAAGCCGTAGGTATAGGCAAACATCCTCGGTGTGGGGAGTTGGGTCAGCTAATTTTATTTTCCATCCGCAGCCTTTTTTCCCCCTTCGTTGTTATATACCGCTTCTAATTGAGCACGACCGAGCACTCCCTCAAGTTTTTTGAAATTTCAAATTCGGATTTGCGTTGCAGATGCGATGCCAGTGTCGCGCAAGCTACGAGTAGGATGTTTTCTCTCAATTAAGCCTTAATTAAGTTAAAATTAACATTGCGGACTGCCCCCTCTCCGGCTCTCCGCAGGCCGCATGCATCGCGTCTCCAACTTTGGGTGGCCTCCGCGGCCGTACAGCCACGGCGAAAAATTCAATTTAAAACGCGTGTCGTCTGGGAGGTAAAACTTACGCATATTCACCTGCAATTCGAAAGCAACTACACATGCGATTTCGGTCGAAAATTGCTCCCTTAAAATCTATCATCTTTTTCACGACCCATAGTAACGAATGCATCTAAACTATTTCCACAAATTTCAAGGAAATCGGACGGAAATTGTCGAACATATTCGAAGAGGTAGGGGAATGGAACTTTTGCACCCGGATGTACGGAGTGAGGCGGGTGGCTAAGAACAATCGCAAAGGTGTCCTTCTCGGCGGGACGACGACGCGGTGGTTGCAGGTACGGTACGCGAAGCGTAGGTATATGCAGGGAATGGGATATACTTGGAATCGAAAGCCTTGGCAGATAAACCTTTTCAGCCTTCATTAGGACGCGGGTGATCAGACAAGGGCCTATACAGCTCGACCCTGCATCTCCGCTCCTCCACGTATATAGGATGCATTCAGGTCCATAGCGGCGGTGAGGCGCGATCTGCAGGTACCCTTCGCTATTATGCTGCCTCTTCGCGTCCGTGCAGGCGAGATTATTCTACGTGCGGATATACCCATGTGCGATGGGGAATTAGGCAGGCAGGACATGTGATCTCGCTCGTCCACCCCGACGACGTCCTGCAGACTCCTTGCTCCTTCCACCTGGAAAGCTCCTCGCGTCGCGTTTGCATCTCGTACAGACCTATACCTAGTGATCTTCTCGTGGGGGGTCTCGACCAGTCTGCAGATTCCTGCTATGGGTATCATTGATGGTCGATTCGGTGGGCAGTTTCTTTCACTACCAGTTCCCGTCTTTTCGGCAATTCAACCGTCGTATCAGACAACCAAAGAGATCGTTACTTGAAACACCTTGAATTACTGTACTCTTTTGGTATGTGGATAAAAATCGTTAATCTTCTTTTACTTTTTAGCATCGATTTTACAGAATATTCGCCAATTACAAGTCGTGCGATGACGGCTCCCCCGCATTGAGGATAATCGCGTCGGTTGATGGAAGACAATTTCATCGGGGAGAAGAAGGACGTGTGTTTTAAGTGTGTAGTTTATACCGAAGAACGGTCAAGTTGTAGGTACACAGAGCGACCCGTGCACCGATAAACGTTACATGCACACGCCGTAGATTATAAAGTGTATACCTACAAAGTCTACGCGCGGTCAATTTTTATTTAATCCTCGTAATTCTATTGTTTTCACGGACTATTAAGTTTCCGGTAATAGGTGACTTCCGGTTAATGAGTAAGACTCTACCGCGGGAACACTTCGAATGCAGGAAAGGGCGCGTCGGCCCCCTTGGAAAAAAAAACTTTTTAAGGCGAGGCTTTGCCGTCGATGGTCATTTGCTTCCTTGCTGCATATTGTAAAGCGATTACATCGTGCAGACTGCAGCAGCTACCGCATTATGTTACAATTACTCGTGCGACTGTAATAGACGTCTGTAGCTTTTGCTTTATTTATTTGTTTTTTTATTTTTTTTTTTTTTTTGCCGTGTGTGCGGGCACGATTATCTTAATGATCTCAATCTGCAATGTTCCGAATATTCCAAGGCGAACGCACTGCAGATGACCCGACGTGCAACGACGATCGTCAAACTAAACAATTTCTCCCTTACACTCGCGGTATTTGTAAGTTATTATAACTGAGAATGTTTAACCTGTAGGTGACATTCTCCCCACGGATTACAGAACTGTAATGTCTACAATGAGATTATTATACCGGGGCATGAAATTTGTCGCGACATAACCCGAACCGCTTTCTAAATTCCTTTCATAAATTACAATGCATGTGATTTTTACGCGTAGAAAGGTGTTCGACTCTACTGTACAGATGCTTACTTTCGATTCACCTTTTCTTCAATCCCGAAATCAAAACTGGAAATCATTCATTTTTATTCTACAGCTGTGTGTCTTGAATTTTAAACGAAGAAACAGTTTAACCTACGATTAACGCTCCGATCGCGTATTTCAAAGAACCGCGCCTGAGCTATTCTAACAGTTAAAAATTCTCTAAAGGTGTGTCTTAGTTCCTGAAGGAAGTCGTCCATAATCGGTTCACCGACTGTCAAGAATGTGCAGCGGTAATGGGTTCTAACAACGTGCACAGTGGGAAATATTATGTTCGCAAAAGTATTCGAGTAACACACTCGACCATTACCTGCCATTACTGATCTAGTTATTCAATAACGAATCACTTAATCTTGGAAAATGACGATGGAACGTGGAGAAACCGTGAAGAAAATATAAATTGCAACGATTTCATATTTTTTTTTTTGCACATCTATTTGTTTCAAATTACGTCTCCTCACTTTTTCTGAACGTTACATTTTCGCCCGGTAAGGCGTACAGCTTAATGTTTCCGAAGCAAACGCAACTCCGAAGCAATGCTGTGAAGATTACAGTTACTTGTTAGGTTTACAACACTTGTTGAGCACAATTACCAATTACTTACAATTTCTATTACGGTTTTATGCTCTCGTTACACTGAAATAATTCTTGAATATTTTCAAAGATCACTTTTACTAAACTAAACCTGATTGTTCATCGAGTTACCATAATTTCCGTTGAAAATGACTACGACTTATATGTCTACTCTGGCATCGTAACAAATTCTCCGAAACCCATTATCTATCAACGCCCATCTTTCACCACGACACACGCATCCCCGAAGTCTGACGTAGGGGTTGCTCATAGACCATATAGTCATCGGCAGTGTAGTCCCACGACATTGAACTGGCATATATAAGTTTCGAGCTATACTCATGAGGTACGTAGAAACGTCGAGCTCATTCGTCAGTTTCGGTTTGCGGTTCGACTTTGGTTAGGATATTACAAGAGGAAAAAAAAAAAAAAAAAAAAAATTTCATTTACAAAGAAACGTAAAACAATATCGCCAACTTCCATTAAAAAAAAATCACGCAATAATAAGATAAGCAGAGCGTAATATAAATACACACAATCGGTGCTGCAGCCGCTTACCAGCCGGCGTATTTTTCCCCATTTTCGTTCACGTCGTCGTCTCGAGCAAATCTATGAATCGCCTCGTAAAAACATTCACTGAACGTCAAGGTGGAGGATAATTGGGGGCGTGAAAGCAAGGCGAGAGCATCCAAGTTACGGGTTTTGTACCCTCCGCAAGCGGGATCCGCGTCTGCAGCTAGTTGAATGCACGCGCGGTGCGCCAGAATGCACACACGTACCTGTATGACGTGCGGGTATATATACACGTGTATATAATCGAAGAGGGCGGTGTACCCCGGTTGGCCGTAAGTTTCGGGGGCGGGGGGGGGGGGGGGGGGGGGGGGGGGGGGCTTGAGCGGAGGTTGGCAAGAGAGTCGGTTTGGCCGTATACCTAATACCGTGTGCCCATCAGGGAGTAGCATTATCGCGCGGTGGTGCTATTCAAATGAGAGAGCCACATTCTGAAACACACATTTTAAGAGCAACGCGTCTCGACCACATGCGCGTGAACGTGCTCGTATAGGTATACCTTCCGCGTGTATGTACGGAGACGTATTCGTGTATAGTCGACTACGACGACGGCGACGACGGAGACGACGGAGACGACGGAGACGACGACGAAGAAGGTTTGTACAGTATAAACGCTCCCGCTGAAGGAGAACGTTCGGCAACGCCAGGTTGGTCGACAGTGGCTCCGCCTAGCATCCGCCCCCGAAACCCGATTGGACGTTAAATTCTCCCGCCTCGAGGCTCATTTGTTTATTAATGTTGTAATCACCGGCGTGATCCTCTTTTGTTACGTTCCTCGCCTCACCGCTTCACCACTGTACCACTGTACCAACCGGGAATGCGACCAGTTTCCCCTTATATTTCTTCTTATGTATTTCTTATTGCACGACGATCTTGGAATATTCTTTCTTTCCTTGCCCTCTCCCCTCCCCCTCCCTCTCCCCCCCCCCCCCCCCCCCCCCCTACACCCTCCCTTCCCTCTCCGCGAAGTCCTTCTCTCTTCTTTCTTTCTCTGATTGTAAAACTCGGACCGAGCTGCAATAGAGTCTCTCTGTCACCCCCTCTCTCTCTCTCTCTCTCTCTCTCTTACTCACTCAGAGCCATGCGCGCATCGCGCTTTACCACCGCCCTCTCTCCCCCCCCACTCCGTCATCTTCATCAGTTCTGCTCCGTCGTTCTCCTCTCTTTCTCTCCTTTTCTCTCTGTTTCGACTGATCGGTGATTCTCGGCCAAACTCGCGACCCTTCGTCATCCCTCTGCGGGGGCGGGGGTGGGAAGGAACAGCAGGAGGCGGGAGGGGGGGGGGGGACGTCGATAGAAGAGAAAGAGAGAGTAATAGCACGTCGCGACAAGGTGGGGGGAGGGGGGGAGCATCAGCGTGGCGAGGAGCGCGTCGTCGCGACTCAACGTCGGATTTCACGGGCGTCAGTTATCGCCGAATTGGTTAATTGATATTGGAAAGCCCGCGGGACGATTCTATGCCTCCGGCAGGACTCGGGTGGATGCACGCAGGGGTAAGGTTAAGGTCGAAGGTGCAGGCACGCGGTCTGCAGACGTATACCTATTGGTACCGGCGGATGGACCGACGGATATGATACGATAGTGTAGGATAGGTGTCCTTAGAAAGCTGCTAGGTAGAGTTCCACACCTTTTAATAATAGATTCTTATTATTAGACGGGGGACGGACGACTGGGCGAGCAAGCGGCGAGCAGGTCAGTCACGTGTCGTCGTCTGTGTCTCAAACTCTCCGTGTAATACACGTAGGACGTCGACGACTCCAGTGTTTCGTCGTTAGTTGTCACTCGCCGACGACGACGACGACGACGACGAAGTAAAGACGGTGCCTACGGTGCATGGTGGTTTTTCTCCCCCCCCCCCCCCCCCCCCCAACCCCCTTTGCCCCTCTTTCTCTTTCTCGTTACCACGTGATTCTCGACTTCCATTTCCTTTCCTTCTTCCTTTCTTCTTTTCTTTCGGATCTCTTTTGACACCTGACCACCGCGACACAAGGTGTGACGGAATTAACCATATAATAATGATATTAACGACACGTGACGCGGGGACTATGTCCTGTTACGAATTAACATCGTATAATGCGTTATAGGTAGAACCTTTACCGAACTTCTTCGAAATTACACATTATGCAGGTCGTTTCGATTCTGAACCTACGCGTACACTGGACGTATACACCTACGGAATTTGATGACTTCCAATTAGCTTGCAGGATTTCGATCGAGGGTTGTCGAAAAATCGCAGAATGTTTTCCACAAGTGACAAATGTCATTTGCATAACACGTATATATGATAATATTGAGGAGTGTTGTAAATTTTTCATCACACACTTCTCAAGTATTCTCGAACTCGAATTTAATCACACGGAGATTTGAATTTTCACCCATTTTGTAAATTATTCCAGGCGGGTTGTCTATTGATTCAAGTGTGTAATAATAAGAGTTTAGGCCGGGAAAGCATTTTTGGAGCTCGTTCGCAGGGGCGTGATCGAATGTCGGTTAATTTAGTAAAAAGCAAAAAACGAAGATTAAAAAGAATAAAAATGGAGAATCGAAGAAAGAAAAAAAAAAAAAAACCAAAAGAAATCAAACAATATTGATTCGGGTTCCGATAAATACGTAAAAAGGTTTTTAAGCGGGAACACGAGCTCGTACCTATTACGTACCTACACATGTATGTATCTACGGTAAACTGGAACCGCGTTTCACGGATTTTTCAACAGCTTCCTGGCGCCTCACTTTCGACGACAGTTAAAACAAACAGCCCGTCAAATTGAGACGCGAGGGTGACGGGACCGCTTGCAGAGTCTATAAATATTGTAAAATCAAATATATATGTACATATATACATATGTATATCAAATATATACATATGCGTGCATGTAACCCATACACGTAGATCCCTCACGTAAGAAATTCCAAGGCAAATACCCACGCGCGCGTTGATCTATTCCGCAATATAGACAACGACGTGTATAACAGACATCTTATACCTACACGTGATTGCAAATATACAGACGCGTGTGCACACGCGTTTGTTTCGAGTCTATACAAGGCACTGAAAATTCTACCAAACGTTGACAAAGATGTTACACATACGTGTACAGCCGGCTGACGTGCATTCGTACGTATTCCGTTGCATTGCGCTCGGAAGGGCCGTTCGTACTGCATATATACGATATATAGTTGCTATTCGCCGAGGTGCACCAGACGTAAGATAATATGCCTGAGTTATAAGCGAGATGCGGGGGGAATGATCGAGGTTATGTACGTACCTACCCTGTACGTGTGTGTATCCAATATACCGGAGAGACCAGGCTGCACGATGCAATTTGTCGCATCAGAATCCAGCCATATCATTAACCATTGAAATTGGAGAATGGATATATAATGGTTGCAATTGGAAAGATTCGGCCTGGCCGGACGCGAGGGGCCGAGATACTGCCAGGTATAATACACTACGAAGACGGTGCACCGCTGCAGGTACACTCCAGGATGCACACACACACACACACGCACACACACACCCACCCACCCACGGGAGCGCAGCGGCGCAATGCGGTCCAGCGACGCGAACGTGGGCGAGGCGAGGAGGGACGGAGAATTCCTACGGGACATGGGATAGGTCAAGGGCGAATATGTCCGCGAATATTGACCGGAAGTCTGGTCTAGGAGCACTCGGGGCGGGTCAAGAGGCCACGTGGAGGGCTGCAGGAGCCGGACGATTCCTAGGTCGCAGCCCGGACGTTGTGTAACGTTGTGTAACGAGTAAGGATGTACGGTGGTAGTGTGCGTCGGAACGGAGGTAGGTTGGTACCCACGTTACGGAGGAAGGTGCAGGAGATGAAGATCCAGGATAGGTAGAACAATCGGGCCCATCCTCATCGTTGCGTTCGTATTATAGGTTCTCATCTGCAGCTCTGATCCTCGGCGTCTTCTTTAAGGTCTTCGTGGAACTCGAGGCTCATGCAATGTCAAGTAGGTAGGTAGGTAGGTAGGTAGGTATAATATGGTAGGCAGTCAGAGGCACCTCTGCACTCTATCCATCCATCCATCCATCCGTCCATCCGTCCATCCGTAGACGCACATAAGCCGTGCCGTACCGGGCATGGATGGCGTACAAGGTAGTTATATGTACGTACGTACCTCTACGTACACCGAGGTGTAGACGAATGGTAAAAAGAAAGTATTTTCAGAGTGTGTCCCAAATGTTGAATTCCATGTGCAGGGCGTGGCGGCTCGGCCTGCACGCCGCTCGGCTCTCCTCAGTTCGTTGTTATTCCGAAATGACGAATCATAATGTATAATATGCTTCGGGTGTGCATGTGGCTGTACACGATGCGTCCCTCCCCCCATCTCGTACCTACGTACCACCGTTTGTCCGTTTGTCCGTCTGTCCGTTCATCCGCGGGCCGCGTGTCTATACGTATACGTTGTACGCATCCATACCTCCGCGCACGGATACACGCACACGCCTGCACGCGTTCACCGTCCCGGTACTTACATGGCTTATTCAAATGAACCCTGGGATTGTCTGATATATCTAAGCTAACTGGATTCTAAATATTGAACAAGGAGAACGAAAAAGCAAAAAAGAAATCAAAAATAAAGAAAAATAGAAGGAGAAGCAGAAGAAGGAAAGGAAAGAAAGAAAAAAGATAAATTAAACGAAATGGGGAGGGGAAAAAAAACGAGGCAAAACCGACAGAAAATATAATTGAAACCGTTGTTCGTCAATTTCTTTTGCCCGCGTTATCTCTCACGGACGCCCCGCGCTAGGAAACTTCTATCTACCGAACTACGAGGTGGATGGCTATATACCTGCCTGCCTATCCATTCATATATTATATACATATAGATAAATATATACTCGTTTAACTGTGTACAGATATGTATGTATATATACGTAATATATATGTATAGATGTGACGTACGCGGGTATGTGTATCTACAATCTGCCTATCTATATCAATCCCGAGTTATGTACGCGGCGAGTATCCATCTCCAGGCGCGGATACACGGAACCGTATAATTTAATCAATCAGTGATTTCCAATGACATTTACGAGTGTTATAGACGCTTTTTGCAAGATCCGGGACTACATGACACAACTTTCAAATTTAGACCAGAGCCTGTTTACAGCCAGGAATATACCAGTCATTTTTGCTGGTAATAATTTCGGCCAGATTAGTATTTGAAGTTGCGATAAAAATCACCTCTCCTTAACCTCGCGTTCGCGTCGCAACTGGTGTCCTGCTTAAGTAAACACGCAGATCACGGCCTGTGCCGCTGCATCCTTCACCTGGTACATGCCGCGTTCCCTGCCAATGCTTGTTTTAAATATTACTGTCTAAAGTCTGCGTATAATGAAAACGTCCTCATAGGCCAAATGAGGCACAGCACGGTCTACATATATATGCCTGCAATCGCGAATACGTGTCCACGTGTCTTCGTCTGTTCACCAAGCGATTCTTCGTCCCAGCTGCATGGTGCGATTTCTATAGACATATGTAGGTATGTAATCCGCTTCAATCCAGCAACACCCGCAACACCAGAGACCCGACGTGTCACGCTTTCGTCTCGTTTTCCACCTTTACGGAAAGATCGTGAAAAGAGTGAAAAACTCACCGTCTCAAAACCGCATTAGAAACGTATATATAGGGCTAAGCCCGGAGTCAACAACAAGTGACTGTCGTCGCCTGACCCCGAATTCGTAACGGGTATAGACGTTCGCTGGTTTAAAAGGAGGAAAAGCAAAAAAACGGGACAGGGATTGAAAAAACAGGCCAAAATCATCAAGAGTTGAACGATATTTCCACGCTCCCAACCCGCTTTCTTTCATATACGTCAAGCTCCAGTTTTGTGTGCAACACGAGGATCGATTTTCGGGGCAAAAAGTTGCTAAATATGCCCTTAATGCTAGGGGGTCCTCTGCAAATGCGGTCACATTATGACGCAATTCCCCAACCTTACAGGTATAAAGATCTTCTCCACTCTATATATGCCCTGGCTGTATATATATATATACATATATATATATACACATTATGTGTACCCAAAAGTGGCGAGAGCTGTGCACCGGTTCGGGGTTCGAACAGTGCAGCGGATTGCGGGAAAGGGGGGACCGAAGGGAGGAAAGGGGGGCTAAATTGCGGACGGCCCTAAAATGGTTCCCCAATTTTTCGTAACCCTGCATCCTTTCTCGTTCTTGATTTATAGAAAAGAAAATCTGCAGGCATGTGCCCAGTTTTGCAGGAGTTCTTCTATTATTGCTGTATATTGTGACGAAACTCTCGTCTCCTTCCCTTCGCCCCATTCTCTGGCCATATTTCTTAAACTCCACCTGGGTGACATGACGGTAGCGATTTTTTCAATTTTCATTCCTTTCTTCGCTCCTCTTTCTATCATTTCTTCTCGCTTTTTCTTAATCTTCGCGATAACAGCTCGAACGATTTATTTATTTTTCTTTTAATAATTATTCTTCTTGCTCAGGCATGTTTAGCGATACTTGCTTACACGTTACGAAGGCGGCAGTCTTGACCGTGACCAAGTGGCCAAAGATTTGCTTGCCTACGTGTAGGGATCAGAGTCGAAAATCCGGAGTGTAACAGTGAGCTTCTGTGATTCTGAGATCTGACAGTTTCCGAGAAGTTGAACGATATATACGCACCGCGTTTACATAATGTAACGTAAAGACACACGTACGCGTGTAATGAAAAACTCGGTTATATTGTCGACCGCCCGGCGGATGTTTGAGAAATTTTTCAAATCTAGCTGTACCGAGCGGTACAACGTATTCTGATATAAAAATATTTACAAGCTGCACGTGACGAACTCTCCGCTCTGTATATGTGCACGAATATACATATTACGTATGCACATGTATGTGTATATATATATACGCTCTTCGTCTCCCCGAGACGGAGGTGCAGGTCATACGTGCCTTGGAGACGGCAGAAACGAAGATATCAAACAAAACAAACGATACACCCATGTGTGAGAAAACGTATCGAATACGTTTCAATCGACTAACCGATCCATTCAAATTGAATCGTTCCTTTCGAAAAATAACACACGCCTGCATTTCATAATAACAACAGCAGACTTGTCATTATCATCCCAGTAATGATAGATTTGATTCCCCACGTTGTCGCAGACTTAAGATACAGCTGCTCGGTGCAATTGGTTTATGCACAAATGTTAAGAGGGTAACCCGGTCGATTTCGATATTGACGTATATGTAAAAAAATGGCACGAATTCTAAGAATTTACTATTGCGATTTCGTGTAATTCATGCAATTTCTTCATTTCCCCGTCAAATGAAAATGTGTTGGAATTTTTTCGTTCAGAATTGAGTGTACCTTTAATGGGACTGTTAAGTCCTTTATATCGCGTTTGAGAAACATGGACGTTGATGTTTGGAGATTTATACGACAACTTCGATGTCTACTAGGGACCCCCTTAAAACTCTGCCTCGTAATCAGTTGATGAAATTGACGCGTTTTTAAAGTCGAATTGACGTTTCGTACCATTACGTTGATTTTCAGAAATTGACACTGAATGTTGAAATTGAAAGAAAGTTGCGATTATTGAGATATTGAAAAGTGTGGAATACCATATTGTTGTCTTCCGACGAAGAACAGAGTTCAGCTCTGTAAGAACATCCGGCGACTTTGGCTCTCGATATCATTCTACACTTCGCTCGGCACTCGTTTGATATTTGGTACTTTGTCGTATCTCGCGTGCCAGATCAGTGTCAAATAAATCTTTCCCAATGAGCATTGATCTCGTTTTAAATTTGAACAACATTTTAACGTCGGATGAAAAATTGAAACTTTGGTAGTTACTTGCACGCTTGGGTGTGTTAATAGTTATTTGACACTTTATTTCAATCGTTTCACCAGGAATACTTGCTTTGTTGAATACAAAGCTGTATCATAATTCTTGTGTCAAAACAACTCGCAAACTAAGAGTTTAAATCTGGGTCAGTCTTTACACGGCGCGTCTTACCCGTCAACACCTCGTTTGTAACATCAATTACACGCGTGTCTGTTGAATGGACGTAAATTTGAGGAAGTTACAACAAATGTTGCCAAATTCTCGAAGCAGTACAGGATAACAAGCATCAAGCAAAATTGTAGCGATGTTCTTGTCTTGCGTATCGAGGAGACCACCAGAAACCGATACCGCGATAACGCAGCTCTACTACCGTCGAAGGCGACCGATGATACACCGGAAGTGGACTTTTGATTGCCAGAGAGGCAACAAACTCGTACGTACCAACGACGTACGTAAGCCAACGTGTACGTGCATACGTGCATCGACACAATGTAAGTACTACGCAATTTCTCCAATTACCGTATCCGGTCCAGATGAAGTAGACGCAACAATGCATCGCGCTGGCGGCATGGAGTGGTAGGGGATTTACCAAGAAACAACTAAGCATAATATTGATAGGCTCGCGGGTACTTGGTTGTTTTGTTCCAGTGATATCGGTGTGAAGTTCGTTGCGGACGGCAGCACACGGCTCTCACTTCACCGGGGTAGTGACTGCTCCGTCGTTCCTTCCCGCCTTCTTTCTCTGGCAAACGTTCCGCAAACTCGCCTCATCCTTGTCAGCTGATAAGACGCTGGCATGCGGCGGCGTGGGCGAGGAACCAAACACCGCCGCGCCGCCAAGTTCAAATTTCGAACAATTGCACCGAGTCGAGTGCCAACCGGTCAACGCTTGAATTACATATTCAGGGTAACTGGGACCGAAGCTCGTGCCGCGATCCGCTTCACGTTTTGCACGGTAAGCGAGAATGAAATTTTCCGGGAAAGCGTGAGAAGGATTCGTCAGAAAATTTATATGCACGAACGTTACAAGACCTTTTTATTTATACGAATTTTCTATCTTTTCTACCATCTCTACTATCTTCTTTCTAATTTTCGTTGCGATATACAATATACGTATGCGAACTATTAACGATCAGAGTAAGAATTAAGTACAATTGGATAATTGGTTCTGTTCTCTCCCTTTGTTGAAGGGGTCGTCGATTATTAACGTTTCCGGATACCCTGTGCAAAAGTGCGTTCTCATACTTGAGGACTTCCACATCTTAAATATCCGGTGATCAAATCAGGCTAAAAAACTAAACCTACACAGATTTAATACTTTTTTATTCGTTCAAGTAGTGGAACTATTTTTCTGGCACTTTAATTTTGATGTGCAGTTACCATGGTATGTACGAATTCGACGCACAAGCTATACCGAACCCTCATAATATAACTGGTTTATGAAACGACAAAGGATCTTTTTCTATCAGGAGTTTTTCCTGTGATGTTCCTTTCGGTTTCCCATTGACTATATTTAAATATGGATATGGAAAAGCGACGGGGCTGAGCTTGGTAACTAGATCGATCGTTATGCAAATGAGAGGCCGAGATAAATCACCCGTAAAACATATCGACCATATTTCATTGAAATTTTCCAAACACTCTATTCCCTTTGGCAATGACACTTCGCACCCCGATCGTCATATGTTCGAAAGAGAAGACGAGAGTGTGTGTGTGTGGTGCGTGTGTGTGTGTGAGAGAGAGAGAGGTAAAAAAGTGAGCATCGCTTCACCCCTAGGGCGACATGCAAATCTTCTCGATCTTAACAATGACAACACCCCTATCCGCTGGCTCCTGGCTCCTGGCTCCTGGCTCCTGGATCCTCACTCCTGGCTGAAGCTACAGCCGATCATGACCACTGACTGCAGTCCTTCTGTCCTCCTGTCCGCCTGGCTGGCAGCCCGGCAAAGGTTTGCGGTTGTGAAAAACTCCGGAATCATCTGCATATCTAAATAATCGAACGCTGTTTGAACGCAGTGTGGACTCATTTGAATTGCAAATGCGGGTTCCTTGAACCAGATCTGATTGGCTGCTGGGTGGCAAATCTAGATATCCATTGGTGTTTCCATCGTAAGGACGAACGGTATGGCAATGGTGTGGTATACATGCATATCGAACCCATTGATTACCAATTGAATTCAGTTTACCCTTTTGTAAATCATGTATTTAACAACAATATGGCGGAGGTAGGAACCCTTTTTTTATAAGGATCGTTAGTGGCAGCTGCCGATAATGAATTTCGACGTCTTCCCTGATTTATCGACTAATTTGCATGAGGCATCTGTCCGTACCTTAACGTCCACTCGAACATACGAGACGTGGTATACCTTTCGCGTAGGTACCCGGCTACTTGTGTACATACACGAATAGACAATTCCCTTTCGTTGGCGAGTTGGATCCAGCAATGAGAACAATGCGACACTCTACAACAATGGAAGAATTCCATTTGTTATCAAAAGATAGGCGTTGAATTTGACGCGTTGGTGTTGAAACGCGAAGCCTGGCCTTGCTCGTGTGCTGCGGGAACTCTGTCCCGTGTCTATTAGAATCGGTTGGACGGACAGAAACTTGCGACTACCTATACTTTGCTCTGGAATGTCGTGCTGTTTCAATACCAACTCAATACTTCGTCATTTTCCCTAAACGTGATCATTGACGTACTCCAACTTTCACCAGCCAAATTGCAAGTTTATATCCAAGAACGAAAAGGCCATCCAAATGTGATTACCTAAAACTAAATTCGTCATTAGAAGCAGGAATATCCGTATGCACGCACACCTAGGCGCGTGTATTTTATGGATAAAACGCCCACAGCCGCATACCTCGAAGGGGCAGCTGCAGTGATAACCTAGAAACGATGGAGAATTTCCCGAGCTAGCTTTGTCTTAAATACATATATTACGTCGGAGCATTTACATACGTTGACTGGAAATCATCTGCAGATTATATACACAATGCGGCACACGTATACGATGTTGTACATGTGGAAAACGCCATCAAGCGCAGCTCCCAGTCAGTGATGAGCCGTCAAGTAAAACCGAGTCGTCTTCCTGCCATCAGGGAACGGGTTTAATTTTAGATTTCCGACTTATTTCAACGGTGGTTCATTTCTATGAATGAATGCGCCAGACCGCGGGACTCCGTTAATAACCAATAGCTAACGTGTCTCCGACCGTAATAGTGTTCAATTTTCATCGAGCTTTTAAGAAAGGCACGCTCGCTGCTGCATTATCGAGTCTAATACTTCGATGCCGCGTTTATCAACAGCGGAGATCCATCAGGTGTGAAGTGAGCAATAGGTACGTGTTTTCGTTTCGCGATGAGCTGAAATCGCTTCGCCAAGTATTTAATAACTCGACAGGATCGAGAAGATGGTAAATTGATTCCGATCATGCACCGCGTTTATATGTTGAAATTTTTTTTCTTCTTTTTATTTTTATTTTATTTGATTTTTTTTCTTCTTCGTTGTTTGCATGCTTTTGTTTTTCCCTACTTTTTATGTTTTCGGCGCGTGTCGCGACATCTAAATTCAGGAAAGAAGCAGCCGATTCTGGTATCCTCTTTATGCGTTGGTGTGTCATGTAAGTTATACACTTGCTCGTATGTGGATGAATACATGAGTGTGTCTGCATACAGCACATGTCTCTCTGTGTATGGTTAGAAATTCTTAAATCGGCGCTCGATCGTCGCATTGCTGCAGGAATGTATGGAAATGCAGAGAGTGGCGAGTTGCCATTGTTTGTTAGCCTCCCACATGGTTGTCGCGTCGCGTTTCGACGCCCGATCATCATATTATACGCGTGTGACACGTGTTGAACGAACGGTGCACAATGTCGCCGATGTGAATTTCTCCTTTGTCGGCGTCCAAGGGTTTGCGACGAAGAAATGAAAGGAAACGATATCGCGGCGGGTTATGTATCGTCAGATTGTTTTTGAACGTTTTTCTTTTCTCCCATCCACGGATTCATAAAAATTATAATCAACGGATGTTTTATACAGATACGTACGTATGTATACATACATCTACCGCATTCTCCTGCATGCGGTGAAAACCGTGAATGTATACATGCAACATATTAATCGATACGCAACCAAGACACGTTTTCACTACACACGTGTTGCAACGACGGAATGCAGACGTCATATTAACTTTACTAATTCGATTTTCACGTGGTGCAGCTTTCGGAGATAATGCTTCTTCGATCATCGTCGTCGGTACACCTGCAACGCGCTTCGCTCCATGCATTCCCGAACCTCGATACTAAGGACTTACCACGAAGGTTTAACCTCGTGTTTTCGTACTCATCATCCGCCTCAATGGCATAGGATAGACGACGACCAAGACGACGTCGCGTTGCTTAGGTGCTGCTTCAACGAATTTCCGTCCCTTTGTGCTCGACAATTGATACGACGTAACACAGTCTGCCTGTAATTCCAGTGATATCTCTATGAGGGCTTCTCGACACGTTCCAATGCTCGCACACTGCTGTGAACCGCTTCCTCCTCGCGGCCAGCTCTTCGTGCTGATCTTTCGACCGTCCAATAACGTCCCAATTGCCCCAAGTATATACGTGGAGAGAAAGAGAGAAAGAATGCGACTGACTCCCTTCGCGGCTTCTTGCTCGACGGTAGTTGCTCCTTAACACAGGTTGTCTTTGATCTGCGGAGCATCGAGGCACCGCGCGTCTGATTGTGAAGGGAAAATGTGTGAGATTGACGCGTGATCGACGCGACCCCGCGGGGTACTTGGAGTGCACGTGTGGGGAAGCGTCGGGACGCTTGACACGCGCTTACCTGAAACACCATTCGAATACGTGATAACCACGAGACTCGCGTCGCACCTCGCGTGTGTGCCTTATTCGTGTTACTCGTCTTATAATACCTACCTAACTCCTGCAGCCGCACCAAATCGTGTCGCCCAAAAGGATCCGAGTGCAGGCACATCGTCCACCCACACAGACTTAACTCCCTTGCTGCTTGACAGATATTTCTGTCGGACGAAGGATATCGGACGTGCAACAAGATGTCTTCTGCTTCGGCAGCTCTTTTTTCCGCTTCTTTCTATCCCTATCTATGGAATTGGGAGAATATAGAGTCGTATATACAGGAGCGTTGATGTTCCCCCGGATAGCCTGAATACTTTAACTATACATTGTTTAGAGGTAGGGTGTCCGGTTGCGGTTCGCGCGCGCGTTCCTGATTAGCAAACACTCGGAGAATATTAATAGGCCGGTTAAAGGGCATCTTGTAGGAGTGGCTCGATCCGTAAAACACCACCGAATATAGCATAGGACATTTCTTTCTTTCTTTCTTTCTTTCTTTCGACACACCTTTCGAATCGATAATTATACGTCGATACTCCATAATGTGCCTCGGGTGCGTAATGTGTGAAAAATTTGACACAAATTTCATATTTCCTTTCCACAATGATCACATGCAATCAACTCATCGATGTGACTCTGTATCGTTGAATTATTATTGATTGAGGAATAGCTGTAGGTGTTGGTATGATATCCGGAGTGATTTTGAGAAGTTCAGCTCAGCAGCCGCAGGTTATTACAGTACCCGACACCCATTCCCTCTATTCTCTCTCTATCAACGATGGATATGGTTCTACTGTCCCACGTACCGTTAGTAATTCACATTACGTAAATGGTCGAAATGAAAGCGCTGGATCTTGCAATTAGCATTCATTACGTCACTTGTAACGAGCGAAGATGAATTCAGACATTTTCTGCCAAATTCACCGTTCAACGCATACCTATATGTATATACAAGATATTTCGACCTGAATACGAAACGTTAAAACAAGTTTAAAAACGAGTCTAAAATTGAAAAAAAAAAGTATATTCCGTTGCAAAAAATTATTTCCATTAGTTTAGTACGGCGGGCGCGCGTGGATAATGGATCCAGAAAACACGATCCTCGACGTTGTATACGTAGAGATTAAATGGCAATGGCCACATGCATAGAAGTGATTACATTATACACGAACACGCGTTTGAAATGAATTGGCAAAAAGTTAATCGATCCGAAACTACAATCTCGAAAATTCGTACCTAGGAGGCAATAGTAAGTGGTATATACGCAGCTTGTGCCTACGCCGGAATGAGGGAACATCGACCTTATGCATCCACACATCCACTCCTCAGCAGGCAGACACACGTGAGCGCGTGAACCCGGCTTACCGCAGGTCCGTACCTACATGCGCTAGCGGAGAATCGAATGCGTGAGCTCGTGTGAATGTAATACGAACGCACACAAAGTCCTGCGTGTGGGTACATTATACATTATACATTATACATTATATATTCTATATCCATCCGGCAACAATTAATACTCGGGCACTCGGTTCTCTCGGCTGCGGAGACGAGCTCTGGTTTCGCTAGCCCGAGGCGACTCTGCAGAGACCGGTCAAGAACCCAATACAAGCCAGTCCGCAGTCCTCGGATTGGGTTGTTGGCGCGAGTCGAATGCAGATAGATCATACACATTCATACCTCCGCAGGACTCTCTTTCTCTCTCTTGGGCGAGAGAGAGAGAGAGAGAGAGAGAGAGAGAGAGAGAGAGAATCACTCCCACAAAGGCCGATCCAATGCAGGGTTCACTATACTCGTACACTTACGCCCGGCAACCGGGATACGTATCGGTAACGCTATCACGGCTTCCCCGTCCGGGGCAATCGCTACATTCGCAATGTGTCCCCTTTTTCACGCTTTGATTTCAGACGGATTTTTTCACTCTGATGCAAGTTTCTCCGTCGCCGCAGATCATTATGGTCCACTGATTGACTTCAGACCCTCCCACCTACAATCCGGGAATTAGCATTGACAGGTCATTGAAGGATATGCCGCAGTCTATACGCTTCGCAATTACGCTCGACCGGGTGCTTGTGACTTGGGAGATATTAAGCGGTAAATTACACATTTTTCTTTGTTTGTTTGTTTGTTTTTTTTTTCTTTCCTTTTTCTTAGAGAGATTTTGAAATAATTTGAAGCTGAAAATCTCGCATCCAGAGTATATCGTAACAGGACCTTTCGCAGTGAACAAAACTTAGGGGCCAGTAGAGAAAGAGAAAAGATTCCTTTCTCCCGCAAAGTTTTTAGTGAGGGAAAAAAGTGGCATGTTTCAAAAATCTTTAGGCCAAGCTGTAAGAAAAATGCTGCGAGATAGTTTTGTAGTCTGTAATTTAGTGTCGACCCAACACCTGCATCTATAATATTGTGGTGAATTGCAACTCGACCATTTTTGACAGTACACTGGTCATCTTGGCCTCGTGCACTCAGGTTCATGTTCGAGACGAGGCCAAGGGTGCGCGACTACATCGGTTGTGTATACGGCACACCATGGGAATCAATGTTCGAAGAAATTTAATCCATATAATACGCATCGCGAGTAAGATAATCATGATAATAATAATGACGAGGAAGAAGGAGAACGAGATGTACGTGAAAGAGAGAAAAAGCTGGAGAGTGATTCTGGTGTGTATAGATGATTGCTGACGCCGATGCTCATGCTTGCGGAAAAAATAAAAGTGAACTCTCTTTCTTCGGGACGAGTATGCACGCGGTGCAGTGCATTGAGTGCTCGTCCACCTGGATTACATTCGTGTCGAGAGACACATGTTGGTGTCCTAGTCTGCGTTTGTGGGTACGTTATTACACGCGGAGGCGAGTAGGTATTAGTAAATTCTTAATCGGTTTAAATTCCCGACAGTCTGGTAGGTAGCCGTGCTCAGCCAGCGGCGGTCTTAATTTCTTTTTTCTTTCTTTCGTGCTGTTGTTGTTGTTTTTGCTTTTTTTCTTCTCTATCTCTGGTAGCTCATCGAGATCACTCCCGTTGCACTGGAGGCAAAGCATTAGTTAACCTTTCTAGCGATCGGCGATGAGATCGCGCTTATATACCTATAGTATGAGAATTAAGCTCAGCCGCGTATTCAGAAGTACGTGAAAGTATAACGAATCTCTCGGTGATTCGATCGGACAAGTTAAAAGGGAGCTTGATCGGCATGTATATAACGGAATGTGAGAAAAGTCGAGGCTAATTTATTACAAACGTGCGGTGTCCCATGCCCATGCCCAGCAAAGTTTCGCGGTCCAGAATATGTATATCAGGCACGGGGAACAGAAGAGCCGACGAACTATCAAATCGTATAAATCAGGCTTCCAATATGTTCAATTAACATCGTTGCTCAGCTACACACTTATATATGCGTGTGTATAGCCCGGGTCGATATTCGGCTGCTGCACGTGGTTGTTATTTAAATTTTATTTACACAGGATTGAGAAATACTTTTACTCCCGCGTGTTCGTGCGTATGGATGCGTGCGCGTGTATATTGCACCTATAATGCGGGACATTCATGCCCGGCTGTATAAGAGGGGGCGTGTCTGACTCCCCAGCATCATTACTGCTCTACGAGGACAATTAATTATCTCCTGATTCTTTTTAAGAACCAGTCCAAGTACGCTCTTACTAATACCAACGAACCGGCCGGACGCACACGTCTCGCTTTTATAGACACATATGATGGAACACTCTCAGGCTGATCGTGTTTCAAACCACAGAGAGACTCTTAACAGAGGGAACGACGCATATACTGCAATATCTCTCGGCCGGCTGCCGCGTGTACGACTAAATTCAGATCGAACTTAACTAGCTCGGCGAGATATTCACGCAGTATCCGCACTGCTCTACCCCCGTAACCCCGAGACGTGGTTGCCGCAACCTGAGATAAAGCCACTTTTGTATTCGAGAAACCAGTAGCAAATCTCTACCCTCATCTCGTTTTACTTGTTGCGGAATTATAAAGCCAATCTCGTCATGCCTTGCACATCTGATCTGATCGCAATTGTTGTTTCAAATTTACCTACTACCTATACTGTCCTCCGTGCAGTCTGTTACGTGCAATAATAGGTGAGAATCGATGGTTCTTGGTGAGTAATATTGCCGGCGAAGAGAAAGACGAATCACGGCTGCTAAAAATCTCGGATGAAAAAATGGTGACAGTCTCGTGACACGATTCGTGATTTACTGAGAAACGTTTTTTCATTCTTGCGATATTTTTCCTCAAATTTTTCACCGCGTTAGCTAGAGAATGAATTTCGCGATGTTTGAACGATTCCGTAAAGTAATATCATGCGTTATTCAGTTCGTCTTTTTATCGCAGTTTTCGTTTGAATTAATCAATTCTTCAGGAATACTCGGCAAGTTTGTTTTTTTTTCCTCCTTTTCTTCTGTACATATCGTATACCTGTGCATATGACGTAGTACACAGTAGCGTGGCAGATACAATCTTCACCCACTCACGGAAATTATTCTCGCGACAGCCGAGGTCGCGTTCCGCGGTGAGAATTCAAATGAAATGAGAAATAAGGAAGTGGTCACGGCATACGATGGATTAAGGTAAAATTTGAAAAGACGTGGGTATAAGAAAAACAGAAATGCGTATAGAACGTGAATCAGGCTGACAAGGAGTGGGGGACATAAAAAAAAAAATAAAAAATTACAGCATATAGTAGAAGGTATATTTAAGCACAAAAATGAAACACCGTAGTCCAACATGACACGTGGGTTGTGTAAGTAATTAATATCCTAATGATTTCTCACCTTAAAATGAATCTTACTGTCATTGATTAATTATACACGCTCCGGGAACGCAGAATTTCAGAACGGGCTAATACGCGGCCTGGGATCATTACACGTGTATCTACATACACGTATGTGTGAATATGTTTGTACAGGTGGGTACAATATTATTAAACTTTCGTCAGTCATGCCAAATCGCCGTACAAGATTACGAAAACTCTAATCGACGGATATACACGCGTATGCCAACAGCCGAACCGAGAGCCGAACCTTTCGCAACGATGTAAAATCTAAGAATTAGCTGTAGAAAAAGCCGGGAAGGTAGGCAAACGATTAGACGAAGAGAAACGGTGATTTTGCGTTTACGTTCTCTGTGAGATATGTTTCGTCCGCGAGATGGAAAAAAAAAAGAAATTATTCGGAGGTATAAAAAAAATATTACTTAACTATGCGGCGGGGATGTAGATATATGTATAATAGTTGAGACGGTCTTACGTTAGGGTGACGATCGGAATTCTCACAGCATCGCGATCAGGAGGGCGAAGGATTCGCGAGGGTCAGGGGTGGGATTCGGTCGAGGCAAGACACGCGGAGTCGCAGGTACTTTTTACCGCAATTAGGCAAAGTGTCGAGAACAGGGAGTCGTTTTCTGGGGTTCCGCCCAATCGCCGTTCAGATTATACAAATATTCAAATCAGCGATCCCGTTCTCCGGGTGGGGGTGGGTTCAGCGGTCTCTGTTCGCAACAGTTACGGATTATCAAATTATTATAATTTTATCACGAGGCAAAACGATCGGGCAATAATAATCATCTCCCCGCAGAGAGGTGAAAAAAGTTTGGAGCGACACGCCCACCGTCCGCGAATGCATAATACATCCGCGCATACACACCCACCCCCGCATCTTACGGAGGGTGATTTCCTCGGCGGGGGTGGAGTTTCGCTCGCGTCTGCGCGACGCTTCGCCCCCTCACTTCGGGGGCGCGTCTCGACGTTTCCTGATTCGCGGTATTCGCGATTCGCTTATCGCGCGAATCCCTGAGGCGGGGGCGGTTCGCCCTCGACTTTAGCGACACCCTCCGTATCGGCGCCCTAAGCGTTACGCACCTGGTCATTACGCCCACACCCTTACGATCGCGTCGTAATGCCTGCGTATATCAGTCATGGACTCGGGTCTCGAGTCTCGGGATATCGGAGGAGAAGTGACGTCACGTACGTCGCCGGATATCGTGAACGTGTCGCCCCGTCCGCGCCCTCGGAATAACAACAGAAGTTGTTACCTAGGTATGTATGTAGGAATCTACGTGTGCGTCGATTCGGCTGCGAGTCCGCTGCACACGCGACAGCCTTTCCTTTCCTTTCCTTTCCTTTCCTTTCCTTTCCTTTCCTTTCCTTGATTATATTTCAAAATTCATATTAGGAGGGTCATGTGCCGTTAGCTTCCTCTCCTAATTGCGCGCGCCCAGAGTTCAGTGGTCGAGTGAACTCGCGACTCGGCACGACGCGTGAAACAAAAGAGGATCGCCGATCTCGTCGTGCGCAATCGCCCGTGCGTATTATAGCTTTAACGCACGCGCGTCGCGTGGAATTTACTCTATTAACGGTTGGAAGGCGTTCGATGCCTCCACCTACCTGTCCGTTAACTGCCGTGCTTTCAACGCCCGCGTGAAAACTCACCCGCGTGCTCATTGCCGGTTACCGCTATCTCTAGCCACCTTGCGTGCTTGGATTAGTGCAGTCCGAGTACTCGGGGCGAGTGGAAATCAATTGATAATCGCTCCTTTTCTCAGAACTGGAGAAGATGCGCGATGAATAGACCGAAAAGTTTTGGCCGAGGGGCTACCTCTGCCGCAAGTTCACGGCGGATAGTTGAGTTGAGAATTTTTTGACGATTTTATCGATGTTTGCGATTGAATTTATAAATTGTATGAAAACGTATTTCGTTTAGCAGGTGCCATTGTCGCTGTTATGATCGTTTCGCCGTTTCTAACCTAAGTAGGTTATAAATTTATAATATGAGAAAACTGGTCGAACAAACATGTCCTTTTGAAATAATTTTTCGCCAAGGTTGTATGTAGAAGCGATGTCCGGTCTGCGAGGACGTAAAACGCGGCGAAGCTGAGTCCGCCGCCATGTGCAGCGGCACGGGGCGGGAGAGTGAAGTACATGCTGGGTAAGGAATTCATCAGCCAAAGGTTGGCAAACGTGCTCCACCATAAAACCGAATGATTTACTCCGACATTTTATGGTCCCGCGCCAGACGCCACCAAAGTTTTGTGAATTTTTCTTAATTCGTTGGTAAGTTGTTTGGCGAAGGTAAAAATACCGTCGAAGACCCGAAGGGCGGCCGTATTTTTTGGCGCATTTTTCAAATCCGCGCGCCGCCGTCCCCCTCCCCCTCGGCGATAAAAAATAATCGCGAATCGTCTCGCGATCGTTTTTTGGCGCGGACGGTACCTACGTCCGTATTGTTTCGCTTCGGGCGGCGCGCGAACTATGGAAAAATCGGTTTCATTACACCGACAGGGCGTCGCGACGCCGGTATGGGTATCGTAACTTCGTGTGCACCGCGCGAATACGTGTGTCTGACTAACCGAGAGTCCCTACGGTTCACTACGACTCTCCGGAGTTGTTTCCCGGCGAACAACCACCGCGTGGCTTATCCCTCCACTCGGCATCCGTTCCAACGTGAGTTTACGAGGCTGGGAGCAATGTAACCAGAGATTCCCGTCTTCGTAGAGTTGATTTTCGAACGGTTTCACCGTTCGATTGTTCTCCCGTAATATTTTGCGTCCCTCTCATTCTTGGCGCTGATTTTTTTTGCACGTATTTCATCCTCTCATTGTCAGGACTTTTCATTCTTTTCGCCCGCTGCAGATATCATCCCTATTCGTCGACGTAAATTCCCCAGCAATAATTTTACACCCTTGATATAGGTGTATGGTACACAATTCATTTCTCGAAGAAGATGTCCTCCGGCTTCAACTTCTTATGTAGCTATTACGACTGTCTATTATTAGCCGTTTTTCATCGCTTTTTTTATCACCCGTTTATTTCTGCTCAACCGCTGTGAAAATCGCCATTTTCACACGTCTCTCGCTCTCTCGCCGGTCTGCATTATGTTATATTAAGGTAAGGGACCCTCGGCGCGCGGTCATCTTTTTTTACCATCGGTTAATTGACCGTTTTTGTCTCTTTTTTACTCTCGCCTCTTCGATCCGTTCGGCTCCTTTTCGGTTCTACACTTTTTTCTCCCTATTACTTCACCGCCGTTTTCTCTTCCACGATCCGTCGATAATCCAGGCGGTCAAGTCTGTCAAAATATTTCAAGTATACCCCATTGTGCCTTCTTTTCTGTTAGTCAAAAGGCAACAGGGGAGTGTTCGTCTCGGGATTCTCATTCGCCCTTTCTCTCGCACTCGGCATTTCGCCCGTAACCTCGAAAGGGGATGGTCAATGGGACGGGGAAAGACGGTGTGGACAGAAGGGATCGAACCAGGGGTCAATGGGCTACCGATGGCTCAATTTCACAAGTGGTTGCGGACCATCCCCAAATCGCCACTTAAGATTTTCCACCTCGCGCCAGGTCTCGCGCTTTTTACACCAATTTTTTCGCTCTTCCCTTCGGCTTCTTTTCGCCTTTCCCCCTATCGTCGCGATACTCGCTCATTCGCTGTTTTTTTTTATCCCCCTCGTTTTTTCTCCAAACTTTTTTCACCGCGCGTTCATCGTTTCGTTCTGAGACTGGTTCTCACCTAATTTTCACGAAATATTGCCCGAGGTGATGAACCGTCGATTCCTCCGAGATGCGAATACACATATATATATATATGTATATATATACTCAAAGATGATTAGCATTTTTATTTATCCGGATATCGCGAGATTACAGTTTACATTCATTCGTAGTATGCATGTGTAGGGTTACACCTACATACACTGTAGGTGCAGTCCGCGAGACAAAGTGTGCAATACGGTCTTGATAATTGTATTTAGATTCTGAGCATATTCGTTGTCGGATCGGTTGATAGATGTATTAAGTATAATACAGGCGGTGAATGCGTGACGGATAAATAACTCGAGCTGCCTAGAAGAAGAGGACGATAGAAATTAGAAAATACCAGGAAGATAGACGGAGGCAGAGAGGGAGAGAGAGAGAGAGAGAGAGAGAGAAAGAAAGAAAGAAAGTGAACGAGAGGGAAAAAGGAGGGAAGAAGAATCGAAAAGAAGAGCGTAAAGGAAAGGAAAAAAACCGGTTCCTCTGGCTACCTTAATATAAACCCATCGTGTTAATATAATGTATGCATGTGGAGTTGAAATGAAAATAAATGTCACAAATGTTGACTACCGGAACTACACGTAATTATATAGGTGCTATATGCGTCGTTTTCATTTCTAACGAAATGGAATTTATAAGAGAAGAGAAACAGAGAACCCGTCATATGAGCTATACCTACAGGTATAGTATAGAGAGACCCTAGAGTTATTCGTTATACCTGAATCTTTATCGATAGAGATATATACGTATACATATGTGTATATATATATATTTACTGGTTTATGCTCTGCTCTGTACTAAGCGCTTTATTAAATACCGACGTCGTCGGGATGATTTTTTTATTATTTACAATAAACTATTGGTATTTCGGTTTGTAGATTTATATCGAACGAACCGTCTTTATTTAATTTACACGCTACTCCTTTATTTTTTATATTCCTTTCGACTTGTATTTAATAATCTCGCATTCGACACCGCGATCCCATCGTATAACACACCTGACTATATGCGTGATTTAATAGCGTCATGGAAAGAAGAGAGGGGAGGAAAAAATATAAGTAAAAGAGCATCAAGAAATAGTGGCAAATACACAACCACTATATATTCGTGGTGACCAATAAAAGGTCGTTGACGCCTTCGTGACGTCACGTATTACATACATACGCACTCGTCTCGGTACGCATACGACTGCATCTATCTATCGCTTGTCCATTGTTTCGTGAACTTGTCAATAACAACACCCTGCAATGCGTTAGTTAGGCATTACTGGACAAATGTGATAATTATACTTTCGCAATTATCGAAAAAGAGAAAGAGAAGGATAGAAGAGCAAAAAAATTCGATAATTTCAATATTGCTGTCCGGTTAAGAAGCAGATAAAAGGGGGAAAAAATAGAAACCGAAGAATGGAAAGCGAATTGCGAAAGTAACAGGATCGAGACAATAACTCGAGGCGCGACTTGCAATTTTTTACGATATAAATATGCTTATATGCGTCTGGGTTAAGAGCTGTGTACCTACCTACAATCGAGATTTCAAATTAATTACCTTTTAATGCCATTTCCTGAAAAGCACATAAAACCGCGGCCTGCAGTCGAGAGCTGTCAGGGAACAAGACTGGAATATAAATTATGCAATATATATATATATATATATATATATATCTACGTATATATAGGTGTACTATCGCGTGTATAGTCGATGTTGATAGGTACCTATACGTACAATCTCTTCAAAGTTGACCACATTCCGAGCGGACACTACAATCGCCGCGTGTTACTTTATTTCGCGTTATTGCACCTCTATCGCATATCCTGCTGCAGCAGGGCAGCATGTCGTATTACAGCCACCTACTATACCTTCCCGAGGTACGTACCTGCGTACACGCTCTATTCGCATTGGCTGTACGCGTGTATGGGTGTGAGTGCAAAAGGTAAATAAATAAATAAATAAATAAATAAATAATAAACTGGCTATCCGTCGCTAAAAATCATTTATCTCTCGTTACGTCGGTGTTCGGGGCTTTCGGCAAGCTTCCCACGGTCCTCGATTATTTCATACCGTTTCATTCGACATCCGGCGAACGGTTAGACTGAACCATCTTCGTAATACACGCAGACCGACACGAGCCTATCTTCTATCTTCTATCCTCGTGCCTGCCCCCCCCCCCCCCCCCCCTCCCGTGGTATACATAAGCAAAAAAGATTTATTAAATGTAACGTTGACGTGCACACGTGTGTGCTTGTGTTCGCTGGATGTACGTGTTTATGAATATCGGGAATATGTAGGTACAGATTATACACCGCGAGAGTATAACAACGCTACAAATCATCATCTGTAACTTCCGGTTAATTTGTAGGATAAATCGATCCGAAAACCAAACCGAGATTTAAACGCGTACATTATATCTATGATAATGTGTAGTACGTGTGCGGCCTGTGTAGCGAAATAAAACATGTCTGTGTGTTTGTTGGTGTGTGTCTGTGTGTTACTCATCTATACGGTACGTATGCATATGCATGTGTCCATGTGACGTGAATTAATTCCTGAGAGATGAGAGAAATGCGCGGGCAACGAACCTAATCCGTGAGCTGGCTGTGTGTAAGCTGCTGCACAGGAACAGCCTTCGTTCCACATATTTCACTATTTCTTTAGTATTTTGATAATTGCCCGTTACTGCCGGGATGCCGGGACGCCGGGATGCTGGGATGCTGGGATGCTGGGATTCTGGACCGCGTGGTGTGTTATTTAAAACTGATTAGAGTAGGTAGGTACCTACGATCGGCGTCGTGTGTGTGTTGTGCAGTACGGACGGACGAATAGAAGGAGATCACCGCGGGAGCAGCTCCGGACGCCGCGTCGGGCGGAGAATTATTTTGTAATTCTTGTTAGCAAAATCGAGGCCAAGAGGCCCCGGAGCAAAACGAACCGTTAGAACAATTTCAGATCCGCAAATTCGAATTTCTGCTACAAGCATTACCCGCGCAAAGAGTTGCGGGCTCGGAGAGAGCGGAAGAGGAGAAGAAGAAAGAGAGAAAGAGAGACAAGCGGCCATTATATTCAACGATTGCGTCATCCGTCGTCAGTTGTACAGATCGTTTCTTGATAAACAATTCATATTCTATTGAGTCCTGGTTCACCAAGGTTGTAAATTAATCGCTTAACGCGGCCTAGTTTGTATATTTTGCTCTTGTTATTACCATACGTTTTACGCTTTGTCCTCTGTCGTCGGTTCATTTTTTCCCCCCTCCTATCGTTGCCTCTCTTTCTCACACTCTCACCACCGGTTAGTAGGTACACGCATACGCGCATAACGTATGCGTTACCTCATGTCGACGGTTTTTTTAAAACTTGGATTTCACGCCGCTGTTTAAGCGGGCTTTTCCATTGCGGCAATGTAACGAACGCGTTGAACCGATCCGGTAAACCGATATTATACCAGGTATTAACCCGCCTGTCAGTTGAAAAATAATCTTTGCAAATGCTCGTTGTTGTAATAATCGATGGAATAAAAGAGGAGTTGAAGAGAGAGAGAGAGGGAAGGAAAAAAATGTAAAAAAAAAAAAGGAAGAAAAGAATCAAATAAACCAGAACAAAGCAATGCCTTCTCTCTCAAGGTGATACGAGCCTCCCGCAGCTGCCCCGCAGCATGATGATGTTTCGAAGATTGAGAAATATGAGAGAAAAGGCCGATACCCTGGGTACTCTAATTCCAGCTTGCCGCGGGATAGGAACAAAAAAATAAATGAGGAAACGAGATGAAACCAAGCATCTTGTACCAGCCACGGTGGCCAAGATGTTACGAGGAATTGTAAGGGAACACCCGAGTTAATTTTGATACGTGTCTTCAGTTTCTACGTATATCATTCGAAGAAATTATAGTCAGTTACGATGAAATCGTTTCCGCTAAGGACTTTGCTTACGACTATAGATCCTGGCATTTTTCTCATTTCTTTATGAATTGAGACTTGGAAAACTTCGAGGAAATTTTTACAATCAATTCCTTGCGTCAATTTTGCATTATGCAACGTGTATGAATATTTTTATCATATATGTACTGATAATTAAAACATCGAAATGTCGATAGAAAAAAGTAATCCTTCTCGAATTCTCGTATTTGGATGATACTTTATTGGATTATTTGAAATGCAATTGCAATTCCTGTACGTCCTGCCGAGTTTCTAGGTTCAAGGATTTTCGCGATCCTTAGTATCGCAGTTTTACTCCGTAACTCGTCTACACGAACAGGAAATATCCCGCGTCTTTATATTCTCCTGGGTTAAATTATTCCCACATTTATAACACGCGTACGTCTGTCCGTCCGCTACGTATGAGATATTGAATGTGTCTGTAAAAAGCAATCGCGTTGTGTTAACGGATGTGACATACATACATACATCGATATATCAATTTTACAGATGAAGAGATAACGGACTCGTGTCTATATAAGCCACATAGCTCCACACAAAGATTCCAAGAATTTGCGACGTTGTAAAATTTGATCGTAATAAAAACACAATCTTTTGACATTTGCATGTACAATAAAGGTATGCCGATAATCAGTAAAACGCAAAAGGATATACAACAAGTAGTCGAGCGTTTTTTCTTCCTCTTCTTCTTTTTGCTTTCCTCGACCGCGGAGAGAGATAATAAGTCTGACAAGACAATATATCACCTATATCTATATATTCTATATATGTATGTATATATGTATATTAAATAGGTACGCATACCCTTTACGTTACGCGAAAAGTGATCGGTAATCTCTTTCCCTCTACATACTCCTATACATCGGTACATATATCTATTCGGTATAACAATGTTGATAATCATGCCATGATTTAACGCGCTGCACTCTGTAAAATTACATAATAATGCAAGCATACCGAAGCTGCAGACACAGACATTGTTCCTATCGAGAGTCTATAAAAATATAGGTAGTGTAGGTACTGGACGAGGAGGAAAGGCTAACAACACGAGTATGCATATATCCTCGGTGCAGGCCTGCGTGAGCGTGTGCGTACGTACGTGCGTGCGTGCGTGTGCACACGCCCTGGACGCTGCACGGCTCGATCGCGATGTCGGGGGTGCCTACTGGATTTGATATACGAGTGCACCAACACACATCAGCGGCCGGGACACGCGCGTGACTCATATTGGAAACCAGTCTTTAATCCAATACCGCAGCGTTCATCGAGTGAATACATATTTTATTGTTAGATGTGCCCGCCCCGCCCCGCCGCGCCGCCTGCCTCCCGGACATTTCGCGTGGCAAATGTGAAATTCACGAGATCTATAGACGCCGAATTGCAGTTGACCGGAATCTCTCTTACAATTAAATAGAACCATCTCCGTGATAATCTGGGCGCAGTTTACTCTGCCTACCTACCTTATAGCTACCTACCGGAAGTAGCCGGCTTAGTTCGCTTCGATCCAGTCATTACTATATATTCGAAACGAACTGTGCCATGCCATAAAAGTTTTCATTACTATTATACACACCCGTTGCTCGTTTGCGATTGTTGCGTTGATTTTTTCGGCAACTCGACATATTTTATCCTCATCAAGTGCTTCGAGGCATATAACGATAATGATTATAGTATGTGTTACACTGTTGATTATTATTTTTTTCTTTCTCTCTCTTTTTTTTTTTTTTCGTCCATTTATTTTGCATTTTTTATTTTTTTATTAATTTATTTACTTTTCTTGTTTGTTTCCTCCTGATTCCTCCATCTTTCGATACGCCCTAAATTCTGATGAGGAAGCGTTAAACAAATTTGTCCTTTTTTTTTCTACACATGTGTAGTTGTAAAGTATAATATATTGCACGAAGTTGGAGTGGAAGTAAAGAAAGCCTGTGTACAAGAGGAGTCAAGGAACGAGAGAAAATTCTTCACTTGAAACTGACGCCACTTTCTCTTACACTGTTACACAAGGTGTACGTACGTACATGTTATATACGTATAGAGGCGTATAAAGCGCAAGAAAGGAATTCTGAACCGCAATCGCGACATATTTGCATTCCAATCTTTTTTTTTTCTCTTCTCCTCCTTCTCCTTCTTCCGCTTCGTTTTGTTTTTTCTTTACTGGTTGTTATTTTTTTTTGTTTTTTTTTTTTTAATCTTCCTCGTTTCTTGCCTCTCTCACTTTTCAAGTATCATCACTCGACGCTCTTGTACAATATAATGTGTGTATGCGTATACACGTGTACATGACACCTCTTCTTTTTTAACGCCGGCCTGCGTTTTCCAAACGGTTTTTTATAACCGCTTATCACGTTATACCGTAATCGATGTTGACACGTATATACACGATTCGCGGTTACCGCCTTTCGATATGGATGAGTAACGTGGACTTTGCGGTGCACAATGGTATGGCCATAATTATACCCGGTTGGTAATAAATCGTCTACCTACGGAATATTAAACTTTTATATACGTCTTCGGTCGATTCGTTTTTACAGCGAATTTCAAGCTTTTATGAATATAAAAAGAAATTCTCTGATTGTGAAATGTTTTTTATGGAAAATTCAACGACGATTCGCGTATTTTATCGCCGATCAATGAACTCCAAGGAAATTATATTTTCAAACGGTCGTATCAATAATTGACGTTGTCACGATTTTATTAGCGATAACATCGACACATCGTGTCATCGAAATTTTTTTTTAAATTTACTGTAAGAAAAGAAATAAAGAAAGATACAAAGCTAAAGAAAAAGCAATCACGTTGTAAAAATAGTCATGAAATACGAGTGTGTCGAATTGACACAAATTTTACTCGAAACCTTTTCCTCCGAGGTTGGAAAAATGTGTTGGCATTAACATATTTCTCATATATACAGGAGAGTACTGGTGTCCGCAGGTATAAGGCATAACGTGAAAGTGTATTCTCGAAACTGATGAACGCCTATAGGAGGAGTATAAAGACGCGCGCGTATAAGATCAATTGCCGCGTAGGGATAGCCGAGGTATAAAGTCCCTTTTAAAGTCCTGTTTCCACGCATTTATCTCTATCTCTGCACGTTTGAAGAGAAAAAGCCTAGACTTGTTCGTTGTTAATAAACTCAGCGAGGGTTATTTGTCAATGAAAAGATCGCTCCGTCTTAACGTCTGACGTCGGTATTATAATACGTATAAGGTAACCGAGGTGCACGCTGTCTAGCCATCTATACATATACTCATATGTGTACACGCATCCTATTCACAGAGGCGATCGCTCCTTCCTTCATTCCGGAAATATGTGAACCAATATTGAATACAATTTGTGTCTCTGTAGAGAAGAAAGGGAGCAGATTTTACTCAAATTTGGAGGAAAAAAGAGACACGTCAAGATTTTTGTTTAAAAAAAAAAAAACAATACCTGTGTAAACTATACTATTTACTACAAATGTTTCTGTGGTAAATTCTTAATTTTACGAAGTATATGTATATATTATGAAAAAACCTGAGGTGTCTCTCTTTTACTGTGTTTTTCTAGTAAATCATATCTTTATCTCTCTCTCTCTCTCTCTCTGCGTGTGTCTGTGAAAAATTTTGGCCCGCGTTTTAATCGAAAGTAGTATACGTGAGTCGATAATATAATGATTCGTCGAGGTTCAGGCTCGAGCAGCTCGTATAAACGGCCGGAACGGCGAATGCAGATGAGATTCCGTTGTAGGTAGAGAGGAGGAAATTGAAACTTGCATAACTGCAGCTATCCGCAAACAATATGTATAACCTACCTTCAAACATACAGACATACCTGCATAATATATGTATATGTAGGTATAAGTACGTTCGGCGAAATATGCCGGCGATAACCGGCGGTCATGGCGCAGTGCTGCCGCAACTCAGGACCACACATTAAATAATTCATGTAATTACAATACGCGAACGAACGCCATGCCGCCGCTGCAGCCTGAGACTGCACTTCCATCCGCCCACGCGGATCTCTAAGTCCGCAATGTAACGAGGCTAGAGTGCGTTACGTGCGTCAGGCTATTATACATAACGCATTATGTTATGACAAAAAAAAAAGATAACTATACCAGCCTCTATATCCCGGGCCGACCACATTCCATGGTGGTCGAGAGTCCTGGTCAATGCAACAGGCGCCTGCCGTGCGTTACACGTACGGGCGCACGCTTACACGACTTGGTTCCTCCGTGTTCGTGCAGTGTTCACGCGTTCGTCGGGCACGTGCGTCGATCCACCCGTTTGCTGCCCGAGATGATGCCGCCTCTCAACCCCTAAGACCCGTTTATTTCCTTTTTTCTCCGTGCCAAGACGTCTTCGGATGTCTTCGGGCCCGTTTTGTTGCCCATCGTTGTGACATAGATTTTGTCATTTTTATTTTCTTTCGTAATACAGTATAAACAATTGAATCAGAAATCTGTCAAGCATTTTAGTATTTTATTATACTCGTATGTAATGTTTTTTCAACTTTAAGCAATTTCTGTTACAGAAAATTGTACAAACGTTCCTTTGATCCCATATACATGAATTAATTATCTGTCAAAAAGTGTATAATATTAATATTGCAAATGCAAATTGTATTTTATCGTTTAAATATTATCACTCTGTTCGTTCTTTATTTATTTTCATTAGACTTCGTTAAAGTTTCCCTGATAATCACTTAACTTTTGGTTACACGTAGACTAGATCTGTCGATGTTGTTAATAACGGCGTAGATACTTTATATTAGAAAATTGTTTTAACGATATCATCAAAGTTCAATTTCAAAAAAAAAAAAGAAAGAAACCACTTTTGGGGAAAGACAATTCTACACCTGGTGCTCTGAAGAGAGATTTTTAGAGAGAGAGCACATCTCCGGGAAAACAGGTGGATCCGTGTAAAGACGGACACCACGTGATCCACACTGTAAGTCAATTACACGTAGAACTGAGTACTGGTTTCGATTTGAAGTGGGTATACGTGTATCATTACATCGTAACTAGCGGTCCAAAACAAAAGAAGCGAGTCTTTTTTTCTTTCTTTTTCAAATATACACTGTAATTCCACATTAATAATTGTAGTGATAACCGTGATTGTCCAAGTAGATGTTTGTTATAAGAGTAATCTTCTTGTTACGCACTTGAATTGTCTGTTTCTTGAATATTTCTCACCGTTTTTTCGCATACATGTATTAGAAATTCTTCGACTTATATAATTCCTATCGACTTTGTCAGATATTATTTTTGTTGTATAACCATCAGATCCGTATAGTAATCTGGGATTGAATTTCAAAAAAATTTTCACCATTTACAATTCGATCATTTTAACCAGATCCACGGAGAATCAGATAAAGCGCTATTCCGACATCAGATTCCGGTTAGCTTGCATAGAATCGCAACAGCCTCCGTAAATCTTTTCCATAAAACTTCTCGCGTCCAGTCTGATGATACGGCATCAGTATAATCGCAGGTAAATCTCGGATGTATTACCCGCATTGCTGTTATAATTTTGAAATTTATGTCGGTATAATGCAGATTTAGGTAGGTATGCCAGGGAGAGAAAAAAAAAGAAACGAGTTGAGAAAAAATTTCGCATCCGCGGCAGCAGCAGCAGCATCCATCGGCTTAAATATAGTAGATTTGAATCTCGAGTCGCGCATAATATTTCGGAGCGGTTATAATACGCTGGCTGCACTCCAGACAGCGGTACACAGCCCAGGGTACATGCATCGGGGGATAAAGTTATTGTTCCGTATGCATATAGAAAAGTGTGTATACATACGTATATGAGAAGAAAGAATCGGAGGAATAAGAAAAAAGTAAGGGGACTAGTCGGGCCTGCGTTTCGCCGGATTTCGGGGAAGAGAGACGCCGGAGGATGCCAAAGGCGGTTCGTCGACCCTGTCGCAGGAAGATTTTTCGTCGGGACACATTAGACGACAAGAAAAGAGAGACGCAGGGAGGGAGGGAGAGAGAATGAGAGAGCGAACGAGAGGCGGAGGGGAAGGACGGTGCGCGAGGCGCTGCCCGCACAGAAATATGACATTCGTAAACAAAAACACCGTAAAATCGGAGATGCGGAAACGCGGCTGGGACCCCGAGATCTACGCGCAGGCGGCGCATGCGGCGCACGCATAAGAAGAAGGCGAGCAAAGCAGCAACCAACCCTTTTCTATCAGCGCGCGCAGCGCTCGGCAGCATCGGCCTCGGAAAGCCTTGAGCCCTGCACACCCGAAACACCTTGGAAGTAGTCCTGCCTGCCCCACGCCGGTTAAAAATATTCTTTGGTGAAGTTTTTTCGATATACCTTTTTTATTTCCATATCTTGACTCTTCCCTTTTCTCAATCCTTTTTCCCTGTCGTTATCTCTCTTGCGCACTTCTGCCTCTTCTTCTTCCTCAACTCTCACGAAGAAGACGATGAAGAAGCAGAAGCAGAAGAAGAAGAAGAAGAAGAAAAAGAAGGAGATAGCGCGCCTCGCCGCACCATATGGCCGTGGGGAGATAAAAAAATTAATATTTCTACAAGAAGGGCTGAGACTAGTAGAGTCTCGTGGTATTTTTAAACCCCGGTACAGTTGCACGGCTGTAGGTACCTACCCGCGTTCTCTCTGTTATAACAGTTTTGCCCCACCGCAGTTCAATTGCAGCTTCGAGTTTTACTCTTGGTAGGTACGCGTCTGTGTAAAATACCTGTTCCCCGCTCGTACGAAACAAATTTATCGACTTTTTCGAGTCGAGACGCGATAGAAATGTGATTGAAGTCAGTAAGGTTACTGTAACGATGCATGTTCGTAAAAAAACTTTACTTCGCGCCATCGGAATTGTTTGAAATTAAATAAATCATACTGAACCAAACGTAAAAGCCAATTGCTTGAATGGCATTCTAAAATTGAATACTGATGAATTTTTTTCTGATGTTTTGTGACGTTGACGTTACTTACTTCAACCTCGTCGTTAGAAACCGTCTGTTCGCCGTAGAGAAAAGACAGTCACGAATCTTCGAAGTCCGTTTCAAAAACGCTTGTATCGAAAATTGTTAATTTTCATACTTTTATATTTCACAGCTTCTTCTAATTTCGATTTCTTGATACTAGTACTGAACATCGCCTCGAAAGACATTCACATACAATTCGGTTTTGAATAAAAGAAGACTCGCAATAATGGGTCGTTATAATACCAGCTGTGATCACCGCGCGGTGAAAGGTGGAGTTTTTTATTCCTCAAACAAAGCGTGTATTTCTCTTTTCTCGTTTACCGTGAAAATTTTATCGCCTAGTGTAACGTACTGGTAAGTGTCTTCTGCGATGTGTGTAGAAGACAGATAACGACGTATCTCTTCGTACCGCACTGTAGTTGGGTTCCGGTGGAAGAGCTACGACCCACGTTGCTGCGCACAACGAGCCTGCAAAGTTGAAATTGAGTTGAGGAAGCACCGCTTACCGGGTGTTTGTCTCCTCTTACCACTGTCGTTATTATCGCCCATTTCCCGTTCTCCGAGAATTTCGGAGGAAGACGGATTAACCCTCGGGATTCCACCCCGTCGGCGTGGTAATATCCCGTCCCCAGGTAAAGGGCGCATGGGCGAGCACGCATCGCTGCTACCTGAAAATCCGGAAACCAAGATTTGATTTCCTTCCCCCTCGGGCCCAAGGAATGGCTAGACTGTGGGGCTGCTCTCCCTGCATGCTGGGACACGGGGTCCTTCTCTCTCAGATATCCCGTCTTCTCAGGCTCGTCGCTCATTTTTTACGGGAATCATTTTTCCTTTAATGGACGTTTTCTCACAGGGGATGAGGATCCGGCATCCCCCTGCATCGCAGATTGGGATCGGTAGGGAAACCCTTTCATACCGCCTTATTCGATCGAACCTTAGCGGGATATTTTATATTTACACCTCCAAGTGTGTGCGTGCTGTCTATATTCACGTACCTGACGAATTTCCACGATTTAGAGACTAATTTGATCGGCCAACGATTTTTTTATTCACTCATACTTCACAATTTTCAATACCTGGAGTTCAAAATTCTCTCACCAAATATTCTTTGTACTAAATTTCAATGAAATTCTATATTATCCTGTAATATGCGATGGTGGTCAGTATGACTGGAAAGAATTCTGTCGAAAGTTTGAAACTTAGAATCTTGCAATTGGATTTCTTTTTCGTTGATCACAATATTGTATTATACAATGATTGTTCTATTATGATGGTAATATATTAATAACACATACATCATATTCATGTTTTATCATATTACATGTTCTTACGAAAAATGGGATAGGATAGATTTTTTAAAATCATTTAGGCCTGCAGACATGTTCGCAGCGTTATGTATGCACATAGCCATAATTGCAGGTTTTAGATATTGCGCGTAGTTGTATATAGCATGTGAAATACGCACGTAGGTACATGCATGTATGTACATATATCATCACGTCGTACGGTACGCCCTGAGTTAATAGGCTACCTTGTGTAAGGGGATATTTTATTGCTGCTAAAGAGACTTTTTAGGAAAATCGTAACGGGTTTTCAAGCCGAGCCTACAGCAGCAGTGGCAGCAACAGCACTCCTCGTCTCGCTTTTGTTCAGCTTTTCATTCCCTCATAACCCTTTCGGAAGTTGAGGATCTTTCCCCGCGGTAACCCTTCCACTCGTTCCCTGCGTGCCCTCCACTTTCCCACATTCTACTTTCGCCCGATTTTTTCCGTGTGTAAGTGCCTCGATTAGAATTCAAACAACGACGAAAGAAAGAAGAATGGAAGGAGAAAAGTGGGGTTAAATACTTGACGAAAAAACGTTGATTTCTTTGCCCGGAAACCGATTGCTGTACCAAATGTTCCTTCTCTTTTAAATTTTTCCATTTATTAAACGTTTTCACGAGACTTTGTGAAAACTACAAGACTACAACAACATTGCGCGAAGATTCATTATCTCGCATTTATTTTTAACAAAAATTTCACACGTGCATGTGATTTTTCATCCGTGGCATTCGACTGGCGATTAGAAGTAAAAAATGATAAAACTAAAGTAGAACCAACATTCTGTGAAAAGTAGGGGAAAACCGTCTCGGTTCCCGCGGCATAGCGGTACCAAAATATTCCAACAACGGCTTGAGACAACCCTTTCAAAAAATGAAGAAGCCCTTCTCGCCACCAAACGGGGCGCGCTCATGGTGTCAGCCAGATATTCGAGTAGCTCTGCAGCGAGTAGAGGATGATGCTCGCATATGGAAAGAAGAGAAGAACGAGAAGGATGAGGATGAGGAGGAGAGGAGAGGAGGAGGAGGAGGAGGAAGAATCTTTGGTGGGTTGCGAGAGATATATGAATTGGAGTACCGCGGCACGTGAAAGGGTGCACACGAATACCGAAAAAAGACAAGACCGGCAACCTAACCCCCCTCCTCCCCCTCCCCATAACTTGGCTATTATTGCATTACGCCGCAGATTTTTTTTTTTATTCGCTATTAAAATTCACTCATTGTGTACCGGATTTCGATTCGCGTAAGCGTGTGTGTGAAAAAACAAATTCGCAATTTTACTCCGTAGATATGCGATGTGTATTAGATGTAATATATATGTACAGGTATAACGCATCGTGTGTACAGCTTACTTTTGAATCTAGAACAGCACGGTACGCAGTCGTAGTGCCGAAGTTTGAAAGGATATAATTAAGCCACATGATAAATTTCACCGGGCTTTTCAACAATCATTGTTCAACGGTACACGTATGGCTGTGTAGTATGCATTAAGGTACGCGCACGTGGACGAATGTAAGGCGCGGCTTGGAGATGAAAGGTTTTTTGATTTTCGAACGAATTCTATTTCAACGCGCGTAGTGCGATACGATATGGGTTTCACAGGTCTCGGCGCATCGCGATTTGCCCCAGGGGTATATATGCATAACTATTTTGTATCACGATGTAGTTTTGTTATTAAAATATAACTACGTACTTATCACGGCTGACGATCAATTTTATTACGACTAGAAAGTCTGTTTTTCTCTCTCTCTCTCACCCTATTTCGTTGAATGGTAATACTTTTACATGTATATCATCGTTTTGCGAGTCTTGTTTAATCGCGAAAAACCATGAAAGATTAGAATATTCGTAATTATGAAAATATTAGGAGGATCAAAAATTTTTAGTCTAATCGAGGCAATTGTTATAAGCCGGGATGTCTTAGTATTATATATTTGATGTTTCTTCCTCCTTTCGTAAAGCGTTGACGGGTATTTACATCTGTGTTTATTTACGGTAAGAATGGTAGGTACGTTTTACGCGATGCTTTCTTAGACTGTGGGATCGTTTATAACGCGTAAGGCGAAGGAGCAGCAGCAGCATCAGCAGCTTAGCAGCCGGCAGTGGGCAGCAGCCTCGGGATAATACGTGGATGGATGCCTACAATATGCAACTGCGGTTTGAGGGGGGTAATTGTAACAACAATCGCTTCCCTATGCAGATCAAGAAAATACTCGACTATTCTTTACCGCGTAATTCTAGCACTTGAGCTTCGCCATTTAGTATCGCCTCGGTACCTACATGCGCGCATTTCACCGTAAGATAAGCCCAAGTCTTCACATTTTACGGTTATGAACGATGAATTTTTTACCTACTGCAGACGCGGTTCAACTCACGGTTTAAATTTTCTATTGCCGCAAATTCACGCAAATAGAATTTTACTCTTATGACCCGTTTACTTCAGGTTTTTACTTCCCTCTCTAAGAGGAGGTACGTTCTTGCTACATAAATATATATATATATATATATATATACGAGCGTCTAGTTTCCACTGGCAAAATCTTTAAATCCGTGTTCTTTAACGTGTACAATTATTAGGATTATGCACTTTTTATACGATCAAGACATTCAAGTTTCTGGTAGATCATATATTACAGTAATCAAATTATCGTTTGTACCAGATTGAACGGACGAACTACTTTTATTAACAAGTAGAAATGGGAAAATGGTATGAAAAATACATGTTTTTAATTAATATGTGCATGCAGTAGTTTTACGCGGTTCAAACGCAGTTTGAGATTTTAAATATTTACGAGTAAAATTTCTTCGGGTTATTTGAAGGGAGAGTGCATAATACCTTCTCGTAAAGCCTGCAGTTGAAAGAACTGTACTTCCCCGAGGTATTTGAACCTCATTACCTGCAGGTTAGCGTTTAAAATTTGCGTACGGTGTGGGATTTTTTTTTTTTGTTTTTTTCTTAAACTGCTGAGTCGAGAGTAATTCATGTAAGTTATAATCATGAAAACGTCCAGGGAAATTCATTTCGAAGAAGATTGATTGGCCAAAAATCGATACCTTCGTTAATTCTATCAGGAGATGATCGCAGATTGGGTATTCATCAAACTAATTTATTCGTAAGCCATGCAAAGATATCTAAAATAAAAAACAGTTGAATTGTGAACAAAAGCTTGATTTATATCGATGATTCATTTCAAACCGTTACAAGTTGGTTAAAGATCTATAGTTGAAAAATTGTTCGATTTGCATCTACGATAACTCGTTTTATTCAGAAGATTATTTTTTTCAAAGTCGGAAAGAGAATTTCCTTTTTTATTAGCAGTCGATTCGAAGTTACGATCTGTTGATCATAATCAATATCCGTGTAATGTTGTGAAATTGATTATTTAACGGCTATAAAATATTTCATTTGTTATAGTCACTTGAAAGTTATAAGTAATAAAATAGTTGTCATTAAAATAACTGTTTATATATGTATTATTAACCCCTGAGAGGTACGCGTGATTTTTACTACGCTTGACTGACGCGAAAGGCGACGGCGACCTTTAACTAAGAATTATGACGCTTGTAATGATCGTAGAGTTTTTTTTTTGTTATTAAATAAAGTGCTTGGTTGGTATTTTGCGAAATGGAACTTGTTTTTTAAATCATCTTATTGTTTATTGGCAATAGAAAAGCCTTGAATCAACAAAAGTTGATATTTTTTTGTTTTTTTTTTTGCTTAGTTTTATATTATTGATGCTATTGAAGGTCTTGAGTTGAAAACTTGAGGCTTTATAGTAAAAAATGTGCTCTTTCACGTGGCATCGTTGGTTCTTAATTATTTAAAAATCTTCGATTATTCCACGTCGGATGAATTTGGATCACAGGACTTTCCTCAGGATCGGTGAAATATGAATGCTTAGGTTGTTTTAAATATGGTAAACAAAAAAATGCAGGTCAAAAAATACTTTTTATTCGAAAACTGCTGTACATTGTTTTTTGCTATTTGGTGGTCTTACATATGGTACAAAAATGGATAACGTATAAGAGGGAATCATATTATGTCACTTTCGTCTCGCTTATCAGGTAAAAAAAAAGTGAACATTTCGGTCGATTCCGGGATAAAATAAATTTTGTATAATCTTACGCCTTGTGTAATTTTTACACGAAGAATTTTGGATGACCCGTTTTGGGTCAGTGTAGGTACTTCTTACAGCTGTAAGACATCATTTTATTTTGTATACTTCAGAATATAATCTTCGATGATGGTCAAGGGTAGAAACAGTCGAAAGACCGTGCAGTAAGCACAACTGGAAATTTCCTTCGGTGTGAATTTGTAGAAAAAAAGTCTTCTGAACCAAATCAGCCATTGCTGTAGAATAAAATCAAAAAACACTGCTGTTGTTGAATAATTGTATTTACAATCTGGAAGGAAGCATCGATATCCACGGTTTCGATAACAATTTCATTGATTTCACTGATGAACGTGGCTTTCACTTATTAAATTATACATTTTTTGTGTCTCACATACACGAGTATCGACAAAAAAATGTAAAAAATATTTCACTACATCGAAATAAATGAATATACAACATTGTTATTGACGGTTTCTGTCCTGTTTACATTTACAGTCAGAAATTTCGCACGTAAATTGGGCCGGATTTTGAAAAGTGGGCGGTGAGTAAAGCAAGCTAAATATAACCGATGCATCGATTAAACGAGTCGAAAAAACTAATCGATTACGACACGATTAAATCGGTAAAAATTAATCGATCAATCAATTCTTTCGTATTCTTTTGAAACGGTGCATTTGAAACCAAAATTTCATAAATTTCAGCACCTATTCGTAATGGTGGAAAAGTTTTCTGATAATTTGCAGTTCGATTAAAAATAATTTACAATTTCAGGTAAAAACATTCATTTATCTCTCACTAATTACATTAAGTAGGTTTACTTTGCAAGTAAGAGAATGATAATAATAATAATTGATACTCTAATCACATATGTAAATTGATACCGTATCGCGTCGTTTATGGGAGTAAAATCGAAAGATCGATTGTGGGTTAAAAAAATAATAGAGTGTAAAAAGTAATCGTTCATTCTCGATTAATGTTGAAAAAACATTTCCATTTCACCACACCTGCACGTAAAGTAAAACTTTCGGCCTCTCGTATAAACGGGAAGTTGTAAAAAGGTTATCCTAAACTGCGTTCTTGCCACCCTCACCTTCGTCTCGGGTGTGAATCTTGGACGCAGTGTGAAATAGCCTACTTTCCCTCCATGTATGCGTAATACACTATTTAATCAAAAATCGATTATATTCCTCCATTCTTAGACACCCGGCAAGAAGCATATCTACGCACGTGGGTATCGCTCCTCGTCTGGCGCGCACGGTGTCAGCCTTTCGCGGAGGGTCGTCACGGCGTCGTCGTCGTCGTCGTCGTCGTTGTCGTTGTCGTTGTCGTTGTCGTCGTCGACGAATCTCGAAGAGGGGCGCAGGCGGTGCCGCAAAAGTGCGACGGAGAGCGTCGCGGAGTCTCGCGGTAGGCGGGAAGGCGGGAAGGCGGGAAGGCGGGAAGGCGTGAGGCGGGGAGGCGGGAAGGGAGAGGAACCGTCGCGCCGCTCGCTCCGCGCCACCCTTTCGTCCAAGTTCGCTTCGACGGTGGTGGGGTTCAGTCATCTCGCGCCAGCCGAACCACGCGCACTCGAATCCCACCTTTGAGCGGCGAGAATTGGATCCTGCGAGGAGAGCGAGCCTTGCGGGTTGTCGAGAGCGAGACTTTTCCTCAACCTGCCGGACGCCACGGCACGCCGCATCGCATCGCGAGGAAAAATTATCACCGAGTTTTTCCCTCCATCCATTTTACCCGGCTTCGGTTTTTCCCCAAAAAAAAAAAAAAAGTAATTTTTTTTTTCTGCTTTCCATTTTCTATTCTCGCTTCTCCCTGTCCTCCCCCCCCCCTACCCTCTCTCTCATTCGGTCGTTTGTTCTTATACCTACTTTATTACGTTCGTTCGATCGACAGTCGCGTTACGGTTACCTGTAAGGTGTACGACGATTGGAACACCTTGGCTATCCTGGCTTCCGGAGGAGGAGGAGGAGGAGGCGCCCCTGAGAAGATATCGCAGCGAAATATTAACTTTTGGAGTGACGGACACTGCACGTTGAGGTGCGGAGGGTGGTTTTAAAGAAAAAAACAAAAAGAAGAGAGAGAGAAAAATAGAGAGAACCATGGAACGTACAACCATGTCGATGCGAATGAAGATTAGCGAGCCGATAAAATGGAACGGGGAGTAAGAAGGGAGCTTCTCCTCCACCCCGCAACCTACCCCCCTCCCCCCTTGCTTTCCCACCCGCCGCAAAAAAAAAACCTTTAGCCATTGTTGCGTTGTTTATGGTGTACATGCAGTGTGTGTGTGCGTGAATTTGATCCAACAGTGTCCGTAATCGTAATCGTAATCCTAATCGGTGATGCGACGCTGCGCGTGTTATTGACAGTTTACCGATCAGTGAGGGGTGTTGGAAAGAACAGAAGGAAAGAAGAGAGACGAAGAAGAGAAAAGAGATTGACGAAGAAATGGTGCGAAATCGGTCGAACGATCGCCACTGACAATATAATAACATAGTAGCGTGGAATCGTGTGTTAACGAATATTCGTCAATCAAAGAGTGTGGAAAGCAGCTGGAAGAAGAGATAATATAAATAGTTTAATTTATACCCAAAGTTGATTGATTGTCGCTGAATTAATATTTATATTGTTGTTGTTTAATGGTGACGATGATAATTAACGTGTGGACCTGCCGACGGAGGAACGAGAGATTTTAATCTTTTATCAAGGTAAAGAAAGAATCGGTATACATAACGATGATATTATCTGATCCTCCTCACCCCCCCCCCCCGCCCCGCCCGCGTTTCTCTCTTCGTTTTTCCAGTTCACCAAATTCTTACGCGATGACGTTTTACGTTATACGTAGTACCTGTAAAAAGAGCTGCGACGGATCTTTCAGTCGTAATAAAAGGCAATCGACCCTTCGCCGTATGTACTTTAACTAAGAACGGGGAATTCGTGAAGGAGATCGAGGGCATCATCTCGAAATTAATCGTCGTGAACCTCCTCGTAGTTTCGATCCGTCCTCGCCGCGTCAGGCAACAGACGTATAATATTATTTGAGACATCTTGAAATCCGAATCTTTATTGCCCGGCCGACTAGGCTCGTCCTTTATCTCGTCGCCGGTTGTTGTTTTTCTCATCCTCTTCGTCCTCCCTCCACGTCTATTCCTTAGGGAAGTAAGGCGAGGACCTCCCCCCCGTTTGGCCGTTAAAAATCTTTAATGTCTAAATTTTAACTTTTAATTGTTTCCGTCTCACACCGAGGCGCCGTCCGAGAAATTCCGGAATGACCAATAAAGTGGTAAAAAGAATAATGAAAAATGTCGAATAGTTGTTTCCCGAGGCTTTAAGTTCGGGATACCCTCCATCCCCGGCAGCGCGACGCCTGAAAAACCAACAATCTGATAAATCGTTATGGGTCCTTCGGGATACGGACCGACTATTCGATCCTTCCAAGCTTTCTTCGGCTCTTACCTCCGTAACCGGATGATGACGAGTCGTTCTAAATCACCGAGTTGCTTTTTCGCTCTTTCGACCATTCTCCCTTTTTCTCTCTCTCTCTCTCTCAATCTCTTTCTCTTATACAAACATACATACATGGCGAGGATTTTTTTGATTTTTTTTGCCAAGGAAAGTAGGAAAATTGCGATACCTACAGCGAAAAGGACACCCTTCCTACACATTTCGATCGCACCTACCTCGCTTCTTTTCTGCTTCCATTTACTCGCGTGTAGGTAAATAAATACTCTCGCGGCACACGCACGTGGTTCTCTCGCGATTACGTCATCGTTCGTCCTAAGGCGCGTTAAAGAGCCGGGCTCTCTGCTCCTTTGATGCGGATGGGAATAAAGGATGAGAAAACAACGAGCTAGCAATCGGACACACTTTCGTACGATCTAACCAAGGAAGTAGAAGAAGAAGAGAGATTACAATTCGAATATTATTTAGCGAAAATTGCAGTAATCGATTTGATTTGGATACTTTTGCTTGAACCAAGTTGGATAGTTTTGCTTCGGTCGACGAGTCGAGTAACGAACGAGGCTGAAGTGTCAGTAACGTGTTAGCACGATGAAATATCTGAGAAAAATCATTATTGCGCAATTTTCGAGGAGTCTACTTTGCAAAATATGATGAGTATATTTTCATTATCACGATATGCTAAAGTTGCGAAGCAACGATTTTCCCTCAACTCGAGAATCGCGGCAGAGTAACTTGCAACCAACTTCGGCGCGTGCCTCGAGTTTTCGTTCTTTTTCTCTTCGGCGAACGTCGATCGGCTTTCCTTAAAGAGTTTTTGTCCTGTTTACCTCCTTTTTTTCTTCCGCCTCTCTTTTCTTATCGTCGTAAATTATAGTAACGCGAGTGGTGGTTGTGTGTATCCTACGCACCGCCATCCACGCGGCACCGGGTCGCAAAGTGTTACTACACACGTGTAGTTATAACCCAGTAACTAGTGCGGGTTTGTCGAGATTAAAATTCTCCTCGATTTACAAGACAGGTAGCAACAGGGTCTAGTTGTTCAACCTCTGCAAGCACGGCACTCCTTGATCTCGCTTGCAAACGTGATATTTCTAACAATATTTGATTTCACAAATCCCACCTTATTGTACCTACCAGGCCCGATCCACCTACGTGGCTTCCTTTTACGAACGCAAATTTAACAGTCTTTTATCTCCGTTGTTATCATCGTCGTTTGCTTGCTCATCTCCGAAGTTGTGCAGGCACCCGACGTCTTTTACCCCCCGTTTATTATTCTTCATACGCTTATTTATTAGGTTATACCTACAATAATTATTCGCCGTTTGAATTCTATTTTCTTTAACTCTTATCCGCGTACAAAAAATTCCACCCTACGATCCTCTCAATTGCTGCAAATTGCACGTTTTTTTTGTTTTTTTTTTTCATTCTTTCATTCACGAATGGCTGGTCGGTCTTGATTCTTCATCTTTGTCTTCTCGTTGATACGTCTCTACATAATAAAATACATAAGCGCGAGTGACTCTACCTCCTAGGAGGCAGCGAAAGGAGTATAGTAGTAATAAAAGGTTTAAAAGTTTTTAATACTTTCAGTTGTTGTTTTTATGGCGACTGGCATTTGTCCGCAGTCCGTGTGCCCGTGTGTTTACGTTTTATTATTTTTTATTTTCACTGTTTTATCCTTCCTTTTCTTTTCTTTTTTTTTTTTCTAAATTTTATTTTCTTTTTATATTTTCTTACCTTCTTTCTTTATATCCTTTATTTTATTTTCATTACTTTCTTCTCTCCTTATTCCCCTATCGTCGAGACTTGTGAGCTACCATTGCTCCTCGTTCACGGAGGCCTAAGAAGGAAAGAGAGAGAGAGAGAGAGAGAGAGATAGATAGAAGACGGCAAGCAGCAGCAGCCCTCTTCTCCTGATGTACGACTTGGCTTACAGCGTGAAAAAAATCCCATAAACCAGTAAAAAAAGCATCAGGATATAATATCGCCAAAGGAATTCTTCTCCTTCTTCTTCTTCTTTTTCTTCTTATATATCCCTCCCCCTCTCCCCAGCAGACACAAACACCCAGAGCGACACACACGAGAGCTCAATAGGCGCCCGCTTACCTGTCCACGAATTTATATACGCGTGTATGTGCGTATATATTATATATATATATATATTATATATTATATTATATGGGTATATATACCTGCTGCGCACTTCACCGTAACACAAACGCGGATTTATAACGTGGCATGATCGTGACGAACCCTTAAGGGACGAAGCGTGCGCTTTCGAACGGGATAGAAAATTTGAATGCGCATGACGCATCCGTGCCCGCGTGTTAATGCGTACATATGTATGCACATACGTGCGTAATGTGTACCGTGGCGGACACCCACACGCGGATATAACATCCGAAGTGACGGAGAGCGGAGGAGAGGAGAGGAGAGGAGTAGACTGAACCCGTGAATTAAAAAGCGAAGACACGAGAATGTCAAATGACAAATGACGAACACATGTGCGTGCCTCGTCTATTCTTTACGCCTTTGGGGATCCCTGTAGCGTATTATATGCGTATGAATATCTGTATATCTATGTATATCTATGCATTGTACATCAGGACCTATGACATGGGCAATATGCCGCGCAAAGAGTTGGCAGGAAACTTTGTCTCTCATCTTTTTCCAATTTTCATCTTTCTTTTTCAACCTTTTTGTGCGGAAATTGAACTAACGATTTATTATCAATCGCGTACCTACGATAATTTGTTGTAGAGGATTTTTTTACACATATTTATTTATATCGAACAGAGGAGAGATACGTGAGAGAGCTTTTTCTTTCACATGTTGTTTTTTGGTTGTTTTTTACTAGCTCGGTTTGCTTAAAAAAATTAATTTTATAATCAATATGAAAAATTACACGTGACATCGACTTCTAGTTGCAAGTACTTGAAAAATGCAATTCCAACTCTGTCAGGCCAAGCAATCGTGTAAAGAACTTGTCAACTTGTGGATTTTTACAAATACTTTTCAAAGAGATGGAAGAAAAATTGTGACAAATGTAGAAAAGTATACACAGATCTAGTCCATCCATCGATGAAGTATCGAGAAACGATATTGTTCCACATACGTTATTAAAAACCACCCCGCAGAGACGAGGATCTCGTGATATGTACAAACAGAGTGCCTGTGCATATGCCGATGTATATACGGTTTATTTTTTATCCATAATATTATTTTTTCCCTTTCCCCCTGCCCGCAGGATTCTCCTTCAATTTAAAGGAGTGACTTTGCTCTTCTCTTGCATATATACGCAAGAATATCTCCTCTACCCCCGGGTTCCCAGGGTTAGAGAGAGACGGAAGGAGAGAAAGAGAGAGAAGAATCATCTTCTTGATTCTTCCACACCGACTCTGGATCGAGCGGGTCAGTACCGACATCCAGACGCGAGTAAGCCCTTCTCGTAGTGGAGGAGGGGGAGGAGGAGGAGGAGGCAAAAGCCCTTTCCTTGACATAGGGAAGAAGTAGAGGGGAAGGAGAAGGAGAAGGAAAAGGAGATGGAGAAACAAAATAAGATCGTTCGAAATGCCCCGACTACTATTCGTTAGGCTTAACGACAACGACCGGTTATTAAGCCTCGATAATTATCGATTTTAATTATCAACGTGAATTGCTATAAACTACTGCTCCCCGCGTTCAGAGCCGAGTTATAGGCACTCGTCTCTAAATCGTCGTTGGTCGTTCTCCTCGTACAAAACGTTGTTATACCCACCTCGGCTGCTCCTATTATTTGACCCCCTCCCTCCCCCGCCACTACCTCTTCTTCTTCTTCTTCTTCTTCGCCATACGATACGCGTTCCGAATCGATTAAAACAAAGAGGAAGAGAGAGAGAGAGAGAGGAAAAAAGACAATGGAAATAGTCGAGATAAATGAGTGATAAAAAAAATCATCGCGGAAAGAACAATTAAACTACCGCCACTGCAAACTCGCCGGTAGTTCTCATCACGCGCAGCGGTATCGCCCACCAGAGCATACATATACGTATACCGTGTATATGTAAAATAGACAATGTATGTTTTATTTAACACTTTGCTTCCTTGTCCGCAGTTATCTATTCTGTGTTTTTTATTTTTGGAATTTATTTTGTTTGTTTTAGTTTTCTTTTACTTTTACCACTTTTCACACATCGACGCGGGTCCTTTTATTTTAGATCACGGTTTTAAAAAATTTATCCGCCGATCATGCGTATTTCAAGCCATACTTAACACCTCAGTAATTCATCATCGTACCGCCCGGTATATATACGACAAATATAATTTATATGCTGGAACTAAACAACTGTATCACTTTGAACCTCAAAAGATGTATACGCCGACGCCGACAACGACTCGTTGGTCGTCACGCCAGCATCCCCCATTTCCTGCTGCAGGACCCTTCTTTTCGTGTTGACCGACGAAATTGTGTGAATACCGTGCACCCGCGCGTTTCCCTCCCTTCCTCCTGCCCCCATATTCTTTAGTTTTTCTTTTTTTCTCTTCACTTTTATCATCCGGTATTCTGTTCTACTCGCGCAATTTTTCTTACTTTCGTCTTCGAAATCGGACTCGTTCATTTCGAGATTTTTTTTCAATGATTCAAAAGCTTGGAATTTTAAATGAAGTTGGGGGAGGGAGGAAAAGAAAATTGAAGATCGGTTTCCTAGATTTAAATTTTATTTAATATTACGCACATGATTTCAGACTCTTGCTTTCCGGTGTCGATTAAAAATAAAACTTTCATCGACATTCGTCGCGTTGTACTTTATATATATAATATATGTTGGACTAATAAACTGTACATACCTACGTATTATTTGCAAATTTGATCACATTCCATTAATTTATACACTTACATGCGGTTATATATGTGTATATATACATATATGCGATTCAATATCGGTGCGTGCCCATACATATATCATTATAATGTCCGTCAAGCAAAGAGGAGGAAGGAGTTCAGCGACCCCGGGGTGTAACTGATTGTTTTTTTTTTTTTTTTTTTTTTTTTCTTTTTTCATTTCGTTAATTAATAATTATTTTGTTTCCATTCGCTTCGATTCTCGTCATTTTCGCTGCATTATTTTCTTCCGTTTGTCGCCCGCCCGCGACTTTTTTTTTCCCTTCCCTAACAAGTAGCGTATATTTGTAATTTGATTATTTGACAAAAGTTATGTACATACGTATCACGTGGATGTGTATACATATATACAGACACACGTACGGTGTCGCGGGTACATTGAAATCGGGATCAGGGTCGAGCAGAACTGCGCGTGTGAGGTTGGCAGCCTGTGACACAAGCCTCCGGACACATTTGTACACGTTGGCGAAAAGCGTCCGTGTGTTTTATATATCATATCCACCGGACGACGACCCGCGGATACTCGATGTCAGCAGTTTAGCATTTTTGCATTTTGATTAATTAACCGGCACGCGGATATACGCAAACGATTCTCCGATTCCCTCAATTGACGCGTCGCGAAATCCGTAATTTGCGAAATTCACTTCTCCAGTCTAACGAATCGAATCATATTGTAATTCGGTTCCGTCAATATATATATACATACATATATGTGACTGATACATCGAAACGCAGGCCAGCTGACGTCTTGCTTATTTGAACCTGCTGCGGACGGAAAGTGGCTATGTACATTATAAAGTAGTGTTATATACACGAATTGTATAGGCGTATATGTATATACAATAATGTATATATATATGTATGTATGTATATTAGAGGGATTAGGGAAGTTTCCTTTATCCGCGGGTTATCAGCGGCTGCTTGTCCGTCGTCGTCGTCGTCGCCGAGGTGAGATGCCATGGTATGGAGGCGGGTCCGTTCTAATTATGAATTAATTCCGGAATAACGGTCTCTACTTTTACATATATAATATGTACATATAGGTATGTATAAAGCGGTCGAACGAGCGACATTCAAATTTCAGTGTATTGCATATTAAAAGTGGAGCGGGTTCAGCCGGCAGTGTGTATATATATATATATATATACGTATATATGTATAAAAAATAGTACTGGCCATGTGACTAACTAGCCAGGCCGTGTATCGAGAAATTGGAATTGGATCGTTGTGTCAATTTTGTAATACGCAGACGTGATACGCGATTTAGTCAGATATACGAGTATTGCATGTAATCGAAGACGAATGTTACGCGAAATATCTACTCGGAACTGTTTGCGAGAAGGAACGTAATAAATGACGCCGCGCGCCGGCTGGTTTTGCAGTGTCGATCGTAAAATTTTTGATGAATATTTATAGGAAAATAAATGTTTCACGCTTCTTTTATAATTCTGCGGGGAATCTGTGAAAATAACATTTCTATTTATTTCGATGAATGAGCAGAAATTCTCTCACCTATAATAACTGCAGCGTATAATTCATACACATATAATTTTACCACGTGTATAAACAAATTCTTCGATAGTTCACATACATAAATACATATATATATAATATACACAGACATACTCACGTCAAATTTTCTTCGAAGGCTCGTGTAATTTACGTGATTCTATGCTAAACGTCAGGGGTTTACACAAAGTATTAGGAGTGGCAGTGGTCATATACTACACACATGTCGTGTGTGTCATGTCAGCTCTTTAATACTCCATTGTTTAGCACACCACGGCTGAGGATGAGCTGACTCGATTTATTCAGGAATTCGTGAACGAACCCTTTGCCCTTTCCCCTTTCCCCTCCCCCTCCCATTCTTTTTTCACGCACGTCGGTTTTCTTCAGTTTTTCTCAATTTCCCTCGCAAGTTACTATTATTATATATATATACATATATATACAGCCGTACCATTGTGTAATATTACGTGTGCCAGTGCGATGACTCGGTTTATAATGTCCGAAATATCGCGCCATATGTTGATTTCCTCTTTTCGGCTCCGATCCGGGATCGCCACTGCTCTAGGTATATCATTATGTACCGCACGACGGCTGTATTTTATTATCTATCTACATATACATATTCATATTCATATTCATACTTTAGAGTACGAGATAGGTAGGTAGGTAGGTAGGTAGGTAGGTAGGTACCTACGTGTTGATACATGCCGCGTATGATCCCCTCTGTCCTAGGAGAGAAGGAAAGGGAATTTTTTTCAGAATAGTGGATGAAGAGAAAGAGAGGTGGGAAAAGAGATGAATGGACAGATAGAGGAAGGGAAAGAGAGAGAGAGAGAGAGACGAGCGAGTGTTTAGAACTCTAGTGCAGTAGAGCAGTAGCGGCATTAATTTATTCATCACAGAAGCGGTGATGGTGACGAGTGAAGCTTGTTAACCGTTTTATAAGAGGATAATTATTTTCTCATTGTTTTTCGAGGAGAAGGTGAAGGTTTCGGCCCTTCTGGGACCGACCGACTGCGTCATATTCAAGGGATTGTTTTATAATACCTACACTACGGAACTGTCGCAGGTATAACGTATACATTTATAATATATATACACACACACATACACACGCATGCATGAATACATGCGTACACGCATTCGAGTTGTTGGGATAAATTCGTTCACTCGGAAATGAAATGAAGACGGTTGACTCGGGAGACAAGCTGCCCGGGCGAATCGTAAATTTAAATTTAGATCGCCCAGGTTTTTCGTATAGAAAAAAGGAAAGAAAAAAAAAAAAAAAAAAAAAAAAAAAAAAAAAAAAATGTGCGCTCGCGAAGAGAGCGACAGAGAGAAAGAAAGTCTGCGCGTGTGTGCGCGTGTGTGAGAGGGAGAGAGAGGAAGACAGACCATTTGAATTTCAAAATATAACCGCAAAGATTGGCCGGAGGTTTTGTCGTAAATTGCAGTCTCTCTCTCTCTCTCTCTATATATATATATATATCTCTCTTTGCTGCCCCATGGGGGCATCGCATCGTCTTCCGAAAAAGTAGTCGATGCATCGATTTTTCAACACGATCGTCCTTTGCCTACTGCAGTAGGCATGCACATGCATACCTAAATCCTTGCACACACGCCGGTTGAAACACAGCGGCGATATAAAGGAAAAAGAGAGAGACAGAGAGAGGGAGAAATAATACGCCGTCTATACTCTCTTCTCAATAAGGAATGGATCGGGCCGAAACTCAGCTTTCAAAGTAACTCTTCACTCTTCTTCACTCTTCTTCACTCTCCGCTCTGTCGGAATACATGCCTACTTCCGTTCCACCACTACTTACAGTGCACACGCTGCATGTGTGTACGAGCAAAACTATTTATCTGAATCTGACTTCCTTGCTCTCGGGTTTTTCCGTTAGTAAAGATAGGGGAGCGATAAGTTGAAAAAGCGAGAGACAACGTGGAAAAATGTAAAATGAAAGAAAATTAAAAAATAGAATTGAAAACGAAAAAAAAATTAGAAAACAGACGTTTGGTCAAACCTACACCGTGTTAGGTGTCCGGATATTTCGATACTTCACCATACGAACACGCCTACGCGTCTAGGCGTCTAGGTGTCTAGGCGTCTAGGCGTCTATGAGCTTGGCATCGTTGGATGTACCATCGCGTTTATAGAGATTATACGTATATGTAATCGGCACTTTGTCTACTGAAATTGCTTTGCGAAACGATTGTTATACGATTGAAATTTCCGAAAACAATGTGTTCGTATAATTGTTGTACGATTTAAGATATGCCGTATACTTTCTTATCTCTGTAAAGCTTCTGGTGTTAATTGTTCGATATAATAACTCCCACGCCAGGAAGTTCACTTCCTATTCTCTGTAATCTCTTTCGGGAATTTTTTTTTATGAAATATCGTTTAACCAAGTAAACAAGACTTTGTCACTGCTGTCTTCTTTACTTTGATTTCATTTCACCCCTTTTTTCTTTGAAACAATCAACTTCTTTCTTATTCATAACGCGTTTAAAACATCTCTAGCGAAATCTCACGATATTTGCTTATTCTTGGCGCACCATTGTCGTAAAATCGACGCGAACACGCTTCGTGGACGGATGTAATATATGATAAAAACCCTGAATGGTAAAGAGAATATTTTTATTAAATCAATCATATTTTGAAAATAAATATACGTCTCTAATAGTTGACATCTGGTATTTAATTATAAAACGATATACGGAGTTAAAATCGTTTCAAGAAATTTCTGTTCATTTGAAATATGTTATATATAATATAATTTATAATAAATAGTCATAAATACATATCTAACAATTAATAGTTTCTGATTATTTTACACATATACATACACTTGATTTTCCATTGAACTGAGAAAAACAGGTTCATCGATTTATTTATTGATTTTCTCTCGATCGTACCGAATTGAAATAAATTATTTCCCACTCATATAACAAAGCCATTTATCATAACAGAAGGATGAAAGTCGACTGCGAAAGATTTTTTCAACGCGGAATAAACCTCCTAGCGATTGTCCGATCAACTGGGCTAACTAACAACCGGTTAAAAACACTTTCCACTCGCTAGAAACACTAACATTTTCCAGCGTTATTACAATCCACTGCGTTTTCTATTAATTTATACTTAACCTGCGGAGGTATAGAAGCTTTAATCATATTAGTCCGGTTGAAATGATACGCGATAAACGCGAGCCCGTGTGCTAATATGTATCTAGGGCTCTGGGTGTGGCCGCGCATGATGCATTGTTTTTTAATATTTGTTTCCTTTGTCTGTTTCTTTTTCACTTTTTTCTTTTTATATTTCTTTCTTTTACTTTCCCGTGGTTTTGCTCTTTCAATTACAATATTGTCATTATTAATATATTATACATTTATACATTCAAGACTCTGACTTTCTAAAAGCTCTATAGGTATCGGTAAACGTTATGCATGTATGTACATACGTATATAGGTATATCCATACAAGTGTCTGTGTATATTCACACAGTCGACAATGGAGCAACTGTTCGTATCAATCGGCTACAATTATGTCGCGTCACACGGTTCCGCTGTAGATACATACCTGCATCCTTGCTGTATGTACCATATATTGTATATATTTATGTACAATGCATACATGTGTGTGTGCGCATTGATATAGTGCGTATTTAGGGATGAGGGAAGGATTTTTCTCCCTAATCGCACGATAGGCGAAGTATATCTAGTGATTTTTATTCGCATCGTGCAGAGAATGTATTACAACATAGGTGTATAATAATATCCTTGTACAATGTACATACGAAGGTTATTCGCTTCTTAATTAAATCACGTTTCCAATATTCTATACCTACGTATAATACAACTGAAAATCCAATTGTACAACTTACGGGTGAAAAAAGTTGTCGTATTAACTTAAATTTATATATATATTTATACTAGAGCGATTGGTATCGCCAAACGCAACTCGATTGTCATTGGAGAATTTTTTAATTTATAGTTTTACGACTTCGAGTAACGGTAGGTATTCATTCACTGACAAGTATCATTTGCCCGTGATAACGTCGCCTCTACCATGCGTTGGCATTATTCTTCCTTACGGCAAGAGGGATTGTAAGCAGATTGAGACTAGAGTTGCGAATCTGCATCGGACGATATAATACCACTAGACTAGCCTAGACTCAGTAAAATAGTTGGCCATTTCGAGCATAGGCATCGGCATAGGCAGTAGAATGGCGTTTGAACAGTTGAGTGACGTTTCGGGGGCGAACCGCTCGTTTGTCACAGGAACGCCGGACTTCATTTGTTTCCCCCCCTCGCCCCAGCGCCCCGACGCCACCGTCGTCGGGTCTCATTTGTTTCTCTTTCTTTTTTCTTTATCTTTTTCGTTTTTGTTTTTGTCACACATCTCTCTCTCTCTCTTTCCCCTTCTCCCTCGATCTCTCTCTCTCTCTTTTTTTCTCTTTCTTCTCCTTCTCATTTCCGTACTCTTTTCTCTAATTTGAAATGAAATGAATAGAATAAAAAAGAAAGAAACTAACATAAAACGAACGGACAAACGAAACGAATCATTTCACCGTTTCATGTTGGTATAAGATGGATAGATGGAATGGATATGTATGTACGTACATATTCACACAGCACGTTTCAAGATTACTCGAGATGATATTGCTGGATCCGTCTACCCCTTGCTATGCTATTCCTCAAACTCAGATTACAAATAGCTGTCTCTTTTATTCGGTTGTTATAATTTTCCGATGCATTAGAATACACTTCAGCATTTGCATTTGCATGTTGAGTGCGGAGAACAATTCTCATGTATATGTATATACATACACATACACACATCTTATTACAGTCATATATTTTTTCGACGAGTCTGAAGTCAGTAACGTTAATGTATCGAAACATTGAAACAATAATTACTATTTTTCACTTTTGAAATACCTGAAAACGTTGAATTTACAAATGAATTTAACAGTGTTTGTTATATTTCAAGTAATCCTAAAGCTGCAAAATAACGACTTTTTTCAAAGATGAATCATTGATTCATGAATTGACGTAACAAACTTCAGCCTGACTTCTCTATCTTTCCCCACGTTCAAAACAATATATGTATACGTTGATAGAATATGACGAGGTCCGCGAAAATTGGCAAAGTTGTGTAATTTGTAACCAAGTCCGTGGTGCAGAGGTCGTGGCTTTCAAAGTGCGTGCAAGAACCTTAAGGGTCTGAAGAACACTTGTCAACGGCGCTTCTTTCTCTCTCTCTCTCTCTCTCTCTCTCTCTCTCTCTCCATCTCCATCTCGATTATCATCGCCGGTCGGAAATTGATTTCGTTCGGCACACCGGGTATGTGTAATAAAAGTACCTCCGCATTATGCCTCGTGTTTTGGTAATTCATATCGTACGCGTAGGCGTTCGCGCGTACACAATTGAAATGCGGACGATAATTGATGGCCGTCTCGCGTATATCGACACAATACTTCCAATACCATATGCGAATATGGAACGCCCAGATTTCCTTGGCTATAAAAATGTCAGCCAATCGCCACGTACCCGCGAGCTACATGAGGCTAAATCGCATTAATGAAATAGTAACGCGGTATTGTGTACCTTGGTAGAGTATATGAGCGATATGTTGTCGGCTAGTTAGTTTGTTAGTTGGTTATTATAGTTGATCAGGTTCCTGTTATATCTAAGTTGGCTTGTCGGTGTCGTTATATATGCAGGTGAACGCGTATTCGAGAAATGAAAGACCGCGCTGAAGGGGCTTCGAGAGCCAAAAAAGGACGGGTATAGAAAACAATGGAATAACAAAAAAGGCGCGAAATCCAGAATATGGCCGCGGATTATGGCCGTTGTACGTTCCGAACGTTCTTGATTTGAACGTGGAACACGTTCGCCGAACGCTTTTCAAATAAATTAAACCTCCGCATTCTGGTATGGAATCGCATAATAAATATACATATATATCTATATGTACGTAGAAAACTCGGTTCTCTTCGATTTACTCGCACCTCTCGATTATACCTACCTCGCGCGCAGTTCACAAAGATGGCGCTGATTTGCAATGTCAACATGATTTATGTCATTATACGCAAATCAATTATCGTCATAATTCTTTAATGTTCATCTCCGTAGTCGCTGAAATACAATTTATAATTTAAGTGAACGCTTATCGTAGGAACACTCGATTTTATACCGATCGGCTGGAACTAAAAATCCGCTAACATAAGCACTCGTCAGTGACTATCGATATCATTGCTGACATTTTTTTTTATTTTCTACTTGTTGCAGCTTCCAGCACCTTTTATCACGGTAACAAATCTAACAATCATTTGTTCTCGTATTATCGGATAGTCACTTGCATTCTCTCTGTCGTTTTTCGCGAAGGCAAAGATTTCTAACATATTTCAACCGGTGATAATCCGTATTAACCTCGCCTATCGTCGTGTTGAAATATGCATGTATTTCTGTACAAATCATCTTTCAATATATTTATACGTATATAGGTATGTAACACGTTTCGAGGAATTACCACAAACGCTAAATGTTCAAATGTACATAAAAATTCTGTACGTACGTGGTAATTTTTGTTAAACGATTGAACATTCGCACACATATTATTTGAATTAGTTTACACGTGCATGCCTGTTTATGATCGTTTTCACATGGCTCAGCCATACGCGCTTCCCTGTACAACATACTTCTACAATGTGTGTAATGTACGACAGGCGTCGAAGATAGAAGTCGAAGCAGAAGCTCGGCGATCGAGTAACTCGATAATTGGTCGATTTCGCGCAACGGGACAAGAATTCAATTTGTCGTCGAGTTGTGCAAGAGGTGATGTGGTGTCCGCATCCACCATCTTGTATTTAACTGACCCGTCAGTTGGCCTAGAATCTCAATTTCCGTTTCTCCCTCCATCCGATTACAAATGCGTGTGCGACGAGCCCCTCCATCGCGGTCTACATTGAACCAATATATCTATCTTCTCCGACCCATGAAGTAGAAATCGACTAGGAAAAATCTGTTAGAAATTTACCACGATTAATATATACATATGCATCTAAGGAAAAGCGAAGAAAACGAAAAATCCTTGCGCGCACGCCTTCCGGCAATGCCACGTATAATCTAGCGTTGCCGCCTCGTCTTTCGACTTCCGATTTGAATATATCTTGCCTCCAGGGACCGCTGGCTACACCTATTGCTCACTACATAACATACCTTGCGACGAACGTGCGTGGGTATATAATGCAGTCAAGTTTTGAAAACATTCATCGGGCGAAGAGCACCGCCGCCGCCGCCGCCGCCGTCTCAGCAGCAGTGTGCAATCGGTAGTTGATTAACGTCGCTGTTACCTGACCGTTCGATTATAACGCACCTATGTCATTAGAATACCATACGTGTGTATCTACATATCGTGTTTCACGGGATATGGATGAATTTTTTATTTTACGAAAGGCGTCAAGTCATCTAACAAGAATTTTTGGCTATAGGTAGATTCGAGGTGCAGCGACTGATCGAAAAACTGTAATCAAACTCTGCTCGAGATTTACAGAGGATGAGGAAGTAGAATGGTATCTAGTTCGATTTATCGATATTGAATAGTCGGTAGAGAGGTTATGAGGAGTTTTGTCGATTATCCGGACTTCTTTGAGACGGATTCTGTCGTGAAAAAATTTCTGTCTCGTCATACCTGTACGTGACCATCTTGCGAAGAGGCATGTTTGGTCTTTACTTGTAATATCTCTGTTCCGCGTTCGCTCTTCCTCTGCTCGACTTCCAACCTTCCGATTTACCTTCATCTTATTTTCTCCTTTTTCCCGGGTCGCAATAATAGGAAACAAACCCAAGAAGAAGTGGAAGTGGAAGAAGAATAAGAATAAGAATAAGAATAAGAATAAGAAGAAGAAGAAGAAGGGTGCCGGGTGATTAATGAGTCGCAGGTCGCTATACGGCTGCAGCCAGCGCCAGCCTAGTCCTGTCCCGCAGGATAAGATCTCGAATGGAATTCTTCTCTCTCCCTCTCGCTTTTACATTCGATTTTTTTAAATTCGTTACTTTATCTAGCCTTATGTTAATAGCTCCCGATATGAGAAAGAGCTCACCGGTTAAGAGGAGTTCATTTGTCATATGTTTCTGGCAACGCGTGAAGTCGAACGGAGGCTGAGCAGCACTCTCCTCTCCTCTCCTCTCCTCTCCTCTCGTTTCCTCTCCCCTCGCCTTCATCGCACGCTGCTGTCCATAGAGGCCGGCAATAATCACCGCCACATGCCCCCGCGTCGCGGCTAATATATAGATGGATAATCGTCCTAACCAGCGGCAGCGGGCTTAATAATTTCGTATTTCCTATTAGAGTCGCTGGGCGCGTTGTGTTCTCCGGGTTTCTTTAATTGGAGCGCATTAATATCACCATCATAACCCGCCGCTTGTACACAGCGACACCCACCAGTTTTGGTGGCTGTGCGTTGGGATGGGAGGACGGGCTTCGAGAGTTCCGATGTGTATCCGATGATGGCGTTCGTTCATGCTTTATGGTGTATTTGGTCGAAGATTCGAGCCGGAATCCTGGCGAGGTGAGCTGGGCGGCTTTGCTGTTCGAGATCCTCCTGCATGCCCGGATCGCTATGGTTGGATGCAGGAGAGAAGAGAAGAAGAGTGCAGTCTGGTATACCTCTTAATCCAGATTGAAAATATGTAAATAAATCCACTCGCCCGGTGCAGAGAAGAAGAAGAAGAAGAAGAAGAAGAAGAAGAAGAAGAACAGCAGCAGCAGTAGTAGTAGTAGAAGGGAAAAGAAGAGTAGAGAAGAGAAGAGAAGAAGAGAGGAGAAGGAAGGCAGGCAAGCCAGGGCAAGGCCCATTCTGTATTCTACGTCGAAAAAGTATTTTAATAGAAGCGATCCATCATTCCCTCGCTGCCTATAGTAGTATACTTTTTCTTGCCGTTCTCTCTCTTCCTCTCTCTCTTTCTCTCTTTTTCGTCCCTCTCTTTCCTCCTCGCGATACGTGAATGTCCGCGCTTGTGTCTGTTTCTCTCAGAGTGTACGTACGTCTCACTATTACGTCCAGATTGTCGATTGGCAGGTGTGCGTTCGACTTATACTTGGCGTTTACGAAGGTGGTGGATAATACTTGTAATGTCTCACACCGTGCATGAGGTGGCTCCTCAACCTCAACTTCACGCACACACCCACGAACCACACACGGATGAGCCCGTTTTTACTCAAAATTTATACATTCCAAATTCCGTTATAGTCTCCGCGATAGCTCCGTCGCTGCTGGCCTAGGCCTAGACACAACGTGTAGCCACGTAACTCTGTTCCAATTTCAAGCGAACCTATCGTGAACTCAAACTTCTTGGCTAGTCAGTTATTTGCACGCCAATTGTGAAATTAATGTACCTTCTCACCAGCCGGTCGGAGTACTTTCTTTTTTCGAAACTTTAGGACTGTCTGATATTCAGTAAACTCTAATGTAACATTATAGAAATTGGTATTTTTTAAATTCGTTACTTTTGAAGTTGCTACATTGCAGTGAGTTTTCGTTCAACATGTCTTCAAGTTATGGTTACCCAGGTAACTCAAATATTGTATCCTTCATTTTCCAAAAATATAAATTGATGGCACAAATTGTGAGATTCTCGATACTATAAAGTCAACTGCTAGAAAGTTAGACACTACAAATTTGTTCTTTAGTAATTTTACAACTAATCGTAAGGATCAAACAGATAGAACCAGAAAAGGTTAATGATTGGGACAGGATCAATAACTGGTACACTTACTTCAACTTCAAAATCGTAATTATGCGTGTAGGTTCCAGAAAGCTTGCCCATTCTCAAGACCCTTGATAGTTTCAGGGTATATACTGGAGTTTGACGAATAACTTATTTTTTAGACAGTTGGTACTGAATGGAAGTGTGCAGTTTATAATTCGTAGATGAATCGGTTGACCCGTTGCACTGTATCATAATAACTGACCCCTAAATACTGTACAGTGATTTTGAATGGTGGAGTAAAAAACTTATTGAGCAAAAATAAAGCTCGGAAAGTTTTGGCGAAAGTTAGCTTCATTGCGTTTCGCTTTTTCTGTAGTTCATAATCCGCGTAAAGCGCAGGCCGAAACACACGCACACATATGCTGTGCAAACACACGCAACGTTTAATCCAGTTCACCGATGACGTCATCGCGGGTACGGGACTTGAATTTAGGCAAGGCGAGGACGGCGATTGCAGGGGGAGAGGCTAATGAAAAAAAATTGACCCGCCAATGGTGGGGGACGCATATATTTTTCAGCATTGCGAGGAGGGGGCTGGGGGGCTTCGAACCCCAACGCGAAGAGAGAGAGAGAGAGAGAGAGAGTCGGCTACGTACTATAAATCTCGAAAGTTTTTAATGCTTTGCATCAAGCTGCTGCTGTTGCTGCTGCTGCTGCTGCTGCTGCAGGCTACGCTTTTCCTCATCTTCCTCTCCTTCTCTCTCCCTCGTATACACGGATCCGCCACCGTATGCCTCTCCTCTCCCTCATCCACGCCCAATGCCACGGTTTACTTCCCCTCACAAAAAACCCCTTGCAGGAAGGACATATTTGCATACGCGCATAATGGGTCCGGGAGCCCGAGCCGCCTCACTGCCGTAGTAGCCTACCTACCCCCTTTACTATTAATTTTATAAAATTATTCAGCCCATTCGAAACTGCGCAGTAGCAGCAGCGGCAGCAGCACCACCACCTTTTACCTACCTTACTTATTTAAATAACGGATTTTCGAAATCTCGTTTTATGGGATGCTCATACCGGGGTTCGTTCCCTTTTTTTTGCCTGTGTGTGTGTGTGTCTGTGTACGATTACACATCCTCGTTTCCTGTGCTTCTCACCTTTCCGAGAGACAGGGAAGGCGACACGGAGCCACCTATAATAATGTGCAGCTTCTATAATGCATATTCGTTAGATTTGGTATTCGTCTCGACTGCGAATGCAATGTACGTGTGTGTGTGTGTCAGTGTGGGGAGGAAAAAATTGGTGTATGAAAGAGGATGAACAAAAAAAGACAAAACGACTCGAGTGACGAATGCTGAAACTCAAATCCTGTTCGACGCGCGTCTAAATGTCCGCATGTGACCACCTAACCCGGCATCGACACACAAAACGTGCACTTTTACGGCGTTGTTTCAACCGTTACGGAGAAATGAAAAATGCGTTATGATATCCTGTTGTGCGGCTGCGTTGACTCTAATTCAAAGTGCAGTTGTATGCACTTCTGTTTCTGATTCCGTTCTTCTCGTTTTTTTTTTTCTTTTTTCACCCTTTTCCATCTCCTCGTTCCGAGTTCAAGACGAATACCGAAGTGGTGACTTGATCTCTAGCAGCACGGCTGCACGAGTAGAAATACGAGCTAAGGAAATGTACAAATACGATATTGAGTTTTGAAGGAAATCAGGTTAGCGTCACCGTGCCAATGCGCGGACAGTTCTTCTCTCCTAATTTCGAAAGATGAGCGTAAAAACAAAATTTCTATTCCTTTTTTCGTTAGAACCGGCACACACACCGGCGTAGGCTTCTTATCCGACCTGGTGGACAAGCGAGCCGAAAGGTGTTAAGCCGGCATCGCATCGACGAGAAAAGCCTCCTAATTTATATACCGGGAACGATTAGGTATTTCGGGAGTCGAACCCGAAGTGCACCGAGTGATTTTTCGACACGCTGGTTGCACCGCATCCGGAAAAGTCAGGATGACTCGGAACCTCCGATAAGTCTCATCGTATAACATGCGCGCGAAGTTTACTGGAACAATAATATTTTCCACGCCATTGCCCGTCCATTAAGACGATTTAGCATATTTTGAGAAATGAGCTCCAAGGCTCGTATATCGCTGGCTACTTAGAGTCTCTTCTCCTTCCCTCTCCTCTCCTCTCCTTTCCTTCATTCCTTACTTCCACACCAACTCGCGATGAGGTAGAGCCAGAGCTCTAAATGCCTTGTGCCCCGCTAAATGGCCTAACACGATTAGTACATTGTTGCCTGCTCTATTTTTAACCTATATACCACCAACCCTACCCTCTTTAGAAAACGTTTTAAAAGAGTTTAGCGGAAAATCAGTAGCCTCGTACATTTACAAACAGATTTACCGCCGCAGCGCTGCAGGCTAGTTTATACTACTTGTAAGGACTTCATCCCCCGCGTTCACTTTGCCTGTTATACGGTTTACAATATCCGTGTTATGCTTTCTTTGAAATCCCTTCATTTTCTAGCTACAGAAAGAAAATTAACCACCTGCTTCTCTTTTGGCGACGACGAACGAGTTCTCTTTTATTTTTTTCCTTTTCTTTTATTTCCTTATACTTCTGCAGTGCACTTTACGCTTTGTGCTTAGTACTTCTTCCGCCGTATTCTCCATACGTATATATTTATACCCATAACGTACCTACGAATATATTATTATGACTCCTTCAACCAGTTCTCAGAATTCCATGTTTTTAATTCTTTAATCTTAGCAGGGCTCTCGCGTTTCATACTCTATCTTACGAACACATTCCCTCACGGCATATACACATCGCGTCTCTCTTTTTCTCTACATTTTTCTCTCTTTTGGTACTCGCCGTGTTAAACCACCACACACCACTTACCCACCGACCAACATACACATTACAGCATTAGTCGGATCGTTTTTGCGCACAAGGAATAAAGACGTGGAAAAAACAAAGTAGCTATGTTGTGATCATCGCAAATATTGGAATAGAAAAACTCTCGATAGCCGTTGTGATGATTCACACGTACCTACCACCTTGCACTTAACGTGTAGAGTAATTCTATATACCTAACCTGAACATACTCTGATCGAGAGTGTATCGTTCGTTGAATGAATTTTACGACGACAGCGGTGAGATGGTATTCGCATCGGTCAGTGCCAACTGCAATCGAAGGTGCGTGAGTCATTCGTTCCAAGTTTGTACCCTCTTATATGCGTGTGTTATAAGGGATGGGTACGCGTTCGTTGTTTGCTCTGAAATAACAATTTCCACGGCACACACTCGTCGTCGAAGTAAGTAAATTATTTATTTTAAGACTTTGAATTTGAATAATCCTCGGGGATTCGAGACACTCGAAGAAGAGCCGGCTGCTGGGCCACGCAAGCTGCATGACGGACTCTCTGGAAGTTGGTTGGTTGGTTGTTTGGATGGTTGGTCGATTCGTTCGTTTCTTCGTTGGACGGCTTTGCTGTATCCACGGTAGTCACATACAGCCAGTCTCAGTCTCTCGCTACATTTGAGTGTTTGACGAATGTTGAGTAACGTTTTTTCCCCATCATTCTTATTTCTTTATTTCTTCTTCCCTCTTGTCTGCTTTTTTGTTTCATCATTCCGCAGCCTGTGGCCCATTGGGGCTCGTCCCAGAACGAGCAGCTATGTCGAGTGGTGGTCAGAGGCTCGCCCTCTAAAGAACAAGCCATTCGCTCCTCTTCCATGTCTCGAGCAATTAAATGACACCTCGGTAGATCAGAATTAACATCCGAGAGGGGATGGTGGTGGTGCATGGTGTTTTCACACTTACAAATAACTCGAAATCTGTGCTTTCACCAATTTGAAAGAAATCTTTTCTTCATCACAATCCGCGGGGAATCTAACAATGAGTAATCTTTGGGTGGCTTCGGGAGGTTATAATCAGATTATTGCTATTCCGTTAGACCATGTAGCAAATATTTTCACGACGGTTAGATACGGCCTTTCGGCCGTAGGTATTTGGTACGCTGAAAGCCTCACCGGATTTGGAACTTTAGGGAATGTTAGTGAGCGATTCGCGACCGACGCCGAGGAGGCAGTCTTAATTTCCTTGTTTGTCTTTAAAATTAGAACCTACACTCCGGGTAACATTTGAAGGGAATCTAGGTCACCGTTTGCAGACTACGCGCTGTATAGGTACTTACCATTCTAGGTACCCGAAGACCACGAATAAAGACGGGGCTCGACTGAGTTTATACTTATACACAAAGGCGAACTTTACTTGAGACGTGAATTTCTGAAAATTTATTCAACCTGCCGAACGCGGATATTGAGGCAGTTTAACCAATGCCAACAACACAAATTCGATCGTGCAAGCATTTTTTGATAGAAACTTGAGATAACCAATAATCAAGACAGAAGGGAAGAAATTTGCGTTGTTCGCTTTTTAAATTTCTTTTAAAAAATCATGCCGTTTTGGTAAATCTCCAGTTTTCAAATTCTCCCGATAATTACTCTCAAATTTTCTGTCCGTTCGGACTTTAGCTTCGAACTTTACAACAATACAGTGATCGGCACCGGTCGCTACTGTCGTCAGGGAAATTAAATGAATATCAACAAACTTGAAGCTTGTCGCCGAGTGAAATCGATTGTTTTATTGAGTAATTAGAACCTAACCGAATGTCCTATACATTTGCCATTTGTCAAAGTTGACTTGGCAGTTTGCTGGTTTGTCCGAGAAAGCGCGATCCCGTCTATAATGATTTGGAAATGGTTCATGTGTTACTTGGCCGGTTTTTCACTATCCGACCAACCAACCCCCTCTGATCGTAAATTCTCCGTATACATCTGATAATGTATTCAAGGTCCGCCCTGTGGGAGCGTGGTGGGGTAAAACTGGGCGTTCACCATAGGTACTATAACAGATGTTAATTACCCCTACTGTATATGGTCGACAAAGAGAATATATATATATGTGAATACAGATACGCATTCTCACCTACGTACACGTCAGTATATGTATATAGAATATATGCGACGGCGTGTATCGCGGACGTTGTTAATCTACGCGCACGAAGATCTCGCTCTGGTTTTCCATCATCGGTCCATTCCCGCTGCCGATCGTTCGACAATCAATCCCAGGACTAGGGCAAGTCGAGATCATCTTTTTCGTCGCACGTAGCTTAAACTTATCGGTTTTGCACAATGTTAGAGGAGTGACAATGACGAAATATTATCCTCTGTAATTACATTATGACAAATAAACACTTCGTTAAACAAATGAAGAATGTTTAATCAACGAATCTAGTTTCCTATTTCGTGTGCGAGAAAAAGGTATCCGTAGGAGAGGTAGGAAACGGGGAAAGGCTTTTAATAATTCGCAATTTCTTAGCCGTTGATTTGACTTCTGATTTTATTTCCGTTGTCTGTTCGAAGTTGGCCTGATTCACTTGGAGGCAATTAATAATTTCGCCTGACTAGAATACGCGAATTTGTTCACTAAAAAATAGTTGGCAGTCTTGCCAACGGTCACTGTACCAGTTAGCATCGATCTAGAGGGACCGATCTGGTGCTTCTGCTTGCGTTTGCATCTGCAACGAGCACACATGTATAGATCTCAATACCGGCGTGAACTTCGCACGTACCAAGGATATGCCGACCCTTGTTTTGCTTGCTTACTTCTTCTCCTTCGTATTCCTCTTCTTCTTTTCGCCAACGATTTAATTAAAGAAATTGTTTGAATTTCTGTTTTAGAATGCACTGAGGAAACGAGAGGAGGAAGGACTTTGAGATGTCAGCCGTCACCAGTCCGTATGGCCCCAGTAAGTCTCTATAAATTTTATTCATATACGGCGAATTCTTTTTTTTTCCTCAAATCTAACGTTAAATAGAGTTTGAATATTCCTCTACCGAATAAATGTTTCATCAAAGTTTCCACCATTCATACGCCAATGGCTTGAGTTATGGACCTTCAGAGATTTCCATAATTTGAATTGGACGAACGATCAACTTGCAACCTTCCAACGACCTAGTCGTTTAATTTGAAAATGGCTTCTTGTTCAGTTCCATGTAATTGTTGTTAGTGGCTACTAGACCGTCATCCAGACAACTGGTCTTCTTTCATTGGTCTGAATGGTAACCAGCATATAACTTCATTCAATTTCGGCAAAGTTATGTCGTAGCGTGAAAAAAAGATTTGGATTCATCCAGCCATCACTCACGACTCGCGTTTCTTGCCTCCCCAATCTAGCGGAGATGCTGTCCGACTCCGTTTACAATTACGCAACGGCTCGCACCGCTGATCAGGACTCTGACTCTCAGTTCGAGTCGCAAACGCCGATCCAGATATCGTCGGGCCAAAAGCCTAGGAACAAAAGGAAGAATTTTAAACCAATTAGCAGCCGGATGGCCGAGGTTTCGGACGAGTCTGATCGCGAGGACGTCGACAGGTACATTGACGAGGAGGACAATCAGATTGACAATAACTCGAACGACAACGCTGTTGAGATACTCGAGTACGAGAGAAAGAAAATGCTACCAGTCGACGAACAGCGGGTCAAACTTCCGACGGATGAGAGGGTCAAGCAGGGTTTAAACAACAACGAGGCCAGTCCAATGGATCTATCGGTTACGACTCGGCCTGCCTCCTCCGAGGCTGACGACGACAGCAGCGACTCCATGAGACACAAGTTCATCCTGGAGCAACTCAGGTCCCAGAAGCTTTACTCCCCCAGTCGTGAGGTAAGCACCTTCAGACTACTCCCAAGGGTTCACTGTCATCTCCTTCGCGGTTAGGTCGGGAATTCGCGTTACCATTTATACCTACTTCATTTCGAATCATCGGCTGTGAAAACGAAGACACGAAACACAGCGAAAGGTGTAATTGAGCATGAAAAATCGCCGCTATCGAACCATTGAAATGCATTGCTCGTTCGCGTTGACGTCAATCATTTGTCGGCAAGTTCGCGAAAGCTCTCATTGAACCTTCAAGGGTATCGAAGATGCGGTTTGCGCTGCGAATGTATTATTCTTGTTGCTTTGTTTCTTCGTTAGCGTTTGTATGCGCGATGGATGAATAGGAAGTTGGATTGCGTGTCCTGCAGGTAAGGAGTCCTACCTCGGATTCCTCGGAGAAAAGCGGCGGCAGTGGTGTACCACTCGACCCCGAGGTCGCGGGGGGACGGCTCGACGTAAACGGTGGCCAATTCGACGACGAGCGACCCGGGACCGAGGAGAGGGTACCGACCCAGGGGATGAGGGAGTACGCCGAGTCGACGATGCAGGAACTCCTCGCGATCTACGGCCTCGGAGGAGAGCTCGCCAAGTCAGTCACGAGGCAGCTTCCGCTCAATTTTCTCAATCCTCCGGTCAGCCATCCCCAGGGTGAGTAAAAACTTTATTTCCTTTTGATTTTTCATTCTCGTCACTATGCCGCAATGATCTCTTTGAAAATTTTCTGCCACATCGTTAGAGTAGGATCGAAAATTCTGTCTTTCTTTTTCTTTTTTTTTTTTTTTTTTTTGTTACGCGATTTTAGAACGTGATCGTAGCGTAAGAATGGGCGTTATTTTTTATTCGTCATATTTGAACAAATTCCGTGTCCATGATTTACGGGAAATCAAGATGAAAGATAATTTACTCATTTGGCGCGGTCAAGTTTTACCGCGTGGTATGTATTTCTTAGACTCTTTTATAACGTTTCCGTTTTCAACGCCCACTTCAACCCTTGAACAATTTATAACTGGCTATCATTGCGTGGCTAACCTTTAATCAAATTTAGAAAGCCAGCTACGCTACTTTCGATGCAATCACTTTTGGTCAACATTTTTCCACGAACAATTTTTACGCGTTACTGATAATCTATAGATCGAGCAAAAAAAAAAATAAAATAAGTTTCGGAAGACTGTTCGAGAATACAAAAAAATAAAATTATCATTTTTACGATATAATAATCTTAATTCTCGGTATATCTCCTGTCCCTGTTCCGTATACTCTGTGATTTCCAAAGTTACAATTAGATATATTACGTCTGCATATCTGAATTCCTTCTCGTTACTTGATACGACCGCAGCATTTTCCGCTTTTCTTCGAGTCTAGTAGAGTGCTAGGATCGATAGCAACGATAAGACGTTCATCACGTCTATACCTACCAACGACGTATTCAGATTTCGATCACTTCGTTCGCGTCAATCGTTTTCATTCGGCCTTGCGGAGCTTCCAACCCGTTTGAATCGGTAAGGAAACCCGTCCAATTCGTTGCTTGAATACCGAACGGACTCGATTTCGAGTTCCCAGTTCTCAGTGCTCAACGGGTGGGCTTCTTCTCAACAACTGGCGGGTCGGAGGATATCATTTTAAAAATCGTCGGTAGTGAAAGAAAAAGAGATGGAATAAAAAAAAAAAAAAAAAAAATGAAGAAAAAATGACAAAATAGAAACAAAACTTAAAAAAAAAACGTAACACGAACCAATGAAGTAAAACGAAAAGTGAAATAAAATGTATAGCAAGATAAAAAATAACACAACACTATCAGTTAATGAATCTTGCGGTCGTTTGGCGTAGAGGGGCGAGATACCTCCTCACTGACAATGGGTACGCGTCCCGACGAAATTCGAAAAATAAAAAATGATTCCTCGGGTTCCCGACTCGAGGCGGTCGTGCCCCCCTCGGCCCCCCATAAGCGGGGGTCTATCTGTCCGCCTGTCCGTCCTTCCGTCCGTCCATCCATTCGTTCGTTCGTTCGTTCGTCTCCTTCCATCCTTTCTGGCTTTATCCGAGCCGGGATGATTAATGGGGTTTACAGAAATACGACGTTCAGATGTTTTCTAGTTTTCTTCAGACCTGGTGGTGCTGATGCCGCTGCTTCGCCGCGCTACATGCCTGGGCGTTGTGCTTTCTGTCGTGCACGAAATATGTCGGCATGAGGTGCGTCGCCTCTCTGACACGCCATGCACGCACTCACGCACGCACGCACGCATACACACCCCACGTGGGTAAGTGAAGCGTATAGGCTCTTTGAAGTGGAGTGCTGCAGGCTATGTGGGTGTTTTCTTAAAGTGTGATAAACGAAAGAAGAGGGATAAAAAGAAGGGCCTACGGGGGCGAAGGAAGGGTGGAGAGAAAATCGACGAAAGTCGCCTCTCCGGCTCGCGAGCCTACTTTACTTGACCACTTTTCACGCGATTTCTGCGACGCGATGCTTCCCGTATCACCCGCGCCACCCATCCCACTCGTGAAACGTTCAACTTGCGCATTTCTTCTTTCCCCTCGTCGCCTGCTTTTTATCAACTTTTTCTTTGCACTCTGCGGCAACAGCCTTCTCCGCTTCTCCACAGGCAACAGCCGCAACACTCGGCCACGACAATTTCAATTTAACGCCACTAATTTTCTCGAATTGGTTACGAAAAGGAGATGACTATGCCGCTCATTCCGCGCTGTTTGCTACCGATCTCAAACTCGTATCTACAATCTCATAATCCACACTCGGTCTTCTTCTTGTTTCGCCTCCGAGTATAAGCTGCTTTTATCGTATAGTGCCCAAAACCATCCCGTCTTCTGTCTTCTGTCTCAACGGTCACACGGCTTATGCTCAACTTCACACACAAGACAGTACTGGAGTCGATGATTTCGAAGGTGATTTCTCAATTACAGTCACAAGACCATCAAGAGTTATTGGACACGCTGTAAGATTCCAGCAGACTGTCTTTATACTTTGCAGATTCACGTCGTGCACACTTTTGGTCCTCCTCCTCCTCCTCCTCCTCTTGAAAACTCTTTCCTTCAAATGTGAAAATTTCTTTGCCAATATTCTTAGTCTTCTTCCATACGGGACGCATTATGATAATCCGGTGTTTCGAAAACAGTTATGTATAATTGTCTTGTGATTCATTATCGACTTGACTGCCCAGTCGTCATAGTGACGTATTAAAGCGCGCCTGTGCCGTAACTGACAAAAACCTTGGAATGGCGTCATAAAGTGATTCAATGTTTTTCGCGTCTCAGGTGAATAATCTACTCTTCAAAGTATGGGTTTTAAATATATTTGAACTGAAGGAATCCGATTATGATCATAAAAATTTATATTTTACCTTTCTTTGGCATGAACTTTTCTTTTGAAAAAACAAAACTAAATAATACTATTTCCAAAGTTCAAATAAATGCGGTGAATTTGAATTTCCATTTTCGTACGACATCTCACAGTCAGACCCTGCAGGATGAGGTCACACGTTGCCGTGCATTCGACATTTTGCTACTCATTGCTCAGCGATATAAATAACTTCCTGCTCCATAATTAACCCGTTGATGAAAACGTTTCATCGATTTTAGTAGAGTTAAAACAAACTCCAATTAATTCTGAAATTCGTTGATCACATTGTTCAATTCAACGATACATCGCAATCCGTCTCTAACGTTACACGCGGTATAATGACAGCGAGAAAAGAAATGTCAATTTTAATTTCTGAGAAGTTGACCTTTATGCCTACGCTTCGCTGTGTTAAACCTACGATACGAAAGTGTCCGTAAACTTCGAGAAAGGTATACTAAGTTGTGGTCCAGTCTGCGGATGCAGTTGCGACACGCATCACCTACCTCGCAGGTACGCGTTACAATAAAATGTACAAAGAGGTGCAGGGGGGGGGGGGCTATAATTGGCATGGAAGGATTTGTCTCGGGGCCGGCGGGTGTATCGTCGGAACGACTTTATACATATATAATCGTTCTCCATGCTCGGGTTATGTCTTACGAGCAACACAGCCGAGGTGCCTGCAGCCTGGTGCAACGGGTCGTCGCATTAGCGTTGCGGCTGCCGACCCACGACAAGTCGAATGATTCGGGGGTCGTGGAGAGGGCGAGATGACGGGCTAATACAAATTATTGCATCTAATTGACGCGGTGGATCCCGAGGCGTATCGATAGGCGGAATCGTCTTGCGGCGATTATCTGTCAGGCATGCACGCTCCGCGAAGTGGGTGAGTGAATGAGTGAGTAAGTGAGTAAGTGAGTAAGTGAGTGAGTGAGCACTTGAGTAGGTGCGCGACAACGCAACGTGTACGTTGTACGCTGTATGTGCATTTATATTATACATTATACATGTGTGGTCGTACCTACGCGGACGAACTTTATGAGTTATAAGTCGGCCATCTTGCGAGCCATCATATATTCACGTACGTGCCGCACATGTGAGGGCAGCCCCGCACCAGAGCAATATGTAAGTGCCACATTCTGTTCTCTCTGCAAGACCGTACAGTCGATCCTAAAAATTACAATCTGGGGCTCGAGAACTGGATGGATATATGACGATTGCGTCGACGCTCGTTTCCTGTGGCTTTAGCTACTTTTTTTCTTCAGCCTGTAGCTTCGGTACGCGCTTTAATCCCTCCTCCACCCCCTCCCCCCTTATTATTGTATACCCTCACCGAAACACCCAATACCAATTTTGATTCATTCTCATTCTGTGTTGCTCAACGCCATCGGCGCTACCTAACCGACTTACGAGGTCGTTACCGTGTATTAGAAAATATCTCACGCGTTGAAATTAATTTGTAGTTATAACTTACGCACGGAGGAGGATGGAAATGAGAAAAAAAATGAGAAATATTATGCCCAATGAAAATAGTATGCTTGTATAAACGGCCAATCATCGGGCTCCGCGACGACCGACTAACTCACTCACTGACTGACTGACTGACTGACTGACTGACTGACTGACAGCTGTGGGTATCTGATTTCCTATGATTTATAGAGTTACGCTGGGTAATCGGCAATCTGTTTATTTTCACTCGTTTTTTATTCCTTGATTACTCTCTGAAATTGGAGAGTATAATTTTCTAGTTTTATTCCAGTATTGCGGGGTAGCGTCTACAATGTTCGATATTTGTCGTAATCTCCTGTTGAATTTCGCACGTAGTTATCCAAAATTTGTTACAATTTAAAGTAAAGTCTCGCGTCGAGTCGAAACTACTCTCGACGATACCCAAACATGTTTTTACTGTGTAATATGCATTGGGCGTAGAGTACAATATTTGGCTGACCAAGAAGACATTGAGGATTTCATGTGCTGTTGCTTTTTTCTTGCTGTCTATTTTCACTTTTTTTCACACCAATTCCACCGGGGCGAATCGAGCGTGAAACGTTCGCCGCTGGGAGTGCAGTGATGAATAGATTTTTGTTTTTTCTAAAAAAAAAAAAAAAAAAAAAAAACTTGGGAAAACGTCAAACTGCAAAGCTAGAAAATAAATATTTCAGTTTAAAGACAAAAAAATTACAGTATAAACGCGCGATGTCTGCTAGTACAGATGTGATACAAAAAGAGATTGTCGCACGGTTCAAGGATAAAAAAAACTTTGCGTTTTATTAATTAATGATTTGGTGAATATTGAAACGGTTGACACCTTTCCAATAAAATTTGATCGATGATTTCGCCATGATCACGCCTATACGTATATATGTACATATACGTATGGCTGGTGGTAGTAGTAGTAGTGGTAGTTCGCAATGGTATACAGTTGGGAGCGTCTGCAGCAGGCAGCGGTAGCAGCAGCAGCGGCAGCAAAAGGTATGATGAGATCGTAGAATGTTTTATGAAACACATTTTACGACTCTTGGCTGAGCAGAAATGACGAGCTGCTGCCAGTGGCTTGGGCTCGGCTCTTTTCCTGCACATGTGCCGTATGTTCTTAGATGATTTCAATAAGCTAAAACGCGCATATGCGTGTACGTATATACGTTGCGATGTATAATTGTGTATACGGTAAGTTGTAATTGAACTCGCGCAGGGATCGCGATAAGGATAATAGATTTTTCATTATCCATCCACGTGGCTTCGCTAGGCGAAATCAATTTTTCCGGAAACAATATACTCGAGAGTATAATCACCGCGCAATTCATATCTCGCAGATTTTCACAGGGTTTCATCCGGGTTTCTTGAAACTTGACTTCATCGGCTCACGGTTTACGTCACTGACGACTATTCTCGAGCCAATTGGCCACTATATGTGCTTTTTGCTTCTTAATTAACTCGGCGCTAGCGGGAGCCTCCGGCTCGTCCCTCCTCCTCCTCCTCCACCTCTTTCGTCTTCTCTTGATTGTCTAAACGCCTGTGAGAATCCCACTTTTTGTTCAAACCTCTCGAATAATGACCAACGCAGACGAATCGTTCGGCTAACGCGCTACGACGACGAAGACGACGTTGCTTAGAACGAGAATAGGGAACACCCGTCTTACAAGAGATACTTTCATCCGCCTCGCGCTCATCAACGCTGCCTATAACGGTCGGAACATCTCGCCGTTGTCTTCTCCTATTTTATTATTTTCAACTTTTCATTTCTGTCTCTTTCTTCTCGATAAACTTTTACCCGGTACTCTTCCTCTCTCTTTCTCTCTCCATTTCTAACTCAGCTTTTCGCCATTCACGCAACTTTAACGCATGTGAACAAGCCTGAGAAGAGAAAGAGAGAGCATGAGCGTGAGGAATACCGGGAGTGAGATGGAAACGTGCACGTTTTTTCTCGGCATCTTGTTTATTTTGCCTGTCAACTAGCTGACACTCGGACATTCGTTTAAATTTAGAATTCAATGGAGTCCTTTTAGTGGGAGCCTTTCAAATCTTAACAGATTTCTGTACAACTTTTTCGATTATTTATTTAATTTTAGTGTAACGCTGCCATGCGCGCTTGTATTATATACGTACAGCTCTAAAGCCAGCCGGAACTCGGCTCAATTCTGTTTTCATTGCAACACCTATGTGTGTGTGTGTGTGTGTGTGTGTGCTTTGCGATATCTGTACAATGCATGCGTATAAACGTCTCGTCCGTGTATCCACGGTTCATCGGAGAATTCCACAGCTGGTCTCTGTCCTAACCCTAACTAATCCCTTACTTCCTGTTCGAATCGTCTCCGCGTCGCGCAATATGCCCGCAAATAATCTACTAAAGAGAAAATAAAGATAAAAAATTCCAAGTCGATTGATGAAAAAGAAGATGTAGAATGTAGTAATAAATATGCGACGGAAAAGGCTGCACATTTTGTTCGACAAGTTCCACGGCCAGGAGAGTTATTTCGTACATCTTCCATGTCGAGCTCCCCCCCCTCCCCCTACCCCCTCCCCTCTCCATAAGGCACCGATCACCGTGCCTTTGCCGATTAACTTTTCAAACAATTCCGTTTTGAGTTATTGAACTTTGAGAGGGCGATAGGCAGCTCGAACCGTGCGGCTGCCCATTAGGAGGTACAGCCGTAGACGTCAGTCTCCGAAAACCAGAAAGACTACTCGTCAAATTAATCATGGACCAATCCATCAGTTATATATAGATATACAGACGCGCGCGTATTATTCGTCCGATGGCTTGCCCACACTTTTATATATGCCTACGTTCATATCGCCCATCGTGGTACGCGTACACTGCGTATGGTCAAGCCGGGCTCTCATCTCATTCGGAAAAGAAACGCCGTTTCAATTCTTTCGTTACTATACGGCTAGAACGCTATTTAAGTTTGGAATTTCTTACGCCTCTAAAGGTATGCCAGTATTCCACACTTACTGTACCCATGGTGTTCTTACCTTAAGTTGCGCTAACGGAAATTATTTTACATGTAAGTTCGTTGTTTATACTTTTCTTTTTCCTCTTCTTCCTCTCCGAAACTGATCTTCATTTTACCTTTTTTTTTTATGGGGGGGGATTTTTTCTTTGTACATCCTAAACTGAAATTTTCTTCGTTACAATATATCGAGAGAAACAAATTTCAGTCGACAAATTTTTATATTCAAACTTTGGATTTGTTTCGTTGATTTGAAGTATATTTTTTATTTTCCTACTTGTATGTATACGAGTTAAAGAAACATCGAAAAATCGTGTAAAAGTCTTCAATGACGGGGAAATGTTTTTTTTTTCTTTTTTTTTTTTTACTTAAATTTGTCTTCTTGATTCAAGTGGCCAGACTGTAGAAAAAAAGTGTTTTCGGTATGTATAACCAAAGGATAGAGAGAAGAGGGGGGAAAAAAATACATTGCTGGCCACTTGACGTTCCTGAGTCGCGTCGAGGGGGTGGGGGAGGGGGGGGGGGGGAAGTCGAGGAAAAACTGAAAAGAAAGAGAGCGAGAGGTTGAATCTGACTTGAAGCCACATGGCTAGTGCAGGTACAGTCGATGCCATGAAACGATTCATCGGGACAGCAGAAGCTTAACCGTATCAGCATTCTTCTGTAACTTGTTAATGGTCCATACGCGGCTTGGTTCTGATGTATTATACGTATTTGTATGGGTACATAGGTGTGTATGTATGGTGTAGGCAACGCTGTAAGGTATATAAGACCTTCTAGTCGTGCCTGACTTGATATTTTGATTTATTGGAGGCGAGCGAGTCGTGCGAGCCTAGCCAGCGAGCCGGTAACCTCTTATTTCCGAAAGTAACGCCTTTAAATCCTCAAACGAGAAACAAGTAATTATTGATGAAATATGAAATCAGCCGCGAAATTATGTATCTGGGTACCCTGGGCTACGGCCTACGTCGTATTTTGTTTTTCTAGCCGTCCCCCCTCCCCCCCTCCCCCCCCTCCCCCCTCATCCCCCGCAGAGATTTCCTCTTTTTTTCTATTTTGTAATATATTCTCATACGCTTGTTTTCTCCAACCGTGGAAACATATCCTTCCGCGATCACTTCGGTTGCACGATCTGATAACGCCTTTCGAGGTAAAATAGTCGCAATACCTCGCGTATCCGCGCATATTCAAGTCCGTCAAAAATGTCGCATTCGTCGAGCTTGTGTAATACGCTGGAAAAAATAAGGATAAATAATTTATGAGCAACGAATGTCTTTTTATCTCTTCCTCTTTCGCTTTCTCTCTCTCTCTCTCGCTCTTTCTCTTTATGCCGGTGATGACATTTCTGTGGTGCAGTCAACCCGCTGTTCTTGGATGCTGCGGTCCAGGGTTCGACGGCTCAATTCTCTCCCAATTTTACAATTTTTCTTTCGTCTTTCTCCTCATTTGCTCGTTTACCACCGTTTTTATTCATCCACCTTACACGTACGCTTGTGTGCAATTGTCGCGGGTTTTTTTTTTATCGCTTTTTAATTCCGCCCGATGCGGGTGGATCCTCGGCTGCCCCAACACTCCAAAGAGGAACACGAGGCACGTGGAAAGGTATGCGAAAACCAGTTTTATCGGTCGTCCAATGTGCAATACTAATATTAATAAGCTTCATACACACGCGTCGGTGACGGTGTCGCATACGTGTTTGTATCACGCACCAAATTCTGTCTTCGCCTGTTCTCGATTCGCTCTCATACCCACGCTCTGCTGCATCGGATTTCTTCTTCTTTCATAAACTTCCGAAACAACTTCTAACAATGACATCCCAGAATGTGAACTAATTTTATCATCAAAAGCAACGAAAAATTCGTTTCGTCTGCGTCGCAAGTCTGGTAACACTTGGATTTTGTAAAATTGTAAAAATCAACGTATTTTGCACAGTTTCATGCGGAAAAATTTTACAAGCCTCTTTACCGTTTGACTTATCGCTATGGGAGTTCTGAAAGTGACGTTTTACTCTTCGCATATGAGGGAGATCAGGGTGAATTTACTAATTTCAAGGTATGCCGAGAAGGCACTGCAACTTCCGATAAATTTGCTGCCGGAAGGTGGATGATTTTTTCGTCGGTGAAAGACGCGTTGTTAAACGGCGAATGGGAATTGCGGCCCATACTGTCTACGGGTGAGGTAAAAGAGGACCGAGTATTAAAAACCGGCTAATTTTAATATTTAAATCTGGATGCGAAACGAGCTTGAAGGAAGAATTTGTGGTGCATCGGGGCTGCATGCTCGGTGGAATGATGCGGGGCCTTTCTCGGGCCTTTTGGGCCTTCCGAGTCGCTATGAGAGAGGAAGAGCGAAAGGGCGGGGTGGGAGGAGGGGGAGCCGCGAGCCCGGAGGAGAGTGGCACACCGCACATAACCGATTCTCGAACTCATAAATTTTAAATTATGTCAAAGAAAAAAGAAGCGCGCGCGCGCACACGCGGTGGGACCAACCTTGTAGAAATAAAAGAGCGCGCGGGTTTGAGTCTTAGTCCGCGGGGAAAAAACAGAAAACGCATCGGCTCGGCAGTGGCGGAGAGGAATATGGCGAGCTGAGGTTCGGGGGGAAGGGCGCAAGGCATGCCTAAAACGATCTCGCTCGTTTTACGAGGTCTAGACGAAATTTCAGCCCCATTAGCGAGTCGAATTTCCAGCATTAATTTGATATTACAATATTCAAATTGATGATTTGAATTTTCAAACCAACGTACTATATACTTATAGAAAGCAGAGCTGCACAACGCGAAGAGAAGCTTTAACGGGGGTTACGAAATTTCGGGGAAATATCCTCCGCTTCGATGTCTATTATAATACATGTCGCACCTGTAACCTGTTGCAACGAATATCTCATGCGCTGAAGTACAGCGTAAATATATACGGTATAATGTAAGACCGTTCTCATTTCATAATGAAAACTTTGTGCCGTAGACCAGTTGTTACAATTCCTTGTCTACCTACCTATACATGGACAGGACACGTTCCGCCGAGGAGAAAGCACGGTCGCCAAGAAACAGAAATTGGATAAATTGACGAATAAACTGAATAGAGTTAAATAAAGAGAGAGAGAGAGAGAGAGAGGAGGGGGGATAGGAAGTGTAATCGATGTTCGTCCCAAAAGTTGGAGAAGCTTGTGCAAGTTCGAGACGAAGAATGAAGCTTTAACGCGTCGGGAGTTATCTTACGTGTCGACTTTTTACCCAACCGCTAATGACCCTTTGGTCGAGGCGAGAGCGAGAATGATAGAAGAAGGAGGAAGACGAAGAAAAGGAAAGGTGTATTTGAAAGGGGGAGGGCTGAAGAGGGAGAAAGAGAGAGAGAGAGAGCCGAGAAAATTCAAATTTTCGAGCGTGACGTGGAGGAATCGTTCCCGTTTTCGAGCTCAAACAATAGAAGAACGATTCCTATAGCGATAGTGGCACCCCGCTGCTCGCCATATTGGTACCCCGACCAATGTTTTCGTTCTTTTTCTTCCTCTCCTCCTTTTCCATGCCTTTTTGTTTCTCAAATCTCGGTTTTTTTCCCCCCTTATTCTTCTTCTCTCTTGCTTCGTTTTTGGTCCGTATATACACGTACACACAGGTATTATATATACCTACGCGTATAATATCTCGGGTGATTCGTTGACCGGAGACAAAAGAAACAACGGTGTCTTTCAAGGGGAGGAGGTAAACCCGATCCACCTACTATGCAAGGCTGCGCGATCTACGAATTTATTATACGCATGTAGACAACAGGATGTGTAATGTATGTCATAGGAAATTTCACGCACGTTTCTCGATCGAACGCATTGAAGTTCACGAGGAAGACGTCCGGCCGAAGTTAGCAACGTTAACGTAACGAAACATGAAATTGAAATTTTAGGGTTACTCTCAGGGCTTTACGAAATGTTAGCATGTTTTGTGTTCTATGGTTTACCATGAATTTTAGACAAACCTGAATTTTTTTTTTTTTTTACTCTTTGGTCTTTCTCTTCGGAACATGTGTCGTTGCAGTATATCGTTACTAACTTGAACTTCGTGAATTGTAGGCTCCGATAAGAATCGAGAGGCTTTTGGGAATACGCGGTGACCTGCAGAGAGTGAAATCCAACGATAATAACAACAATCATCCCGTTTCTCGTGTCTCATCCTCTCGTCATATTCTCCTCTCGTACGACTCGCTACTTACTATAACGATAAGTCATGTTTCAACGAAATGGACCAGCCTGTTCTACCCGCATCCCGTGCGCCTTAACGAATAATACGATTCGTTTGATTTTAGAGCTTATTAACGGGGGAGCCCAGGGAACATATTCGAAACCCGTAGACGTCTTGGCCCTCCTGTGTTCACGGGTTTAGCCGTGATCCCGTAGATGCCGTGTCTATCTCTCACGTGTCCGCGTATTATTATAACCGTTTGCAATGCACCCGAAGCCGGGGCTTGCCGGCTTTGTTTGGCTCGTTTCATTTCTTGAATATGGAAGATAATTAATCTTGGAGGGCATAAAAGGGTTTTCGGGTACGGGCGCGAGAAAAAAATGAGCATGCCGTATATATATAGCCCTATTTCTTTCTCCTTCTCACCTTCTCCCCTCGCAGGCAACTTGTCCGAATGCTGCGTGCACCGTGGAGATATTGTTGCCTGGGAATGATTATATTGTTCGTTTTTATTGTTATTATTAACTTTGAGATTTGCGTTGTCGCGCATATTTCGATCGTCGAAAATCAAGGGATCGTCAGTTTTCGTATTTTCTTATTCTTTTTCTTTTTTATATATTTTATTTATCATTATTATTATTATTGTTGTTGTTACTGGTATTAGTATTTGTGTTTTTTGTGTATCATCCTCCCGGCGCATCGCTCACCCCTTTTTAGAATTTGAGCCAATAAAAAATTGTCTGGAACAAAGGGGAACGGCCTCTTATTTCTCATATAGAATGCGATGTCGGGTTCGTATAATCGCGGTGCTTCATCTAAACTTCTGTTAGGTGTTAAAAATGGACCCGAGACTCTTTATCTCTGGTAGTATCCTACAAACCGGCGGTGCGGCTACCTGACCTGAGAAGTCATCGTCGTTCGGGGATAAGATTCATCTCAAATATTAAAATTTGGAAACCTAATACTTGGGGATATTTCAACCTGAAAACCATCCGCCGCTCGGTGACTAACCGTGTCCAATTTTACAAAATATTCTGTCCCGTATTAATCAGAGTCACGGTCCCGGCTACCTACCATCATGTATAACGTCAAATCCCGCATTATACCCTCGTTCGTTACTCCTGCCTCCTCTGGAGGTGTGCTGCTGCGCGTTTTATATGCATGTAATATGCATGGATATATTATGCCTCCTCAAGTTGTGATATTCACCTTCTCGCATCAACCGCAGGACGGTGAAAAAAAATGTGAGAATGAAAGAAAATTTGAAGCATGATTGCGTTAGATTGCATTTTTGAAAACGAAACTACTGTACTTTGAATTCTCGGATTCGACGCTTCTGCGTGCAATATATATGTACACTTTTCTAAGGTCTGCTCGTGTGTGTGCGTGTGAGGGTATAGGGGGGAGGGGGAAACGCGAGAAGCATCGACCTCCAGTAATACTAAACGACTAATCAGTCTGAGCAATTTCGAAACGGTTATAGTAGCATAAATTGACCGAAGGGATTCTATACTTATTATTTTTCTTTATATGCCTGCGGGTTCTTCGCGAGCTCGTACGTTTCTTTTTCTTATTTTTGTCCCCATCTTTCTCACACTTGTCGTACATGCAATCGTGTGTGTGTGTGTGTGTGTGTGTGTGTGTAAATTTGAAGTGAGGTCAATGAAAAATGTTGAAATTAGAAGAACATTGTTTTTGTGCAATTTCAGTTTGTCTTTATATTTTATTTCGTCTTTTTTGATTTGGTGAAATTTTAAATTAGTTTATTTGAAGTAAGATTATATACTCAATTTAGTTCAAGGAAGCTGACATTCATTTTCGTTTTAACCTGCAGTGTAAATCGAGTTTTGTGAAAGAACAAAACGTCGCGAACCCACCATTTCGAATCGATTTTGAAAAATCAATTACCCACATGTTACTCGTTTGATGAGTTCGTATATCGTGTGGTAAAAAAAATGGTCAAAGACGTCGTTGAGTGTGACGATAGATTGCGTGCTGCAATTAGTTGGCAAAAAAATTAAATGAAACAATGTTATGATCCTGCGCACCGCAGCCGTGCAAACCCGTGAAAATTCTTCGTCGGTTCTTTCTCATGGTGAAGGCGAGCATGCGAAGTGTCGAGTGGGTACAACGCCTGTCCGTCTCGCAGCTGATCGAGGACGACCGTGTGTCGTCTTGAATGGTTGAACGACCAGCGATTACTCAAATTTCCGGGACCCGTCGTCGGAGGGCAACCCCTATCCCAGGAGTAGGAATTTTTTCAGTCCCCGAAGTCTTCTACCCTTACAAATCCGAAAAGAAAACGTTGGAAAAAAAGAGAAAAAGAAAGAAAAAAACAAGTAAGGACGCTATAAGGAGAGAAGATCGTATGGTGTAAAAAACTGGCGGGGAGAAAAAATAACCCCCGGGTCACAGGGTGAATACCGTTTTACCAACTATTAACTCAGTTTCACCCGTTTCCCCGGTGCGGAAACCTCTTTCTCTACATCCCCCTTCGCCTTCCTGCCGCCTTTCATACTTTTACGTAATCTTCCGTTTTCCGCATCGGGCGGGCGCGTGCAGGTAGACGAAACTTGGCGCACGGCTACCTGCGCCACCGAAGACTACGGGGACACGCTCGATTTAACCTGTGAGAAAAATTGGGGCCCCGCAACGCCCCGGAGGGTTAACCGATTTCCCTGCGCGAAATTTGAAATTTGAACCGATGTCGTTGACCTGCTACCCCCACCCCTTTGCCCCATTCTCCCGTTAAGTACCTAGTGAAAATCTCGACGATGTCTGTCCGTGATCGCTGTCGGGTGTAGGCACTGGCATTCTTCTTCGGCTTCTCATATCCGTAACGTTTCACAAATTTTTACTAGCAATCAGCTGTACAACAAGTTTATTGAATATAATTCAAACGTGTGATTGGATGAAACGAAACGATTCACGTATGTGTTCAACGATATGTTAGATTGATTTTGAGATATATTTTATACCTGTTTAATTTTTTTATTGCTCGTTGCCACGCTTGAAATACTCTGTAGATCTTTGATGGCGGAAAATCTGATCGAAATAGCAAAAAGAAGATAAAATTTCAGACCGTGTGCTTATAGAGTTGTCAAATTTGGCAATTGTTCGAGTAATTAATATTTTTTTTTTTAAATGATTTCTAACTGATATTAGTAATGTTTAGATTTTATCGAGTTTAAGATTGTATCGATATTATCAAGGGCGTGATATTCTTAGGCGGAGCGAGGATTGTTCAATAATTGAGAAAAATCTGATCACCCTTTTCCTGAAAATGGTTGATTTAAACGGTGCGAGGCTGCGCGAGATAATTTTTAAGCCTTACCGTCCTCGAAACCAGTTTCAGCTGGCGCGTCATCGTATCCCAGTTTTCTTGAAAAATCGTTAGTCGTTTGTTATCTTAATTATTATTAATGGAGCGTACCGAACAATCCGACGTTCGGAGCGAGGAAGTCAGAAAAGGAGTAACATGATTTTGAAATTAAAAATTCTAAAGCATCCCGAGAATTAACTCTGGATTCTCGGATAATGATTGAGTGGCCGATCCCACGTGCGTACCAGCGTGCCGTCTTACTCTCTTTCTCTCTCTCTCTCTCTCTCCCCCTCCATTTCTGTCTTGTATTAAAAAAATGTTTTAAAACGAGAGAAACACAGACGCCCCGCAGCGGAGGCGTCGTTTCGAGCCGCGAGCACTGAGAAAAAAATTGCCTCGATTTAAAGCGCAACTTTTAAAATACGGTATACTTCTAATCTCTCACACCGTTTTTTAGCGTAGAAAATAAATAAAGAAAGAAAGAATACGATCGTAATTAAAGAACACGATTATCTAGTTGGAATAATAAAGTTCAAATAGACACACGTGTACAATTTTCGGCCAACGATTATTAGGACTCGTATCTCCATGGGAACGAACGAAATTATCTCTCGAATGATTATCGCACCGGGCCAAATTACCTGGCGTAATTTTTGCCAAATCATCGATCAACTCGGTCGTCCGAAAAAGGGAAAATAAAAATAAGATAAGCAAGGAATGAGGAAAAGGGGCCCCACGGGGGTCTCTGGGCTGGGTTCTCTTTTGGGCCCCCCTGCAGGGGACTTTGCCTTTCCCCTTTCCCGTTTTAGTCCCAATTTTTTTTACCGGTCGGGTCAAACGTGGCGTGTAGACAGGTATATGAGCTTTGGCTTTAGCTCAGTTCTCAGGAGCCTCGGGCCTGGCTGGCAGCGCAGCCCTCCGGTCTAACCTGATATTCCTTATATTATACCTGCGGCCTAAGAGGCATTAGAAATACAACCCCCCTCCCCTCCCCCCCATCGGCGCAACGTGTTGGTTTATCGTTTATATCAAAAAATGAAGGATATATGCGTTCCAATGTGTGTGTATATATATATATACATAATATATATACACACACATATATTCTTCTGTGAATCAGGGAAGGTTTACCACTTTTTCAATCCCCAGCTTCAGGATTCTTCCCGATTATTCTTCCTTTTTATCCCTGCGTCGTTGAACGGTCTAACCGATTCCTTCAAATTTTTCTCTCGCATCCTTATGTATACATATAAGCAGGCGTATTATTTTCTTGGCTAATGGGTATTCCTTTATTGCTGTAGAGTTGCGAATCGAGCAATAAACCGTTTCCACCGTGACTCAATACTCGCTCGGGATCAGCGCTGATGTCAAACTGCTGTTGCAGCTTCGATGCATAAATACGGAATATTTTTCTTCGTATAGAAGTTATATTAGAACGATAATGGAATTAGCGATTCATACTGTTTTCATTATCGTTCATTGTTATGCCCTCTTCTTTTTATACTCTTTGTCAAGTCAAGGTATATTATGGCAGCGAATTGTCAATGACTGTGATTATCGTCGCACATATCTACGATTCCAATTTGTATGCGAATAAATTACTCACCCTTATAAGTGACTAAATCATTCTATATGTCTCGCTATCTTTTAACGAGCTCACAATTCACCGTATACACTTATCGGAATGCTATCCGCATTTAATGCTCTACATTTGCAACCTAGACATGTTCATAAAGTCATTTAGGTATTCTATATTTTACTCGGACTTCAACCAACAAGGGTTTTTTTCTTCTTCTTATTTTTCATTATGCCAGATTACTTCGTTTCAATTGTTTCCATTACACATGTAAATACGTGGTGAAATTAGTCTTCTATAAATTCGTTCTGTTTCCGTTGTAAATTTTTCAACCCACAGTATTAAACCTGCACTATTTTAGAGGGAAATATTGATGACTTATTTACGATTCAAATTTTCATAAAATAGTTGTTAGAAAATCTGATCAACACCAAAGCAGGTTACTCTCGATACCAACAGCCTGTTCATTTTGTAGAAACTAATAGCAGAAATATGTATAAATTTTCGCTTTACTCTACTTTTGCGACAGTCAGTTTTTCGTCAAAAATCTTATCTCAATTATCCCTCCGACACTTGGCGTGGTTGAAGACGCAGATACAGCCTAATAACAGGGTTCTGATTAGTATAATTGCACTAGACGCTAATTAACAAAATTACCAATGCGTGCAGGCCGAAGTAAGTTTCCTCTGGTAAAAACCAAATCAACACTCGAATACGCAACTCAACCACGAAACAGCAAAAAATAAATCTGAAATTTTTTCCGTGAAAACGTCTCAATTTGCACGAAAATCACCCCGAGATGCGCCTGACGTCACGCTGAGCGCATACATCTTTCCCACCCTTCTTCCTCTCCTCGGCTTCGGCTATACGATGTCGTTTCTTGGCCACCACCCTTCGTCCGAATCAGCCAATGAAAGGGGCCGTAGATCCACGGCACCCTATCCCCCCTCTTCTTCCCCCTCCCCCCCACCATCACCACCGCTATACGGAAACCCCGCGCCTCACAGGTCTGCTTTCCAAAATCTTGGAATCTCTGAAAGTCAGTCTTACGCTGAACGCGTCTAGGATAACATCTCCGACGAAATTCTGGCTAACCAATAGACTTTTTTCACTTCCGCAATATCGTCGCCGGTGATTCAGTTCACTTGTTGGGTTCAACTAGACTTTCGGAGAAAGTCGTGATATTTTATCAACTCCATTGTCGTTACATATAATATCAGTTTATCGTTACAAATAGTTGGATATAATTTTTTGTTTTTCTTATTTATTTATTTTTTGACTAAAATTTGTGTCGAGTTTTGTTTTCTTGTTTTTTTTTTCAAAACGTTATCTCGCATCTTACTCACGTATCGCATTCGCACCTCCGCCATTTTTTTCGGTCTAAGTATATAAAACTGTGTTCGCGGTTATTTATCTATGTCGTAAAAAATAATTTTTTACGATTCCATCGTGGTCGGCGAATGTTTGATAGATTTTTTACATATCGCGTCTAGATTATCTACGCGCAAGGGGAGGGGGAAGGGCAGGGGAAATATCATTAGTATTTGCAAAATATTTCTCACAGTAATTAATAACGATAATCTTGTCTAACGGGTGAAATTTTTTCGCGAAGCAACTGCTTCTGCAATTCGTATTACAGCAGTGTCCGGCTCGTTTTACTCTTTACTCACTCGCGCGCGGTTCAAACGACGGACCTTGGAATTGGACGCGGAGAATTGCGGATATTCCACGTGCATATCTTTCGCCGCGCATGCTGATATACACGCGGCTACTTATCGCCGATTCAAATAGTATTCGCGAAACGCGAATTCCACCTCGAACTCAATACACCCTCTTGTGACTTGGGAAAAAATTTTCACGGCGATTCGGCATCGCGTGCGTCAATTTTCCGGTACTTTTTTTTAACATGCAGACGCCACGTGTGCGGTTGTCAAACTTTTTCAATAAACTCGCGAAAATAAAGGAAACTTTTCCGTCTCGGGGTAAAAGACGCGTCGATTATTTTCCAACACTTTTCTAACTCCCGCAGCACTCCTCTCCGCTCTTTTTTCATCGACAAACAGTGTGAGTATATATAAAGCAATATGCGTATAGGTCATGACTTTACAATTGATTGAATCGAAATCGAGTTCCTCGTACAATCGGCGGTTGAAAGCGGAAGCGTAGCGTTCTTCTCTTCTCAGTGGAACTTAGTCGCAATTGTGTTATGTGGGTATTGCACATCTTGTATAGATGCGTGTGCGTGTGTGTGTGTATAGCGAGAGGAAGCGGAAGTATTATCAAGATGGCGTATAAATCGTCTTCACAGGTCTTCCGGCAATTTTTGTCGGAATGTCTTTACTAAATTTCGTTTGTTCGTCGATGGGATTTTTCCACGTGACAAAATATCGAAGATACTACACGGAAGCGTGTATACCTAATAATAATAATAATAATAATAAACGAACAAGGATCGTAGAGTTAATTGCACGCGTAGGGCAAAACGGAAGTACTTACGCATATCGTAATGCTGTTGTGTGCAGTGCGTTGCAAGCGTGTGTTACGGAATTGAGAAACAAAAATGAAATGAAAAATAATAGTAATAAAAACAACAACAACAAGAATAATAATAATAATGATAATGGAAGCGTATCCCGTAGACCACGGACGGTATGGGAAGAACATTCCGGACGTGACTACCTACCCACCTGGCTAACGTTATTGTTTTCGCTTTTGTCTATCAACAGGAAAGATGAACGACTCGTCTTCAATGGCACCTGGAAGCCCACCGACGCCTCCTCACACGCCGCAGAGTCCACCGCGGCAAAACGTCGCCTCGAGCTTGTCGCAGTCGAGTCAAACCTCGAATCACGCCCCGCAAAATTTCCCGCCACAATTACACGCGGTACAGAATTCACCGCTAAGTCAAATACTCGTACAGAATCCCGCCCTCGCTCAGCTGCTACAGCAAAACCCGGCCATCCTTACTCAGCATCCCCAGCTCGCTCAGCTGCTGCAACAAAATTTGGCACAAATGGGTTCCGTTTTGTTCCAAAACGTACGCAGGGACGACGTCGAGGAAAGGGTAAGACGCAGATTTTTATTTCATTATAAATAAATTAAGATTCGAATTTTTTTTAAACAATTTTTTAACTAACATTTATATACTATAATTCAAACCAAAGATTACGATCCGTAACACAAAAATATTGAATATGTATATATAACCCGGAATCTTGTTCTCTACATAAAAAGTTCATATTAAATTATAACTATTTTATGATATTGAATTGGTAATGAAAAGATCGTCAGATACATATCTCGAACATGAACTGGAAATTTAATATTACAAGTATGGATTTACTTTGTGAAGTAAATTGGTATAACGATTGATGTAAGTAGTGAAAAAAAAAAAAAGAAGACACTAACGATACTTCGTACATTAAAAAATTTGTGAAAAAGAGAAACATCAACGAAGCGCGATCTTCCATAAAACATAAAACGCCCATCCTTTGACAGAATCTTTCTCTTATCCAAAAAAAATTTTTTACCGTGTGCCACGACGGAAAATCACTAATTACTTTTTTTTTTTTTTTACCGAAACACCCTAGTATATACATATATAACCGTATGTGTACAATTACGATTCGAATAGAAATCAACGGTCGTTACTAACAGCTTTTCATGCACTCGTGATTTGATCACCGAATCCTTCAACACGTTATTTGTACCATAAAAAGCCTCACTTCGTCGGGAGAAAATAGGAATATGCAGGTAACGATACGAAGCTGGGAGGGAATTCCGTATCAACTATACTATTGTTTAAACGTTAATCGTTCGTGGCGAATGAAAATTTAACAGCCCACACTAAATCGTCGAACACAAATGGCTTACCAATGGAGGTGCTAGCCTCGTTGGTTACGAAGAGTGAGAGAAATATGGAGAGAGAGCGAGAGAGAGAGCGAGAGAGAGAGAGAGAGAGAGAGAGAGAGAGAGAGAGAGAGAGGCCTTCGACACGGATAGGTAAAACGAACGGAGTGTTACCTACTTCGCGGTATAAAGGCGGAGGATTTTTTTTCTCCTCGAGTTTGTTGTTTTTTTTTTTTTCTTTTATTTTCCTTGCTTTTTTCCCTGACTACGCGTGAAAAATAGAATAGGTGTATAATAAGGAGAAAAAGAAGAGGCGAGAGAGAAAACTAATCGTGCCTAACGCAACGCGTTCTGCCCAACTATACATACCTTTTGTTACCGGGTTAGTAGATGTCTTCGCACTGGTAACGTGCCTACAGCTATCTCTGTGTAAACTGGTTACATGAAATCTGGAGATTGGCAGGTGTATGTATTTCTAATCGTTGTGCTCGTGCAAATAAGGCACTGTAATCAGAGAATCTATGACTATCGGAACATCGGTGCTGAATTGAATGTCAGTTTCCAAGTATTTTCGACTTGTAATAACGAGAGGTGTTGGGTGAAAAAAAAAAAAGAAAAAAGAAAACAACAAAAGTTGGAATAAAACTAGATAAAAAAGGAAGAAGGGGAAAAAACGAAGTTGCAAAAAAAAAAAAAAAAAAGATAGAGAAAAAAAAGAAACGAAAACAAGTAACAAACCGAACGTAACACGAGCCTGGTCAAAGTTCCTCTTTCATTGGCTTCGTTACTATTGAATATTTGAATCCGCGTAGGTTTCGTTCACGTAAATTCTTATTTTGTGTATATAGAATAAATTATTGTGATAAACTAACACCGGCTATAGCTTACCCGGAAACGGCCGACTCTTGAGTTCAGGCATTTCATACCGACACCTCGTCTATGCGTATATATACTTCGTATTAATAAAAATGATTTCAACGGCTACAGGTGAAAACGTATAACCGATTATAATAATCCTTGCCCTAAGCGTAACTCTCGCGTTTTTTTTTGTATACCTCTTTTTTTTTTACCAGTTTGCGTAATATTTGCAATTACCTGTTCGAAGAAGCATTTCAACTCGCGTACGTACATTATGTATATAATAAATATATGTATATATGTGCATATATATTTATTTGTCTGAAAAAAAATAACGAAATAAAAAAAAGTTGGGAAACTGACAAACCGTCACGTCAAAATCGTTGCATATGCGCGGCTCTCGATTGAATGAACTTGTATTTGATTATCCGTTTCTTCGGTGATTTATTCATCTCCTACCACATCTCTGGTTATTTTTACTCTGGTTTTTTTTTTTTTTTCTTTTTTCTTACTGTCGTCATTTTGTTTTTTTCTCTTTTTTCGCCCATATAATGTTGTTTCGTTGGCACATCGTCTCTCTTTCTGACGGTTGTTAATTGTTTCGTAACTTTTGCCACCGGTAGTAAACCGGCGCGAGAACCAGGAGCATGAATGACTATTAAAGGCAGCGGAAATCGCGTTTTAGTTTCACGAAGAGCGAAACATCGGCGTCGTTGGTGAGTCTTCTTCTTCTTCTTCTTCTTCTTCTTCTTCTTCTTCTTCTTCTTCTTCTTCTTCTTCTGCTTCTTCGCGTGTATCTACATACATGTAAGAGGGTACTGGAAATGAACCGTACTGATGTACAACATTGCGATACACTGTATATGCGTACATTGTGTGTATGTGTGTGTGCGTGTGTGTGTACACGCGTGTAGAAGAGAGGAATACGTAGAGTATGGAGAAAATTTAAATTATTCTCCAATTTTTTCGTGACGTTTACATTATTTTGCCTTTGAATATTAATGGGCATATGCTCTCCCGCGTTATGGCACAAGAAGTAACAACGGCGTATAATACTTGACTCTTAACGTTATTCTATTGTTTGCAAATCAGCTCTATTGTTTTCTCATGTACTTCACCATCCCCTCACTCCTCGCTCCTCGCCGCGGCCCACCGGCCACACACACACACACACACGCAAACCCAACTTCGCCTATTCACCATTATACCTGTGTCCTCACACAATCACTGCATGTGTGTGTGTGTGTGTGTTTGCGCCGAGGTAGAGAGAGAGAGAGAGTGGGATGAGGGTGAAACGGGGATGGCGATACTTTTGCTCTTGCATTAAATCTATAATATCAAATGCAGCCCGCATCTAGAGGGTTGGTCGGTATCGCAGGTATATATACATATATACACGTCATACGCATACACATATATATATATATAAATATGTAACATATAATACATGAGGCCGATGTTAATTCTCTGATAAACTCCGAACAATGCAGGTTCACGTTATACGGGATAAAAATTACACTTATGTAATAATTGTACGTTTACAAACTAGCTCTGAGATTTTTCTCCTTGTTTATTTATTTATTTATTTATTTTTTTTTAGGCGTACAATTTATTGTAACGGCGCATCGTGCTTTGTATATACGTGAATTCGCTTGGTATGTACGTTGTCTGCTCTTTATATCCAGTATGTGGGGAACCGTAATTACAGTCACGCGATGAACACTGGACCCGATCCCTTTAGCATCTCCAGATTAACGAGGCTTCATTCATAACTTTTTCAGAACGAAATCGCGTCGGTGCAAATCGGAGCGCGCACGGTCCATTAAATCTTGCACCTTTTTGGAAGGAAGGTTAATGTTCGTTGGATATCTTGTTTTTTGTACGCTACGAACGTAGTTTTGAATATTCACTTCTTTAGTTGGCGTGGATTTGAGGCAAGAATTTTGGAAACCTAGCGGGTTTCGTATTTGCGATTCTTTTTTTTTTTTTTAGCTTATTAAAAACGCAGGTTTTCTTATTACAATTTTATTTTAATCGTATTAACGACGATGACGCTGGATTTCATTTTATTTCTGTAATAATCACACTATTTCACTTTCATCCGCGTAATTCGGGGATTGGTGAAAAGAAATTTTGAGAGACTGTTTTTTAATTGTGCGAGATATACGAAATGTAACCGGTGGTTTGTACCTACCGTATAATACATATTTATACGTATATCGGGTATACATATGTAAGGTGCAGTGGCTCGATTAGGTTACGATGTGGCAACCACTTTAAATTCAACGTCTTGGACTCCGTGAGTAAGGCTTCGGAAATCGTACAGGATTCGAATAATTTGAATCCCAGTGGGGCTTCCGTCTTCGTTCTCGCATATACATATATAATACACCTTGGGTTAGTTTTTTTTTCTTTTGTTTTTCTATTGTTTGTTCAAATATACTTGGTGTTTGTTTTATTCCACCACAGCGCGTTATTTTAATTTTGTTTGATTTGTTGTTGTTTTTAATTTCTTGGCTTTTTCTTTCGTCCGATTCTCATTGTTTTGAAGATGGTTACCAGCGCAACAAGCGACGTCGTCGACACTTCGAAGCCCAACCGCGTTGCGCAGCGCGCTTGTCATTAGCATATAAATTCTAATTGTTCCCTATTTTTAAATTAATCAGAATTATTACGCCGGACGGAAATCATTTGAAATTCGAAGCCATTGTCCGGCGGGGAAGGTCGTTAATCTTGAGCCCTCTTGATAATCATTCTGCTTTGAGGAAATGAGAAAATATATACACACACACCTATATATCCGTGCCACCGTGTATATGATATGATATATACATATAAATACACATATATCTTTACACTTGTGCAGAAATAAACGCGTGTTCAAATTTCAGGGCAATTCACGGTAACTCGGGTGGGTGATGACATTTTTTTTCTTGAGTCATACACCGTTCGAGGGACATCCCTGTGATATGTCGCGATTTGTATGCGCTGCGCACACACAAACAAACACACACACACATGTGTATTAACCTACGCAACGCGCATGCTGTCACCGCGATACGTACCTACAAGTGACAAACGTACGACTCCTTCGATATCTCGACGTGATTTTCATGTGTGTTCCTTATAGCACAACACACCGTTCACATATGGATGTATACATATATAAAGACACATTCACTCGTATACGGTTTATGTACATGATGTTACTTCCTCGGTTCTTTCAGGTTCCCCCCACAATAGCCAGCCTGGCGGCAATGACAGTCGAGGCAGCTGACCCCAAGGTTTCCGGTGAGTCTCTCTATTTCCTTTTTATAGAATTAAGATTTAAATCAGATTTAAATGAAATTTAAGTAAGTATATTTCCATCGAACTTTCTCCCCGTTTGCTGTGGCTACATGTATACCAACAGTTTCTGCCCAACGCAAGTTACACTTTATTCTATATATGCGTGTTTGTGTTTGTGTATTTGAGTGTGTGTGTTGGTCGACGGCGTCGCCGACGCGACGCCTTCCTACAACAAACTCGCAGCTCGACGCGGTCTCCCAGCTTCCACCGTTTTCAAAGGGTGTCCCCCCTTTATTGGAATATCCGCCCACAGCATTATGGGAATTATCAAGGAAATGGGATGAAGGGGGCGGGATAATTCGAATTCATAAAAATAAAATTGAAAGAAGGAAAAAAATACATTCTATGTAGGCATAGAGAGGAGGACACGTTCACGCCCGGGATAACTCTAGACGCATGACGACATGTTTTTTTTGGGAACGGCGTTGAATCAAATGTAACAACAATGGAGGAAAATTTCATTCAATTTACAGGGAATGCGGTCTTACTTGTCTTCGCAAGAAATCAGTTTCATTCATTTATACACACGATTGCGGTAATGGTTAATATTAAACAATGAAAATGAATAGTCAAGACACTTCTACCCGCGGACATTATTTTTGTGGTTTGTTTATCTGATCAGTATGTAATTAATAGTGGTTGAAGATACAATTAAAGACTTTGACAAGTGATCGGGCATGGCCATATCGAAGCTACTCGACTTTTCTAGCGTTAGGTACTAAATCCATCATTCGAAATCTTCAAACTTCAAAAAACAACCCTTAACTATTATCGAAGTGAAAAAATTTACTATCGCATATTTTTCTTCGCGGTATCAACCGTTTTTACCAAAATCTAATTCTTTTCCGAAGCGTCGGAGATCGCGACGATTGTAAACAGCTTTGAAACGTACGAAAATCCGGTCGTGTAGCTAAAAAATTCCAATTCGTTTACACTGTCCGTATCGGTTGGTGGTAATCGGTAAATAACGATGTCTTCTCATATTTCTTATCCTGCAAATCGACACCATGCATAAGTTGTGAATTCATATTGCATTACGAACAATCGGCGGAGGGTTGATCGTGGCGGTAGATGCGATGCGTGTCACGTAAGAACGGCTAACAATATTCCCACATTCTGAGGGTGTCGAAGGGATAAATTGTTCAGAAGCGCGAGAGGGACGGAGAGAGAGAGAGAGAGAGAGTAGAAAAAAATTATATGATATAGTATGGCGGGCAGCAATCAGAGCTGATTAAGCCCATGGGGAATCCAACTGGGGAATCTGTGAGTCCTCTGGTCAGTCTCACGCCAATCGGGACCAATCAGCGACTGGCCGGGGAGATTTAAAAAATAGAATGCTTCTGTCAATTGTCCCATAATTTAAATAAATCGAATAAATGGACAAAGTGGCCAATTAGAGTAGTTGCTTGCTACTGCTTTAACGTATTCTATCTGTCTCTCTTTGGAGGAATATTGCTTCTCTTAAACGGAATTACCAACGACGGCCGTTTCATCGCTCCTCGTTTCTATACCAAACTGCCTACTATACCTTGTAATATCTCGCCTCTTCTCACAATGAACCTTGTGCCTCGTCTCTACCCTCCTATTCAAAAATAATCCTATAGACAGGCTCGACGGACGCGTACACGTCTTGTCTTTTCGTCGTCGTCGTCCTCGTCCTCGTCCTCCTTCTCCTTGTTCATCTCCGCGTTTCCCTCCCCTCGGCAAATCTATCGCGTCCTTTTTTCATCCTCTAATTACGCGCATCCACCTACCCTCATCGCTCTCCTCGTCCTTCGCGTACTCACACGCGATGCGAATTTACTTCGTTTCTCCTAACCCTCGCCTTTCTTTCGTCTTTTCTTGCCTCGATCATCTGATCGTGCGGGTCTCAGCCCGCTTCTGATATACGATACCTCACGGAGAGCCCCTCACGGGTTGCGGACTGCAAGGTGTGGATTCAAACTTCGCCTCATACTCGCGAATCGTCTTTATATATAACGCGAACACTCCACCGACGCGAGTTCAAACATCGCGGCTTTTCGACGCACCGATGTAGCTCAAAGGTTAACCATATACCATGTGAAGGGAAATGATCCTACTTTCGACGCTGGTGGGTAACGAAATTGATTTCTAAAGTTCCTCATATCAACCTTTGGTAGTTGGACGAAAACTTTGCTCATTGAAATGCATGCATCTCATCATCTTTCAATGTGATTTGAAGTAGTTTGAAATTGTTCAAATCTTGAAGATGTCGGACATTTGAAATTCTGAAATCTGGTATGCACAGAAATTGATCAGAGGCTCGCAACCCTAGCTGGTATATTATAGCTCCATATAACAAGATGAAGAAACTTATGAGAAGGTGGGGGGGAGGGCTTCGAGGGGAGGAATCTGAACGGAATAATAGGCATTAAAAGTTAGGGACTGCATTCCGTCTTCGAAGTGTACCAGTTTTATTGTACCAGAGTCCGAGTGTCGTTCTTTTTGGTTGTTTCGCCTGGACCGGCGTCGGAATGGCCTAAATTAATAAAAAGTTGAATAACGATAAATTAGGCCGACGGCTGCCGGCCCTCCTCTCCTCTCCTCTCCTCTCCTCTTCTCTCCTCTCACTCAGCCAACGAACTTTACCGGGACTTCTGGATCAGAGTGCATGTAAGCTGTGCAGGTGTAGGCTAAGCTGTGTGTGTGTGTGAGTGTGTTTGTTAGAGTCGGTGGCAGGAGTCGCTCTTCGATAAATTTAAAATATTAAATTTTAAATCCTGTTTTGTTCGAATTCACTCCGTCTTTTTCTCTCGCGTGTTAGCCTTACCCACCTAACAAGAGTCGAGCTTTTTATCCAGTTAACTGCAGATATTATAGAAATACGTCCCGAGCCTTGATCGAACCGAAAATGAAATACAGATTTTTTGCTTCTCACTTTCGTTTCTTCAATCCGGTTCGATCGTTCGTTATTGTTTTATATCGGAATGTTTGTTTTATTTATTGTACATCTTTGGTCAAAACTACGCTCTACCCTAGCACTTGAGTGTCTGCGTGATCGTGAGGTGAAGTTATCCACATTCAGTTTCGACTAGTTTGTAACAGCTTAATGTACACGAATGTCGTGTAATCACCCGCGTATACATTGACTACGGTATCGACAAGCAGGCAAACCAAATTGCACAATACACATACATTTATTATTGAAATGAATAAAATTGGCAGCAATTAAAAAACTTGATAAAATGGCGAAAGGATATAAATTTCTAACATGTAGACGCGCCGTTATCGAACAGTCAAATACTTATTTAGCCGTTAATTTGAAAAGTTTCAACCCCGTTTATGTGCCTCGGCACGTGTAAACCGTTTAAAAGTTTCAAATGAACCGTGAAATTTGTTCCAGCTCACTCACGATTGGTCGTCGAACGATTTTGTTTTTAATGGTATTACTTGTATACACTGTATACGCGTATATATATATATATATGTATATATATATGTATATATGTATATTGTACCGCTCTAAAAATGGAGGAGCAAAACTGAAGGTACTTTGATTATTGTTTGGAGTAGTTGCGTTGTTTAAATTCGAATAATCCAATTGTGTGTAGCAATTTTTGATAAATTGAATGCGTAAACAGCCGCTATACACCCAGCTTCGTCACACAAATAAAGCGTGCTTAAAAACACACTGCACTCATACACTCACGTAGGTCGTATGTATTACCGAACACCTAGTGATACGTAGCACTAAATGCAAAGCCTGCCTTAATTTTTACTCACTTTCTGGTGTCCCGGAAACACAGTCAAAATTCGCGTTGTTAGATATTGGCGAATAGAATTTTTATTGAAGAAACGACAGAATATTGTTCCAGTAAACACGTGGAAACTTGAAATTTTTTAATAATCTAAATCGCTGTGTACCAAATTTGTTTCGATATACGAAATCAAGCTTGACAAGTTTCAACAATAATTGCTCTACGAAGGTCAAAATGAAATGAGAATTCATTTTTTATCAGCAGTAAACCGTTAAATGATTATTTCTGCTTAGCGGACGCCTTTTGAAAGAAATTAAGCTTGCACTCGTGCTGAATTCGATCTAGGCTGAAACAGTACACGCATGGAGTCGCGCCAGTTGTCGGTGCACCTATACATGCACGGACCTTGACACTTTGTACGGTTTTTCTTATCTTCTTCGGTGTTGCACATTGCATGCGATGATTATTTGCCAGTCGGTGAAAATGTCGAATAATTAGTCCGCAGGTGTGTCTCGTTGTTAAAACCACGTGCATAATACTCGCAGGCATCTACAGCCTTGGGAGTTGCACTATATGCAGAATCGACGTCTACCACATTCTGTATAACATCCTGTTAATTAAGACTATCTTTAATACCAGTTTCTCAAATACCAACCGCCTCCGTCGCTCATAGTCTCTTATTCCACTTCTGTCCTACTTGCTGTTAGATTTATTTATGTGTTTTTTGTATAATTGCGATTCCATGATATTAGATCAGATATCGTTTGATGTTGGAAATTTTCAGCTGATTACTCCGTTTAATCTTTTGACTTTCTAGCAGCTCAAACTTGCTCACGATTGAGATTTTCAGCATGTAAACCCTAATTTGTACTCTGGAAAAGAGGACCACAAAAACACACCATATTTTCAATAATAATAATAATTTATAGACTGATTGATTTAACGAGATTTGCAGAGTAACGTAGTCGCTTTCTCAATTACTTATTCTCTTCACAACATCAACCAAATTGGTCTGTTTGGCGAAACCATGAGTATTATTGCGGTGATAAATTGAATTCTAGCACGGTACAATCCTGATTGCGGGTGATGTCGAAAACTAGGCGACAAATATTTGGCGAATAGATAATTACAGCAGCCAAGTGTAACGAACGGCAAGCAAAACGGTGAGTCGTTTGATGGATCGCCCTTTCGAGCGCATAGTAGGTACCAAGACGTCTTGAATCGACCGTCGCGACGCGTTTCGCACGTTTGAAAGTCACACTAGACTCAAAGATAGATTGACATCGATTTCCAACGGGGAGGGCAACAGAATGATTGCGAGATCTTAGCAGTAATTGGTTCGGTGATCGCTATAGCGCAGTCTTACATCTGTTATACTATGCAGACCGAATCCGCGAATTGAGATGCGACAGCGTTCATTGCAAGACGTCTACCTGAAGTAAATTTTTATACGAAACGCCAAGTTTCAGCAGAAATTTATCAGTGTACTCTTATTTTATCTATTCGAACTATCGACAAATGTAATTTCCTCAGAATTTCAGACTTTATTTACCGTTTCGACAGAAGTTTGAGTTCCTAAGAAATTACAACTGTTCGATCAGTAATAATAGATGTAACGTGAAGCTATTCAAACTGTAATAGAATTGTCTAAAAACAATAATTTTGAGAACCTTATCGATGCACCTTCTTTCCTCACTTATAAGTTGATTAAATATTTCTAAACTACTTTGTGTTTCGATGTGATAATTGACACCGTTTTACCTTCAAAAGATGAATTTGATTTTCGTGGAACCCATTGCTTCGATTTGCAGTTGAAGAATCGAACTTTACACGACTGTGAAAATTGTTTCTATATGTTTGCGGGTAAAGGTTGTTAGCTGCATTAGGTGTGTACACATAGGGGCGGGGTTGGAATTAATGTAACGTTTTGTAACATTCGGGGGGTGGGAAGGGGGGCTAAATCGAGTTCAGTGGGCTCCGATTCTATACAGCTTACGATTAGCTTAGCTTAGCTTAGCTTAGCTGAGCCGTGAGCTGGGCGGTGTCGACTTGCGAAATGTTGCGAACATCTCTAGCTCGCTAGCGCGAATATGCGCGTGTTGTATACGTGCCTGTATAGTTACAGGCGTTTCGTGTATGACGTGGAGAAGCTAGCGTCGCAGTTGGCCGCTTGGCCCGGATTGGTTCGCTTCGGGAAACAATTGGCAATCGCGTGCCTGTCCTCGAAACTGGGAATTCGACTGATTCGACGAGTGGTACTCGTTGTAGAAGTGGCGAATAGACACTGGGAGAGTAAAAAAGAGAGAGAGAGAGAGAGAGAGAGAGGGGGAGAGGGAGAAATTGAGAAAAGGAGAATCGTACATAGCACACACGTCTCGCGCTGCGTCTATATAAATCTATGCATTATATATATATATATATATATATATATATACCATCCGCGAAATCGCTTGCATGGAGAAGAAAGATATGACCGAGTCTGAACTATCGGTTACGTTAATTGTTATTATGTAGATATATTCTCGACAGCCATTCGCCGTGAGTCGTCGCAATTTTTCGGCACATGTAAGAGCTCTCGCCTTACAGACCAATCAGCAATCGCTGAAAGTTTCCAGCCATTAGATTTTAGCTTGGATCATATTTCGATGCAAATGATATTATGCGAAAGTCACTCCGTCAATCACTTTCTTGAGTATAATTTTTTTTATTTCAGAGGATTGATTATCCTCGAGTAAGGAAAACTGAATTGAGATTTTTTGATACCCGTAACCGGTGGAAAATAATTGTTGCTGTTAAATGTTACAAATCTATACACGTACGTGGTACCGTCTATACGTAAATCGAAGGAGAATAAAAGATGACCGAAACTTTGTCCAAAAATATATGAATATTTTAACTTCACGTCTGCCTAAACGACATCCGGCTGACTATTTTCATAAAAGACGGCGAAAGATGAGCGACGTGCGTCGTTCGTCGTTAAGGGCACTGTCTTTATAGGAAGGAAGCGGGAGAGGGAGAGGGAGAGGGAGGCCCAGGCGGGAGGATAAAGAGAGAAGAAAGCTCGAGAGACAGACGGAGAGTTAAGTAAAAAGATACATAATGTGGGATGAAAATATAATGATGATAAAAAAAAAATATAACATGTAGAAATGAAACGAAAAAAGATTATTATTAATAATAATGATAATAATAATAATACTAATAATAATAATGAGGAAGGGAGAAGGAGACGTAGAGGTAAAATTAAAGCTGATGACTTTTGGTTTATTTCTTCTTCTTTCTTCTTTCTCATTGCCTCCCTCTCGGTCTCTCTTTCTCTCTTTCTCTCTCTTTATTGCACTTTTTTACGACGTTCGTACGCGGCGTTACGGCAGGCGTAAAAGCTACGTTAGAGCTGCAGGCGTGCGTGTGTGTATACCTAAGAGAAGAAGCGCGAGAGTCGGCGAGTGCGAATGCGAATGCCTGCGAAAGAAGAGGGCAGCTTTTAACCTGCCGCGTTCTAGTATATTTCCGTGCTTAACAAAAACAACGTAAGCATTAGCGTGTTGCGACGAGGTTCTTCACGATCGTCGATTGTTTTAGCCCCTTGCATCGTAAGATCGTTTTGTAAGAGTTGAAACTTGCGGCGTTGGCTGCCAAATCATGCGAACGGAATCGGAGAAATTTAAAAAATATTCTAAATTTAATTCGTACGGTCGACCGTTTGGTCTTTCGAAATCGTCAGGCCGGCCTGCCAATGACTGGTGAAAAATAGCCGACGGAATAAAACCTCTTGTACTATTCCACACGAGTCTTCGGGTATAACTGAAATTATTATAAATACATCTCGACGCTCGTTTCAATTCCTAATTTTCTATACATTTTTAACCCTAGTATCAACGTCACACGTGAGATTCGAAATTTCAAGCCGCAGGTGCAGGAACAGTTTTTGTGCGAATTCTATGCGGTGTTTCAGTCGATCGATTTCCATATCCCTGTTTCCATATTTCCATCAGATTTACGCAAGATCGTCACGATATGTACGATGGAAATGCGAAGAAACGAAAATTTTCAATCGATCGCCATTTTGGGGCGACGGCCAATCCTTACTATCTATCGCGATGAATCGTTATATTGCGATCGTTTGTCGAAATTTTCACCGCAGGGAGCCACCCTTTCACTTGAAATATATCGTCGAAATAATACATATAGATACACAGATACAGGAAATCTCGCGAGGCATATTGAGTTATCAGATTTCTGTTTTGACAGAACGCCGATGATCCGTGGAGCGCAGCCGGATTGGCACCGATCGTAATAAAATTGAAAAGTTTAAGCTCCGGACAAAGAGATCCGATTGCAATTCTCCTTTCAGGCTTTATTTGAATTTAGAGAAGCGTGGGGGCTCGCTAGTGGGTTCGACGTAATACGGCAGGCACGCATATAATGCTGGCAGAGTGAAGGTAGCTGCCTATATGCGCGTAGGAAAGGGTTCGATTCTGTTTATTTTCAAGGGGTGGGAGGGGTCGGTTTTGTGCGGGTAATGTTACACACTGGGCCCCCTCTCTCTTGGTAAAAACTGACACTGGGGGGGTCGCTTTCGTTCGTTCGCTAAGCAGACTTTCGTAGGGGTGACGAGCCGTCCTGCGGACTCCCGGCGGCGCGTTACACGTCATACGAAACGGCGGGGACGTTTTTAATTCGGCGTAGTTGAAAAATCTATAGAAAACATTTCGGCACCGTTGCCGGAAGGGTTGCCGAGCCGATTTAGAAAACTTCTCAATTAAAATGTTCAACATTTTCACAATACCTGTGGGTATAAGCCGCGCTACTCCCGCGTCCTGCATCGTCCCCCGTTATTCTATAATCGAACCCCCTTTTCCACCGTTTGCCGGCATCGGTAACATTGGACATTATCCGACTCAATTCACCCCCCTTTAGATATATAGTAGCGACTAGGGTACTAATTGCGTCCTCGTTTGAAGACGTGCGCAGGCGGCTCGACTCGATTGATCCTTTCACGAAATCACAAGATCGGTTGAATCTTTCGTCTATACCGGTATACCAATTCGATTCGGAAAAGTTTGTACGCGTTTTTTCGTTCATGCTGAGGAATCGGTGAACCGCCTTGTGTCTAATGTAACCGCTGTAACGGGGCAATTGCCAAATGCATGGTATAGGATAAAGCTCACGATGACAGGTGAGTCTGTTAATTTGGAGCAGACTCAACAAATCGGCGCATTCATAGATCTTGTAAGATTAGAGTTAAGCTCGTCGTCTTAGCTCTAGCGTATCTACGGAGCTCGAGGTAACAACGGTAATTAGAATTTTCTTTGTCGTGGGACGCGAGCTGCGGGCTTGTTCATGTCAGGTTATGCGGCAGTCACTGCAGCAGCGTGTATTCCAAACTCGTAAGTTACAATTACCAAGAATTTCCGTTTATTTTTGGCGCCTTCGCCGCTTGGTCAAAGGTGATAAACGGCCCCTGCAGGACGACGAGCCGTTGCGAAAAGAGATGCATAGGAGAGAAAGGCGAAAATGAGAAAGTGAGAAAATGAGAAAAGGGGGCCATAACGCGCGTAATTTTGACGGAAATAACACCGACCAGTTCTGCTCCTCTGCTGGAGACAATAAGAATCAAACTGTACCCTTCCCGATCTGAGAATAGTTTAGTAACCAGACGATGCCCACACTCTTTGCAGTTCACCCTGTCCGCACTAGAAAATCTAATTTTGCGGTAGTATCTCGTGTGACTACTTCACACACGTGTTGTAGGTACATACATATTGTATTCACACACATCTGCTTGCACATAACCATGTGGTAAGTGCATAAATCCCGACGTAAATGTGTTATGTGATTCGAAGGTGCGGACAATGAACGTTCGCACGTCAAGGTTTGTTCTTTGATTTAGTAGTTCATAGAATTTTCGACCAATTGCACGAATTACTTTTCCTCCATGCCGTCTTACATACTTATGAAAGAACTATCAATTCGCAGCCCGATGATTGAAAGACTTTGCCGAAACTTGAGCGATTACTCGTTCGTTGAATTCTACGGTTATCGATATTTTTTGCGAATTTATCATTTCATCGCTTCATATGTAGGGAAAAAAATTTCAGACGAAATGAGCGGTTGAACCGGATTCAGCAGAATTTGACGTACGATAAAAGAGAAACAAAAGAAACGTGTGAAACGCTAATGATGGGGAAGACCTGTTTCAAAAATACGAGTGTCAAGCATTTCGCATACAAATTACCTCTAGTTTAATAAATACATATATATCAAACATCGAATAAATTTCGGCAAAGATATCAATATTTCTGCGCATTAATATATTTCGCACTAAGCGGTACAACTACCAGTTTAGAACCATGCAGAATGTTCGGAATAATAAGCTAGCTAATATTATTGCTGTAAGTTTCTTTTTGAGGTGTTTTTTAATCCTTTATAGTTTGATGCCATTGATTTGTTGAAAACAGTGTAGTAATAACCGAGGCCAATGGTGCCTGTAAATGGATGATGACCATTATTTAAATAATCCATAGCATGCATCCTAAAAGGATTAGGAATAATTTCCTGCACGCGTCGTTATAAACCATTACTATATATCACTCAGAATTATGTATCACGTCGCGCTGAAAATAAAAAGTTAACCAATGGGCTAATTTTATTTTCATATTTTTTCCTTGAGAATGGGCTAGCGAGTTGACTGTAAATCATTAGCGAAAATTCGTTCTCGTTTCTCTTCACCAAGAACCCTGGTATACACGCGTAGAAAGATTAAATCGCTGGGAACAAGCATCGGCATCGACGGGAGTACATCGTACGGAAAACAATATTGTGACAAGCATCATTAAAAAAAGTCCGTTGGGATTTTTCGGTATTTGGGTCCTCGTTGAGACTGAAAGGCCCCTCTTGGCCCCGGGGCCGCGGATTATATACAGGGGCATATACATATACATACGCGCAGTACACATTATATTATATCGAAAATATACGTTCTTAAAATACATTATATGCTCAGGGTCGATTTTATACATATGTAGAGCACCACACATACGGCCTGCGTGTAAGGAACTTTTTATAAAGGGTTATTCAGCCGGGGGCCCACGGATTAAATGATAAAAAAGAGAGACCCCGTTTGAAATACGGGCCTTTTCAGAGCAGCTTTTTCAAAATTTTAAACCCCTTCGCCCGGCTGCGCGAGTTTTAAGAACCTAGAATAAAAGGGGTTTCGTTGAAAGAGGCACGTAGCGCTGCTGCTGCTGCTGCTGTTGCTGCAGGGGCGCGGGTGGGGCGAACAACTGGAAGAGGAGGAGGAGAAAGAGTTGCGGAGAGGGAGGAGGGGGGGATCAAAGGAGGGGGATAAATGGGGGGCAACACGGAGGGGATCACGGGACCCGGGGTTTCTCATATTTTTAAGATTTGCCCTTTAAGCCGCATCACGTTTTTCGTATTCTTATTTAAAATTAAGTCCCGTCGCCGCGGCGCAGCCGCTCTTCCGCACGTGGGTGGTATCACATTAGGTGCATCAGGGTATAGCCGACTCCCCACTGCACCCTGCACCGCCTCGAGGCGACCCGACCGCGTACTTCAACACCACGAGCTCGGCGTATTGCACCCACATTCGCTGTATACTTCACTCTATACGAACACTGGCGGTGATCACATGCGCAGGTGTGCAGCGCCCGGCCCTTTCGCGCTTCTTTCCATTCAAGAATAATAATTGAAACTTGCGCTCGCGGCCCGCGAGGCGGGAATCCTGCTCGATAATTCGAACGCTCTTTGTTCTTCTCAACAGATTTAAATCCCTTCGCCAGTCATTGCAATTATCGCGTTGTGTGATCTTGGAAAAAAACCCGCATCTCGGTCAATTGGTCGACAAATCGTTTGGGTTTCTTTATTTTTTCTTTTTTTTTAAATTTCAATTTCTTATTAATTTCTATGTGTAACAAAATTCTTTTTATCGTCAATATCAGTTTGACATACAGCCAAGCGAAATACGATACTTGGTTGATTTTTACGGAAGGTGTAAATTGGACAATGCTTTTTCTGGTTAATGGAGCAGATTTTATGGAGTGCGATTGAAATGCTCACTGCAGTGATGTTAAACGATTGAAAGTGACGAAATGATTAAACTTTCTCTGTGGAAAAGCATTATACTTTCTGAAATATTTTTGTTTGATAGAGCGGTTTGAAGGTTCATTCGAATTTGTCATATTTCTATGATCAATTGCGTCGATATTATTATTAATGACCATATGAGCGTAGAGAAAGTTGGCGTAGCTGGTATAACATGTGAATCTAGATATTTGATAAATCATGACTGTAGCGCAGACGTCGTTCGTGTTTCGTAGGCATGTATAATATACCGGAGATATTTGAAATCGGAGCATGTACACATCGACCGTGGAAACGTGTATCTCCGAGTGAAATATGGGCGAAATTTTTTCGGGTCATAAGAGAGATTATAAGCGTAGAAAAGGCGAAGCTGCTGTTACATATCGACATATAACTACCTATAAGGTGCATCAGGGAATGGCGAAAATTGTGAAAAAGGAAGAAACGGTGATCCGATTCGGACGGTGCGTTACGCATACACCTTGGCTGCAAGTACGTTCGTGTATAAGTATGATTCCCCCTTCGCATATTTGGAGGTCCCATGCGTCTGCCGGAGAAAAGTAATGCTCCGCAATAATGCAGCGCTTCGCTTCTCTCTCTCTTTCTCTCTCTTCGAGGCTTTGAACGGAGCGACGTGCCTTGCTCTTATATCTATACCGCTGGACCGAAAACGAGTGAACATCGGAGTCTCTCATATGTGCGGGGATATATGTATCTCGCATACAAGTGATATACCCTGCATGCGTGTACGCAGCGCGCTGTGCGCAAACGAACGAAGGACCGGCAGGACGACGCCGCAGCTGAAGAAATATTCGACAATTTTTAAACTCGTTTCTGAACGCATTCAAACCGCGCCAAATAATTCCTGGAATCGAGTTCGCGACCGTTCGCGGCTGTTGCTGCAGTTGCTTGCAGATACTTCGACGGGTCCGCCTGCATGCGGTGCAGCCGCGATTCCGCATAAACGAGAAATTCTTACCGCGCAAGGCGACGTATCGGGATTCATTTGTTATAACAGAAAGGGGTGTGGATGCGTGCAATGCGTCTGTGTTGGGATCTCGGTTCCTTCAGATTGTCCGGCGTTCCTGTACCTTGGCGGGTACTTAGCCGGGCACCCAGAACGCGATAGCCCTTTCTCTTGTTATTTCCCTTTTTTCTCCAGCACACCGGCAACTTTTTCATCATCCCTACCTTTTTTTTCTTCTCTCTATCTTTTGCACTATTTTTAAAACCCTTTTACGGATCGAACCCGCGCAAGGCGACATTTTAATCGCGTTTTGCGGAGACACCGGGAACCGGAGGGGGCTAAATTGGTAGAAAAACAGCTTGTTAGCCGGAAAGCGACCGGCATTTGTTTCAATGTCGACCCGTGTGTTTTATCGCGAAATTCTTTCACCGAAGGTATAAGGTAGATATTATACTTGAAACTCTTTTTACGCGCACTTGTATACATCGGCAGTCATGACCGTTTGCTCGCGTAAACCGATCAAATACCGTTTCGAGCAGTAAGTTCATACCATAAAACGAATCGTCGAATTACCCCCCGATTCGAAAATTCGTTCGAACTGAGTCGCGAAATTACTCTGAACCGATTCGCGAACATCGTTTTCACGGACGGACGGATCGCGATGGTTTTCATTTCAAGTACCATCGCCCATATGTGCTATACACTTTTTTCTTCTGGTCCTACAATTACCTTCGACTCATATTCGTCTTTTTCCATTTTTTTTCCATCCTGCATTCTCGCCGCTCTTACTCTGCTCCGCTTCCCTCTCGCTCTTATTCCATTTATTTCGCGGTGCCCTAACAACCAGTTTCGGGACCCTCGATATATTATACCTACGGAACAAGCCCGCTGCCCCGGTGTCTTGGAGGCGTGGGTCGACGAACGGGGTCCCCTCCGCTCATAACTCTTGATATGTGTATCGGAAATTGTCCCCTCCGATGTGTATCACTGCACTGTCGAGACATGCAAGCGGTACGTACTGGCATCTTGCGGAGGTAGCTACGTGCGTTATATGCACCTTTATGCACCTTTATGCACCTTAATGCGCGTTTCTTCCTATGCAGACCTGCTGCAAGCTATTTACCGACAAACTCGTGTTCCTTGCGGTCGATGAAATAATCCCTACTTTATTGGCTGCTGTTACCGTCTGTCTGATGGTAATTCTCGGATGATCGATCGATGGTAACATACTTATTACCTTCGTGCGTTCAATGTCGATAACGTAGTGATCTCTCAAATTCAGATATCCCTGCTGTAAGGAGTTACAGAAATAAAAAAATGTTCAATAAGTCAATCGATGAATTCTTGAACGATAAAAATGTAGGTAATTTCGTGAAAGAAACCCGGCTGCCCCACTAGTCAAAAAGTTCTTTGAAACTTTGGTTATGAGTATAATGAAGGCACAATGAACAATGATTGGATTATATTTAACTAGGTAGCCAGCTATATTTACTCTATATTTTTCGACTCTGACAATTAAAATAGCTTTGAAACTGGGTTCGTTGCAGCGTGAAAAGTTTGGCCTGATTTGTTTTTCCTTCTCCTATTATTCTTCCTTGGCCTACACCTCCGCTCAACTACAAATACAGTGATTCGAAATAGCGATTCGTTTTAACCGTAAGCCCTCCGCATACCAAGTGATCCACGATAATCTATCTGGGTCAAGAAGCATTCCAATCATGAATTTTCGAGCATTAAAGTCTGATTGAAACTAAGTTTGTTTTGTATTGTCATTAGATTCATTTGCTCAAAGGTTGTACTCAAAAGATAACAGTTATACTTGAAAACCTTATAAATTCTGATTTTATGAATTCAATGCTTCTGTAAATTTCACGGTCGACTTGATGAAAAAGTTATAATTTTGGAAAAATCGCTTAAAGGTTGACGTATTCGTCTATAATACATTCGTCTTATTTTGAACAATTCACGTTTTTATATTCAAGGTTAGGGAATCACATACGTATAGCATCTGTTACATTCCACATAAACACAACTGTTGGTTGCTTGTAATGGAATTACTCCAGATGGTAGTTATAACTATACATTCCATTGCTCTTTGTGAGGAGTCAAACGCTTTAGTTCAGAAATCACAGATATCCTGACTGACTCAAGGTAACCTGCGAACATTCACTGGTTTGAGAATATACTGGAATCCAAAATCGACGAGAAAATTTTGAATGTGTTTCCTCGTTTCCTCTTTTGTCTACAAAATAATGCGTGAAGATATATTTTCAGGAAGACTCTTTCGTAGATTTTCATTCCACAAAAGTATGATGAAACTTTCAACTTTCAACTGCTCAATTTACTTATGTATTTTTCTATCTGTATACACCTCTTGAAATATGTCGTCTGCGCCTTGTTTCAGCACTCTTGAGGCAAAGTATGTCCCCGGTAGCGGACCCCTTGATCGGCAGCACGAAATCTCCAGTTCCTCAGCCAATAATCGATTACTCGCGATACGTCCGTCGGTATACGTCCGGCCAAGAATGCGGTAACTCTTATTGCAAGGAGTTGGGTTGCAGAGAGCATTTCCATTGTCTCGACTGCAGTGGCAGAGTATTCGTGAAGAAGGAGGAAATGATAAGGCACTTCAAGTGGCACAAAAAGAGGGACGAATCCTTGCAGCACGGGTTTATGAGGTATTCGCCGACCGACGACTGCTCGGAAAGACACCCCGGACGTGCCTGTCCCCACAACAGAAAGCAGACCCACTACCACTGCATCCACGAGAACTGTGACAAGGTTTACATATCAACCTCGGACGTTCAGATGCACGCTAATTATCACCGGAAAGACTCCGCTATCATCCAGGAAGGTTTTCAACGCTTCAGAGCCACCGAAAGCTGTGGCACGGAGTACTGTCCCTTCGCCGGTCAGCGCACAACTCATTTCCACTGTCGTCGACCTGGCTGCCGATTCACGTTTAAGAACAAGGCCGACATGGGTAAGAGTCGCTGTTACAAAAAATAAAAACCCTTCGATACAGGTAATTTGCGGTCTGATACTTATTTTGCTTATCTTATAATCTTTTCAGAGAAACACAAATCGTACCACATCAAGGACGAGCAACTGTCCCGCGACGGGTTCAAAAAGTTCATGAAGTCGGAAGCCTGCCCGTTCGACCAGTGCCGCTTCTCCAGGGTCTGCAACCATATCCACTGCATCAGACCGCACTGCAGCTACGTTCTCCACTCGTCAGGTCAGCTGTTTTCCCACAAGCGTAAGCACGAAAGACACGACTCGGAATTGGCCTACCGGAAGTACAAGCAGGCGGGAAGTACCGGGATCCGGCCTCCGAGTTCTTGGGCTCCGGAAGATCTCGGAAGTCAGAGCCTCGCGCTCAGTTTGAACGGGGAAAGTTCTAACGAAGGGAGAGGCTCGCCGTCTTACTTCTCTTTGGACGACTCCTTCCAGAGTGCGAGCGACCTTGCAATGGACCTGACTTCCTCAGCTTCCGGTCCGCCTACGGGGAACTCGACTGTCACCACAACGCCGACTTACTCAGGCGAGCAGCAGCAGCAGCTAACTCCCGTGGAACTAGCGTACTTGGCACCAGCCAGTGCTGACTGTCCTTGTCAGCTGGGGCGAGATCATCACCACTGCGGCCTTGACCGCTGCGGGGCGACGCTGCGCGACCCGAGAGAGGTCAGGGAACACCTTAGGGAACACGAGACTCAGGAGAGGATAACCGACGCGTACTTCGAAGAGGGTGGCTGCGAGGAGGGCTGTCCGTATATGGATAAGGAGAAGCACTACCACTGCAACTGGGACAATTGCCGCGAGGTGATTCTCGCTACGGACAAGCCCTTCCGGAGGCTTCAGCACTACAAGATACACGAGTACAGTAGACAGCTGAACCTTTCCTCCGCGTCTCACCCCCTGTCCTCGGACGTCACGTTGACCCACCTGACAAACATCGACGCGATGTTCAGGCGAAAGAGGGGCAGGCCGCCGAAGAATCGTGTCATCGAAATATGGTCCGGAGGCGACCCGGCTACCCAAACTCACGACTCGCCTCAGGCGATATTCACGAGCTTCAAACTACCAAAGCCGACTCCGTCGTCGACCCCGAACACCCCGACCGAGGAACGCGAGGGCAGCGTCTCTCCCTCGAACAGCCTCGGCGAACCCGAAGGATTCTCAACCTACAACTCGGAGTGCTGTCCCGAGGCTGCCTGCGCCCTTAGAGCAACGAGGCATCATCACTGCTCCCAGCCTCGTTGTCATTTTTCGACGGACCGTCCTGACCAGCTCCTTATGCACAGCAAGGACTTCCACGATAACGTTGACATTTTGCCGGGGTTTTCATTCTTCGACAAGATGATAGACTGTAAGCTCAACGGGTGTCACAGCAACCGGGTTAATCGTCATTTTCACTGCACCAGACCGAATTGCGGATATTCTTTCGTACGGTACTCGGCTATGGCTTTGCACGAGAAACAACACAGTAATTGCTCAAGCCAGGGTAACGGGGGTACGAATGAACCGGAAATTAGCGAGATTAGCCAAGATATTAAGCCGCGAATTCAGGTGAAAAATCCTGCTGAGCTAATCGACAAGCCGGAAGATAATTTTGCCGAGGAAACCGGCAGGACCATCATTACAACTGATGACAAGGAGAGAGAGATACCAAGTCCTGACTCGAGCAAGACTACGGGTGAGTGAAATCTCGTTTTTGAGAATATAGGGTATAGTTTATTATGCTCTGAGTTATAAATTAGACACGTTTTTTTTTCTCAATACGTATAGTTGTATTTTCAATTTTAGTAGTGGCTCGATGAAAACATGTATTTTTTTTTTTCTTTTTCTTCACGGATTGTACACACGAAATCAGAAAGCATGTACATCATCTATTGCACGATATATCGCACCGTTATCAACTAGTTATGCATACCTACTACACCAGATCACTGGTTTAGATGTCAGTATTTTTAATGAAGCCCATTATACGATGCCGAGGAATAAAGGTATGGAGGGGGAAATAGGAAAAACCAGGAACTGTAACGTCACAAATTCTTTTTCCGCTCGTCTTACCAATAGACAATATCTTATTAATCCACACTTGCAAACTATCACAAGTCATTCATCATCGCGCATACCTATGTCATTGCTAAATCATTTTGTCTATTGCTAACACCCTACGCCTGATCTCATCAATTCGTGAACAAAAATCGTTTTTACCACTTCATTTTCCATTGCTCATCATCAAAAGGCATCTACCAAATACCAAGTTTTGTCATTCCTTGTTGTTTGCATCCTCCATCTGCCTCATTTTTTCGACATTCCATCGCACACAGTGTATAATGGGCTTAATTGTTATCGTTTTACTTTCTCATATATCATGTGGTGGTTGTATTATAGTGGGAGGTATTTGAAGTGTTGGTTGTTTGGTTGATTGTTGCTAGTGGTGAGGGCGGCAGGCACCTATTATCCGGTCAGCGGACCGCCGATCGAAACGGCACATCCGGGCGCCATGCTATCCATGCGAGCTTCCGTGCATCAAGGTTCGTGTCTGACGTTTTGCATTTAGAACTCCGTATACATACGTTTCCGTTACTATCGAAAGTAGATACTATGTTTTTCGCTCTTTATATATATACATATTTGTCTCTGTCTTTGTTTTCTTCCCTTGCATTATTACCATATGTGCCTATGCAAGGTGCAGTAATACAGCTGATCTCGCCACCTTGACGATTTATATTGATCAACGATTCATGTATTTGACTTGACATTCGGTCAGAAATAACTAAATATACCTACAGAAAAACACCTCAAAGTGGTGATTGCAGCTGCCAGTGACCAACTTTTGCCTTCTTGTCATTCTCGACAGAGCTACACCCCGTTAATATCCACATTTTTTTCTTGTTTACAGAACCCCAAGCGATACCATCCACCAGTTCTTCACCCCATACTCTTTACGGACCAGAGCAGAGTTGTAGCCGGCCGTTCTGTAAGCTGAAGCGTAAAAACCACTATCACTGCAACGCGTGCAACCAAGCATTCTCAGAATTAGACAGACTGGTGGCCCACATCGCAAAACACTCGACCGGGGCAATCTTGAGCCAACAGCAACATGAAGTGGGAAGCAGCGGTCAAAACTCGCAACTTCAGAGAGACGCAATTCTGAATCAACAGCAGCACGATTACCTCGCCCAGTTGTCAGTGCAGAAGCACGAATTTATGGCGCAAAATGCCCAGATTGCTCAGAACGTACAAAACTTTCAAAACATGCAGAGGCAGATACAACAAAATCTGACAATGAGCCAGCAGTCGGCCAAGGAGTGCAGCATGACGAAGTCAGGAGACGGTGGCAATATGAATCAGAGGATAGATCAGTTGGCGGTGGTGAGCGGAAACAGCGTGAAACGTGAACCAGGGGAAAACAATCGCGAAGAAGAAATGATGCACAACGAAAATGGCCAAGCGCAGTCTCAGCTGATGAATCAGACGCAGTCCCTTCAGCAGCCGTCGATTTCTCAGGGCTTTGAGATTGATCTTAGTCACGGATTCCACTTTCCTAGTCCAGCGGTCATGGCCGCGATGAACCAACAGTTCGCACTTATGAACCAAGCATTGCCACCCTTCCTCCAACATGGCGGGATGTACGCCGGTGCACCGGGACTTATGTTTGCCCCGGGCCTGCCCCCCGGAAACTTTTTACCGCCTTCCAGAGACGAGAACCCATTAGCCTCGCTGGCGGCGAACCTGAACCTTGGTGTTAAGAGGTCCTTGTCTCCTCCTGATAGTAATTCACCGGAAGCCAAGAAACAGAGGCTGCATCATTCGATGAGGATGCTGAAGGATGAGCCGGTACCGGAGGGTTACGTGAGATTCAGATTTAACGAGGACTGTCGTTATCAGCACTGCGGATACCGCGAACACCAGACTCACTTTCACTGCATGCGCCAAGACTGCGGTTACTCTTTTTGCGACAAGACGAGGTTTGTCCAACACACCGCGCGGCACGAACGTCTCGACACTCTGATGGGGGGTGACTTTCAGCAATACAGAGCAAACGTACCTTGCGGCAGGCCCCAGTGCGCCTACACCTCTTCTTTGGGATCGATGCAGAACAAGGCGTCGCACTTTCATTGTTTGAAGTGTGACTTTGTCTGCACAGACACGAACAAGGTCGTTGCTCATCGAAGACAGCACGCTAAGTTGGACAGCATCGCCGCAGCTGGTTTCCAGAAATTTACGCCCAGCCAACCTTGCGGCGCTGTACAGTGTCAGCACTCCGGAAAGCAGACCCATTACCATTGCCTGCAGTGCCAGTATGCCGTCTTGGGACTTGCACAGATGTCAGCGCACAAGTACCGGCACATGGATGGCTAGTATAGCGATTTGAATAAATCCGTTGAACGGCTGATATAAATCGATCGAATTCAACCTTATGTGTTCTGTCGAGTACACGTATATATCCCTAAGGGTATATGCGTGTACGAAGCATACCGTGTATAGAGGCTCTTAAAAGACTTACGAATATTCGCCCCCACAGACGGCGAATGCTTGGACGAGGGGTGACGACGACCAAGCATCTGCATCGGCGTTGCTGCGCTGGTCGATGTCAGAAGTATGGACTATCGAATGGTGTAAGAAACAAACAAAACAAAAACCACACACTAACAGACGTGACGATGGACGAGGGAGGATGAAGATGTTGAAGAGCGGAAATAAATGTTATAAATATATAATATAATATGACCTTCTGGGACAAAATTTTTTTAAGACAATAAGATTATCATTGACGCGATATAGCTTTAGCATGAAAAAAAGACAAACTTTAATATTTAATAAGTATAATAATGTGTAACGTCGTAGAGATATTTACATGGAAGTGTCGTACTATACGGTTTAGACTCGTAGTGTATAGTTAGTAAAATATTGAATAGAATTATCATCGAAGGATGAGGCATAACACTGAATCAAATTACTTGATCAAAAACGAACAAGTCGAATTGAATATTCCTCGATCGAGGGAATGACAATTGATTGGGGACGATGGAGACCACTGGACAGACCTTACGATGCGAAAGGTGAAGTATGAACAGTCGAATAAGTCAGTCCGGGTTTATACAAAAAGACAAGGAAACAAAAGACAGCCGTATTTATTTTAAATCGTAGATAATACGAAATATGTATATCTTAATAGATGACCTAATACTGACTTATGATCATTTATATATTATCGTACTAGAATTATTTCATGGATTAAAAAATCCACGAGGTAATAAAAATATTATTGTATTACGAACAGTATTCAGAAAATTAAATAAAGACTGCCAGACGAAATGAATATGAATAATATTGAGGAGGTGAGAATACGAAGCGCGATATACATGGCAAAATGGAATTTTTTTTTTTTTTTTTTCAATTTTGCGAAACAGTATATAACAAGAAAGGTATACTCTAAAATCTAAATCAATTTCATATACTATGTTGATCAGAGATGAAAAATAAATTTTCTAATATATTTAAATAAAATCATTGATATACACTGTAGGTTTCTTGCGTTGTTTCTATAGGATCATGCTCAATCGAAACAATATTCTGTACATTCTAGTGTGTAGTTGATGTATTTGAAAGTTGCATGTTGTATGTATACCACAGAATTATAATTAATATCGTAATATCGTATCACAATTGTAGGCACGTCGATTATTATTATAAAAAATTTTTTTTCTCAGTATACCGTTTTCGAAAAGCGATTGCGACGTGTGAACAAGACTTGGTGAATATAGTGTTTTTGGTTTCAATCTTTATTTTTCTTCGTTTTTGTTTTTGGAAACGGTCGGCTATGTATTTATATATTTGAAGTGAACTAATTAGAGAGACAGACACAGTTTTACGTGTATCGCAGATATTTTTTAGATATATAGAGCTAGATATATATGTGTATACAATTGAATACATACATATATCCTTCTGACTCACATTAGGGTGCCTTTAGGGTGGTAACACAGTTAGAACCGTGCCTTAGCACCGAAACATACATACAGAGATGAAAACGAACTTCTGGCAACACAAGACAAATAATCTGAATTTAGTGCCTTACACGATAAAAAGAAGTGAAAGAAATAAAAACAAAATGAGAAATGAACAAGGAAATGAAACACGTGACACACCAAATCTGTTTTGAAACCGACAATGTAGGTGTTTATGTAAAATTTGTCCTATTTCTCAGATTTTTCACTGACTATTTCCTATCATTACAACTTAATGAATAAAATAAAACTTACGTAATGCTGTTGAAAAACTTGGGTATCTGTTTCTCCTGTCCGTCCTGTTGAGCGGAATTCACACAATTGTAGTGAACAATATAAACTAAAAAAAGTTCCGAAGTACGCACTTACCGGGTGTTCGATCGTCGTATCGTTTAATAGAGAACCGTAAAACGAAGGTAAAAGAAAAAGAAATGTGAAAATTAAAAATAGAAGAAACGAGAAAATAATAGTCTAATTATATTAATAGTAGCATTCCATAGGAAGTACACACTGATAGTCATCCATCCTAGCCCTTGGCTTACAATTTTCACGTAACAATTGCGATAATAGTAACTTATACAATTATCCGTAACGAGTAATCGCAAAGAAAACGGGGGAGGGGGAAAAAAGAGAAACATGATAATGATGATGATAATAATAACAATAATAATAATGTTAATAATAATAATAGTAAAAAAAGAACATGTTAACTGGCATCGGATCCGTGCTTAAAAATGGAAGTCGTAATCACAGAGGGCTAGGCTAGCAGCCATACGAGTGCCATACCACAAATAATAATAATGATGATAATAATAATAATAATAATAATAAATATACTTTTTAGAGAGAGAGAAATCCCTGTAACATATTTATTTAGCATGTAGATGTATGCATGAGATATATATTATACATATACATGTATATACGTACATATATATATATATATATATATATACATATATAAAGTATGCATATACATATATGTATAATGTATATATAAATATATATAGATATATATATATATATATACATATGAATATATAGGTGATACAATAAACACATGTATAAATACACCGTTAATTAATATTGTATTTCGACTTAAGCAACAAAAACAAGCAAATTCGTTATAAATACGATACAGTTGTCAGTAAAATTGAATCGATTTTTGGTTGTAACGTGAATCAATGCCTATGATACCAGCATTTGTATGATCTATGACAGTTACGGCTACCTTCGATTTTAAATCAAGTGAATTACAATGTACTCTAGGTTTATTCAGAATACAATATACGATCATTAATATTATAATATTTACCGCATGGATGTATAAGAAAGAATCATTATATAATTTTATCCCTTATTAATATTGTCTATTATTATCTATTATCTATTATCTATTATTATTACTATTATTATTTTTATTTTATTATTATAATATTATTATTAATAATAATAATTGGTAATATTCTCTGAAACTATTATTGAACCACACATCTTATGTAGCTGTGATTTTGCTTTCAAAAAGTGAAAATTAAAAATATTTATAGCAAAAGAAATTAATTATTCACTGTGGTCGCTCGGTTCGATATCCCTTTAAAATCAATTTTGTCAAACAATCGCATTGTCCGTAATAAGATTTTGACACATCAACGTGGAATTTTGAAGTTCGAATACGCGTGAGGGTAGGACTAAAATGAGTTTCATCGACTGATACTAAATTACAAAATACCACGATTACGATCATAATGACGTTAACTTGTTTTTCTTTCTGCAAACAAATAGTATCTAATTATCTTAGTTGTTTGGATATTTGGTTGACATTGGTTGGTACAATCGTCTAGCCGAAATAAAACTGCAAATTTATCAACAACGGCTAAATTGTCTTTCTTTTGTGCATGTTTAAACAGATCTGGAAAATATTTAGCGAATATCTGTTTGTTCAAGACTCTATTCTGACGGTACTTTTTATCTCGCGATGAATAATTCGATGCAAAAAAACGATTTGTTTGCGCCGCGAGTTCAAAAAATATATGTTCATATCCGAAAATTTAAATTTATGATTTTTTTCACATTGTACCTGTATGTATAAGTTATTTTTGTGCAAAGACTGATAGATATATTCTTGGCTCTTTATAGGTCTTGATGCCCATTTATGCATAGGGTTAGCGCCTTGACACCTCACACAATTACCAGCATGGTGATAATAAGAATACTTGAGTTTACCTCGAGCCTCCTCCAGCGATTTTGTATTTCGTAAAAACTATTGTACGTGCCTGTATTGCATATATTCCTCCGAACATCGACTCTACATGCTAGTATAAAGCCCACATTTTCTCCAAAATTGTTACACCGATTAACCTTTTCAGGTCCAGACGAACGAAAAAAGGTACCCATACTTGCTTTGACTTTGTTGTTGTGATTAAAACATTATAGATCATATGTTAAATACGGTATAATATATTTCGTATCAAGGTCGTAAACAACGACGATTACAAGAGAGGTGTAAAGTCGTATGTCCGAGATACGAACAATATTTTTTGTCACGGTAGGTGTAAAGTACATAATTTAGTCTACAATCGCATGACAAACAAAATACTTTACACTGTCAACTGTCAACTTAAAGTACTTGATTTCGAGTAAATTTATCAAAAATATATTAAGAAAAATTCGGTAACGACTTCTGTGAACTACAATTTGGTGTCAATCTACTACTGAAACTTATGGTGAATTCTCGAAATTACCACACAATAATTCTGCAACTTGTCTTATGGTCGAAAATTTTTGGTTTACTTTATGAACGTGATCACCGACGTTGAGCCTAATTAAAATGAAAAAAATAACAACGACTATCCTCCAAACGCACCTCTGGTGCAAAAAACTTTCGCCAAATACATCATTTATAAAAAAAAATTGAAATCACATACTACCGCCAAGTACATGTCTGTTAATTCACAATAAAAACATGATCGAAACTTAACCCGTAACTTCCACATTTATCTGGAATTACACTGCTGCCACACAGGGGTGTCAGACCGACCCTAAACTTATCCAAATACAAATGATAATTAATTATGAATAAAAAACAAAATAACTCATACGTAGATGAAAATTAAAAAAATTAAATTAGTAAGTGGTACCTGGCGGGTTTCTTTAAAAAAATAACTTCAGGAATAAATTAAATTCTATCATTACCGCTTCATATAAGTATCATGCCTTGAAAGAGAAATTGTGTTGATCGACGTTATGTATACGTAGTATATGTACGATGCCAGACATGATACTTGCATGCAACCAAAAGCTAATATCTATATAATTTTTTCCTCTCACTCAGTTCATAAGTGCAGCACATGATAATTCAGTCACGGTCCAGTGTTTGTACCCAGATTGAACATCAGGTTTTTCTTTCTTACCACCAACTTACGTTTTTTTCCTGTTAACATCGTTCACAACTTCCTTTTAAAAAACGAATTCATAATAGTTCGAAACCTGGATCATATACGATATACGGCCAGTCTTTGCGTACCGGTTCGTATAACGAAATGGAATTAACGCGCACCTGCATCTTGTGATAAAATTTAAAGACGTAAAATATATAACCTCTAGAATCATTCGAATTCGTATTAGACGCATACAGTTATCATGGTAATATTTTGAACTTTGTTTACCGAAGCATTGACAAATCCCGTCAGTCTGCAGGAGATAAAACTTGTGGTAATCACGGAACCATGCACCGCGACATACTTTGATGTGTGTGTATCGCCACACTTCGTGCCCGAAGGAAATGGGTCGCTTAAAACTGCAGTTGGAGTAACGCAACTATTACTTCGTATTTTAAAGTCGTTCTGCATTGAGTTGAATATTTTACCTATGCTTGATTCACATTTTACTGATCAATATTTAAAGCATCAAGTAAATTTAGGTTTAGGTGACGCGGTGAATATAATCGTTAACCTTACTTGGCCAGTAAAATTTTCCACGCCGTTTGATTATTATATGAAGAAAGATGTGAGTCATCACTTAAGTAAGCAATTACTATTGTTCGACACGTACCAGTTATAAAGGGAACCAAACAATTACTGTACGCGGCATATTTGGCGACCAAATGTTGGATTACTCAGGTAATCGTTCACCCGGCGCCCGCCGGAAATTTTTGGGTCTAACGATCTCACGGGACTTTTCCAGGCTTTTGGAACCCCGTCCAGCCCACCGTCAATTCGTCTCGCCCAATTGCTATAACCAATTACTATAGGCGGCATATTTGGCGACCAAATGTTGGATTACTCAGGTAATCGTTCACCCGGCGCCCGCCGGAAAATTTTGGGTCTAATGACCTTACGGGACTTTTCTGGGTTCCTGGGACCCCGTCCAGCCCACCGTCAATTCGTTTCATCCAATTGTTATAAGCCAATCGAAAAGGGCAGTAGTCGCGAATTCATTTTCAATTGGTTGGCCAAGAAATACCGATCACCGTTGCGAAAGCATTGAGTGTTTTGTGAACATTAATTTGGTAATATTCGTTCGAAAACTAGCTCTTAACTGGCCTAGTAACACCTCGCTCTAGTGCAGAAAACAAGAGGCTACGCGGTACATTTTCTACTGGTTCGCTATTTTTTCTATTTCTGTTGAATTATTTTCAAACTATATTATAGTTATTATGGTTCTGTCACTATTATTAAACAGTTTTCAAAAACCACTGTCGACATGTTACTTATATAGAAATAAACTCAACTAAACTGCACTCTATTAAGTTGGTGCAGAGCGTTTGCACGATTTCTTAAACTGCTCGAAGCTATAAATTAGTTTTCCGACATGTTTACGACATACTTGACTGTAGATTATTTACCTGAGCATCACACTTTATTTTTTCGACGTAAATCGTTAGTTAAGTTAATTTGGTTCAGCGAATTACTCAGCTGTTATGTACGCACGATGTATAGTATAGTATAACGAGTGCAATCCTGCAATCAACGTGGAACGGTTGTCTCGCATATTGCGCGAATTTAGCCCGTCATGCATGAAGACCCCTGTACACTACAAGGTCGAAAATATTCACTTACAATAGCAAGTCAATTAATTCGTATAATTTACTAACGATGTACGCCATTCTCCTCAACAAGCTTCGGTTCTAATAAGACACCGTTGCACCTTTGAAGAGGTGCGGCGAAGTGGGATCAATGTAATCCGACGAAATAATCGTCCGGTACAAAGTCCAGGACTCTCATAGGATACACTATCTCATTCCCAGTATGCATTCTGGATTGAGATATTGGAACGGTTGTTTGTTCGGATGAAAATTAAACATATTTTGTACGTTTCTTTTATATAGGTATGTGTACCATAGACACAATATCCATATAAGAACGGATTATGTCTACAATACTTAAAGAAATTATACATTGTATCGGAGATGGTCAGGATTGAATAGTTAATTTATTTCCTTCCACCACCTTCGGGAAAAAATACTGACAACCACTGGACTAGATGTTAACTTTGTCACTATTTTTTCCTGAAGAGGGCCAGCCGGGCCTGGCTGAAACGTTGAAATAAATTAACTATTCAATCCTAACCATCTTCGACAATATATATCATTTCTACAAACACCATGGTAACAAATCCTACATCAATGTAATATTTATACACATCAAGAGTTCCCTGTGAAATTCGCCGTTGAACCCCAGCAGATAGGCAACCAGAATTACATGTCGAATATGTAGCGATGCAAATTGTAGATGCGGTTGCCTATCTGCTGGCGTTCAACGGCGAGTGTCACAGAAAAATTTAGTCTAGTTTATGCTACGCTTAGTACGACTATATCGACGGATATTTACCTAATTCGTAGAACTGAAACGTTGGACTCACTTATAGAGAGTAATCGACTTATCTATACTGGTAATTTGTGGAAATACAGAGGTATAAAAAACTTTGTAGGATTGTAGTGATTCTTGCGAAGCTTCTACTTTCCTGGATTGCGGAAAAACCAAGAATTTTTGTAATTACAAGTACGACTCTGGAAAAGGTATACATATTTCCTGCCACGCAATGACGTGCATTTCTATGTGTCGTTCTTCTCTGGTTTCTTTTTTCACGCGACGATGCGGTCACCGAAGTGCACCGACCTCAGAAGTTCACCCAGGTGCAGGCTGCTTGATATTGTTGTTAAACAGATCGAGCGGGTCCTCGCCGTTTAAAATAGATCGGAAAACCCCGTGAAATTACTACAAGCGTGACTCGAGCCGCGTGTGGCAGCTTACATGCGCCGCTGCATTCGCTTTGTTTTTAATCTTTAGAATCGCGTGGGACCTTCAAGAATTTTTGACGATGGATGATGTATCATGTATAATATCTTTTTCCGGCTAACTACGATTGAGGCTATTGATTCCGTTGTGTGAGTGATCTCAAGTATATTAACGATTTTGTAAGTTTACGTATAGCTCAAAAAGACGCCCGCCGATACTTTACACGTGCGTCAGTATTGCTGCAGAGAAAATTTCAGACGCTGATCACGCCTGCAGCGCGTGTTGCATGGGATACCACTGCCGAACCACGTGCGCCTAGAATATGAGATAAGTATGGGTGTAAACTGTAGGCGAGTTGGATATCACACACGTGCTCGAGTGTATACTCGTACGTTTCAGCGCGTTAACCGGCGGTCGTAATTACATATTACACTATGTAAAATCTTTTATTGCACATAGATAAACGATACACATATACGTATATGTAAACAGCTAATGTCTGCAGCTATTTAATTGGCATTTGCCAATATCCGTGGAACCGTTATACGCCAATATATCCTTTTATGGACGTATCAAATCATACTTGTAACGGTAAATAAGTACTGAAGAGCTTCGAAATTTTCCACACGATGTATGTACTTTATACATACACATGTATGTATGCAATACCATATATTTTTGCTTTTACGGACTTCAGCCACTAATTAGCTATTTTGTTTTTCGAAATCTGTAGCACGTAAATAACAACCGGATTACACAACGTGCAGCCATTCAAGCCACTTGATAGAAACGGGACAAGATCACTGCAGCCTGGTCCAAAGTGGAATAAAAAGGCGGGAAATATTTCAAACAGAATAGCAACTAACAAACATAGATTTTAATTGGATCGAATCCAATAATGTCGTTGTTCCAATAAATTAAGCTAACGCTTCAACGAGTCAAATTTCAATAGGCTTTGAAGAAGTAGCTACACGCGGTTACATGATTGAGACCCTTGAAATATGAATATGAAAGATTTTTTTATCGTTTTAGGCAGCATCGTATATTATATGTAATATGTACTATTTTTATTTGACATCTTTCCAAATTTCCTGCAGCTTGCAATTAACTGCTACTAATAACTTCTTGAGGGCACAGTTTATGATCTGTTGCGATGATCGACAGTGCATGTATTTAACTTATCTTAAAATCTACAGACCATGGCGATTAGTCGTAGCGATACCTTCAGGTAATGGTAAACCGTTTGTTACCGAGAATTAGTTTATTCGAAAATATGTCCGAGAATCGGTACGACACAGTGAGTTGGAAAGTTGATCTGACCAACAAAGGATCAAAGTTTCGATTTTTTTTTCTTGAAATTTCAAAGAAATTCCATACGGCTGTAAAAGGGAGTAAAAAAATTGTCTGAGTGAAAAATAAGACAAAGAACTTGGTCGTATGTAGTGGATATTTATGACTGGTATATTTCCAAACAAGATTATTTTCCAACTTCAAAGACCCTGAAAGCGCATCAGATCCACCATGTTCCAGTCCTGGTAGCTACGTGACTGTATCAACGTCGGGAGCATTTTCCGCAGCTCTAACAGAGTCCCGGTTATTGGCCAGCGTTCGGGGGAACCGGGTTCCACCACCAATCCCAGAGGACGATACAGTTATCGACGCCTGCGTGGGTGTCTCGAGCACCCAGAGCCGACAGTCAGTTGTTTGGATATCGCAAGAGAGCGTGGTTTAGCACCGAGGATAAACGAAAAGAACCGGGACCCAAAGGATGGGTATATTTCGTGAATTTCCCATAGTTTTCAATCTTTATAAAAAGTACAGTTAGACGCAATTCATTTTATGGAAAACTTCAATTCTCTTCCGGGCACGCTCCCAATTGTAAATAATACACTGTACATTTGGAACGAAGGTTAGTATTCTTATTCTTATTCACTTTTATGAACATTGATAAAGTCAGGCATAGCTCTATCATCGTTATTCAGGATTTCCGGTAGCGCTTGTTATCATTGCTTAAAGCCACAGTTAGTTGATTCATTTCAAATAATGGCAGTTATATATGATTATTTGACTAATGAATATTCAAGTAATTTCCAGCTTGAGTGATGTAATACATCTTATTTATAGCAATTCTAGATCGATGTTATTTCTCAAATTCAAATGTTCGGTAAAATTTATACTTTTCATTGTACACAATTATTTCCCCAGTATTCGTAGTGAAGTGTACTCGACATGCCCAATGCTACATGAAATAACTGTTGTGTTGCTTTTGCCTCGATTTCACAATATATTTTATTTTTTGCTTTCGAAATAATGATAATAGTAATATACCCGTAGTCAAACGACATATTCAATTGAAAACATCGTTACTGTCCATGAGTCTAAATATAGGCTCGCCGTGTATATTATACGTATGATAGCTATATACATATATATATTATATACCATATTCAGTAAAAATATTTGTTCGTTTAAAATGCCAATTGTTATAGTTTGATGATGTAAGCGACGTTCGCCCACTCAACAGTGCAAAATAATCTTTTTTTTTTTAATCGTAAAAATACTTGTTTCGCCATACTCGTGTATCAGCTAAATAAGTATCAGTTGCCTCTATAAATCTCCTCTCTCTTGGTCTCGGTTTTAGCCTGAAGATATATTGTACAGAATCGCAATATAATGCATATTTATAGTTACAAAATGAAGTATCAAAGTCGCTTCGGAAATTGCTTGCTTGACGTACAAAGATGACCTCTACTGCAATTTTCATTTGGATTCGTAGGGTCAGTTCCCTTGATCTTGACTCGAATTGAACTCGAATCGGCGCCAGATGATTGACATGAAAAATAAATATCTACGCAATGGTCGCATCATAGTCGGTATTATACTGTATATAGCTCAGGGTATATCATAATATAGTACGCATTATGCATCGTATATGATCGCTCTGATAACGTGGTCACAAGATGGGTCGTAACTGGTTCATTTTTGTGACCGTGGTATTAGGGTCGTGGCGTTTAATGGCTGTAATCTTGGGTCAAAAGTTATCGCGCATTTTAACTTTTTTATCCAACCTGCATTTCGAATATTTCTCTCAACTGGCTGACAACCAGTGCGAGTTGAGACTTCGATTTGTTCAACATTACCGATGGCAGTCCCGACGGATGATTTGCCATTGTAGTTCCATGAAGTGCCATAAAAAGTAAGATTGAAACGCGTCTACCAATTAATTATAACTGTATAGCAAGTTTGATATTCTTAATACTCATCACTAATGACGATATAAAAATATTCGGTCTGATTGATTCGGTCATTTTTGTATGTATGTATATATATATATCATTTGTAGAGAATTTTTGTCTCCGCATTTTGATTAAATGTGCATGGGAATTTTCTCAAGTATGTTTTTTTCCGAATTTCAAATTGATTTTTTTCTTGTACATTATTGTTCGAGAATGAACCCCATACATAACTAAATTCTCAATGTCTGTACTGTACTCTTACTTTTCTATATGCACTTGAGAATTTTCTACGCTACCACATACTTACATACTAAAGCGTAATAATAGTATGATTTTGACGGAATTCCTACAAGTAACGTGAATGACGATTGAACATTTTAGATTATTATCTAGCAAACTTTATTATTTGTTACAGCCAAGTCATTACCAGCTCTTCACCTTCGCTTTTACACCAAGCGCAACGATAATAATAATTGCTGAACTGTTGACATTGGCGGATCAGAAATAATACTCTGCAGGGAAACATCATGAGCGAGAGTATGGAGTCGGTGAAAAAACAGTCTTTGCCGATCATCAAGCAGAGACACACGCTAGCACGGCGTGTTTCAGGCATGTTCAAAGGTAAATTTCTAAAACACCTTTCTTGACTCGATGCGTCATTATGTTTGGGAACAATATACATACACATTGCATGCATACAGTGACTCAGAAGGTCTCTCATATACGTACATGATAATGAGAGGTACGTCCATGAAACGAAATAAATAATCGATGCTTAGTGTCTTTTAACTTTACTTTATTAAGTATCTTTTCATTACGACTATGAATTGGTTGTGTTTCATATTCTTCAGCGAGCATATGTTCCGTCTGTGACTGATAAAATTGTACGCGGCGTTGTACTGCATAAATATGAAAATAAAATAACCGCTTGCTATGTCTGCAGTGATACTGTCGAACATATTCATAATAATACAAGCCTGTAATTGAATACATATTTTTTTCCAATTGGGTAAAGCCCAAAGTGCATGCATTAATTACTATAAATTGCAAAGCTCTTTGCGCGGGCATGTGAAACCGGTTTAGCGACCAATTTTTCAACCGCGGAATGATTGAAAAAATATTACATATTGTATATGTGAATGACTAAGAATGACAAGGAAGAAGTTGAAGCTATTTATTTCCACCTTGTTCCGTGGTTATAGAACTTCGCATCTTATTTTCTTTCAATGTTGCATACCGATAAAAGAAATCAGCGTAAATTGTGCGTGTGATAAAAAAATAATTACTGGCTGGAATTTATTCTTGTTACTTTAATCTGTTTTGCGTCGTATGAAGCGGATTAAAAATTATCCGGTTAAAACTTGAAACTGGAGTACCTAGTCGTATTCATTTACTCGAGATAATGTTCGTTTTGTAAATATGATATTGGGTTTCACACTTTCTATGTAAAGTTGCGGTTATCACGGGTTCTTTCATCATACACAGATATCTGCGACATATCGTTTTATCGAGTTTGTGCTTCGGCTTGACGTTCTAATTATCCTTTACAGATGGAAAAACCAGCGGACCTCCACTCCTCTTTCGTCACGCATCAATGCAACGCTTGCGTCATTGCTGCCAGAATTTGAACCTGTTTCCGTACTTGCTGTACTCATTTGGCAATTCGAAGTCTCATCCCACCGTGAAGAAACTCCACAACCACTTCATACTACTGATGCACAACCTTTCGATAATCATACAGAGCATGTTGAACTCGATACTTCAGTCGATCCCAGTCAAGAATTCCGTTCGTTTTGCAATCGGCTTCCAGCGAGTTCTTCTCAAACACCTCCATTCGCAAGGATTGACCAGATCCTATGAGGCTTTCGCATCACTCCGAAAGACCTCCAAGCCTCCGCAGAAGACGCAAGAAATAAAAAATAGAGAAGAAGAGAAGTTTGCTAAGTTCAAGCCACGTGAACGGAAGAGGATCTCCCTTGTTCTAACGCTGGCAGTGTATTTTGCTCTTTTGGTACTCGCCTCTCAGCTCGTTGGTATTATCAGCGTTATGCTATTTGGCAAATATCCACCTGGTTTCATATTCCTAATGTCAGCTCTACTCTTCCTTGGATATATCACTTTGAAAATAATGGCATTCGACAAAGTGGGTCATGGATTCAAGGAAGAGAAGAGGAAAACTGAGTGATACTTTACCCTAGTCTTTAGAATTTTTTATCAGCTTTTATTTTTGAAGAATATTTTGTAAATTTAGCTGTAACAACTGGCACGTTCAGAAATTACCACATTTCTGTATTCTATTCAATATGTTATCTCCTCACCCTCAAAGCTGCAGTACTCGTCTGCAGACCGTAATCTGCGATAAATATTATCGTACTGTGACGAAAGCTTACATCACACGTATGATATTCATTCTTGAAAAATTCGCTATCCTAATTTATCGTATTGAAGATGTAACTAACTGTGAGTTTACAAATTAAACGACCATTTGAAATATGTTTGGGCTAGCTATAGTGGTAGAATATTAGCTGACAACATTATACTGCTAGTATCGATATAGAGTGAGATCAGCATAGGCGGAATTACACTTCGAGATGGGTTCTCAACGTCTTCAAGTATCACATGAAAAACTCATTTGATCAAGCTATTTTGTGTTCTCATGAACCGTCAGTCGCTTATGAAAATGTGATGAATACGTGACTGCAGATTAATGTGCACGGAGAGTTTCATGATCTTCCAGACATGTCAAGATCGGTATAGTTGACTCGATTCTAATTTAGTTTGAGTTTCCACAAATCGAGTCAGTTGGAATCACATAGATACGCATTTTTCAAGTCAATGTGTGATTTGTTTCTGATAAATCCCGAAAAGCGAATTTATGATTGACTCCAGTGCTTGGTTCATGGAAACACGTAAATAGTTCTCGTGATAATGTTATTAATATGAATGTAAGTTGTGTTGAAAGTAATTTTAAAAGGTATGGCTCAGATTGAAGCTACAAAGTAGTAGATATTAATTACCTTTGCTGGCATAAGACTGAGCACTGTTTTGTGGCACTGATTTGTAAATAAATATTTCACAAGTGAGTTGGGCTATGTAATTCAAACTGATCTGATTGACTTTTGACCTCTAAACTTTTATTGATGGCGAAAACGCTATACTGCACTAATAATTTTTAAAGTTTCTGGTATGCTTAGTGAAACTGATTTCCGGGTAAACTACGCTGCTATGTTGCGACACGATTGTTTTGTTGCGACAAATACCGTTGTATGTGATGTTTCGACCGATTTTAGGCTTGCGAACTAGATTTTCACAACTTTCGTCGCAGAACTTGGGCGTTTCATTTCATACACCAACACACAAACAAACATCTGAACAAATTGATTTCTGAAAAAAACGTTTAATGCAGTATCGGACAAATGGTTGAAAAATTTGAAAGGAATTTCTGCGCAAAACTGCCCCTGGTATGTGGAATATATCTCGGCCTAGGCGGTTGTTCGGAAACAGATATTGTTTCGTTGATTGCGTGATCAACACAGTGTGTCTGGAAGCATGACATGCCTGCTAGCCCAACGGAGCGTGCAAGGGATTGCTTCTGCTGTTCGCATAGTATTTATCAGCTGTGTCGTTTTCTGGGTGATTACTTTCAATTCGGTATTCGCAAGCATCTCAAAATTCCAAGAAAGCGATATCTCTCGCGAAAGTGCATCGACATAGTATACTGATCAATTTATTTTAACACTTTTGAGATAATGCAAACATGGATTGGGTAAATGGATAGCAGTTGGCCTTACTTTTTTTTGGCCGAAAAATCTTTTGTTTGGAAATCGATTTGTATCGCCCTTTCTAGGCTAATTGGACCACCAGGAACTCAGAAGACACGAGAAAAAGGCGTAGGACCAACGGCAGAGAAATTACGACGCAAAGACCAGCAGCAGAAAAATTGAGAAAATACGTCTTTCGTTTTTTGGCTGTAACTTTTAATCCGTTGCTCGCAGCGCATTCGGACTGCGATCAATCGATTTCTCTCGCAAAATTACGTCGAAATGGTGCCTAAAAGAATTTATTGCAGCACTTTTCAGAATCGACGAAATTTTCGCAAAAAATCCCAAGGGGTTAGCCTTACTTTTTTTGCGATTTTTGGAGCCGAAAATTTCTGATCTCCGAATTGATTTGTATGACCGTTCCTTGGCTAATTGGGACCCCAGGAACTCAAAAAATACATTGCAAAAAGCGTAGGACCAACGGCAGAGGAATGACGATGAAAATCTGCAGTTTTTTGGCTCTTGCTTTTGATCCGTTGCTCGCAGCGTATTGGGACTATGCTCAATCGATTTCTCTCGCAAAATTACCTTGAAATAGTGTCCTTAAGAATTAATTGCAGCTTTTTTCGAAGTCATCGGAATTTTCGCCAAAAATCCAAAGTGTTTAGCCTTACTTTTTTTGCGATTTTTGGAGCCGAGAATTTCTGATCTCCGAATTGATTTGTATGACCGTTTCTTGGCTAATTGGAACCCCAGAAACTCAAGAAAGACATTGAAAAAAGCGTAGGATCAACAGCAGAGAAATGACCATGGAAATCTGCAGTTTTTTGGCTGTCACTTTTGATCCGTTGCTGGCAGCGTATTCGGACTGCGATCAATCGATTTCTCTCGCAAAATTACGTCGGAACAGTGTCCTAAAGAACTAATTGCAGCACTTTTCAGAATCGTCGAACTTTTCGCAAAAAATCCGAAGGGGTTAGCCTTACTTTTTTGGTCATTTTTGGAGCCGAGAATTTATCGTCTCGAAATCAATTTGTATGACCCTTTCTAGATTAATCGGACGCCCAGGAACTCAGAAAACACAAGAAAAAAAGCGTAGGACCAACGGCAGAGAAATTACGACGCAAAGACCAGTAGCAGAAAAATTGAGAAAATACGTCTTTCGTTTTTCGGCTGTAACTTTTGATCCGTTGCTCGCAGCGCATTCGGACCACGATCAATCGATTTCTCTCGCAAAATTACGTCGGAATAGTACCTGAAAGAATTTATTGCAGCACTTTTCCAAATCGTCGGAATTTTCGCAAAAAATTCAAAGGGGTTAGCCTTACTATTTTTGCGATTTTTGGAGCCGAAAATTTCTGATCTCCGAATTGATTTGTATGACCGTTTCTTGGCTAATTGGAACCCCAGGAACTCAAAAAACACATTGAAAACAGCGTAGGACCAACAGCAGAGAAATGACGATGAAAATCTGCAGTTTTTTGACTGTAACTTTTGATCCGTTGCTCGCAGCGTATTGGGACTACGCTCATTCGATTTCTCTTGCAAAATTACGTTGGAATAGTGTCCTAAAGAAATAATTGCAGCATTTTTCAGAATCGTCGAAATTTTCGCAAAAAATCCAAAGGGGTTAGCCTGACTTTTTTGGTCATTTTTGGAGCCGAAAATTTTTCGTCTCGAAATCAATTTGTATGACCCTTTCTAGATGAATTGGACGCCCAGGAACTCAAAAAACACAAGAAAAAAAGCGTAGGACCAACGGCAGAGAAATTACGACGCAAAGACCAGCAGCAGAAAAATTGAGAAAATACGTCTTTCGTTTTTCGGCTGTAACTTTTGATCCGTTGCTCGCAGCGCATTCGGACCACGATCAATCGTTTTCTCTCGCAAAATTACGTCGGAATAGTGCCTGAAAGAATTTATTGCAGCACTTTTCAGAATCGTCGAAATTTTCGCAAAAAATCCAAAGGGGTTAGCCTTACTTTTTTTGCGATTTTTGGAGCTGAAAATTTCTGATTTCCGAATTGATTTGTATGACCGTTTCTTGGCTAATTGGAACCCCAGGAACTCAAAAAACACATTGAAAATAGCGGAGGACCAACAGCAGAGAAATGACGATGAAAATCTGCAGTTTTTGAAATGCAACTTTTGATCCGTTGCTCGCAGCGTATTGGGATTACGCTCATTCGATTTCTCTCGCAAAATTACGTTGGAATAGTGTCCTCAAGAAATAATTGCAGCACTCTTCAGAATCGTCGAAATTTTCGCAAAAAATCCAAAGGGGTTAGCCTTACTTTTTTGGTCATTTTTGGAGCCGAGAATTTTTCGTCTCGAAATCAATTTGTATGACCCTTTCTAGATTAATTGGACGCCCAGGAACTCAGAAAACACAAGAGAAAAAGCGAAGGACCAACGGCAGAGAAATTACCACGCAAAGACCAGCAGCAGAAAAATTGAGAAAACACGTCTTTCCTTTGTCGGCTGTAACTTTTGATCCGTTGCTCGCAGCGCATTCGGACCACGATCAATCGATTTCTCTCGCAAAATTACGTCGGAATAGTGCCTGAAAGAATTTATTGCAGCACTTTTCAGAATCGTCGAAATTTTCGCAAAAAATCCAAAGGGGTTAGCCTTACTTTTTTTGCGATTTTTGGAGCCGAAAATTTCTGATCTCCGAATTGATTTGTATGACCGTTTCTAGGCTAATTGGAACCCCAGGAACTCAAAAAACACATTGAAAATAGCGTAGGACCAACAGCAGAGAAATGACGATGAAAATCTGCAGTTTTTTGACTGTAACTTCTGATCCGTTGCTCGCAGCGTATTGGGACTACGCTCATTCAATTTCTCTCGCAAAATTACGTTGGAATAGTGTCCTAAAGAAATAATTGCAGCACTTTTCAGAATCGTCGAAATTTTCGCAAAAAATCCAAAGGGGTTAGCCTTACTTTTTTGGTCATTTTTGGAGCCGAGAATTTTTCGTCTCGAAATCAATTTGTATGACCCTTTCTAGATTAATTGGACGCCCAGGAACTCAGAAAACACAAGAAAAAAAGCGTAGGACCAACGGCAGAGAAATTACCACGCAAAGACCAGCAGCAGAAAAATTGAGAAAATACGTCTTTCGTTTTTCGGCTGTAACTTTTGATCCGTTGCTCGCAGCGCATTCGGACCACGATCAATCGATTTCTCTCGCAAAATTACGTCGAAATAGTACCTGAAAGAATTTATTGCAGCACTTTTCCAAATCGTCGAAATTTTCGCAAAAAATTCGAAGGGGTTAGCCTTACTTTTTTGGTCATTTTTGGAGCCGAGAATTTTTCGTCTCGGAATCAATTTGTATGACCCTTTCTAGATTAATTGGACGCCCAGGAACTCAGAAAACACAAGAAAAAAAGCGTAGGACCAACGGCAGAGAAATTACGACGCAAAGACCAGCAGCAGAAAAATTTAAAAAATACGTCTTTCGTTTTTCGGCTGTAACTTTTGATCCGTTGCTCGCAGCGCATTCGGACCACGATCAATCGATTTCTCTCGCAAAATTACGTCGAAATAGTACCTGAAAGAATTTATTGCAGCACTTTTCCAAATCGTCGAAATTTTCGCAAAAAATTCAAAGGGGTTAGCCTTACTTTTTTTGCGATTTTTGGAGCCGAAAATTTCTGATCTCCGAATTGATTTGTATGACCGTTCCTTGGCTAATTGGAACCCCAGGAACTCAAAAAACACATTGAAAACAGCGTAGGACCAACAGCAGAGAAATGACGATGAAAATCTGCAGTTTTTTGACTGTAACTTTTGATTCGTTGCTCGCAGCGTATTGGGACTACGCTCATTCGATTTCTCTCGCAAAATTACGTTGGAATAGTGTCCTAAAGAAATAATTGCAGCATTTTTCAGAATCGTCGAAATTTTCGCAAAAAATCCAAAGGGGTTAGCCTTACTTTTTTGGTCATTTTTGGAGCCGAGAATTTTTCGTCTTGGAATCAATTTGTATGACCCTTTCTAGATTAATTGGACGCCCAGGAACTCAGAAAACACAAGAAAAAAAGCGTAGGACCAACGGCAGAGAAATTACGACGCAAAGACCAGCAGCAGAAAAATTGAAAAAATACGTCTTTCGTTTTTCGGCTGTAACTTTTGATCCGTTGCTCGCAGCGCATTCGGACCACGATCAATCGATTTCTCTCGCAAAATTACGTCGAAATAGTACCTGAAAGAATTTATTGCAGCACTTTTCCAAATCGTCGAAATTTTCGCAAAAAATTCAAAGGGGTTAGCCTTACTTTTTTGGTCATTTTTGGAGCCGAGAATTTTTCGTCTCGGAATCAATTTGTATGACCCTTTCTAGATTAATTGTACGCCCAGGAACTCAGAAAACACAAGAAAAAAAGCGTAGGACCAACGGCAGAGAAATTACGACGCAAAGACCAGCAGCAGAAAAATTGAGAAAATACGTCTTTCGTTTTTCGGCTGTAACTTTTGATCCGTTGCTCGCAGCGCATTCGGACCACGATCAATCGATTTCCCTCGCAAAATTACGTCGAAATAGTACCTGAAAGAATTTATTGCAGCACTTTTCCAAATCGTCGAAATTTTCGCGAAAAATTCAAAGGGGTTAGCCTTACTTTTTTTGCGATTTTTGGAGCCGAAAATTTCTGATCTCCGAATTGATTTGTATGACCGTTCCTTGGCTAATTGGAACCCCAGGAACTCAAAAAACACATTGAAAACAGCGTAGGACCAACAGCAGAGAAATGACGATGAAAATCTGCAGTTTTTTGACTGTAACTTTTGATTCGTTGCTCGCAGCGTATTGGGACTACGCTCATTCGATTTCTCTGGCAAAATTACGTTGGAATAGTGTCCTAAAGAAATAATTGCAGCATTTTTCAGAATCGTCGAAATTTTCGCAAAAAATCCAAAGGGGTTAGCCTTACTTTTTTGGTCATTTTTGGAGCCGAGAATTTTTCGTCTCGAAATCAATTTGTATGACCCTTTCTAGATTATTTGGACGCTCAGGAACTCAGAAAACGCAAGAAAAAAAGCGTAGGACCAACGGCAGAGAAATTACCACGCAAAGACCAGCAGCAGAAAAATTGAGAAAATACGTCTTTCGTTTTTCGGCTGTAACTTTTGATCCGTTGCTCGCAGCGCATTCGGACCACAATCAATCGATTTCTCTCGCAAAATTACGTCGAAATAGTACCTGAAAGAATTTATTGCAGCACTTTTCCGAATCGTCGAAATTTTCGCAAAAAATTCAAAGGGGTTAGCCTTACTTTTTTTGCGATTTTTGGAGCCGAAAATTTCTGATCTCCGAATTGATTTGTATGACCGTTCCTTGGCTAATTGGAACCCCAGGAACTCAAAAAACACATTGAAAACAGCGTAGGACCAACAGCAGAGAAATGACGATGAAAATCTGCAGTTTTTTGACTGTAACTTTTGATTCGTTGCTCGCAGCGTATTGGGACTACGCTCATTCGATTTCTCTCGCAAAATTACGTTGGAATAGTGTCCTAAAGAAATAATTGCAGCACTTTTTAGAATCGTCGAAATTTTCGCAAAAAATCCAAAGGGGTTAGCCTTACTTTTTTGGTCATTTTTGGAGCCGAGAATTTTTCGTCTCGAAATCAATTTGTATGACCCTTTCTAGATTAATTGGACGCCCAGGAACTCAGAAAACACAAGAAAAAAAGCGTAGGACCAACGGCAGAGAAATTACCACGCAAAGACCAGCAGCAGAAAAATTGAGAAATTACGTCTTTCGTTTTTCGGCTGTAACTTTTGATCCGTTGCTCGCAGCGCATTCGGACCACGATCAATCGATTTCTCTCGCAAAATTACGTCGAAATAGTACCTGAAAGAATTTATTGCAGCACTTTTCCAAATCGTCGAAATTTTCGCAAAAAATTCAAAGGGGTTAGCCTTACTTTTTTGGTCATTTTTGGAGCCGAGAATTTTTCGTCTCGGAATCAATTTGTATGACCCTTTCTAGATTAATTGGACGCCCAGGAACTCAGAAAACACAAGAAAAAAAGCGTAGGACCAACGGCAGAGAAATTACGACGCAAAGACCAGCAGCAGAAAAATTGAGAAAATACGTCTTTCGTTTTTCGGCTGTAACTTTTGATCCGTTGCTCGCAGCGCATTCGGACCACGATCAATCGATTTCCCTCGCAAAATTACGTCGAAATAGTACCTGAAAGAATTTATTGCAGCACTTTTCCAAATCGTCGAAATTTTCGCGAAAAATTCAAAGGGGTTAGCCTTACTTTTTTTGCGATTTTTGGAGCCGAAAATTTCTGATCTCCGAATTGATTTGTATGACCGTTCCTTGGCTAATTGGAACCCCAGGAACTCAAAAAACACATTGAAAACAGCGTAGGACCAACAGCAGAGAAATGACGATGAAAATCTGCAGTTTTTTGACTGTAACTTTTGATTCGTTGCTCGCAGCGTATTGGGACTACGCTCATTCGATTTCTCTGGCAAAATTACGTTGGAATAGTGTCCTAAAGAAATAATTGCAGCACTTTTCAGAATCGTCGAAATTTTCGCTAAAAATCCAAAGGGGTTAGCCTTACTTTTTTGGTCATTTTTGGAGCCGAGAATTTTTCGTCTCGGAATTAATTTGTATGACCCTTTCTAGATTAATTGGACGCCCAGGAACTCAGAAAACACAAGAAAAAAAGCGTAGGACCAACGGCAGAGAAATTACCACGCAAAGACCAGCAGCAGAAAAATTGAGAAAATACGTCTTTCGTTTTTCGGCTGTAACTTTTGATCCGTTGCTCGCAGCGCATTCGGACCACGATCAATCGATTTCTCTCGCAAAATTACGTCGAAATAGTACCTGAAAGAATTTATTGCAGCACTTTTCCGAATCGTCGAAATTTTCGCAAAAAATTCAAAGGGGTTAGCCTTACTTTTTTTGTGATTTTTGGAGCCGAAAATTTCTGATCTCCGAATTGATTTGTATGACCGTTCCTTGGCTAATTGGAATCCCAGGAACTCAAAAAACACATTGAAAATAGCGTAGGACCAACAGCAGAGAAATGACGATGAAAATCTGCAGTTTTTTGACTGTAACTTTTGATCCGTTGCTCGCAGCGTATTGGGACTACGCTCATTCGATTCCTCTCGCAAAATTACGTTGGAATAGTGTCCTAAAGAAATAATTGCAGCACTTTTTAGGATCGTCGAAATTTTCGCAAAAAATCCAAAGGGGTTAGCCTTACTTTTTTGGTCATTTTTGGAGCCGAGAATTTTTCGTCTCGAAATCAATTTGTATGACCCTTTCTAGATGAATTGGACGCTCAGGAACTCAGAAAACACAAGAAAAAAAGCGTAGGACCAACGGCAGAGAAATTACCACGCAAAGACCAGCAGCAGAAAAATTGAGAAAATACGTCTTTCGTTTTTCGGCTGTAACTTTTGATCCGTTGCTCGCAGCGCATTCGGACCACGATCAATCGATTTCTCTCGCAAAATTACGTCGAAATAGTACCTGAAAGAATTTATTGCAGCACTTTTCCGAATCGTCGAAATTTTCGCAAAAAATTCAAAGGGGTTAGCCTTACTTTTTTTGCGATTTTTGGAGCCGAAAATTTCTGATCTCCGAATTGATTTGTATGACCATTTCTTGGCTGATTGGAACCCCAGGAACTCAAAAAACACATTGAAAATAGCGTAGGACCGACAGCAGAGATATGACGATGAAAATCTGCAGTTTTTTGACTGTAACTTTTGATCCGTTGCTCGCAGCGTATTGGGACTACGCTCATTCGATTCCTCTCGCAAAATTACGTTGGAATAGTGTCCTAAAGAAATAATTGCAGCATTTTTCAGAATCGTCGAAATTTTCGCAAAAAATCCAAAGGGGTTAGCCTTACTTTTTTGGTCATTTTTGGAGCCGAGAATTTTTCGTCTCGGAATCAATTTGTATGACCCTTTCTAGATTAATTGGACGCCCAGGAACTCAGAAAACACAAGAAAAAAAGCGTAGGACCAACGGCAGAGAAATTACCACGCAAAGACCAGCAGCAGAAAAATTGAGAAAATACGTCTTTCGTTTTTCGGCTGTAACTTTTGATCCGTTGCTCGCAGCGCATTCGGACCACGATCAATCGATTTCTCTCGCAAAATTACGTCGAAATAGTACCTGAAAGAATTTATTGCAGCACTTTTCCGAATCGTCGAAATTTTCGCAAAAAATTCAAAGGGGTTAGCCTTACTTTTTTTGCGATTTTTGGAGCCGAAAATTTCTGATCTCCGAATTGATTTGTATGACCGTTTCTTGGCTGATTGGAACCCCAGGAACTCAAAAAACACATTGAAAATAGCGTAGGACCGACAGCAGAGAAATGACGATGAAAATCTGCAGTTTTTTGACTGTAACTTTTGATCCGTTGCTCGCAGCGTATTGGGACTACGCTCATTCGATTCCTCTCGCAAAATTACGTTGGAATAGTGTCCTAAAGAAATAATTGCAGCATTTTTCAGAATCGTCGAAATTTTCGCAAAAAATTCAAAGGGGTTAGCCTTACTTTTTTTGCGATTTTTGGAGCCGAAAATTTCTGATCTCCGAATTGATTTGTATGACCATTTCTTGGCTGATTGGAACCCCAGGAACTCAAAAAACACATTGAAAATAGCGTAGGACCGACAGCAGAGATATGACGATGAAAATCTGCAGTTTTTTGACTGTAACTTTTGATCCGTTGCTCGCAGCGTATTGGGACTACGCTCATTCGATTCCTCTCGCAAAATTACGTTGGAATAGTGTCCTAAAGAAATAATTGCAGCATTTTTCAGAATCGTCGAAATTTTCGCAAAAAATCCAAAGGGGTTAGCCTTACTTTTTTGGTCATTTTTGGAGCCGAGAATTTTTCGTCTCGGAATCAATTTGTATGACCCTTTCTAGATTAATTGGACGCCCAGGAACTCAGAAAACACAAGAAAAAAAGCGTAGGACCAACGGCAGAGAAATTACCACGCAAAGACCAGCAGCAGAAAAATTGAGAAAATACGTCTTTCGTTTTTCGGCTGTAACTTTTGATCCGTTGCTCGCAGCGCATTCGGACCACGATCAATCGATTTCTCTCGCAAAATTACGTCGAAATAGTACCTGAAAGAATTTATTGCAGCACTTTTCCGAATCGTCGAAATTTTCGCAAAAAATTCAAAGGGGTTAGCCTTACTTTTTTTGCGATTTTTGGAGCCGAAAATTTCTGATCTCCGAATTGATTTGTATGACCGTTTCTTGGCTGATTGGAACCCCAGGAACTCAAAAAACACATTGAAAATAGCGTAGGACCGACAGCAGAGAAATGACGATGAAAATCTGCAGTTTTTTGACTGTAACTTTTGATCCGTTGCTCGCAGCGTATTGGGACTACGCTCATTCGATTCCTCTCGCAAAATTACGTTGGAATAGTGTCCTAAAGAAATAATTGCAGCACTTTTTAGAATCGTCGAAATTTTCGCAAAAAATCCAAAGGGGTTAGCCTTACTTTTTTGGTCATTTTTGGAGCCGAGAATTTTTCGTCTCGAAATCAATTTGTATGACCCTTTCTAGATTATTTGGACGCTCAGGAACTCAGAAAACGCAAGAAAAAAAGCGTAGGACCAACGGCAGAGAAATTACCACGCAAAGACCAGCAGCAGAAAAATTGAGAAAATACGTCTTTCGTTTTTCGGCTGTAACTTTCGATCCGTTGCTCGCAGCGCATTCGGACCACAATCAATCGATTTCTCTCGCAAAATTACGTCGAAATAGTACCTGAAAGAATTTATTGCAGCACTTTTCCGAATCGTCGAAATTTTCGCAAAAAATTCAAAGGGGTTAGCCTTACTTTTTTTGCGATTTTTGGAGCCGAAAATTTCTGATCTCCGAATTGATTTGTATGACCGTTCCTTGGCTAAATGGAACCCCAGGAACTCAAAAAACACATTGAAAACAGCGTAGGACCAACAGCAGAGAAATGACGATGAAAATCTGCAGTTTTTTGACTGTAACTTTTGATTCGTTGCTCGCAGCGTATTGGGACTACGCTCATTCGATTTCTCTCGCAAAATTACGTTGGAATAGTGTCCTAAAGAAATAATTGCAGCACTTTTTAGAATCGTCGAAATTTTCGCAAAAAATCCAAAGGGGTTAGCCTTACTTTTTTGGTCATTTTTGGAGCCGAGAATTTTTCGTCTCGAAATCAATTTGTATGACCCTTTCTAGATTAATTGGACGCCCAGGAACTCAGAAAACACAAGAAAAAAAGCGTAGGACCAACGGCAGAGAAATTACCACGCAAAGACCAGCAGCAGAAAAATTGAGAAAATACGTCTTTCGTTTTTCGGCTGTAACTTTTGATCCGTTGCTCGCAGCGCATTCGGACCACGATCAATCGATTTCTCTCGCAAAATTACGTCGAAATAGTACCTGAAAGAATTTATTGCAGCACTTTTCCAAATCGTCGAAATTTTCGCAAAAAATTCAAAGGGGTTAGCCTTACTTTTTTGGTCATTTTTGGAGCCGAGAATTTTTCGTCTCGGAATCAATTTGTATGACCCTTTCTAGATTAATTGGACGCCCAGGAACTCAGAAAACACAAGAAAAAAAGCGTAGGACCAACGGCAGAGAAATTACGACGCAAAGACCAGCAGCAGAAAAATTGAGAAAATACGTCTTTCGTTTTTCGGCTGTAACTTTTGATCCGTTGCTCGCAGCGCATTCGGACCACGATCAATCGATTTCCCTCGCAAAATTACGTCGAAATAGTACCTGAAAGAATTTATTGCAGCACTTTTCCAAATCGTCGAAATTTTCGCGAAAAATTCAAAGGGGTTAGCCTTACTTTTTTTGCGATTTTTGGAGCCGAAAATTTCTGATCTCCGAATTGATTTGTATGACCGTTCCTTGGCTAATTGGAACCCCAGGAACTCAAAAAACACATTGAAAACAGCGTAGGACCAACAGCAGAGAAATGACGATGAAAATCTGCAGTTTTTTGACTGTAACTTTTGATTCGTTGCTCGCAGCGTATTGGGACTACGCTCATTCGATTTCTCTGGCAAAATTACGTTGGAATAGTGTCCTAAAGAAATAATTGCAGCATTTTTCAGAATCGTCGAAATTTTCGCAAAAAATCCAAAGGGGTTAGCCTTACTTTTTTGGTCATTTTTGGAGCCGAGAATTTTTCGTCTCGAAATCAATTTGTATGACCCTTTCTAGATTATTTGGACGCTCAGGAACTCAGAAAACGCAAGAAAAAAAGCGTAGGACCAACGGCAGAGAAATTACCACGCAAAGACCAGCAGCAGAAAAATTGAGAAAATACGTCTTTCGTTTTTCGGCTGTAACTTTTGATCCGTTGCTCGCAGCGCATTCGGACCACAATCAATCGATTTCTCTCGCAAAATTACGTCGAAATAGTACCTGAAAGAATTTATTGCAGCACTTTTCCGAATCGTCGAAATTTTCGCAAAAAATTCAAAGGGGTTAGCCTTACTTTTTTTGCGATTTTTGGAGCCGAAAATTTCTGATCTCCGAATTGATTTGTATGACCGTTCCTTGGCTAATTGGAACCCCAGGAACTCAAAAAACACATTGAAAACAGCGTAGGACCAACAGCAGAGAAATGACGATGAAAATCTGCAGTTTTTTGACTGTAACTTTTGATTCGTTGCTCGCAGCGTATTGGGACTACGCTCATTCGATTTCTCTCGCAAAATTACGTTGGAATAGTGTCCTAAAGAAATAATTGCAGCACTTTTTAGAATCGTCGAAATTTTCGCAAAAAATCCAAAGGGGTTAGCCTTACTTTTTTGGTCATTTTTGGAGCCGAGAATTTTTCGTCTCGAAATCAATTTGTATGACCCTTTCTAGATTAATTGGACGCCCAGGAACTCAGAAAACACAAGAAAAAAAGCGTAGGACCAACGGCAGAGAAATTACCACGCAAAGACCAGCAGCAGAAAAATTGAGAAAATACGTCTTTCGTTTTTCGGCTGTAACTTTTGATCCGTTGCTCGCAGCGCATTCGGACCACGATCAATCGATTTCTCTCGCAAAATTACGTCGAAATAGTACCTGAAAGAATTTATTGCAGCACTTTTCCAAATCGTCGAAATTTTCGCAAAAAATTCAAAGGGGTTAGCCTTACTTTTTTGGTCATTTTTGGAGCCGAGAATTTTTCGTCTCGGAATCAATTTGTATGACCCTTTCTAGATTAATTGGACGCCCAGGAACTCAGAAAACACAAGAAAAAAAGCGTAGGACCAACGGCAGAGAAATTACGACGCAAAGACCAGCAGCAGAAAAATTGAGAAAATACGTCTTTCGTTTTTCGGCTGTAACTTTTGATCCGTTGCTCGCAGCGCATTCGGACCACGATCAATCGATTTCCCTCGCAAAATTACGTCGAAATAGTACCTGAAAGAATTTATTGCAGCACTTTTCCAAATCGTCGAAATTTTCGCGAAAAATTCAAAGGGGTTAGCCTTACTTTTTTTGCGATTTTTGGAGCCGAAAATTTCTGATCTCCGAATTGATTTGTATGACCGTTCCTTGGCTAATTGGAACCCCAGGAACTCAAAAAACACATTGAAAACAGCGTAGGACCAACAGCAGAGAAATGACGATGAAAATCTGCAGTTTTTTGACTGTAACTTTTGATTCGTTGCTCGCAGCGTATTGGGACTACGCTCATTCGATTTCTCTGGCAAAATTACGTTGGAATAGTGTCCTAAAGAAATAATTGCAGCACTTTTCAGAATCGTCGAAATTTTCGCTAAAAATCCAAAGGGGTTAGCCTTACTTTTTTGGTCATTTTTGGAGCCGAGAATTTTTCGTCTCGGAATTAATTTGTATGACCCTTTCTAGATTAATTGGACGCCCAGGAACTCAGAAAACACAAGAAAAAAAGCGTAGGACCAACGGCAGAGAAATTACCACGCAAAGACCAGCAGCAGAAAAATTGAGAAAATACGTCTTTCGTTTTTCGGCTGTAACTTTTGATCCGTTGCTCGCAGCGCATTCGGACCACGATCAATCGATTTCTCTCGCAAAATTACGTCGAAATAGTACCTGAAAGAATTTATTGCAGCACTTTTCCGAATCGTCGAAATTTTCGCAAAAAATTCAAAGGGGTTAGCCTTACTTTTTTTGTGATTTTTGGAGCCGAAAATTTCTGATCTCCGAATTGATTTGTATGACCGTTCCTTGGCTAATTGGAACCCCAGGAACTCAAAAAACACATTGAAAATAGCGTAGGACCAACAGCAGAGAAATGACGATGAAAATCTGCAGTTTTTTGACTGTAACTTTTGATCCGTTGCTCGCAGCGTATTGGGACTACGCTCATTCGATTCCTCTCGCAAAATTACGTTGGAATAGTGTCCTAAAGAAATAATTGCAGCACTTTTTAGGATCGTCGAAATTTTCGCAAAAAATCCAAAGGGGTTAGCCTTACTTTTTTGGTCATTTTTGGAGCCGAGAATTTTTCGTCTCGAAATCAATTTGTATGACCCTTTCTAGATGAATTGGACGCTCAGGAACTCAGAAAACACAAGAAAAAAAGCGTAGGACCAACGGCAGAGAAATTACCACGCAAAGACCAGCAGCAGAAAAATTGAGAAAATACGTCTTTCGTTTTTCGGCTGTAACTTTTGATCCGTTGCTCGCAGCGCATTCGGACCACGATCAATCGATTTCTCTCGCAAAATTACGTCGAAATAGTACCTGAAAGAATTTATTGCAGCACTTTTCCGAATCGTCGAAATTTTCGCAAAAAATTCAAAGGGGTTAGCCTTACTTTTTTTGCGATTTTTGGAGCCGAAAATTTCTGATCTCCGAATTGATTTGTATGACCATTTCTTGGCTGATTGGAACCCCAGGAACTCAAAAAACACATTGAAAATAGCGTAGGACCGACAGCAGAGATATGACGATGAAAATCTGCAGTTTTTTGACTGTAACTTTTGATCCGTTGCTCGCAGCGTATTGGGACTACGCTCATTCGATTCCTCTCGCAAAATTACGTTGGAATAGTGTCCTAAAGAAATAATTGCAGCATTTTTCAGAATCGTCGAAATTTTCGCAAAAAATCCAAAGGGGTTAGCCTTACTTTTTTGGTCATTTTTGGAGCCGAGAATTTTTCGTCTCGGAATCAATTTGTATGACCCTTTCTAGATTAATTGGACGCCCAGGAACTCAGAAAACACAAGAAAAAAAGCGTAGGACCAACGGCAGAGAAATTACCACGCAAAGACCAGCAGCAGAAAAATTGAGAAAATACGTCTTTCGTTTTTCGGCTGTAACTTTTGATCCGTTGCTCGCAGCGCATTCGGACCACGATCAATCGATTTCTCTCGCAAAATTACGTCGAAATAGTACCTGAAAGAATTTATTGCAGCACTTTTCCGAATCGTCGAAATTTTCGCAAAAAATTCAAAGGGGTTAGCCTTACTTTTTTTGCGATTTTTGGAGCCGAAAATTTCTGATCTCCGAATTGATTTGTATGACCGTTTCTTGGCTGATTGGAACCCCAGGAACTCAAAAAACACATTGAAAATAGCGTAGGACCGACAGCAGAGAAATGACGATGAAAATCTGCAGTTTTTTGACTGTAACTTTTGATCCGTTGCTCGCAGCGTATTGGGACTACGCTCATTCGATTCCTCTCGCAAAATTACGTTGGAATAGTGTCCTAAAGAAATAATTGCAGCATTTTTCAGAATCGTCGAAATTTTCGCAAAAAATTCAAAGGGGTTAGCCTTACTTTTTTTGCGATTTTTGGAGCCGAAAATTTCTGATCTCCGAATTGATTTGTATGACCATTTCTTGGCTGATTGGAACCCCAGGAACTCAAAAAACACATTGAAAATAGCGTAGGACCGACAGCAGAGATATGACGATGAAAATCTGCAGTTTTTTGACTGTAACTTTTGATCCGTTGCTCGCAGCGTATTGGGACTACGCTCATTCGATTCCTCTCGCAAAATTACGTTGGAATAGTGTCCTAAAGAAATAATTGCAGCATTTTTCAGAATCGTCGAAATTTTCGCAAAAAATCCAAAGGGGTTAGCCTTACTTTTTTGGTCATTTTTGGAGCCGAGAATTTTTCGTCTCGGAATCAATTTGTATGACCCTTTCTAGATTAATTGGACGCCCAGGAACTCAGAAAACACAAGAAAAAAAGCGTAGGACCAACGGCAGAGAAATTACCACGCAAAGACCAGCAGCAGAAAAATTGAGAAAATACGTCTTTCGTTTTTCGGCTGTAACTTTTGATCCGTTGCTCGCAGCGCATTCGGACCACGATCAATCGATTTCTCTCGCAAAATTACGTCGAAATAGTACCTGAAAGAATTTATTGCAGCACTTTTCCGAATCGTCGAAATTTTCGCAAAAAATTCAAAGGGGTTAGCCTTACTTTTTTTGCGATTTTTGGAGCCGAAAATTTCTGATCTCCGAATTGATTTGTATGACCGTTTCTTGGCTGATTGGAACCCCAGGAACTCAAAAAACACATTGAAAATAGCGTAGGACCGACAGCAGAGAAATGACGATGAAAATCTGCAGTTTTTTGACTGTAACTTTTGATCCGTTGCTCGCAGCGTATTGGGACTACGCTCATTCGATTCCTCTCGCAAAATTACGTTGGAATAGTGTCCTAAAGAAATAATTGCAGCACTTTTTAGAATCGTCGAAATTTTCGCAAAAAATCCAAAGGGGTTAGCCTTACTTTTTTGGTCATTTTTGGAGCCGAGAATTTTTCGTCTCGAAATCAATTTGTATGACCCTTTCTAGATTATTTGGACGCTCAGGAACTCAGAAAACGCAAGAAAAAAAGCGTAGGACCAACGGCAGAGAAATTACCACGCAAAGACCAGCAGCAGAAAAATTGAGAAAATACGTCTTTCGTTTTTCGGCTGTAACTTTTGATCCGTTGCTCGCAGCGCATTCGGACCACGATCAATCGATTTCTCTCGCAAAATTACGTCGAAATAGTACCTGAAAGAATTTATTGCAGCACTTTTCCGAATCGTCGAAATTTTCGCAAAAAATTCAAAGGGGTTAGCCTTACTTTTTTTGCGATTTTTGGAGCCGAAAATTTCTGATCTCCGAATTGATTTGTATGACCGTTCCTTGGCTAATTGGAACCCCAGGAACTCAAAAAACACATTGAAAACAGCGTAGGACCAACAGCAGAGAAATGACGATGAAAATCTGCAGTTTTTTGACTGTAACTTTTGATTCGTTGCTCGCAGCGTATTGGGACTACGCTCATTCGATTGCTCTCGCAAAATTACGTTGGAATAGTGTCCTAAAGAAATAATTGCAGCATTTTTCAGAATCGTCGAAATTTTCGCAAAAAATCCAAAGGGGTTAGCCTTACTTTTTTGGTCATTTTTGGAGCCGAGAATTTTTCGTCTCGGAATCAATTTGTATGACCCTTTCTAGATTAATTGGACGCCCAGGAACTCAGAAAACACAAGAAAAAAAGCGTAGGACCAACGGCGGAGAAATTACGACGCAAAGACCAGCAGCAGAAAAATTGAAAAAATACGTCTTTCGTTTTTCGGCTGTAACTTTTGATCCGTTGCTCGCAGCGCATTCGGACCACGATCAATCGATTTCTCTCGCAAAATTACGTCGAAATAGTACCTGAAAGAATTTATTGCAGCACTTTTCCAAATCGTCGAAATTTTCGCAAAAAATTCAAAGGGGTTAGCCTTACTTTTTTTGCGATTTTTGGAGCCGAAAATTTCTGATCTCCGAATTGATTTGTATGACCGTTCCTTGGCTAATTGGAACCCCAGGAACTCAAAAAACACATTGAAAACAGCGTAGGACCAACAGCAGAGAAATGACGATGAAAATCTGCAGTTTTTTGACTGTAACTTTTGATTCGTTGCTCGCAGCGTATTGGGACTACGCTCATTCGATTTCTCTCGCAAAATTACGTTGGAATAGTGTCCTAAAGAAATAATTGCAGCATTTTTCAGAATCGTCGAAATTTTCGCAAAAAATCCAAAGGGGTTAGCCTTACTTTTTTGGTCATTTTTGGAGCCGAGAATTTTTCGTCTCGGAATCAATTTGTATGACCCTTTCTAGATTAATTGGACGCCCAGGAACTCAGAAAACACAAGAAAAAAAGCGTAGGACCAACGGCAGAGAAATTACCACGCAAAGACCAGCAGCAGAAAAATTGAGAAAATACGTCTTTCGTTTTTCGGCTGTAACTTTTGATCCGTTGCTCGCAGCGCATTCGGACCACGATCAATCGATTTCTCTCGCAAAATTACGTCGAAATAGTACCTGAAAGAATTTATTGCAGCACTTTTCCGAATCGTCGAAATTTTCGCAAAAAATTCAAAGGGGTTAGCCTTACTTTTTTTGCGATTTCGGAGCCGAAAATTTCTGATCTCCGAATTGATTTGTATGACCGTTTCTTGGCTGATTGGAACCCCAGGAACTCAAAAAACACATTGAAAATAGCGTAGGACCGACAGCAGAGAAATGACGATGAAAATCTGCAGTTTTTTGACTGTAACTTTTGATCCGTTGCTCGCAGCGTATTGGGACTACGCTCATTCGATTCCTCTCGCAAAATTACGTTGGAATAGTGTCCTAAAGAAATAATTGCAGCACTTTTTAGAATCGTCGAAATTTTCGCAAAAAATCCAAAGGGGTTAGCCTTACTTTTTTGGTCATTTTTGGAGCCGAGAATTTTTCGTCTCGAAATCAATTTGTATGACCCTTTCTAGATTATTTGGACGATCAGGAACTCAGAAAACGCAAGAAAAAAAGCGTAGGACCAACGGCAGAGAAATTACCACGCAAAGACCAGCAGCAGAAAAATTGAGAAAATACGTCTTTCGTTTTTCGGCTGTAACTTTTGATCCGTTGCTCGCAGCGCATTCGGACCACGATCAATCGATTTCTCTCGCAAAATTACGTCGAAATAGTACCTGAAAGAATTTATTGCAGCACTTTTCCGAATCGTCGAAATTTTCGCAAAAAATTCAAAGGGGTTAGCCTTACTTTTTTTGCGATTTTTGGAGCCGAAAATTTCTGATCTCCGAATTGATTTGTATGACCGTTCCTTGGCTAATTGGAACCCCAGGAACTCAAAAAACACATTGAAAACAGCGTAGGACCAACAGCAGAGAAATGACGATGAAAATCTGCAGTTTTTTGACTGTAACTTTTGATTCGTTGCTCGCAGCGTATTGGGACTACGCTCATTCGATTTCTCTCGCAAAATTACGTTGGAATAGTGTCCTAAAGAAATAATTGCAGCATTTTTCAGAATCGTCGAAATTTTCGCAAAAAATCCAAAGGGGTTAGCCTTACTTTTTTGGTCATTTTTGGAGCCGAGAATTTTTCGTCTCGGAATCAATTTGTATGACCCTTTCTAGATTAATTGGACGCCCAGGAACTCAGAAAACACAAGAAAAAAAGCGTAGGACCAACGGCAGAGAAATTACGACGCAAAGACCAGCAGCAGAAAAATTGAGAAAATACGTCTTTCGTTTTTCGGCTGTAACTTTTGATCCGTTGCTCGCAGCGCATTCGGACCACGATCAATCGATTTCTCTCGCAAAATTACGTCGAAATAGTACCCGAAAGAATTTATTGCAGCACTTTTCCAAATCGTCGAAATTTTCGCAAAAAATTCAAAGGGGTTAGCCTTACTTTTTTTGCGATTTTTGGAGCCGAAAATTTCTGATCTCCGAATTGATTTGTATGACCGTTCCTTGGCTAATTGGAACCCCAGGAACTCAAAAAACACATTGAAAACAGCGTAGGACCAACAGCAGAGAAATGACGATGAAAATCTGCAGTTTTTTGACTGTAACTTTTGATTCGTTGCTCGCAGCGTATTGGGACTACGCTCATTCGATTTCTCTCGCAAAATTACGTTGGAATAGTGTCCTGAAGAAATAATTGCAGCATTTTTCAGAATCGTCGAAATTTTCGCAAAAAATCCAAAGGGGTTAGCCTTACTTTTTTGGTCATTTTTGGAGCCGAGAATTTTTCGTCTCGGAATCAATTTGTATGACCCTTTCTAGATTAATTGGACGCCCAGGAACTCAGAAAACACAAGAAAAAAAGCGTAGGACCAACGGCAGAGAAATTACGACGCAAAGACCAGCAGCAGAAAAATTGAAAGAATACGTCTTTCGTTTTTCGGCTGTAACTTTTGATCCGTTGCTCGCAGCGCATTCGGACCACGATCAATCAATTTCTCTCGCAAAATTACGTCGAAATAGTACCTGAAAGAATTTATTGCAGCACTTTTCCAAATCGTCGAAATTTTCGCAAAAAATTCAAAGGGGTTAGCCTTACTTTTTTTGCGATTTTTGGAGCCGAAAATTTCTGATCTCCGAATTGATTTGTATGACCGTTCCTTGGCTAATTGGAACCCCAGGAACTCAAAAAACACATTGAAAACAGCGTAGGACCAACAGCAGAGAAATGACGATGAAAATCTGCAGTTTTTTGACTGTAACTTTTGATTCGTTGCTCGCAGCGTATTGGGACTACGCTCATTCGATTTCTCTCGCAAAATTACGTTGGAATAGTGTCCTAAAGAAATAATTGCAGCATTTTTCAGAATCGTCGAAATTTTCGCAAAAAATCCAAAGGGGTTAGCCTTACTTTCTTGGTCATTTTTGGAGCCGAGAATTTTTCGTCTCGGAATCAATTTGTATGACCCTTTCTAGATTAATTGGACGCCCAGGAACTCAGAAAACACAAGAAAAAAAGCGTAGGACCAACGGCAGAGAAATTACCACGCAAAGACCAGCAGCAGAAAAATTGAGAAAATACGTCTTTCGTTTTTCGGCTGTAACTTTTGATCCGTTGCTCGCAGCGCATTCGGACCACGATCAATCGATTTCTCTCGCAAAATTACGTCGAAATAGTACCTGAAAGAATTTATTGCAGCACTTTTCCGAATCGTCGAAATTTTCGCAAAAAATTCAAAGGGGTTAGCCTTACTTTTTTGGTCATTTTTGGAGCCGAGAATTTTTCGTCTCGGAATCAATTTGTATTACCCTTTCTAGATTAATTGGACGCCCAGGAACTCAGAAAACACAAGAAAAAAAGCGTAGGACCAACGGCAGAGAAATTACGACGCAAAGACCAGCAGCAGAAAAATTGAGAAAATACGTCTTTCGTTTCTCGGCTGTAACTTTTGATCCGTTGCTCGCAGCGCATTCGGACCACGATCAATCGATTTCCCTCGCAAAATTACGTCGAAATAGTACCTGAAAGAATTCATTGCAGCACTTTTCCAAATCGTCGAAATTTTCGCAAAAAATTCAAAGGGGTTAGCCTTACTTTTTTTGCGATTTTTGGAGCCGAAAATTTCTGATCTCCGAATTGATTTGTATGACCGTTCCTTGGCTAATTGGAACCCCAGGAACTCAAAAAACACATTGAAAACAGCGTAGGACCAACAGCAGAGAAATGACGATGAAAATCTGCAGTTTTTTGACTGTAACTTTTGATTCGTTGCTCGCAGCGTATTGGGACTACGCTCATTCGATTTCTCTGGCAAAATTACGTTGGAATAGTGTCCTAAAGAAATAATTGCAGCATTTTTCAGAATCGTCGAAATTTTCGCAAAAAATCCAAAGGGGTTAGCCTTACATTTTTGGTCATTTTTGGAGCCGAGAATTTTTCGTCTCGGAATTAATTTGTATGACCCTTTCTAGATTAATTGGACGCCCAGGAACTCAGAAAACACAAGAAAAAAAGCGTAGGACCAACGGCAGAGAAATTACCACGCAAAGACCAGCAGCAGAAAAATTGAGAAAATACGTCTTTCGTTTTTCGGCTGTAACTTTTGATCCGTTGCTCGCAGCGCATTCGGACCACGATCAATCGATTTCTCTCGCAAAATTACGTCGAAACAGTACCTGAAAGAATTTATTGCAGCACTTTTCCGAATCGTCGAAATTTTCGCAAAAAATTCAAAGGGGTTAGCCTTACTTTTTTTGTGATTTTTGGAGCCGAAAATTTCTGATCTCCGAATTGATTTGTATGACCGTTCCTTGGCTAATTGGAACCCCAGGAACTCAAAAAACACATTGAAAATAGCGTAGGACCAACAGCAGAGAAATGACGATGAAAATCTGCAGTTTTTTGACTGTAACTTTTGATCCGTTGCTCGCAGCGTATTGGGACTACGCTCATTCGATTCCTCTCGCAAAATTACGTTGGAATAGTGTCCTAAAGAAATAATTGCAGCACTTTTTAGGATCGTCGAAATTTTCGCAAAAAATCCAAAGGGGTTAGCCTTACTTTTTTGGTCATTTTTGGAGCCGAGAATTTTTCGTCTCGAAATCAATTTGTATGACCCTTTCTAGATTAATTGGACGCTCAGGAACTCAGAAAACACAAGAAAAAAAGCGTAGGACCAACGGCAGAGAAATTACCACGCAAAGACCAGCAGCAGAAAAATTGAGAAAATACGTCTTTCGTTTTTCGGCTGTAACTTTTGATCCGTTGCTCGCAGCGCATTCGGACCACGATCAATCGATTTCTCTCGCAAAATTACGTCGAAATAGTACCTGAAAGAATTTATTGCAGCACTTTTCCGAATCGTCGAAATTTTCGCAAAAAATTCAAAGGGGTTAGCCTTACTTTTTTTGTCATTTTTGGAGCCTAGAATTTTTCGTCTCGGAATCAATTTGTATGACCCTTTCTAGATTAATTGGACGCCCAGGAACTCAGAAAACACAAGAAAAAAAGCGTAGGACCAACGGCAGAGAAATTACGACGCAAAGACCAGCAGCAGAAAAATTGAAAAAATACGTCTCTCGTTTTTCGGCTGTAACTTTTGATCCGTTGCTCGCAGCGCATTCGGACCACGATCAATCCATTTCTCTCGCAAAATTACGTCGAAATAGTACCTGAAAGAATTTATTGCAGCACTTTTCCAAATCGTCGAAATTTTCGCAAAAAATTCAAAGGGGTTAGCCTTACTTTTTTTGCGATTTTTGGAGCCGAAAATTTCTGATCTCCGAATTGATTTGTATGACCGTTCCTTGGCTAATTGGAACCCCAGGAACTCAAAAAACACATTGAAAACAGCGTAGGACCAACAGCAGAGAAATGACGATGAAAATCTGCAGTTTTTTGACTGTAACTTTTGATTCGTTGCTCGCAGCGTATTGGGACTACGCTCATTCGATTTCTCTCGCAAAATTACGTTGGAATAGTGTCCTAAAGAAATAATTGCAGCATTTTTCAGAATCGTCGAAATTTTCGCAAAAAATCCAAAGGGGTTAGCCTTACTTTTTTGGTCATTTTTGGAGCCGAGAATTTTTCGTCTCGGAATCAATTTGTATGACCCTTTCCAGATTAATTGGACGCCCAGGAACTCAGAAAACACAAGAAAAAAAGCGTAGGACCAACGGCAGAGAAATTACCACGCAAAGACCAGCAGCAGAAAAATTGAGAAAATACGTCTTTCGTTTTTCGGCTGTAACTTTTGATCCGTTGCTCGCAGCGCATTCGGACCACGATCAATCGATTTCTCTCGCAAAATTACGTCGAAATAGTACCTGAAAGAATTTATTGCAGCACTTTTCCGAATCGTCGAAATTTTCGCAAAAAATTCAAAGGGGTTAGCCTTACTTTTTTTGCGATTTTTGGAGCCGAAAATTTCTGATCTCCGAATTGATTTGTATGACCGTTTCTTGGCTGATTGGAACCCCAGGAACTCAAAAAACACATTGAAAATAGCGTAGGACCGACAGCAGAGAAATGACGATGAAAATCTGCAGTTTTTTGACTGTAACTTTTGATCCGTTGCTCGCAGCGTATTGAGACTACGCTCATTCGATTCCTCTCGCAAAATTACGTTGGAATAGTGTCCTAAAGAAATAATTGCAGCACTTTTTAGAATCGTCGAAATTTTCGCAAAAAATCCAAAGGGGTTAGCCTTACTTTTTTGGTCATTTTTGGAGCCGAGAATTTTTCGTCTCGAAATCAATTTGTATGACCCTTTCTAGATTATTTGGACGCTCAGGAACTCAGAAAACGCAAGAAAAAAAGCGTAGGACCAACGGCAGAGAAATGACCACGCAAAGACCAGCAGCAGAAAAATTGAGAAAATACGTCTTTCGTTTTTCGGCTGTAACTTTTGATCCGTTGCTCGCAGCGCATTCGGACCACGATCAATCGATTTCTCTCGCAAAATTACGTCGAAATAGTACCTGAAAGAATTTATTGCAGCACTTTTCCGAATCGTCGAAATTTTCGCAAAAAATTCAAAGGGGTTAGCCTTACTTTTTTTGCGATTTTTGGAGCCGAAAATTTCTGATCTCCGAATTGATTTGTATGACCGTTCCTTGGCTAATTGGAACCCCAGGAACTCAAAAAACACATTGAAAACAGCGTAGGACCAACAGCAGAGAAATGACGATGAAAATCTGCAGTTTTTTGATTGTAACTTTTGATTCGTTGCTCGCAGCGTATTGGGACTACGCTCATTCGATTTCTCTCGCAAAATTACGTTGGAATAGTGTCCTAAAGAAATAATTGCAGCACTTTTCAGAATCGTCGAAATTTTCGCAAAAAATCCAAAGGGGTTAGCCTTACTTTTTTGGTCATTTTTGGAGCTGAGAATTTTTCGTCTCGAAATCAATTTGTATGACCCTTTCTAGATTAATTGGACGCCCAGGAACTCAGAAAACACAAGAAAAAAAGCGTAGGACCAACGGCAGAGAAATTACGACGCAAAGACCAGCAGCAGAAAAATTGAAAAAATACGTCTTTCGTTTTTCGGCTGTAACTTTTGATCCGTTGCTCGCAGCGCATTCGGACCACGATCAATCGATTTCTCTCGCAAAATTACGTCGAAATAGTACCTGAAAGAATTTATTGCAGCACTTTTCCAAATCGTCGAAATTTTCGCAAAAAATTCAAAGGGGTTAGCCTTACTTTTTTTGCGATTTTTGGAGCCGAAAATTTCTGATCTCCGAATTGATTTGTATGACCGTTCCTTGGCTAATTGGAACCCCAGGAACTCAAAAAACACATTGAAAACAGCGTAGGACCAACAGCAGAGAAATGACGATGAAAATCTGCAGTTTTTTGACTGTAACTTTTGATTCGTTGCTCGCAGCGTATTGGGACTACGCTCATTCGATTTCTCTCGCTAAATTACGTTGGAATAGTGTCCTAAAGAAATAATTGCAGCACTTTTCAGAATCGTCGAAATTTTCGCAAAAAATCCAAAGGGGTTAGCCTTACTTTTTTGGTCATTTTTGGAGCCGAGAATTTTTCGTCTCGAAATCAATTTGTATGACCCTTTCTAGATTAATTGGACGCCCAGGAACTCAGAAAACACAAGAAAAAAAGCGTAGGACCAACGGCAGAGAAATTACCACGCAAAGACCAGCAGCAGAAAAATTGAGAAAATACGTCTTTCGTTTTTCGGCTGTAACTTTTGATCCGTTGCTCGCAGCGCATTCGGACCACGATCAATCGATTTCTCTCGCAAAATTACGTCGAAATAGTACCTGAAAGAATTTATTGCAGCACTTTTCCAAATCGTCGAAATTTTCGCAAAAAATTCAAAGGGGTTAGCCTTACTTTTTTGGTCATTTTTGGAGCCGAGAATTTTTCGTCTCGGAATTAATTTGTATGACCCTTTCTAGATTAATTGGACGCCCAGGAACTCAGAAAACACAAGAAAAAAAGCGTAGGACCAACGGCAGAGAAATTACCACGCAAAGACCAGCAGCAGAAAAATTGAGAAAATACGTCTTTCGTTTTTCGGCTGTAACTTTTGATCCGTTGCTCGCAGCGCATTCGGACCACGATCAATCGATTTCTCTCGCAAAATTACGTCGAAATAGTACCTGAAAGAATTTATTGCAGCACTTTTCCGAATCGTCGAAATTTTCGCAAAAAATTCAAAGGGGTTAGCCTTACTTTTTTTGTGATTTTTGGAGCCGAAAATTTCTGATCTCCGAATTGATTTGTATGACCGTTCCTTGGCTAATTGGAACCCCAGGAACTCAAAAAACACATTGAAAATAGCGTAGGACCAACAGCAGAGAAATGACGATGAAAATCTGCAGTTTTTTGACTGTAACTTTTGATCCGTTGCTCGCAGCGTATTGGGACTACGCTCATTCGATTCCTCTCGCAAAATTACGTTGGAATAGTGTCCTAAAGAAATAATTGCAGCACTTTTTAGGATCGTCGAAATTTTCGCAAAAAATCCAAAGGGGTTAGCCTTACTTTTTTGGTCATTTTTGGAGCCGAGAATTTTTCGTCTCGAAATCAATTTGTATGACCCTTTCTAGATTAATTGGACGCTCAGGAACTCAGAAAACACAAGAAAAAAAGCGTAGGACCAACGGCAGAGAAATTACCACGCAAAGACCAGCAGCAGAAAAATTGAGAAAATACGTCTTTCGTTTTTCGGCTGTAACTTTTGATCCGTTGCTCGCAGCGCATTCGGACCACGATCAATCGATTTCTCTCGCAAAATTACGTCGAAATAGTACCTGAAAGAATTTATTGCAGCACTTTTCCGAATCGTCGAAATTTTCGCAAAAAATTCAAAGGGGTTAGCCTTACTTTTTTTGTCATTTTTGGAGCCTAGAATTTTTCGTCTCGGAATCAATTTGTATGACCCTTTCTAGATTAATTGGACGCCCAGGAACTCAGAAAACACAAGAAAAAAAGCGTAGGACCAACGGCAGAGAAATTACGACGCAAAGACCAGCAGCAGAAAAATTGAAAAAATACGTCTCTCGTTTTTCGGCTGTAACTTTTGATCCGTTGCTCGCAGCGCATTCGGACCACGATCAATCCATTTCTCTCGCAAAATTACGTCGAAATAGTACCTGAAAGAATTTATTGCAGCACTTTTCCAAATCGTCGAAATTTTCGCAAAAAATTCAAAGGGGTTAGCCTTACTTTTTTTGCGATTTTTGGAGCCGAAAATTTCTGATCTCCGAATTGATTTGTATGACCGTTCCTTGGCTAATTGGAACCCCAGGAACTCAAAAAACACATTGAAAACAGCGTAGGACCAACAGCAGAGAAATGACGATGAAAATCTGCAGTTTTTTGACTGTAACTTTTGATTCGTTGCTCGCAGCGTATTGGGACTACGCTCATTCGATTTCTCTCGCAAAATTACGTTGGAATAGTGTCCTAAAGAAATAATTGCAGCATTTTTCAGAATCGTCGAAATTTTCGCAAAAAATCCAAAGGGGTTAGCCTTACTTTTTTGGTCATTTTTGGAGCCGAGAATTTTTCGTCTCGGAATCAATTTGTATGACCCTTTCCAGATTAATTGGACGCCCAGGAACTCAGAAAACACAAGAAAAAAAGCGTAGGACCAACGGCAGAGAAATTACCACGCAAAGACCAGCAGCAGAAAAATTGAGAAAATACGTCTTTCGTTTTTCGGCTGTAACTTTTGATCCGTTGCTCGCAGCGCATTCGGACCACGATCAATCGATTTCTCTCGCAAAATTACGTCGAAATAGTACCTGAAAGAATTTATTGCAGCACTTTTCCGAATCGTCGAAATTTTCGCAAAAAATTCAAAGGGGTTAGCCTTACTTTTTTTGCGATTTTTGGAGCCGAAAATTTCTGATCTCCGAATTGATTTGTATGACCGTTTCTTGGCTGATTGGAACCCCAGGAACTCAAAAAACACATTGAAAATAGCGTAGGACCGACAGCAGAGAAATGACGATGAAAATCTGCAGTTTTTTGACTGTAACTTTTGATCCGTTGCTCGCAGCGTATTGAGACTACGCTCATTCGATTCCTCTCGCAAAATTACGTTGGAATAGTGTCCTAAAGAAATAATTGCAGCACTTTTTAGAATCGTCGAAATTTTCGCAAAAAATCCAAAGGGGTTAGCCTTACTTTTTTGGTCATTTTTGGAGCCGAGAATTTTTCGTCTCGAAATCAATTTGTATGACCCTTTCTAGATTATTTGGACGCTCAGGAACTCAGAAAACGCAAGAAAAAAAGCGTAGGACCAACGGCAGAGAAATGACCACGCAAAGACCAGCAGCAGAAAAATTGAGAAAATACGTCTTTCGTTTTTCGGCTGTAACTTTTGATCCGTTGCTCGCAGCGCATTCGGACCACGATCAATCGATTTCTCTCGCAAAATTACGTCGAAATAGTACCTGAAAGAATTTATTGCAGCACTTTTCCGAATCGTCGAAATTTTCGCAAAAAATTCAAAGGGGTTAGCCTTACTTTTTTTGCGATTTTTGGAGCCGAAAATTTCTGATCTCCGAATTGATTTGTATGACCGTTCCTTGGCTAATTGGAACCCCAGGAACTCAAAAAACACATTGAAAACAGCGTAGGACCAACAGCAGAGAAATGACGATGAAAATCTGCAGTTTTTTGATTGTAACTTTTGATTCGTTGCTCGCAGCGTATTGGGACTACGCTCACTCGATTTCTCTCGCAAAATTACGTTGGAATAGTGTCCTAAAGAAATAATTGCAGCACTTTTCAGAATCGTCGAAATTTTCGCAAAAAATCCAAAGGGGCTAGCCTTACTTTTTTGGTCATTTTTGGAGCCGAGAATTTTTCGTCTCGAAATCAATTTGTATGACCCTTTCTAGATTAATTGGACGCCCAGGAACTCAGAAAACACAAGAAAAAAAGCGTAGGACCAACGGCAGAGAAATTACGACGCAAAGACCAGCAGCAGAAAAATTGAAAAAATACGTCTTTCGTTTTTCGGCTGTAACTTTTGATCCGTTGCTCGCAGCGCATTCGGACCACGATCAATCGATTTCTCTCGCAAAATTACGTCGAAATAGTACCTGAAAGAATTTATTGCAGCACTTTTCCAAATCGTCGAAATTTTCGCAAAAAATTCAAAGGGGTTAGCCTTACTTTTTTTGCGATTTTTGGAGCCGAAAATTTCTGATCTCCGAATTGATTTGTATGACCGTTCCTTGGCTAATTGGAACCCCAGGAACTCAAAAAACACATTGAAAACAGCGTAGGACCAACAGCAGAGAAATGACGATGAAAATCTGCAGTTTTTTGACTGTAACTTTTGATTCGTTGCTCGCAGCGTATTGGGACTACGCTCATTCGATTTCTCTCGCTAAATTACGTTGGAATAGTGTCCTAAAGAAATAATTGCAGCACTTTTCAGAATCGTCGAAATTTTCGCAAAAAATCCAAAGGGGTTAGCCTTACTTTTTTGGTCATTTTTGGAGCCGAGAATTTTTCGTCTCGAAATCAATTTGTATGACCCTTTCTAGATTAATTGGACGCCCAGGAACTCAGAAAACACAAGAAAAAAAGCGTAGGACCAACGGCAGAGAAATTACCACGCAAAGACCAGCAGCAGAAAAATTGAGAAAATACGTCTTTCGTTTTTCGGCTGTAACTTTTGATCCGTTGCTCGCAGCGCATTCGGACCACGATCAATCGATTTCTCTCGCAAAATTACGTCGAAATAGTACCTGAAAGAATTTATTGCAGCACTTTTCCAAATCGTCGAAATTTTCGCAAAAAATTCAAAGGGGTTAGCCTTACTTTTTTGGTCATTTTTGGAGCCGAGAATTTTTCGTCTCGGAATCAATTTGTATGACCCTTTCTAGATTAATTGGACGCCCAGGAACTCAGAAAACACAAGAAAAAAAGCGTAGGACCAACGGCAGAGAAATTACGACGCAAAGACCAGCAGCAGAAAAATTGAAAAAATACGTCTTTCGTTTTTCGGCTGTAACTTTTGATCCGTTGCTCGCAGCGCATTCGGACCACGATCAATTGATTTCTCTCGCAAAATTACGTCGAAATGGTACCTGAAAGAATTTATTGCAGCACTTTTCCAAATCGTCGAAATTTTCGCAAAAAATTCAAAGGGGTTAGCCTTACTTTTTTTGCGATTTTTGGAGCCGAAAATTTCTGATCTCCGAATTGATTTGTATGACCGTTCCTTGGCTAATTGGAACCCCAGGAACTCAAAAAACACATTGAAAACAGCGTAGGACCAACAGCAGAGAAATGACGATGAAAATCTGCAGTTTTTTGACTGTAACTTTTGATTCGTTGCTCGCAGCGTATTGGGACTACGCTCATTCGATTTCTCTCGCAAAATTACGTTGGAATAGTGTCCTAAAGAAATAATTGCAGCATTTTTCAGAATCGTCGAAATTTTCGCAAAAAATCCAAAGGGGTTAGCCTTACTTTTTTGGTCATTTTTGGAGCCGAGAATTTTTCGTCTCGGAATCAATTTGTATGACCCTTTCTAGATTAATTGGACGCCCAGGAACTCAGAAAACACAAGAAAAAAAGCGTAGGACCAACGGCAGAGAAATTACGACGCAAAGACCAGCAGCAGAAAAATTGAAAAAATACGTCTTTCGTTTTTCGGCTGTAACTTTTGATCCGTTGCTCGCAGCGCATTCGGACCACGATCAATCGATTTCTCTCGCAAAATTACGTCGAAATAGTACCTGAAAGAATTTATTGCAGCACTTTTCCAAATCGTCGAAATTTTCGCAAAAAATTCAAAGGGGTTAGCCTTACTTTTTTGGTCATTTTTGGAGCCGAGAATTTTTCGTCTCTGAATCAATTTGTATGACCCTTTCTAGATTAATTGGACGCCCAGGAACTCAGAAAACACAAGAAAAAAAGCGTAGGACCAACGGCAGAGAAATTACGACGCAAAGACCAGCAGCAGAAAAATTGAGAAAATACGTCTTTCGTTTTTCGGCTGTAACTTTTGATCCGTTGCTCGCAGCGCATTCGGACCACGATCAATCGATTTCCCTCGCAAAATTACGTCGAAATAGTACCTGAAAGAATTTATTGCAGCACTTTTCCAAATCGTCGAAATTTTCGCAAAAAATTCAAAGGGGTTAGCCTTACTTTTTTTGTGATTTTTGGAGCCGAAAATTTCTGATCTCCGAATTGATTTGTATGACCGTTCCTTGGCTAATTGGAACCCCAGGAACTCAAAAAACACATTGAAAATAGCGTAGGACCAACAGCAGAGAAATGACGATGAAAATCTGCAGTTTTTTGACTGTAACTTTTGATCCGTTGCTCGCAGCGTATTGGGACTACGCTCATTCGATTCCTCTCGCAAAATTACGTTGGAATAGTGTCCTAAAGAAATAATTGCAGCACTTTTTAGGATCGTCGAAATTTTCGCAAAAAATCCAAAGGGGTTAGCCTTACTTTTTTGGTCATTTTTGGAGCCGAGAATTTTTCGTCTCGAAATCAATTTGTATGACCCTTTCTAGATTAATTGGACGCTCAGGAACTCAGAAAACACAAGAAAAAAAGCGTAGGACCAACGGCAGAGAAATTACCACGCAAAGACCAGCAGCAGAAAAATTGAGAAAATACGTCTTTCGTTTTTCGGCTGTAACTTTTGATCCGTTGCTCGCAGCGCATTCGGACCACGATCAATCGATTTCTCTCGCAAAATTACGTCGAAATAGTACCTGAAAGAATTTATTGCAGCACTTTTCCGAATCGTCGAAATTTTCGCAAAAAATTCAAAGGGGTTAGCCTTACTTTTTTTGTCATTTTTGGAGCCTAGAATTTTTCGTCTCGGAATCAATTTGTATGACCCTTTCTAGATTAATTGGACGCCCAGGAACTCAGAAAACACAAGAAAAAAAGCGTAGGACCAACGGCAGAGAAATTACGACGCAAAGACCAGCAGCAGAAAAATTGAAAAAATACGTCTCTCGTTTTTCGGCTGTAACTTTTGATCCGTTGCTCGCAGCGCATTCGGACCACGATCAATCCATTTCTCTCGCAAAATTACGTCGAAATAGTACCTGAAAGAATTTATTGCAGCACTTTTCCAAATCGTCGAAATTTTCGCAAAAAATTCAAAGGGGTTAGCCTTACTTTTTTTGCGATTTTTGGAGCCGAAAATTTCTGATCTCCGAATTGATTTGTATGACCGTTCCTTGGCTAATTGGAACCCCAGGAACTCAAAAAACACATTGAAAACAGCGTAGGACCAACAGCAGAGAAATGACGATGAAAATCTGCAGTTTTTTGACTGTAACTTTTGATTCGTTGCTCGCAGCGTATTGGGACTACGCTCATTCGATTTCTCTCGCAAAATTACGTTGGAATAGTGTCCTAAAGAAATAATTGCAGCATTTTTCAGAATCGTCGAAATTTTCGCAAAAAATCCAAAGGGGTTAGCCTTACTTTTTTGGTCATTTTTGGAGCCGAGAATTTTTCGTCTCGGAATCAATTTGTATGACCCTTTCCAGATTAATTGGACGCCCAGGAACTCAGAAAACACAAGAAAAAAAGCGTAGGACCAACGGCAGAGAAATTACCACGCAAAGACCAGCAGCAGAAAAATTGAGAAAATACGTCTTTCGTTTTTCGGCTGTAACTTTTGATCCGTTGCTCGCAGCGCATTCGGACCACGATCAATCGATTTCTCTCGCAAAATTACGTCGAAATAGTACCTGAAAGAATTTATTGCAGCACTTTTCCGAATCGTCGAAATTTTCGCAAAAAATTCAAAGGGGTTAGCCTTACTTTTTTTGCGATTTTTGGAGCCGAAAATTTCTGATCTCCGAATTGATTTGTATGACCGTTTCTTGGCTGATTGGAACCCCAGGAACTCAAAAAACACATTGAAAATAGCGTAGGACCGACAGCAGAGAAATGACGATGAAAATCTGCAGTTTTTTGACTGTAACTTTTGATCCGTTGCTCGCAGCGTATTGAGACTACGCTCATTCGATTCCTCTCGCAAAATTACGTTGGAATAGTGTCCTAAAGAAATAATTGCAGCACTTTTTAGAATCGTCGAAATTTTCGCAAAAAATCCAAAGGGGTTAGCCTTACTTTTTTGGTCATTTTTGGAGCCGAGAATTTTTCGTCTCGAAATCAATTTGTATGACCCTTTCTAGATTATTTGGACGCTCAGGAACTCAGAAAACACAAGAAAAAAAGCGTAGGACCAACGGCAGAGAAATTACCACGCAAAGACCAGCAGCAGAAAAATTGAGAAAATACGTCTTTCGTTTTTCGGCTGTAACTTTTGATCCGTTGCTCGCAGCGCATTCGGACCACGATCAATCGATTTCTCTCGCAAAATTACGTCGAAATAGTACCTGAAAGAATTTATTGCAGCACTTTTCCGAATCGTCGAAATTTTCGCAAAAAATTCAAAGGGGTTAGCCTTACTTTTTTTGTCATTTTTGGAGCCGAGAATTTTTCGTCTCGGAATCAATTTGTATGACCCTTTCTAGATTAATTGGACGCCCAGGAACTCAGAAAACACAAGAAAAAAAGCGTAGGACCAACGGCAGAGAAATTACGACGCAAAGACCAGCAGCAGAAAAATTGAAAAAATACGTCTTTCGTTTTTCGGCTGTAACTTTTGATCCGTTGCTCGCAGCGCATTCGGACCACGATCAATCGATTTCTCTCGCAAAATTACGTCGAAATAGTACCTGAAAGAATTTATTGCAGCACTTTTCCAAATCGTCGAAATTTTCGCAAAAAATTCAAAGGGGTTAGCCTTACTTTTTTTGCGATTTTTGGAGCCGAAAATTTCTGATCTCCGAATTGATTTGTATGACCGTTCCTTGGCTAATTGGAACCCCAGGAACTCAAAAAACACATTGAAAACAGCGTAGGACCAACAGCAGAGAAATGACGATGAAAATCTGCAGTTTTTTGACTGTAACTTTTGATTCGTTGCTCGCAGCGTATTGGGACTACGCTCATTCGATTTCTCTCGCAAAATTACGTTGGAATAGTGTCCTAAAGGAATAATTGCAGCATTTTTCAGAATCGTCGAAATTTTCGCAAAAAATCCAAAGGGGTTAGCCTTACTTTTTGGGTCATTTTTGGAGCCGAGAATTTTTCGTCTCGGAATTAATTTGGATGACCGTTTCTAGATTAATTGGACGCCCAGGAACTCAGAAAACACAAGAAAAAAAGCGTAGGACCAACGGCGGAGAAATTACCACGCAAAGACCAGCAGCAGAAAAATTGAGAAAATACGTCTTTCGTTTTTCGGCTGTAACTTTTGATCCGTTGCTCGCAGCGCATTCGGACCACGATCAATCGATTTCTCTCGCAAAATTACGTCGAAATAGTACCTGAAAGAATTTATTGCAGCACTTTTCCAAATCGTCGAAATTTTCGCAAAAAATTCAAAGGGGTTAGCCTTACTTTTTTTGCGATTATTGAAGCCGAAAATTTCTGATCTCCGAATTGATTTGTATGACCGTTCCTTGGCTGAATGGAACCCCAGGAACTCAAAAAACACATTGAAAACAGCGTAGGACCAACAGCAGAGAAATGACGATGAAAATCTGCAGTTTTTTGACTGTAACTTTTGATTCGTTGCTCGCAGCGTATTGGGACTACGCTCATTCGATTTCTCTCGCAAAATTACGTTGGAATAGTGTCCTAAAGAAATAATTGCAGCATTTTTCAGAATCGTCGAAATTTTCGCAAAAAATCCAAACGGGTTAGCCTTACTTTTTTGGTCATTTTTGGAGCCGAGAATTTTTCGTCTCGGAATCAATTTGTATGACCCTTTCTAGATTAATTGGACGCCCAGGAACTCAGAAAACACAAGAAAAAAAGCGTAGGACCAACGGCAGAGAAATTACCACGCAAAGACCAGCAGCAGAAAAATTGAGAAAATACGTCTTTCGTTTTTCGGCTATAACTTTCGATCCGTTGCTCGCAGCGCATTCGGACCACGATCAATCGATTTCTCTCGCAAAATTACGTCGAAATAGTACCTGAAAGAATTTATTGCAGCACTTTTCCGAATCGTCGAAATTTTCGCAAAAAATTCAAAGGGGTTAGCCTTACTTTTTTTGCGATTTTTGGAGCCGAAAATTTCTGATCTCCGAATTGATCTGTATGACCGTTTCTTGGCTAATTGGAACCCCAGGAACTCAAAAAACACATTGAAAACAGCGTAGGACCAACAGCAGAGAAATGACGATGAAAATCTGCAGTTTTTTGACTGTAACTTTTGATTCGTTGCTCGCAGCGTATTGGGACTACGCTCATTCGATTTCTCTCGCAAAATTACGTTGGAATAGTGTCCTAAAGAAATAATTGCAGCATTTTTCAGAATCGTCGAAATTTTCGCAAAAAATCCAAAGGGGTTAGCCTTACTTTTTTGGTCATTTTTGGAGCCGAGAATTTTTCGTCTCGGAATTAATTTGTATGACCCTTTCTAGATTAATTGGACGCCCAGGAACTCAGAAAACACAAGAAAAAAAGCGTAGGACCAACGGCAGAGAAATTACCACGCAAAGACCAGCAGCAGAAAAATTGAGAAAATACGTCTTTCGTTTTTCGGCTGTAACTTTTGATCCGTTGCTCGCAGCGCATTTGGACCACGATCAATCGGATTCTCTCGCAAAATTACGTCGAACTAGTACCTAAAAGAATTTATTGCAGCACTTTTCCGAATCGTCGAAATTTTCGCAAAAAATTCAAAGGGGTTAGCCTTACTTTTTTTGCGATTTTTGGAGCCGAAAATTTCTGATCTCCGAATTGATTTGTATGACCGTTTCTTGGCTGATTGGAACCCCAGGAACTCAAAAAACACATTGAAAACAGCGTAGGACCAACAGCAGAGAAATGACGATGAAAATCTGCAGTTTTTTGACTGTAACTTTTGATTCGTTGCTCGCAGCGTATTGAGACTACGCTCATTCGATTTCTCTCGCAAAATTACGTTGGAATAGTGTCCTAAAGAAATAATTGCAGCATTTTTCAGAATCGTCGAAATTTTCGCAAAAAATCCAAAGGGGTTAGCCTTACTTTTTTGGTCATTTTTGGAGCCGAGAATTTTTCGTCTCGGAATCAATTTGTATCACCCTTTCTAGATTAATTGGACGCCCAGGAACTCAGAAAACACAAGAAAAAAAGCGTAGGACCAACGGCAGAGAAATTACCACGCAAAGACCAGCAGCAGAAAAATTGAGAAAATACGTCTTTCGTTTTTCGGCTGTAACTTTTGATCCGTTGCTCGCAGCGCATTCGGACCACGATCAATCGATTTCTCTCGCAAAATTACGTCGAAATAGTACCTGAAAGAATTTATTGCAGCACTTTTCCGAATCGTCGAAATTTTCGCAAAAAATTCAAAGGGGTTAGCCTTACTTTTTTTGCGATTTTTGGAGCCGAAAATTTCTGATCTCCGAATTGATCTGTATGACCGTTTCTTGGCTAATTGGAACCCCAGGAACTCAAAAAACACATTGAAAACAGCGTAGGACCAACAGCAGAGAAATGACGATGAAAATCTGCAGTTTTTTGACTGTAACTTTTGATCCGTTGCTCGCAGCGCATTCGGACCACGATCAATCGATTTCTCTCGCAAAATTACGTCGAAATAGTACCTGAAAGAATTTATTGCAGCACTTTTCCGAATCGTCGAAATTTTCGCAAAAAATTCAAAGGGGTTAGCCTTACTTTTTTTGTCATTTTTGGAGCCGAGAATTTTTCGTCTCGGAATCAGTTTGTATGACCCTTTCTAGATTAATTGGACGCCCAGGAACTCAGAAAACACAAGAAAAAAAGCGTAGGACCAACGGCAGAGAAATTACGACGCAAAGACCAGCAGCAGAAAAATTGAAAAAATACGTCTTTCGTTTTTCGGCTGTAACTTTTGATCCGTTGCTCGCAGCGCATTCGGACCACGATCAATCGATTTCTCTCGCAAAATTACGTCGAAATAGTACCTGAAAGAATTTATTGCAGCACTTTTCCGAATCGTCGAAATTTTCGCAAAAAATTCAAAGGGGTTAGCCTTACTTTTTTTGCGATTTTTGGAGCCGAAAATTTCTGATCTCCGAATTGATTTGTATGACCGTTTCTTGGCTAATTGGAACCCCAGGAACTCAAAAAACACATTGAAAACAGCGTAGGACCAACAGCAGAGAAATGACGATGAAAATCTGCAGTTTTTTGACTGTAACTTTTGATTCGTTGCTCGCAGCGTATTGAGACTACGCTCATTCGATTTCTCTCGCAAAATTACGTTGGAATAGTGTCCTAAAGAAATAATTGCAGCATTTTTCAGAATCGTCGAAATTTTCGCAAAAAATCCAAAGGGGTTAGCCTTACTTTTTTGGTCATTTTTGGAGCCGAGAATTTTTCGTCTCGGAATCAATTTGTATCACCCTTTCTAGATTAATTGGACGCCCAGGAACTCAGAAAACACAAGAAAAAAAGCGTAGGACCAACGGCAGAGAAATTACCACGCAAAGACCAGCAGCAGAAAAATTGAGAAAATACGTCTTTCGTTTTTCGGCTGTAACTTTTGATCCGTTGCTCGCAGCGCATTCGGACCACGATCAATCGATTTCTCTCGCAAAATTACGTCGAAATAGTACCTGAAAGAATTTATTGCAGCACTTTTCCGAATCGTCGAAATTTTTGCAAAAAATTCAAAGGGGTTAGCCTTACTTTTTTTGCGATTTTTGGAGCCGAAAATTTCTGATCTCCGAATTGATTTGTATGACCGTTTCTTGGCTGATTGGAACCCCAGGAACTCAAAAAACACATTGAAAACAGCGTAGGACCAACAGCAGAGAAATGACGATGAAAATCTGCAGTTTTTTGACTGTAACTTTTGATTCGTTGCTCGCAGCGTATTGGGACTACGCTCATTCGATTTCTCTCGCAAAATTACGTTGGAATAGTGTCCTAAAGAAATAATTGCAGCATTTTTCAGAATCGTCGAAATTTTCGCAAAAAATCCAAAGGGGTCAGCCTTACTTTTTTGGTCATTTTTGGAGCCGAGAATTTTTCGTCTCGGAATCAATTTGTATGACCCTTTCTAGATTAATTGGACGCCCAGGAACTCAGAAAACACAAGAAAAAAAGCGTAGGACCAACGGCAGAGAAATTACGACGCAAAGACCAGCAGCAGAAAAATTGAAAAAATACGTCTTTCGTTTTTCGGCTGTAACTTTTGATCCGTTGCTCGCAGCGCATTCGGACCACGATCAATCGATTTCTCTCGCAAAATTACGTCGAAATAGTACCTGAAAGAATTTATTGCAGCACTTTTCCGAATCGTCGGAATTTTCCCAAAAAATTCAAAGGGGTTAGCCTTACTTTTTTTGCGATTTTTGGAGCCGAAAATTTCTGATCTCCGAATTGATTTGTATGACCGTTTCTTGGCTAATTGGAACCCCAGGAACTCAAAAAACACATTGAAAACAGCGTAGCACCAACAGCAGAGAAATGACGATGAAAATCTGCAGTTTTTTAACTGTAACTTTTGATCCGTTGCTCGCAGCGTATTGGGACTACGCTCATCCGATTTCTCTCGCAAAATTACGTTGGAACAGTGTCCTAAAGAAATAATTGCAGCATTTTTCAGAATCGTCGAACTTTTCGCAAAAAATCCAAAGGGGTTAGCCTTACTTTTTTGGTCATGTTTGGAGCCGAGAATTTTTCGTCTCGAAATCAATTTGTATGACCCTTTCTAGATTAATTGGACGCCCAGGAACTCAGAAAACACAAGAAAAAAAGCGTAGGACCAACGGCAGAGAAATTACGACGCAAAGACCAGCAGCAGAAAAATTGAAAAAATACGTCTTTTGTTTTTCGGCTGTAACTTTTGATCCGTTGCTCGCAGCGCATTCGGACCACGATCAATCGATTTCTCTCGCAAAATTACGTCGAAATAGTACCTGAAAGAATTTATTGCAGCACTTTTCCAAATCGTCGAAATTTTCGCAAAAAATTCAAAGGGGTTAGCCTTACTTTTTTTGCGATTTTTGGAGCGGAAAATTTCTGATCTCCGAATTGATTTGTATGACCGTTCCTTGGCTAATTGGAACCCCAGGAACTCAAAAAACACATTGAAAACAGCGTAGGACCAACAGCAGAGAAATGACGATGAAAATCTGCAGTTTTTTGACTGTAACTTTTGATTCGTTGCTCGCAGCGTATTGAGACTACGCTCATTCGATTTCTCTCGCAAAATTACGTTGGAATAGTGTCCTAAAGAAATAATTGCAGCATTTTTCAGAATCGTCGAAATTTTCGCAAGAAATCCAAAGGGGTTAGCCTTACTTTTTTGGTCATTTTTGGAGCCGAGAATTTTTCGTCTCGGAATCAATTTGTATGACCCTTTCTAGATTAATCGGACGCCCAGGAACTCAGAAAACACAAGAAAAAAAGCGTAGGACCAACGGCGCAGAAATTACGACGCAAAGACCAGCAGCAGAAAAATTGAGAATATACGTCTTTCGTTTTTCGGCTGTAACTTTTGATCCGTTGCTCGCAGCGCATTCGGATCACGATCAATCGATTTCTCTCGCAAAATTACGGCGGAATAGTACCTGAAAGAATTTATTGCAGCACTTCTCCGAATCGTCGGAATTTTCGCGAAAAATTCAAAGGGGTTAGCCTTACTTTTTTTGCTATTTTTGGAGCCGAAAATTTCTGATCTCCGAATTGATTTGTATGACCGTTTCTTGGCTAATTGGAACCCCAGGAACTCAAAAAACACATTGAAAATAGCGTAGGACCAACAGCAGAGAAATGACGATGCAAATCTGCAGTTTTTTGACTGTAACTTTTGATTCGTTGCTCGCAGCGTATTGGGACTACGCTCATTCGATTTCTCTCGCAAAATTACGTTGCAATAGTGTCCTAAAGAAATAGTTGCAGCACTTTTCAGAATCGTCGAAATTTTCGCAAAAAATCCAAAGGGGTTAGCCTTACTTTTTTGGTCATTTTTGGAGCCGAGAATTTTTCGTCTCGAAATCAATTTGTATGACCCTTTCTAGATTAATCGGACGCCCAGGAACTCAGAAAACACAAGAAAAAAAGCGTAGGACCAACGGCACAGAAATTACGACGCAAAGACCAGCAGCAGAAAAATTGAGAAAATACGTCTTTCGTTTTTCGGCTGTAACTTTTGATCCGTTGCTCGCAGCGCATTCGGACCACGATCAATCGATTTCTCTCGCAAAATTACGTCGAAATAGTGCCTGAAAGAATTTATTGCAGCACTTTTCAGAATCGTCGAAATTTTGGCAAAAAATCCAAAGGGGTTAGCCTTACTTTTTTTGCGATTTTTGGAGCCAAAAATTTCTGATCTTCGAATTGATTTGTATGACCGTTTCTTGGCTAATTGGAACCCCAGGAACTCAAAAAACACATTGAAAATAGCGTAGGACCAACAGCAGAGAAATGACGATGAAAATCTGCAGTTTTTTGACTGTAACTTTTGATCCGTTGCTCGCAGCGTATTGGGACTACGCTCATTCGATTTCTCTCGCAAAATGACGTTGGAATAGTGTCCTAAAGAAATAGTTGCAGCACTTTTCAGAATCGTCGAAATTTTCGCAAAAAATCCAAAGGGGTTAGCCTTACTTTTTTGGTCATTTTTGGAGCCGAGAATTTTCGTCTCGAAATCAATTTGTATGACCCTTTCTAGATTAATCGAACGCCCAGGAACTCAGAAAACACAAGAAAAAAAGCGTAGGACCAACGGCGCAGAAATTACGACGCAAAGACCAGCAGCAGAAAAATTGAGAAAATACGTCTTTCGTTTTTCGGCTGTAACTTTTGATCCGTTGCTCGCAGCGCATTCGGACCACGATCAATCGATTTCTCTCGCAAAATTACGTCGGAATAGTGCCTGAAAGAATTTATTGCAGCACTTTTCAGAATCGTCGAAATTTTCGCAAAAAATCCAAAGGGGTTAGCCTTACTTTTTTTGCGATTTTTGGAGCTGAAAATTTCTGATCTCCGAATTGATTTGTATGACCGTTTCTTGGCTAATTGGAACCCCAGGAACTCAAAAAACACATTGAAAATAGCGTAGGACCAACAGCAGAGAAATGACGATGAAAATCTGCAGTTTTTTAACTGTAACTTTCGATCCGTTGCTCGCAGCGTATTGGGACTACGCTCATTCGATTTCTCTCGCAAAATTACGTTGGAATAGTGTCCTAAAGAAATAGTTGCAGCACTTTTCAGAATCGTCGAAATTTTCGCAAAAAATCCAAAGGGGTTAGCCTTACTTTTTTGGTCATTTTTGGAGCCGAGAATTTTTCGTCTCGAAATCAATTTGTATGACCCTTTCTAGATTGATCGGACGCCCAGAAACTCAGAAAACACAAGAAAAAAAGCGTAGGACCAACGGCAGAGAAATTACGACGCAAAGACCAGCAGCAGAAAAATTGAGAAAATACGTCTTTCATTTTTCGGCTGTAACTTTTGATCCGTTGCTCGCAGCGCATTCGGACCACGATCAATCGATTTCTCTCGCAAAATTACGTCGGAATAGTACCTGAAAGAATTCATTGCAGCACTCTTCCGAATCGTCGAAATTTTCGCAAAAAATTCAAAGGGGTTAGCCTTACTTTTTTTGCGATTTTTGGAGCCGAAAATTTCTGATCTCCGAATTGATTTGTATGACCGTTTCTTGGCTAATTGGAACCCCAGGAACTCAAAAAACACATTGAAAATAGCGTAGGACCAACAGCAGAGAAATGACGATGAAAATCTGCAGCTTTTTAACTGTAACTTTTGATCCGTTGCTCGCAGCGTATTGGGATTACGCTCATTCGATTTCTCTCGCAAAATTACTTAGGAATAGTGTCCTAAAGAAATAATTGCAGCACTTTTCAGAATCGTCGAAATTTTCGCAAAAAATCCAAAGGGGTTAGCCTTACTTTTTCGGTCATTTTTGGAGCCGAGAATTTTTCGTCTCGAAATCAATTTGTATGACCCTTTCTAGAATAATTGGACGCCCAGGAACTCAGAAAACACAAGAAAAAAAGCGTAGGACCAACGGCAGAGAAATTACGACGCAAAGACCAGCAGCAGAAAAATTGAGAACATACGTCTTTCGTTTTTCGGCTGTCACTTTCAATCCGTTGCTCGCAGCGCATTCGGACTGCGATCAATCGATTTCTCTCCCAAAATTCCGTCGGAATACTGCCTGAAAGAATTTATTGCAGCACTTTTCAGAAACGGTTGAAATTTTCGCGAAAAATCCAAAGGGGTTAGCCTTACTTTTTTTTGCGATTTTTGGAGCCGAGAATTTCAGATCTCCGAATTGATTTGTCTGACCGTTTCTCGGCTAATTGGAACCCCAGGAAGTCATAAAAGACATTGAAAAAAGCGTAGGGTCAACAGCAAAGAAATGACGATGAAAATCTGCAGTTTTTTGGCTGTAACTTTTGATCCGTTGCTCGCAGCGTATTGGGACTACGCACATTCGATTTCTCTCGCAAAATTACGTCGTAATAGTGTCCTAAATAATTAATCGCAGCACTTTTCAGAATCGTCGAAATTTTCGCAAAAATCCAAAGGGGTTAGCCTTACTTTCTTTGCGGTTTTTGGAGCCGGAAATTTCTGATCTCCGAATTGATTTGTATAACCGTTTCTAGGCTAATTGGGACCCCAGGAACTCAAAAAACATATTGAAAATAGCGTAGGACCAACTGCAGAGAAATGACGATGAAAATCTGCAGGTTTTTGACTGTAACTTTTGATCCGTTGCTCGCAATGTATTGGGACTACGCTGATTCGATTTCACTCGCAAAATTACGTCGGAATAGTGTCCTAAAGAAATAATTGCAGCACTTTTCAGAATCGTCGAAATTTTCGCAAAAAATCCAAAGGGGTTAGCTTTACTTTTTTTGCGATTTTTGGAGCCGAAAATTTCTGATTTCCGAATTGATTTGTATGACCGTTTCTAGGCTAATTGGGACCCCCGGAAATCAAAAAACACTTTGAAAAAAGCGTAGGACCAACAGCAGAGAAATGACGATGAAAATCTGCAGTTTTTTGGCTGTAACTTTTGATCCGTTGCTCGCAGCGTATTCGGACTGCGATCAATCGATTTCTCTCGCAAAATTACGTCCGAATAGTGCCTGAAAGAATTTATTGCAGCACTTTTCAGAATCGTCGAAATTTTCGCAAAAAATCCAAAGGGGTTAGCCTCACTTTTTTGGTCATTTTTGGAGCCGAGAGTTTTTTGTCTCGGAATCGATTTGTATGACCCTCTCCAGATCAATTGCACCCACAGGAACACGGAAACCACAGCAAAAAGAGCGTAGGACCAACAGCAGAGAAATTACGGAGAAAATACCAGCATTAGCAAACTCGATCAAATCAAAAGCTTATTTTTGGCTGTAACTTCCCATGCGTTGCTTGCAGCGACTCACCACCGTACACCATCGATATTTCTCCTCAATTTGTCAAGTCAATTTGAATTCATTCCATTACCCTACAGAATATTTCACTTTACGACACACAATATCCAAAGGGGTCATCTCAATGAAACCCCACGCAAATGCTGAATGGTTTTTCACTGACCTGAACATCTCTCGTCGAACGAGAGAACATATCATCAGCGCGTGTACAAATATAGTTCCTGAAATGATAGGCAAGGGTATGTCGCCCGTCATGTAAAATAGAGTAATCGAAAAACTACAGGCCGTGTCACCACAATTTATTTATCTTGAATTTCAACTTCCCTCGTATAATTATAAATCTGTGTGCCGAAAATTGATCGAAGGTGACGTTATTCCACAACCTTAAATACGTCTTGATGTCAGCTTTCTCGCAGTGAGCAAGCAAATAGGTAGTCCAATTCATCTCATTAGGTGCGTGAGGGTCGTAGAGACCCCAGGCTTTCTATTCCTTTCACACTACAAAAAATTCCCGGCCCTGTCGTACGCAATACCTGCCACTTCCCAGGGACATTACATTGCCTACGTTGGTGCGCTGTTTTCTTTATTCATTTCGCTCATCAGTCATTAAATTTTGTCGGGGTCTGCACGGACCCCACTCGCCTGCTAGAGTTACTGATCGTGGCGTATTGTACAGGTACAAATACCATCTGTGGTACAGAACTTATCGTAAAGCCATTTCTTTGTTTGAATCAACTGAAATTCTAACCAAAGTTGAACATCACATGAATGATATAAAACTGGTAATTCATAAACACTCATTTACTTCGTTTTAGGCGCTCCGAAAGCTGATGCGCCTTATGAAGAGTTAAGACGCGCGGCAACTGCACCAATTCAGGAACGTTTCGCTCAGCGTCATTTATTGACGGAGTTATTATAATTCTTAGTTCTTATATACTGAATTCATTATTGCATAAAAATAGCTCTACGATGGCTTATTCGATTTTTCATTCTTTTCAGAATGGTGGACAGTTTCTCGTCCATGGACACTATGTCTTCAGAAATGAGAGAAATGCAAAACTAGTAACACATGTCAGAAAACTGAATATTTTTTTTCAATGATTTTCTGGATATGAGTGACTTTCCTGAGTTCTGCTACAAGAGAGCGACCATCGTCGATATTTTAACCGTTCCCGTTAATTTGTTGAATGATTAAACGATGATAAGAAAGAGTTTGTCTGCTCAGTCGGTAAATGTACGAGTACTGCATACCCTTGACGATGTGGTAAATGATGTATAATTCAAATAAATATTCTCACAGTTTGTTTAATGTTCATAACTTTTCACTCCGCATGTACACCACGATTCATATCCAATGTGGCCCTAGGTCCAGGCAACACTGGTACGTTGTACCCAACGATATGCAACTTCTCTTTCATCCTACAATATCGGACGTTGGTACATACTGCCCGTCATTTCATTTGAATCATCAATTTTCACACCGTGCTCCAACAATGAATCTCAAAAGCCGGCGCTCGCTTTGCCTGTGTAATAATTCGTCTTAACGAAGGGCATTTTTGAGACCGAAGCTTTGTAGGTTTTTCCCCTAATCTCTACGAGGACGCCAGATCCTGAGTGACATAGGTTCAAAGGTAGGTAGCCCATGGCAATGTGTCGACCGAGGGTAGGACTTGGCCCTCCAGAAGTCACTCTTCCAACGGACTCACCCTCGGGTGTTAAAACTGCAGCTCCTGCTCTCGCAGGGGGTCCTTGTCCTACGAGAAGCCCGACGCGCTTACGTGACGGCTTTGTTGTGATTTGGAGCAATATCTTCTCTGCCCCAGGAAAGTTCTTCTCAGCCCTTCGGCGTTTCGCTTCGGATAACAAAGCAAATTGTTCCATGTTAGTATAAAAATTTTTGCTTAGCATAAAACGAGAAAAAAATTGGACTGATTTTATACTCACCGACCACCCACGTTAAGTCAGCTTCCACCGGTGTTGTTGTCTCGTCTATGTCGTGTCCGTAAAGACAAAGGCCGGCTTCCAATCTGCGCGTCAGTCAATCATCAAAAACGAATCGAAATCATTATGAGTACATGTATGTAAAAGGGAGGAAAATTATTGGTAAAGAATGTTCCCGCACCTTAAGCTATCTCTCGCTCCTAAACCAGCTAATTTGACGTCCCCGGCACTGAGTATCGCCTCGACAAATTGCCTTGCTATCGTTTGAGGTAACGATATTTCGAAACCATCTTCCCCCGTGTAACCGCATCGTGATATTCTGATTTGGTTTCCAAAAAAATCAGTTTTCACGCTTTGCATGAACTTCAGGTCGCTTAGATTTATCGTCGTGAAACTTTGAAGAGCTTTGCTTGCCTTCGGCCCTTGGAGGGCGACGAGTCCGTGATCTAGCGGGTCGAGGAATTCCAAGGAAACTTTTTTGCCGTGAGAAATGAATCTTTTCTGTAAACATAAACGTTTTTAGTTTTTACAATGCAAGTTCTTTGTTACCTACTACGACTCTCATTGTCATATCCATCAAGCACCTGTTGTTCCAGAAGAAGCTCGCTATCTTCGTTGCGTCTTCCCGCGTTCGAAACAACGAAGAATTTGTCTTCGCCATCCTTGGTTATAATGAGATCATCAAGTATACCTCCTTTGTCGTTCGTAAAAACAGTCAAAGCCGCTTTTCCGATGGGCAGATTTTTAAGATCGCTCGGTGTTAACGATTCCAAAAATTCACTAGCGTGTCTGCCCGATACACGAGTCTGCAACATGTGTCCAACGTCGAAGAGAGACGCGGCCGTTCTCGTGTGCTGGTGGGAAATCGCAATTGCTTCTCTATATTGAACAGGAAGAAGCCATCCTGCAAAATCGACCAATTTTCCTGAAATCAGAACGTAGATTTAGTCACAGAAATATTCAACAATTTTCACAGACATGACAATCGGCAATGCTTGATCATCAAGACATTAAATTGGCGTCAAGGTACCTATCATTCCTACTTCTTACAGAATAAATGACAGTAGTTCTCAAACCATATTTTCGAGACTAAAATGACCCCAAGTTTTTCCAAGTGTCAGTAAATTAGATGCATTATGCAATTTACTTTTAAAAAGAAAAACTCCCAGTTGTCGTGATTATTTTATTTGACTATTTTTCCGAGCCATTGTGAAATGGCAATGCATGGATACTTCAGCCGCACTGCATCAACAAGTGTACTTAAGCATTCAAAGTGGCGGGTCTGGCGCTTTATTGACGTGCCGTGAGCGCGCACATCGTGGGAGTTTTATCATCCTGCAGTGAATAATATCGGTTTTAGTTATTTTTAGAGAATATTACCAATTCCGCCGGTCAAATCATTTGACAATAAGCTAACACACGTATAAGATTCCTACGAGGCAGTCTCCTCTACGTTATCCTTAAATCACAGTAGCCAGAATATCTAGCAAGTGCAGAATCACCCTTCATCACGCGATTAGTACTCGACTAAACTCACGATACGAATTTCATTATTATTGTATCGTACGACCGCATAGTCTCATATCAAGGGCTAAGAACCAAATCAGCGTAACCCATAGTTCTTCAGTAATTGATGATTCTACTACCACAAGGGCGTATGCACCAATAATGAAGAACATCCGACTCATTCCCCAAATTGAAAAAGTAGTGGGTTACGCCCGTTTCGATCTTAGCTATCGATATCAGGATTTATTGCAAAATACTCACCATGATAGTCAACATGTAGATCGTAGAGACAGGTTTTTCGTGGTTCACTTTTCGTCGAAAACGACTTGTTGATGAGATAGGCGTTGCAGGTGCACAGCAGCCTCGTGCAATTAGCGCGTTTGTTAATCTCGTGCCCTGGTGAAAGATTTTTATTGACAAAAAGATGAGAACTCGATCCGAATAAAGAACGTTCATGTATTTTAAACGATAAATGTCTGGCCGAGCTAAGGTTGCGAGCGTACTTTAAACAGTAGCACTTGTTCGTCGAAAAGGGTACCAGATTCTTTGATTTTAAATGTTCAACACTGCATAATCTGCGAAGCTCGTTGTTGAATTGAAAAACTCTCACGTCAGGTTGCCCCGCAATTCTGGTCACACGGAACATTTTATTTTTTTATTAGTCTTTCGCGCACTTATGACGCACGCTCGTCAGTTCCCAAACGGCTAATGAAACCTCTGACATCTCGCCGGCGATACGACAGAGATATCGCTTAGAATAGTGGTGGGAATGAAGTTACATGAATCTTGTGGACAACGCGGTACTTCTTACACTTAAATCCGTATTTTTCAATAGACGAATAGCAAGGGTCGTAGTGCAACAAACTCGCTATGATAATGATACGCGGTCGAATCAATGCAATCGAACGATGCAATGTTGTATCGGAGAATCGTCGGCCGTTTTATTCGTCTGTAATGATATGCAGTCGAGAAGAACACGGAGAAAAACAAAGTCTTATCTGTGTCGATTGCCAATAACGTCATATACGAAGCAAGAGATTTATGTAACAAGTACCACGGCCGTAAAGATATTTATATATTTTTTTCAAATAGTCTATAATCTATACAGTGTTTATACACATATTGTCATCGGAATATTATATACTTACACGATTATGCGGATGAAATTCGAAGGCAAAAAAAGCACGGTTATTCAATTGCTTATTAAATTTTTATTATACCATGTAATAATAATAATTATTATTAATAATAATAATAAAAGTAATAATAATAATAATAATATTAATAATATTAATAATATTAATAATATTATTAATAATAATAATAATAATAATAATAATAATAATAATAATAATAATAATAATAATAATAATAATAATAATAATAATAATAATAATAATAATAATAATAATAATAATAATAATAATAATAATAATAGTCATCAATGACAATATTAATATAATGCGTTGAACAGAGAAACAATAAACAAAGTGTATTTCTTCTTTCTTTTCGTTATTTGTTTTTTCATTATCGTATTACTGAACGCAGAATGTACCAACAGTTCGACAATGTATGCTTTAGTTCTTCCCTTAAATCACGTTTTACTTCATCATCCATTCACACTGGTTTCATGGAAACGGTAGAATTACTGTATAAAGTATTTAGTAGTGTTGAGTGAAGCGATAACCGTTCGAAAAAAAAATTCACGCGACGTGTTTTAATTTACTTTATTTGTAGAAAAGTTTCGCTTGTCCCGGTTTGGCTCTTTTCGAACGGTTACGATATAAAAAATTAGGCTAATGTTATTTGAATTCCTAAACTGTATAGGTCGCAAATTCTTGTACTCAGCTAATCCTAGAGTGTCGAAGATTACAAACAAAAAATCGAACACCAAGAATCAATTTTTGAGTTTTAGCTGCCTGGAACGCGCGAGATATTTTTACAGAATTTTGTTTTTTTTTGAATAACCAATTTCCAGCTACTATCATACAAACACATATCGTCCAGGGCCATTATAATATTCTCAAACGATATACAAAAACAATAAGAACACCGAATACGATCGTTTTCATTTACAAATTCAAACGTGGAACGTAAATTTTATCTTAGTAATTATTATGAGTTTTTTTTTTTCAAGTTTTTTGTTGTGTTTTTTTTCGAGGGGGGGATGTTACTATTTTTTTTTCTCTCATTTTTGTCACATTCTTGTTGACATACAATGTACAATCATTAATTGAATTTTTCATCTTTCTGTCGATAATTTTGTCTAATTTTTTTTTCTTCTTTTTTGCCTTAGCTAACATATGTATATGCATAACCACGACTGAATACGTCACTTCCAATATAGATATAACTTTTATGTAATAATAATTAGTCATCGTCATCATATATATCTATACATATATATATATACGTATATAGACATACATATATATATATATATATATGTATATACATACATATATATATTATATATATATATATATATATACACACATATAATATAATATAATATAATAATTTATCAAATGAAAATAGGTACAATTTTGGACGCTTTTTGAAAAAGACGCTCCACGATTTTTTCTTATTTTTTTTTTTTTTTTATATCTTCATAATGCCCATCGGTTGCGATTCTAGTCCACTTAGTATTAGTTGTTCTTAATTTCATCATTTCCATAATTTCTAATCTCTTAATTTTAGACGAGCCGAGGTGCAGCTACCATTTCCGAAATTTCGAATTTTTTTTTTTAACTTTTTCTTCATACAATCGTAATTTTAAGCCTAACTTAGTTTCTATACGTTTAATGCCACATGTAAAATTTGATATTTATTGTATATATCTTACAGAAATTTTGTCCCCGTCAAAAGAGAGAAAATTTGGATAGAAATTGCATCGAAACGGTAGCCTTAATTACAACCCCAGACTCTGAATTTGATCTTAGTCTACGTTTTTGAATATTCAATTGTTTCGCACATTAGCCTAAACATTGCCTAGTGTTTACAGTAATTAGAAGTGCCTATTTACAAAATGTTTTGGAACTTTGAATTTCGAATTTATTTCCTTCCTGCGTATTTGCTTTGCCTAATATCGACGTTTAATCTTAATATTTCATTCCATCTTCCTGTCTTTCTCTCTCTTAAACAACGTTCAACTCTTGGAGCTCACTCGTAACCGAAAGAGACTAAATGTATATTACAATATGTCAATATGCAAGTTTATAATAGCCTTACTGTGCAAACTATATTCGAATTTGAAAATTGCGTATAAGGTAATTTATATTAATTTGCAGTTCGTTTCAATTGGCAAAAAACAATTTAACCGTATAAGTAACTTTCGTTCATTTAAGCGATAATAATTTTTCGATTATAATTGGCACGTCAGTAAGGATTCGGCAATAATTGCATGTATAGTTTGAAATAAACGTAATCAAAGTCTTCCCGAAAATTGTCCAATTACGTTATTATACTAATCATATATATATATATATATATATATATATATATGTGTAAATGCACGGGTCCTTGTTCTGTGTATATATATATGACAATCGTCAGCGTATTTTAACATCGTAAATGTTGGTATTAGCAACGTATAGTATACATGTATATACTAGCTAGTGATGAACTAAAATATGAAGAGAGTAATATGTACGAAAAATAAAATATTGTACAGAACACATGATGAAACTAGAATATCACGTCAAGTAAACAACATATTGTATGTAAACAATGAAGACAAGTGCTTACAAAAGAGTTCGCGCTAACCCAAGCATGTCATTACGCATTAATGGTTGTTAAACTCGTAATTATGCAGTTTTATCTATACACGCTCCGTAATATAAATCAATTATTTATAATTTATTACACCGAACCTAAAAGTAGTAACTAAAGAACCGTAGTAATTATAGTTTTCCCACATGCAGTTCAAATAAAAACTTACATAAATAATTCTCAACTTGATTCTGAATTATTAACCAATTTTGACTAGCAAACATAACTTCAATTTTTCTCTTCCTTTTTTTCTTTCTACTTCGTCTTTCAAATTATTATCATTTCTATCAGTCTAATTATTATTATCAATTTTTATAATTGTATATATATATATATGTACTTGTACAGTTAGTTTGAACGATATTATGATAAGTCTAGGAACTTAAAAACAATGTATAAAGAAACCAAGAAAAATAACAAGACAAAAGTTGAACAAGCCCAACATCTTGCATACTATGTAATATAAAATTTTTCTCAGTTTTCCAAAGGATAATAATAATTGTTGTTATTATTATTATTACCATAGTTTTACCTCGAACGTTATGCGAAAAACGTAAATTGGATAAATCATGTGGAACTTTAATTATTACTGATTACAGAACATTCAGTCATATATGCACAGTTAAAGTAGACTTGCCGCGTGCAATGTTGCAAAAAAAAAAAAAAACACTAGCGTACACCATTTCAATTTTTTCTTATTCCCAAATTCACGCGGCATGCCTTCTTAACCTTCAACAAAATTTTAACACGAATTAAGACTAATTGAATGACATAGCAATTAAAAAAAAAAAAAAAAAAAAAAAAAAAACATCAATACTTAACCTAACAAAATTATTTACGTAGGTTACGTACATGTTCATATTGTATAAATATAAAAAATCTCGAAATGTAGTTTTTAATGCGACGATAATTATTAGCGAAATTTACCAAATATTACTAAAATACGCTTTCAATTGCCTTAATATTAATCATTGTATATTGTAGTTAACAGACCTATCGAAAAATCGGAGAAAAAAAATGGCAAACAAAAAAATTAAAATATTACCCAGGCAAAGAATTTTTGTCAGTAATTCCTTCGTACAATCTAATCGTATAATTTGATGCTATTCTCTGGGCCTGTTGCATTCAAAATTTCTACAATAGCATAGGATCAACGTGAATTATGTGACATTGTTTGGACGTATTTTTGATTTGATTGGAAGGTTTTTTTATCGCTAGCGTATGATGTGTTTTCAAACGATAAATTCTAAGCCTCCACTGCCTGGGCAATTGATTGGTGATTCATAATATAAAATTCACAATTTCAAACTTCATTCGCACCGTTCATCCATTGAAAAAGTATCAGTTATAGCTCCCAGTCGATAAATATACAACAAATTAAAAAAAAGGCTATTCTTTGTCAACATGGATATTTTAGTTATGGTCCCGTAAACCCTGATTAAGAATTTTCGACCGCTACATTTTACACAAATCGAAAGTTTATCGTATACGATTACAATGGAAATACACGCCAACAGGTCGAGACGTCTTTTCGCAATATCTATACATAAGTATCGATTTCAGCCTATATACTAAAGCTAAAAAGTTTCGGTATATTTGTACCGTTTTTTTGACTAGAATGGAATTTCGAACAATTTTTATCCTTTCTTGTGTTTCATTTCACACTCATCTCATTTTCAAAATTTCTTCAACTACTAATCATTCTCAATTATCGGGAATACGGGACCGGAAATTCGCCAGTGTGTTTGCCCAAAAGGGGACTTTGAGGAAACTTAATGAATACCTTAAAACATCGACAGCTAACTCGCACAGGTTTCTCCGTCATATGCAGATACAACAGCTGTGACGAGCTGCTATACGCCAAAATCAACATTACTTTGCTTTGATGTAACTGTACGTAAATTATTTAAAATGGAACGTTTAGTAATTTGCGCGCCCCATATAAGTGCGTGACAAGCATGCCAATCACGCCTCGCTAGCGAACTCGATATTCAATCGCGTCAAACTTTATCTTAATTTTTTTCCAAACACCACAGGACTTACACGATCGTAAGTCATGACAATCGTCTTACGCTGGCTAAATTGGCTTATCGACTAAAGAATTTTAAATTTTGATTCCTATAAATTTTTCTCGCCAAACTGTCAAACCGTTCGTCACGTTTCTCCGGGCAGAGGGCACAAAAAGGGGCGCGCCTACACACATAATAACGAACAAACAAGAACGTATGAGTAGAATTAGGGGGGCAGAGGGAGGGTTGTATTGAAGGGGTGGTGGGGATGGTTGTATTGTGGTAAAACAACGTTGTAAGTGACATAACGCAACGCTGTGTTTTAAACAAATCTCCGAAAACCAGGACACGCCATCTTGAAACATTAAATCAGACCGAAGTTGATCTATTCTTTTAGACAAATATGAAATGACGAACTAACCGTCGCTCGGAAGAAAAATTCTTGAATTACGAATCTCGTTACACCTTAAACGGTGAAAAAAAGCTCTGTAACAATTTCTACGTAGGTACATCATTCGTCGGAATTGGCAATAAAGAGGGGAGATCGAATAGAAAATGGAAACTAATTTTAAGTCTTAGACTACGCAACAACAATTGTTCAAGATGGGTGCCATGTTCGAGAGCACTCCGATCCGAATCTGAGTAGAGTTCTATTTACCTCCGTAGTGGGTGCTTCCGCGCTAAAATCAATCCTGTTTATTAATATTGACACTGGTATTTAACATTGTTTAAATATGGCTGTACGCGTTTAAGATATTTACGATCATCTCTATTGAATACACGTTGGCTAGGCTACACACTTAATACACTTATTATCATATTATTCGTATAATATATTATGCGTATAGTATGGAAAGGATTTGAAAAAAGGCTTAAAATTCTCCAAAATGTAAACATCTTGCAATGATTATTACTGTATGCATTTTTTTGTTTTTTTTTTGTGTATGGTTTTTTTTTTCTTTTTTTTTTTTAGAGGGGGCGATTCTTTTTGTGGTTTTTTTTTTTTTGTATGATTTTTTGATTTTTTTTATACATTTACCAACATCTTAATTAGACTCGAGGTTTTGTGAGAAAAAAGTAATTCGTTGGAAGTTCGTATTCTTTTTTTTTTTTGTTAATTTACTTTTTGCGGTGATGCATTTGACAGCGACGTACATTAAGTAGTATATATGTATATTTTTCTTAGGCCATTTAGAACCGGGGTTTTCTTTCTTTTATTTAATGTGAAAAATAAAGGTGGGTTGTTGTTGTTTTTTTTTTTTCGTTGTTTGAAAAAACGCGGTTGCAAGCAGACACTGAAAAATCCTGTACTTAGTTACATAATTATACAATTATTTATCGGTTAACTTTTATACTGTTCTCTATACGTATAGCACTAATTGATTGTTGCATATTGATAATGTTTGTTACTGTAACGAAATCCCTTACAGAAGCACTCACTAGCGGACTTTGACTATTTCATTATTTCCTTGCTGGGTGGAAGTGCAGTGTTTTGTTTTTAAATTCATTTTTGATTGCTTTTTGTTTCTATAACGATATTTTACTAATATGACTAGCGTCATTGTCGCCGAATACAGTGATTTTTGATGATATGATATTTCGATTGCATTCCAGCAATCTTTGGGAACTCGGTTAACTCAGACTCGTATGCGAAGGAAAAAACAGAAAAGAAAACATTCTCGTATCAACAAAAAAACTTTCAGAATATTCTGAAAAGAAATTTTTTGCCAGACGGCACTGCAATTATCATGCTAAATTTTAAGTCGCAGTTACCTATGGCAAAAAATACAGTGGGCCCCATGGATCGTTCATCTATTTCAATTATTACACGTATTTAACTATCATGACGGTCAATTAACAGAGAGACATGTATACATTGAAAAAGTTTTACTTTGCGTATTTTGTTACGAATTTCTTGTATATTTTAAATATACCAATTTCTGTATTTTAATGAACGAATTCGACCTTTTATTTCATTAGTCATCCGCAGATCTAGACTTTGAATGAAACAGTTTTGCAACAGGAACAAAACTTTAAGAAATATTTATTGATCAATGTAATTTAAGATTATCGTCTCCAATTGATATTAAGTAAGTCGCTGAGAAGTGGGAAAGAAAAATGTGATTTTTTTTCTGTATTTTCTCTGTTTTTCATCTAGTATTAATAAATTCCGATTGCTATCAGCTGCGCGGATTGCAGGATAAAGAATTAAAAAGGGGGATGTCTGCGACAGGTGTTGTATAGACACCATCAGGGGCCCACCATCTTACGTATCTATAGTTTATTATTATAGTGAATATTTAAACAACTTATTCCGGTTTATAAACGTGCAGAGGCTCAGATCGGCAGCGCGTGAAAACGCGTACCGCGAGGTGCTCGCTCTGCTAGACTGTCGGTTTTTATGCTGCGTATTACATATTCATTGTATAAGATTATTCCACTAAAAAATCAAACCCGATCGAAAAGAAATTCATTTATTATTTATTATACTTCGTTTTTTTGTTTTATTTATTTTTTCTTCTTTCTTTTGTTCAGTTTCTTATGCTTGTTCGCCTGTTTATGTTTAACAGATTGTGCAACTGTTAACTGCAGAAAAACAGTTGTGGGTGCAGGCTGCTTGTGCACAGCTTCATATGCATCGTCGCAATCGGTGATCGTTATATATACATAGCTTTTGTTCCTTTGAAAAGAAATCGCTATGTCGTCATTTCCGGGTTAATATACTTTTTCTACATACGTGTATAATGTACGTATAGTATACGAGTATACATATATATATGAATATATGTTTAAATTGTGCTGGGTGATAATTATATCGTTAAATTCTGTATTAGAGAAGAAAATAAAATGAAATTAAGCAATAAATTGACTTTTCAACGAAATAATATAAATATCCGTAACGAAATAATCGAATTTTTCATCATTTTCCAAATCGAATCCGCGATTATCGTGGTAATGAATTTTTATTTTCCAGAATTAAAAAACGTACTCGGTTTTTTTTTTTTTTTTTTTTTCTACTACTTTCTATGGTCGTACATACACCGAAAAGTGATGATAATTTGGATCGTTGATGGAGATTTTTTGTTTTGTTCTTGTTGATTTGTTTTTGAATAATTTACAAAATCAATTGTCTTTACATATCCGTAAATTGTGTGTTTCCTGTGTGCGTGTGAGTGCGTGTGTGTGCGTGTGTATGGGTGGAGGGTCAAGGATAGATACACCGCAACACCAGGGTGTGTGTATGCGATAAAACTGTATTCCTCGACGTCCTCCGATTTCTGGTGATGTATGAGTGTGTAAAAAGCATTTGGTCGCGCTTTTGATCAGGGCTATCTTGCATGTAATTGGGCATATTTATACATGTATTGTTATTGAATCGAGTCTGTGATTGTATATTCTTGTATTACTGTTGACAAGATGAGTATATATATATATGTCTATATATATCATCGTTTGCATATTTTTTTCACTTTTATTATTGAAGTCGAGTCGTATTTGTGAGTGTGTATGCACTGGGAGTATACACCAGTGCATCCGGGCTATGGCATTAATTTTTCATTAGTTATTTAACATTTAGCAAATTTACATGGAGAGATTAAGATTATTGTATATTATAGGACCGGTTTTCGCAGCTTTGTATATTTTTCATGAGTTCATCTCATCATCGATTGATTCGGCACCGTTTCGCACTCTGCTTCGTATACGATCTAGATCGATCGTATCTGTATTTCGCGTTATTGCCTCGTGCAATTCGATTAAATCAAGGCGCGATTATTCGCACCTTTCCACGATCACAACCTGCAAACTTTTTATCGCTGTTTCTTTTATTTTATTTTTAATCACCTTTATTTCGGATCGCGAACCGAGCGCTTTGAAAAAACTAAAAACTGCGAGACCAGCCCACTTACGGGCATATGTAAACCAATATATTTGTAAATTTTTTTGTGATTTTTTTCGACGACCATCCCAGCGGAGCAAAGATGGTCGCCTATATTTTGTTTTTACCTTTTATCATTGATTACAGAACATACACTACAAGCTATTGTGTTTTAAGTATTTTACATGTTCGGGGGGGAGCGAGACAAACTTCGTAAAATCAGTAACAGAACTGAATTTTACGATGTTACGCCTCGAGTCCCGGTCAAAAATGTTTTACTTGTTTATAGCAGTTTTCAAATGTTTCAACGTTGTGTTTTTGATTGGTTATTTTTTTTTTCTTTCTCTTCAATTCTAGGGACCGATCATAAATTTTAGTTGATTTTATATTACAGAAAGCCAATGAGAAAATTTGCATTATTTATTTTCTCATTTATGTATAACGTATAAATTCCCATCGACGGAATCGCGGAAAGATATCTTAGCGATGTTGAGATAATATTAAAAAAAAAAAACAAAAATAAAATGAAAAACAAATAAACTAATTCTCAGAGAGTTAATTATAATTAGTATGCAAAATTATGCATGTATATCTTTCACGTAGTCTTACGGCAAAAGACTCAGTTGAAATAAAACTTGAACGCAAACTGTTGGCAATTTTGATTAATCTGTATATTATTATCATTATTATTGTTATTATTATTATTATTTTTCCCAGAGACGGAGAGATACAGATCTTGTTTGTCTTTAATCCGAAAGTAAAGATTTCAAATTACGCAATTTGTTGTTATTTTAGTTTTTGCTGGTTTTTTTGAGAAAATAATTTTGGTCCCTATTATCGTGTGGAGAGGCCAGTGGTGCATGATATATAGTGTGAAAGTGTCGGCTTAAAATCTATCATTATAGCTGTACAATCCATCGCAAGGCTGTGATAATTCGTGTAGATGTGTATGCATGTGTATATTTTGTGTACTGAGTGAAAAACGGAAAAGACGAAAAACGGAAAGTTCGGAAAAGAAAACATTTCCGCACCCGAGAACCCCTTGGCGGTGAAGTTTATTTTTTATACCGACAGTAAAAAACTGTTGTACGGATGCAAACGGATCACGTGCGCGCACCTTTTGCAATATGGAAATTTCGTTCGCTGTGATTTTTTTGAATCTCTTCTTTTTTGGCCCAGGGAACTAAGGCTTTGCGGAATATTTTTTGCGTGGTGGCAGGGCGAGGGTGAACACTCACCCGGCTTTAGGTATATGTACATATAAACTAACCTATTTTTTTATGTGTAAGTTATTATGTTTTTTTTTTTTTCCTGTTTAAGCTATTGTAATTGTAGTATGCTTCGTATTGTGTATTTACACTAATTAGTATGAGGAAAAACGCACTGTAACGGAAATATTTATCAAAGAAAGACCTGCGATAAATTGGCATCTGCATCCGAGTGTAAAACTGGAACTGTGGAATTAATTTCACATATCTATGTACGTTAATAATTCAATTCAGAAGCTGCAGTGATATGAAATTATTATATCATGTTTAAATTTTCTCGTAACTTGGAATGCCGAATGAATAAACTTCTCTCCAATGCCTGATATCGCGTGCGAATGTGCGCACACCTAGAATTTTCAAGTGAAAGCATATTTTCTTCGTACCAGTTTTACACCGATGCAGAGATCGTTATCACACGGCCATCATATGGTAGCTTTGTCGATGAATTTTTAGCGATTTTTGTCTCTTTCGGATAACTCCCCGTGGTTCTTTCTTATTCTCTTCAAGGTGGGGGTTGTATTCTGTTGTTTCGTTATTTATATATTCCTTCACGTGACGATCGTTAAAGAAAATTATAAACAAGAGTTTCTCATACCGTGAAAATTCCTTACATGTGTATGTACACAAAAGTGAGAAGCAAATGTCTTCTCTCTTATTATATACTGCAAGAAATGAAATAATATATTTTGACTTATATTTTCTCTATTACTTTTCACCTCACAGTGTTAAAAATTATTGAAAATATCAAAAAAGTGAGAAAAGTATTCGGTATATATCACTCGTATGGTTTCCATTCATTCCGCGCTCCTCAGTCTGCGATTGCTTGAAAATAAAACGTATATAATATATTGTCAACGTATGTTTTCTTTTTATTATTATTATTAATCTTCTTCTTTAAATCATCTATGTATTGTTTCCGTTGCATTTTTTTTTTTTTTTTTCTTTAATCTTCATCTCATTATTCGTATACGAAATACCACCGGAAATGAAAATGGCGAAAGAAAAAAAAATTGATAAATAAAAAATCGAATGATTGATCAGCGATAACGAACCGACGGAAGAATATTTTTCATATAATATAAGCGTTATAAGCCTATAAAAATTTCCTCTACAAATATATTGCGAGAACGTAATTATAATTATGCATATATTTTATGTATTGCAATTGAAATGAAAATATGAATAATAGTTATGCAATTATACGTGTTTATTTAGACGTTATTTTGAAATAAGAAAATATCTTGTTCTTTTTTTTTTTTTTAATTCTTTTTTTTCCCTTAGTTTTTTTTTAACGATCACAGGACCTCAGATTCACCTCAAACATTCTCAAACGCATTTTTCGAAAAAGATTTTCACCTAATTTTTTTTCTTTTTGTTGCGCGTGCGCGTGTATCTCGCTGCATATTTTTCCGTCTAACTACCCTAGTCTCATAAACCCTATATTTATTATTTATAATATTTATATATAATATGTAGCATTTAGTTATTTACTCTTACTTGCACACTCATTCTCTTACATTCTCTCCCTTCATCTTTCACACTTACGATCTGCATATTTCGTATGTGTATATATATATATATATTCAAATATATATATTTATATATAACTGTTATTTTTTTTTTATTCTTCCTCGTAATAATAATAATATTATTTTGTTTGTTTGCTTACGAACTAATAGTTTTCGTGCTACGCCGAGCACACGTGTACGTGTATATATATGTGTATGTTGCATCATTATTAATATTATTATAATAATATATATATATATATATTTATATATATATAGATATATATTTTTATATATATACATATATATTTATATTTATATATATACCTAAAGTTTACGATCCTTAATTAAAATTAAAGTAAGATTTAGGGAACCTCAAGTTCTGGCTTTTATAGTTTTGCTGAGCCCGTCGATAAAAAAAGGTCGCCCGTTTGACCTTTGTTTCATCATTTGACTCGTCACATTAACTATATATTTTATATATTTATTATCATGTCGCGTCGCAAGACCCTTGCAAATATTCCCTGACCCCTATCGAGGTACTTTATTTACGTTTATACGGAAACATCTGAAGCATTTTTTTCACAGTATAGGATACAAGTATATGATGATTGTTATTACAACTTTTTATTTATTCAATTTCTTTTGTCTCATTTTGCTATACGGGAAATTTAACGGGACTTGCGACGGTCACGTTATATCTATAAAAGTAAGATTTTGCGTAGAACGATTTTTTTTTCATCCCCGGTTTCAAACCGTGTGTAACTCTCAATATCTCTGAATCGTTAATTATTGATGCGGTTACATATGCCAGGAAATCGAGCCGCAACAGGATCTCAACTTCGAAAACCTGTCGAGATGAAAAAAGAAATCTTACCGTACGAACTTACTAGTCTTTCACTGACAGTGAGCCACGATGAAATCTGCATTTTTTTAAAATGTCCTTTTTAACGTGGCTCGACGCGTTTTTATCGTACAATAAATCACTTCATCACATCTTGGAGTCTGTCTGTGTGTGAATGTGGTTTTTTGCTTTTTGAATTTTTATTCGAGAAACTATTTTCTCTTCGTTCTCCGCTTGTTTTTCGTTTATATTTTATCAATAACGAGTACTGCTGAGACATCGAGCAATTTTCAATTGACCGCACTTGGACGTTGCGTTTCGATCCTTTCGCGAACAACAGGACAAAATCGGCTTCTTCCGATTCCGGTGTCTTCGCGATTCTTTCCGTTTTTAATTTCCTCACGAAGCAAAGGCCTACGCACCGTTTCCGTTATCCCCCATATCGTCCAACTTCCGTTTCACGCCTCTGTCTGGCATCTCGGTAACGTCAGCTGATGTTGGGTTCTGTTCTTGCGTCAACAGACTCTGCTGAATCTGCTCGTCGGAAGTCGTCGTACGCTCTTGGTGGTCTTTCTTCGCAGGATTGAAGGATTGTTCGCCCGTCCAAGGGGTCCACTCGTCTCAGTAGTAGCTGAATTTTCATGGTTGCTGGTTATTTTGCTGGTTAACAACGTGCTGGAGGGTGAAACCCAGCGCTCGAGGGTCACCGTGCAATCGCAAGGCCTGCTCCAAGCGTTGCTCTTGTAATCGCAGCGCTTCACCTGCAAAATTTCATCAATCATTCATGTTTTTTAAATTATTTTATTTCTTCTCCGTTATATAATTCGACAGGAGATGGTTAACGCATCAAAAACAACCGCAGAGAAAGAAGATTTACACCGAGTTTACCCACTACGGTGACAATATCGTCTCTAAAAAGTATTATTCGACCAAAATTTTTTAACTTTGTTTAAGAAATTTGTCGGTCGACGACATAATTATAAACAACGTCGTCAGATTTGAACAAAGTTTCAGGAGTAACCAGGGGAGTGATTGTAGTTGATTTTAGGGTTGATTTAGTCTTAAGAGACCAGTGTTCAAAATCAACAAGTTTTGATACGGATCTAAAAGCTTTCTCCAAATATCGTAAAAAAATTCATGAGAAGTATTATGCATCTACAATCGTTTCGTGTCGTTTTAGACATACGGAAAGAGCCGTAGAGATAAAACTCTCAAGATAAAATTACAAATTGATAGTAAAATAAAAAGAGATTTTCCCGATGAATCCCGGAGTAATTTCCGCAAAAATTTTCCATCATTTCTCCAAATAAAACGCTAAGCATTTTGTAAAAAGAAACTTCAAATCCTGCTAATATGTGGCTAAATAGCGATCTGTTCTTGCAAGGAACATCAGTTTGGTGTCTCCCAACGAGGTGATTTCTTGATGCGCTTGATGGATTTGAATGAAACTAACGCTAAAGTTGTCCTGTTCATTAAAAAAACATTTCAGTGTTGGTTTCATTCAAATACATGAAGCGCGTCAAGAAATCACACCGTTGAGTGTCCATCTTTGGGGGTCGTTTTCATCCGTTTAAACCGTTTTTCCGCAGATAAAAAAAGATACGTGTCTCTAGTTTTCTCCAACATACACGAGTCTCAACGAAATCAGAGGGGAACACCAAACAGATGTTCCTTGTTAGTATCATGTATAAAAAAAATCTTTCTGACCAATGGAAATGAATTTTTGTCGAGACTGTTGAACACCGCGATCGTATAAGAGAATCGGAAAAACCGATTGAGTCTGAGAATGACACTCACCCAAGTCGGGGGAGAGACTATCTTGCTGGGAAAGTTGTTGGTTTCCATGGTGTCCGGGCATTCCAGATGCGCCACCGTTGTGCTGTCCCAAATGATGTCTCATATCTGTACCAGAGCTGGCCGCCACGGCAGTTGCCTGCGAAACCTGGAAAGCGAATGGAAAAAGGTGAGTGTCAGTGACAGTGAGTTGAGGGGTGGGTTTCGGGTGGGTTTGAAAAAATGTATGGAAGTTCATCTTACCGCGAGTCTTAGAGCCGCCTCTGCCTGCGAACGGAGAAGAGCCCCGGCCTGGTGCATTCTGAGAGTCTGTTCCGGCACTTGACCTTGGACACTTTGTTGTTGAGGACCCGTGGAACCCTGAGGTCCACCGCCCATGTCACCGTTGTTTCCCATGCGCATCGCCGCCGCCAAGGACGCGATATCTGCCGGTGATAGATTTGGCGATACCGAATTTTGCAGACCTGGTTAACAGAAGTGAAAGAGTTTTACTTCGGGGATTAAAACGATGGCGCAGGATACGCCCAGAAATTATTTTCACTGGGTTGAAATATTGCACAAGCATAGAGAATTTCATCGTTGAATTTAGAAGAAAGTTATTTAACGCGGGTAGTCTTAATAATTAATTGTGAAACTGAGCAACGCGAGTAAATCCAATGCATGTCTGCCAAAATTGTTCTTTTCTAAAATTCAAATCTCGATGTTTGGAAAAATTACGAAGTAAAACTTTCCTTATTTTGCCAAGCAGTTTTTGATCAATGGATCAATAATTTTACGTCACAGTCAGCGTTTTTCTCGGTTTGGACGAGTAGTCGACGGAATAAACAGAATAATTGAATCGATTTTGAACATTTTTAGCGTACTCCGTAAGCTTTTTCCTCTTTACCCGAAAACAGTGTTTTCCCTGTAACTCAATTTCGTCTTTTCTACCTCGACTTCGCGACCAGATGCTATAAGGCCGACAGTCTTTCCGTCAAGTTTAAGGTCGGCATCTGGCGCAGGGTATTACCGACCTACGGACGAGAATTATACTCCCATGATAAAGAGGACCTTCTGTATTTCCATTGATTGGCAAATATCGAAGGAAGGTATAAAGATTTTTGTTTGGACAATAACCGTTCTTTACCATTTCAACAGTCAAACAATGCAATCCGGTTATTATTAATCGATTCATTTACTAGTATGTGCTACGTGCCTTTTAAAATTTCCGGTATTTAAAGAAGAGTCCGTGGTTGGACGTGATTTGTGTCAATTGTAAAATATATCTGCTTTTAGAATCACAAAATTTTCGTTATATAGATCAACAAGGTATGATTATATGAAATTAACCACAATTTGCTACGATACCATTATTGAAGTGTCGGTAGGTTTTAAAGATCAGAGAATTTCAGGCTCCTATCATTTCAGCCATGTAATGTTAAATGCAAGCTAATAATGATACAACGAGTGATCGCCAGATGTCACCAATTGTTCAAGTCGAACTAAACGAGCGAATATTTGTTAACTCTCGGAATTACCTCGGATTTCATTCGGCATCTTTTTGGTATCGATTACTGTAATTTTAGTATCAGATCAGTATGGAATAAATTTAATTTGATTTTGTTTTAAAATTTGGATCATACTGTATTCAAATGGGTGACAATTAATAAAATAAGTTCTTTGTCTGTACCAAGAATTGAATTAACATTCAATATTGAGATGAAAAAATAACCGGCAAAATGTATCGGTATAAAAAATTGTGATTCCTCAATATGCGGTATCGCCTGATTCGCGAATGCTAAATTGACGTAAATATTTGATCAAACCTTCCGAGAAATTTAAACAATGTTTAAATCACCTAACTTTTTTCAATGAAGTATGTTGATTTATAATACGTACTATAATTATTCAAAAGTCACGTTTGCACCGTCACGGAATTACGTGATTAGGTGTATGTACTCGTCGGAGCAAGTTGATCGAATTCAAGGTTCGTTAAGTGACAGCAGTTGAACAATCGTCATAATTTCATAAACCGAGACCTTATTTAATTATCATATAATTCTTAATTAGTAGCAAATAATTCTGCAGTGTGAGCGACGAAACATCGATAACGATTCTCGAATACCCACACACGTACATGTATTGAAATTTAGTAATACGTTCTTGTCACATATATTCAACGCCTTATGCAACGGTGTGTTATTGCAGATGATTATTGGGTTATACATTTGATCTCAATTAACTGAATCACGGCGTATATGTAAAAAGCAGCGCGTCATTTTGAATGACGTTAAGTGAATAATCAAGTTTTGAAGAAGCTTCAACGAGTCAAATTCATCGCAGCCACTTTTCAAGACTTTGATCCTCGTGTAAAGAGCTCAAATATTGGAGAACTTTTATAGAATTTTTCATCTTCGAACTTGTTTTACCAAAAGTTGACTCGATATTCGTCACCAAAATGGCAAGAAAAAGGACTTTTGCTTAGTACTCAAACATGTCATCAACTCACCAGCCGATACTGCCACCATAGCCGCTGCCATGCGTTGTTGTTGAGACTGCATTTCGTCATGATACTGTTGTGCCGCTCCAGGTTGACTCCCAGCACGAAGCATTTCACCAAGTTTATTGCCACTCGGACCAGGCGACGCCATGTTGTTGTTGTTGTTGTTATTGTTGTTATTCAGCAATCCGGCGCCTACGCAAAAATCTACTCTCATCAGAACATCACAAAAATACTCCGGAGTACCTTCTACAGTTTTCAATTTTACTTTCGTTAATGTCGTTAATGATCGATCGAATTAATCGAACGATGAATTTTTTCACACCTCAAAGATAACGAATCTTGAACGTACCAGGTTCACTTCCGGCGGACGATAGTCTTCCGTTACCACTACTGCTATCGGAATGAGCCGACGGCGATTGACACATCGGCGGTTGCTGTAAATTTTGCGGGCCTCCAGTCTGGTTGCCCAAAACACCCAAACCTGATCCTGGATAGAAATAAAACGAGGTAATGTTAGAAATAAGCGACAAAATAGTTCAATACGTGCGGTGGTCTTGCATTTGGATACTTGTTATTTTACGATTCGCCCTCGAACAGGGAGAAAAATAAAAGGAAGAAAACCACACTCACCTAAACCTGATCCAGCCAAACTTTGACTAGTGGCAGCTAAAAGTTCTCTTTCTCGTCTCTCTGCTGCGGCACGACTCAGAACGTATTGGGCCGCAAACTGATGTTTAGGGTCCATCCTCATATGCTCCATGTGGCTCAGTAGGCCTGTACAAGGAACATACAAAGTGGATGAATAAATAATTATAATCACTGCAGTGTTCCATTACCAGAAAATGAACGATGGTAGAACGTTGCAAGCGTGCCGAAGACCATACATCGAAATGGGTATTTGACACCGTCACTGCCAATATTGGAAACTTGTATCAATAATTTGACACCACAACTGCCATATTGGTGACGCTTTTGCCCGACGAATGAATATCGTCTATGTCAATGACCTTGGCATCAATTCAGTTTGCAGAACGTGAAACATGAATCAAGATCACCTCAAGTGGCGGTTAGTCTGGACTTCAGGTGCTGCTCAGGGATGGTTTGGAAGACAAAGCTCCAGCAAGATGGATTCGTATTTCTGGTCTTCCGATTCTTTCGACATTCTACCACCTTCGCTAGTGTTACCCGCGCTGAGGATCCGCAGGCTTCAGGGTACTCACCGCTTTCATGAGTGAAGACGGCTTGGCAGACGGAACATGGCCACATCCTGAGACTCGTACTGAGCTGACTGGTCTCTGGGTGACAGGCCAAGTGTTTCCGGAGACTTCCCTCGTTGACGTAGTGTTTCCCGCAAACGGGGCAAGGGTGGTTAGCAGTCCGTCGCTTCGCTAGGTAAACCCCGGCAACGGAGGGTGTGCAGTCAGCGGGAGGAACAACAGGGGGACACAATTTCAAGGTCAATGCCAAGCAGGAAAAGCGCCCCAGTATCAAGATTACACCATATTTGTATAAACGTAACGACATCCTTATACCCACTTTCATACACCTCATTCACGCGTTAATCGCTATGTAATCGGTTTCCCGATTTGGTGAGATCCAAGAATTAAGGAACCGTGTGTTTGTCGTCAGTGCAAAATACTCATCGTTGATCTACCCGCTGTCAAGTCTCGAAACAATTGAGCAACATCGTGTAATGACAATTGTTACGAGCAATTCAAGTCAGACTTCGTTAGGTTAATTTTCCAAAATTCTTCATTTCCCAAACCGGTGATTCACCCAAATATGACATGAGTTATGGTTTTAGGATTAGTATACTCAACTATAGTACGTTATACTCAATCGCACGCTCAGTCACACATATACTAATCACACATGAAGAAGCGAAATCCACCTGATAGAAAATCGTTAGTACAGTTTTATATGATATTTATAATATAAGAAGATGTATTAACGTAGAGTGTCATGCAAATGTATTACGAATGTGAGAAAAATACAGATATGCCCGCGCCAAAGCAAAAATATGGGGGTAAATAGGGGGGTGAAACGAAAAAAAAGATCTTAAAATTACGGTAACTATAGAATGTAATGAAGTTTATAGTATTGTCAAAATACCGCGATGAACTAGAACTGGATGGCCAGAAACATGCCAACAAATGAATGTACGTGACGATAGCTGGCAAATTTTTTGGCCGAACCAGTTTTCTGATATTTCACGCGAACCGAAAGCTTTTCAGTATACCTTTACAAGTATTGATGAATTTTTAATTTTTCCAATGTGATTACTCTCGTGGTACTTGCACTTGTCTAAATATGATCTGAAAAGTTTTCAGGATTCGTTTGATCAGTGATTAATGCTACCATTACACTGCTCCTATCCACAATCCCATAATACTTAAGCGATATTTATTGATTGATGCAAAAAAAAGAAAAAAACAAAAAAATACCAGCTCCCACGTATGCCCATCGGGGATATGCAATGCAAGTTAACGATTCGAGTGCAAATGTACTCTATAGGACAGATGGAATGACGTGTTCCGAGCGTGTACACACGTATGTTACAGCGTTCTTGAGTTTGTTCTAACGGGAAAAACTAGCCGGCAATAGATTTTTTATAGTTATTGGTATCAGCCAATTATACTTAAACACTAATGGCTAAAAGGTTTTCTTCTGCATTCATGTAGCGGCTCATAACTACCGCTTGTCCGATATAGTTAAATTACACTCGTTCGCTTCGGGGTTTTCTCTCCTGTGTCCCGTAAGACGATCGATTATAATAATGAGGGTGAAAAGAATATCGGGTATGGTGATTCGTCGATCGTGACGAGGAGCGTGTGAAAAACGAGATAAAATTGATCGGAGAAAAAAAAAAAGAAAAAAGAAAAAAGAAAGAAACGAAAAAACGAAGATGGCAAATTGAGGTAGCAAAATTAGATACTTACTGGCAACGCCAGAGGCGTTTGGGTCCTTGTGGGTGTGCTTCATGTGTTCCATGAGAGCCTCGCCGCCTAGGAAGAGTTTGTTGCAGACAGGACAGCTGGTAGCGTTAGGGCCGCCAATCAGGGCGGCGTGTTGCTGGAACACAACACGCTGTTGCAACTCCTTTTTTGGCCGAGACACGGAAGAGACGCGGACACCAGCCCAAATACCACCAGTGAGTACCAGAAGCGCAGGTTGGGCACAAAACAGAATGATACCAGTCAGACCAGGCCTCGCGCCGCCACCCATTATTGTGTAAGCTAGGGACTCGTGGGATTCTTGGGTTTCCGATGATCTTACAATCTTTTCCCAAGTTACGGGATTTTACAACATTTCATGAGACAGGTGTCATGCGATTGACAACACATACAAAGGCTGCATGTTTACTGATTATGAACAGGGAAAAAAAAAGGAAATGACAAACGAAGACAAAATGCGGTGACAAAACCGGGGAGATTTTTGGGTAGAAAATGGACTATACATCAATCGGGTATCATGGTGGATATTTTATACGTGTGAAGAAGTAATTATGATGAAATAAAAAGCAAAGCCCGCACAAATAATTATTCTAGGAAAGAAGCGTGATGTAGCATTCGAATGCAGACGTAATGAAAGAGTTTGGAGAAATCTTTCACATAACGAAAGTTTTCGCAATGGTGTTACTATTTATGATTCAATGCAACTCAACGTTTTATTTTGCAAACTCTTCCGTTCACGTTTGCACAACGTATACACACACATATATATGTATAAATATGGAGGGGGAATTGGATGAAACGCATCAGATGCGATTGGCAACATATTTTATGACATGGGCAAGTAATGTATTATATGCATAGAATGTGTCGTAAAGAATAATGGAAATTAAAACAAAATTCGACGTCCTTTTTGAAAAATGTTGTTTCTTTAATCATGTAAGATGTATTTTATATTGAAATACTTAATCTAATTACACTATAGGATAACGTTAAAAAAATTTTATCATTTGCTTAGCCGAATTCCGGACTCACGATTTATTAAATTCCGAAGCTCTATTATCGACAGCAAGTATTTAATGCGCGGAGGTTTATTTATTCGTTTATTATTCACGGGATTCGTTTACTCGTTCTCCGTCGGAGCGTATTTTTGCATTATTCGTTTCGCATTGAAATTCGCGGCGGCATCGTTGCATACGTCGGATTGTTTGGTATGGAAAAAAGGAGGTCAGGAACCTTGCGGAAAGCCTGGAGTTTAAATTTGACGTCAAAACATAACCCCGATTATCGTGTAAGGCTAAAACGAGCGACCATGACGACGGCAATGACCTGAAAGTTCGGGGGCCCCTCGCGGCTGCTTCTTTTCTCTCTCTTTCTTCCTCTCCTCGCCTTTTATTTTCGCATTCTCTTCGTCGAATTTTATTTGCGGGACTCTCCTCCGTCTCCTTCTAGTCCCGGACCTAGGGCAACGCATCTCTCCTGGCGGAGGCACGACGCTGCAGAGTATACGAGAGCATAAGTTATTCTTGGAGGGAGCCTGCGGTCCGAAGGTTCGACGCCCCGACCTGGCCCAACTGGAAAAAACCGGTTTCTTCCAGCGGTTTTTCTTTTTTCATCTTTTTTTCTAGCATGATCCTCGTTTTTGCACACCGAGGAGCTGCTGCAACCGAGCGAGTCCCGAGTCTCGACCAGCAGCGTGGGCGATTCTCTGTTTCATACTCAGGTACACACAGACACACACACACGCGCGTACACGCACGGCTATGCCTGCCCATGCCCAGCACCGCAGCGACGCAGTCAATCCTAATGATTTATGGCATCGTCCTCGAAGTAGCGCGTCGAGGACTCCCGAAGGACCTGGACTCAAAGTGAAATTTTGATCACCTCGGCTCGATTCAAACGCCGCGTGGTCAGGCCTTGAATCACTTTTCCTCAACACTATTGCGCCGACTGCGACACCGCTGCTCAATTTTTTCGTCATATTTACACCGCACCCCCCATTTCGCATGATTTTATTATTGAAATGTTGGAATGCGATACCTCCTCCCCCCCTCCCCCCAGATTTTCTGTCTGCGTAGGCGAGACTAGTTCTAGGATACAGATTGGAGAGCATTAAGCTGAACTGTGCATCAATTACTTCAGAGATCGACTGAAAGTAACGCTATTTTTTTTTTCTTTTTTTTCATTGCCCACGAATATATTGCGCAAGATCTTAACGTGAAACGTTGAGGGCGAAACGTGCAGGGGTAGTTTAATTATGGAAAATGAAGACGAAGCAACGTTTTACTTTGGCTCAAAGGCGTGACAGGATAAAATTTTCTCTCACTATAACGCGAATGGAGTATTACTCCGTTTCTAAATACAAATCATGCTCTTGAGAAACCGTTTCAACGAATCTCGAAGGCCTCAGATTAATTATCTATTCAAATTAAGTGTGGAATTTTTATTCCATGTCTATTAAACGAAAAAGTAGATTCTCTTTGCCCATTATCATGAACAGTTGAATTGAATTTGTAGAAGAAGCCAATAACGAGCCAATAATTTGGCCAATCTTCTTGCCGCTTCGTAAATTAAACTATTGAACAACTGGCGTATAGATAATCGAGTGCAACTTGAAGATTATCCTGATGAGAGAAGAAGCCCCCAAGATTTAAATGATGTTTACAAGTTGGAAGGCCTTTGCCTGTTTTTATCGCTCATCCTTCTTCCATCCCGCAGCTATATCTTAGGTCGTTATACTTATTGTTGGATAAGTGGTTCTGCATGCTAGACTTGCCCGAAGGTATGCAGTTGCATGATCGAGTAAAAAGGCAACGTTACTGCGACAGATGCTCCCCGAAAGTAAACCCCTTTATAAGAAATGCCTCCCGAAGGAACGTTCGTCAGCGTTCGTGACAGGATTGACCTATCGGTATACAACCTTGGCTATTATTACCAAGTCGAGAAACTTTTGATTTGCTTTTCAGCCCAGGGTGGATGGGTGCGTGCCTCGCGCTCAAGCAACCATCGCCCCTCGCGATGGTTGCCTGATGATTTTCGATTTGTCAGAAAGAAAGCGGGCACGTGCACGATCTCTCTCTCTCTCTCGCATCACCGTTAATTCTGGGAGCGGGAAAACTCTTTTCCTGCAATTAAACCATCTGCGACTCTCTTCCGTGCCGCATGTGCGGTGTATCCCTAGACTCCTAGCAGGGAGTGGCATGGAGTAGGAAGTGGGTGTGAGTACTAGCGTAGCCATGCGTGACGTCGGGCAGCGAGTAGCCATTTTGTTTGGATCAACACCGAATCGCCTGCGTGCGAGTTACACGCACGTAGGACTAGACAAGTTCGTAGGTGTGCCGCGTTCCCGCCCGTTAAACACCCAAACCCGACACCTCCAGGCTCCGATTTTCCAAAATTTTCACCCGCGAGCATAAACTCGAATTTCCTGCCTTTTTCCGTATCCCGAGAAATTAGCGGCCGCGGGTTGGCTAAGCAAATTATTACACGGACAAGCCCCTCGGCATCGAGACGATGACGGCTGATGCGAACTCGTCAAAACGCACGCGATTCCGCAACCCGCGGAAAGATACGTAAGGCGGAAGATGTTCCAGTGGAGTCGAATAAGGAAAACACGTCGAGCTCCGCGGAGCGAAGGGGGGGAAGAAAATTAAAAACGGGTTTTCGAGATGAGCACGAGGAGATTGCGTTAGACCGAAGGTCTCGCCGCGTGCAGCGTGTGCAATTTTTCTCGACGCTCTTGTAACTCGATGCACTTCTCGTTCCCTCTCATGCAGTGCGCTCCGCGGTTCTGGACGGCGATTTTTTCAATTCTTACTTCTTCGTGTCCCCCCTTGGTGCGCTTTTTATCGTCCTTTTTCTTTTTTTAACCCCCCCCCCCTCCTCCCCCTACTTCTTCTACCTCTTCTTTTTATTCTTCGTCTTCTTCTTCTTCTTCTTATTTTTTTTCTCACGACGTCGAGGCCGCCCGCGGTGCGCGGCAGACAGACAACCTTCGTAATACCTCGGTGCTTCGTACCGCGCGGGGTATATACTTGGAGAGTAATGCCGTTGCAGCCTCCGCCTGACCATGGGTCGTTGATCGTCCGCGAACAAAGAAAATCCTCATTTTCTTTTTAAGATATTTTTTCCCCTCAGAATATCGCACGTCAACGCACTCACGGATATTATGTATTAGAATGAATTTGAAAATAAAGGAAAACAATGTAAGATATATATATATACATATATATATATATCTGAGTACAATTGAAGTTGTACTTTTCAAGCGTGTTAATCCACCTTAGCTAGCTCATTGGAATTTAAGCCTCACTGGCAAAAACTACACTCTGAGCGACCTGGGGCGCGAGTGAAGCTGACAACTGGGAATGTTAAACACGAATAACGCCTCGTAATCCTCGAATAATAGGCATTTAATCAACACCTCGAATATCAGTGAGAGAGAGAGAAAGAGAGAGAGAGAGAGGTGCGAATGAAAAAAGGTGGAACGAGAGGAGCTCGTGGAAAAAAAATGAAGGAAAAAATGCGACCCACGATGCAGAAGCGAACGTGTTTTGCCAATAGGCGATCCGGTTTGTGACGTAGCGCTAGTAATAATGACGGGCGGGTACCACGGGGGATGGGGATGGAGGGAAAAAAAAATTCTTCGACAATAGAAAATCCCACCCCAGCGTAAGAATCGGTACAAATGATTTGATTGCACACCGTGTAACCGTAAGGGTGGTCCCCTTTTCAATCTCCGTATAAAAACTGAGGGCGGAGCGATGAAAAAAAAGCTCGTACGCATGAACATTTGTGCGATGAAGAGGGCAAAGGCGGCGAGAGAGGGAGAGAGAGAAAGAGAGAGAGAGGAATGCTTTAGTCCCTATATTGAGTTGGGTGTATCGACGATGGTGATGATTGTAATGATGTACTGTGATGCGTATGAGAAAGAGGGTGAGGTTCAGAACGCAGGCTTGAACAGAGAGTTCATTTGTTTCAATTAGATACCGTTTCATATACAGATATAAATAAATATATGTGCATAGATGTATGTAACGGTGCATAGGTGCATGTGCAATGCACTGCTTGACTAGCTTCTAACGAAGAACATTTATTTATGAATGCAGTCTTAAAGGCGTCCCAGATATCTATTTTAAAACCGAAAAGAGACAAAGAATGTCCGTTTGGATATTCGCCAAAAGTCGATGTTTACGGGGAAAAACCAGTTTAATTGCAAGCCGTGCCTTACGACACTTGTGGAAAAAAAAACTACCTCCATGCTTTGGTTTGTGTTTTGTGTTTTTTTTTTTTTTTTCTTCACAAGAGAACCGATAGTCAAAAATTAATTCGTTGTAATGAGAACTACAGAAAATCGATTGATGCGCCTTTCGTTAGGTCAAAATTGGCGAATTTCTATAATCAAATTTACCAATCAACCTGCACGTTGATAATTAAGCAGTAAATTGACTTTCTATTGAATTAAATAAATGGAAAAGGAGATACGGAGTTTAAATACGTATTTCGTTTGAAAATGAAATGCAAAAGAAGTCTAGCAATTGTATAAAACGATCCACGATGTTTTGTCTAATTGGTTTTTCGATTATTCAAACGGTTTGTAATAACGTTGAAAAACGAAATGAAATGGTAAAAATTAAATCGAAGCGAGTTGCGTTCAGTCAATTCGCAAAGTTAAAATTGAAAAAAGGGGGGGAAATCTTAATGCCTGCATGCGAATGCGGGGTTGTCTAAATATACACACAACCGACGGGTTCAGACGTTGTGTCCAAACAGGATGATACGTCAATGCTAAGAAATTAATAAGGGAAATAAATCCAATGGTTAACGAGTTTTTACCAAGTAGCGCTGCAGCGGCGGAGGGGCAATTAAGAAAAGGGGTGACCTCGGGTGGTGGAAAGTGGCCTAGGCTGCAGGTATAGGCGAGGGTGGAATCGGTAGGAGCCAGAGGATGGAAGGAGATATCGTGTTGCACGGCATTCAACCCTTGTACTGGCTAAACTGTAGATAAATAGAAGGGATATGCTGTATAAAACTGGGTAAAACACCAGCGCCTGGATAGATACACCGTGTATACATATAGAACGGTTATTTCTTGCCTATTACAATATTGTGTTCGTTTGTTATATAGCTAGCTGTTGGGCAGGTGTATTTCTCTTCTTATAGGATAATGCTTGACTATCACGCACTCGTTCGCGCGATATTTTTATGCCTTATTTTTATTTCAATTTTTCATTTCCAAATTCGCCTTACTTTTCAGTATTTTTTATTCTTATAATTTCAGATAGAAGGAAAAGCTGAGGAAATTTTTTCCTCGAAGAAGAAAAACGTAAACGGCGAGAGGGTTCAAGATTCATCAGCCGTTCGGAGACTGTAATAAATTCTCTAAAAAATTCGTTTATCGCATAATTATTGTGTCAGCCGGAGCTGATTCTGATTCTCTCACTCTCTCTCATTAGTATTACACTGGGAGAGGAAAAAAATTGGATAGAGGTTGTATGAAAAACTTCCGACGTTATATAATCTTCGGTCCGAAGGTGCGACAAGAAGAGGTCGGCGTGGCGAACGAGACGAGGATATTCCTTAAGGACGAGCGACTAGTGAAAACAATTTCAAGAAATCTCTGGGAGAAAATTCGATTAGCAAGCTAGATGGGCTGTTTTCCCGTTTGTCTCGTTTTATTTCATCCCCCGGAGTTTCATCTCCGAGCGTTTTAATTATCCTTGTACATATTATATATATTTTTGCGCGAGGTGGTTATTTTTAAGCTTTAAAGCTTAAGTTGGTAAGAGATGTCTCTCTTACCGTTAACCTCGTTAACGGTATGAATTAACCTAGCTTAGAGACTGCCGCCTTCCTGGTCAGGCGACTGTTGCTTCGGCTCTCCCTTCGTCCCCCAGGAAGACGAGGAGCTCACGAACATGCCCGACAGCCTCTCCGACGGGACCTCCATTCGCATCGGACAATGAACATGCAGGACCCACCGGACTAATTAACTTTGCTCGACGTATACTCGATCGGTAAAAACGCAACGCTTTTACCATAATTTACTTCACTCCTCGAAATTGGCCAGAAAAGTTTTGGTTTTTGTCTTAAATTTCAACCTAGCGCGAGCAGCTGTTAGAGAGACAGAGAGGAAGAGAGAAAGAGAAAGAGAGAGGGACGGGTCAGCAGCCTCTGAGGAGATTATGTGGGAGATTAATCTTTGAAAAAGACGATCCGAGTTTTTTTTCACCTCCTCTCTGTTTTCATATCGATATTTTATTTCGAAAATTAAGCCAAAGCTTAACCGCGGATTAAGTTTTAATTAGGGGATCTTGTGGGCTATGTATAGAGAAGGAGGGTGTTAAAATGTTAAAAACCTGATATTTATTACCTTTGTTAATAACGCGGGGATTAACTTTGGAGATACATTAGCTGATCAAACGGCTGTGTTCGAGGGGGGGTTAATTTACCGATGAATTTTAGCCCGTAATTAGAGGCGCGATGTTGTTTTTTTTTCTCTCTCTTAATCTTTTCGCTCTCAACACCGGAAGCTCTGAAATCTTATACGGATCAATCGCCGGTTCCGCATGTAAAAAATAGGCGAATCATACCCGGAAGATTTTTATCGGAAGTAAAAATCAACCCCAGAAGTTCACCACTCGAAACTATCGAATGAAAAATATCTCAAAGATGTTGTAATCAATTCGAGATATTATTTAGTAAGCAGACAAGGGTCGACCAGATGTCTTCTCACGTTTCTTTCTCCGCGTCTCGCATGTATGAGAAAATCAGAGATACAGAAACGGTCTATGGGTGAGGAAAAAAAAGTTTCGTCTGAGAAGAAGATCCGGTCGTTGGGTATTGTTCGAGGGGTGAATTTGATTAGGAGATTCCTCCCGAATACCCACAATGCACACCGGCAGCTCTCTGATCACTCTCGAGGGTTCATTTTTTACTTCAACCCAACATTTTTTCTCCCCATTCGATCTCCGGGAATGCAGGCTGCACCGTGAAGTGCATCTACAAGTCCGTTGAGTATTCGACTTATAATATTGTATTTTTTATGCCACGCACGAGTACGAGTTTGTTTAGACCTCGAGCCTCGAGAGAATCTTTCCCCCTCGTATTGTTTCACGCGATATTCTTTAACGTGTTTAATCGATTTTTATAGCTTTCTTTAGTTTTCACCGCAGTTGTGACCAGAACGAGCAAACGGAAACGAGAGCAGGACGGAACTCTGAAAGCCGAGCGATTTCAGGGACCGAAATATATAGAATCCGTGGTTTTGAAAGGTACGCGAGTAGACGTTCTCGAATTTTAATTCCGTGGATATTAGAGGAGAAGCGATAATGCATGGTGGATGTAAAAACGACCCGCCACCTTTGTTAGTTTGCGCGAATTATTCGATGTAATATAGAATGCAGGTATTATTATATGTATATATATAATATAATGCACGTATTAACGCTCGTTTTAGTATAATTAGATTAAATATAGAGTGAGAAGTGTTGAGTATAACGTAGTAAAATGACGGACGTCGGATTTGGTACATACATGACTGACCTTGGACGTGTGGGTCCTCAGGCTTGACTCCGTGGCGAATCCCTTTCCGCAGATGGTGCAGTGGAAGGGTCGGTTCTTGGCACGCTCCACCTGAGCGTCATGATTCCGAAGATGCTGCTGCAGGTTCGAGAGTTGAATGAAGGCTCGGCCGCATTCTGGAAGGTGGCATTTGTACGGTCGCTCTCCTGGACAAATCGCAAAAATAATAAACTTCGGAAGGGAGAAAAGATACCCCACGCAGAAAATTGCAAACCCTCAACACAATAACTGGCCGCAACGTTTGCGGGCCGCAACGTTTGCGAAAAAACGTCCCAAATAAATGCTTTTATGTTCCTTTTTCTCCTGCCATACCATTTTAAACTCGTTTACCCGAATCGTACAGATTCACCTTGTTTGCATTAGGTACCATACAGTGAATGTGGCTTGCAGGTTAGCAAGGTTTGGAAATTGTTGTTAGCATATTGTTGTTGTTGTTTCGTTTCATTTTGTAGAACCATATATGTTAAAGATTTAATGACAGCCTGAATATTTCGCCCGCGACTAATTCAACCTATAAATGGCGTCTGGTTGAGAATTGGGTAGCGATTAAGCCCACGAGGGTATTTGGACTGCGAAAGAAAAATGTCAAGCGCGCTTTACTAAGCCGAGAAAATTAGAATCGTTTTTTGGTGCAAAAAATTTCGGCTATGGCTTTTATTCTGCGTGCGTATATTACATTTTTTCTTACCTCCAAACAGCTACTTGATCACGGTTTACGATATTATGTAAAGTTCACCGGTGAATAAAGGATGAAAATTTCAATAAAGGCATATAAAACGGTAAGAATATTCCATGCGAAGCTATTTTTATTCCGGGCGTAAGCGATTCCGACTCTCTGATTTATCCTTTATTAACATCTTCGACGTTCTACGAGGCTATGCCCTTTTTTTTATTTCCCTCTTCGTCTTCTTTCCGCTTGCTTTCCCTATCCCCATGCGTCTTGTTCCAATCAATTCATCTTTTATTCAATCACCGAGCCATCGGAGAATTCCAACGTTTGATTTAATAAAAATAACTTCGACTACTGTAGGCATCAAGGCAGCACCAGCGGCCGCTTTTTCTCTCTCGTTATTTTTTTTATTCTCCTCTTTCTCTTATTTTACTTTAATTTCATCGGATCGTTGGGGGTGCCTTCAAGCTCTCAAGCTCCATCCCCCCGTAACTCCACCCCTTCTAGACTAGCATCCGAATCTCGCTTCAAGCTTACACTGAAGCGTCAAGCGACTGCAGAGTTTGCCCCCTTGGCTCTGCCTGACCAGGTACCGATTAGTTATTTATTAATCAACTTTATCGAGATCCAAGGAGATTCGATTAGCCTTGTAACTGTCAATTTAGCATCGGCTGGGATTATTTTTATTCGCTTGGAATAATTCTCACCAACTGCTACGGGGATTCGTGTTTTATATTATTACAGACTGCGCGTGTACGCGTTAAATTTAGGGATAGGCACCTACGTCGAATGCCCACCAATCCCAAGTCAAATTACGTATTGCCCGAGCTCTTTTTTCCCTCTTCAATCTCTCAGAGTATTGATCAGCATTTCTCTATCTCATAAAGTTTGTATTGTTGATGGACGAAATTGCAATTCATTACAACGATCTATCCTTGCACGTATGTAATTAAAGATAACTTTTTTCTTCACACACGTGTGTTATCGATGTACAATTGTAATTCTTTCGCTCGTCTATACCCAATCGTTTTCTTTTATTTACCCACGGAATTATGTCGGCATCGAAGAAAAAAGATAAGAAAAAATTGAAGAAACAATATGAAGAAAAATAAAAACACAGAGACAAGCATTTCTTATCACATTTACAATGTATTGCACTCGGTATCAGCCTTGCCCTGGTACCCTGCATCGAATGGTTCTCTAACCGTGGCACACTTTTCCGATAATTGTCGCTGATGCAGACGCGGTTGAAAAAATTGAATCAAACGAGAAATTAGTTTTCAACGCACAAAGTCAAGCTGTGGAAGCTTCGCGTTGCCGCGTATATATAAGGTACCTACAACGCTCCGCGGGCCGATGAAGAAGTAATGACACTGTCATTAGTAATGATAACAAGAGCAATGGTAATATTAATAATAATAACAAAAACAATAATCATCCTTGTTATCACCATTAGCGTTGTTGTTGCCATTTTTATTATTTTAAGTTTATTACTACTTCTCGAACAGCCAATTATTCATTACTTTCATCGCCGCTGTGCGACACAATTCTATGAAAAGGACTGCAACTCATAAAGAATAGCTGATGTGTATAGTATACATATATATGCGCGTGTATACAAACCGATAAGTAGTGCTGCGGAACTCAAGAGGGCAAAGAAGATAATTATTTATTTATTTACAGAGCAAGTCAGCGCGCATGTGACTGTGTGTGCTTCTAAGTTTCTGGTATTCATGACTTTCCGAAACCGGATGTTACCACCTTTCTGCCCTGCACACGTACGTACGCCCTTTAATGTGTGCAGTAACCCGGGGGAACGTAGGTATAAGGTATGGACTTCTGTTTTCTTTCCTACGCAATTAAAATCGAATTAATTGTGACTACGAAAAACAGCGGGGAGGGAGGGATGCTTATTGTCAACATAATTGTACTTTGAAATATTTATCACAAAAGGTAGGCTGCAATACCTCGAACTGATGGAAGTATCGAGACAAAATTTGATACGGTAGGTTCCGGTATGTACGTATGTATACATATATATTTACCTATATTTACATACGCGAGTGTAAGTCATTCTTCTGATACAGCTGAATCGTATACGTATAAACCTGACGCAGGTGGCGTCGACCCGTAAACCAGTCTGAATATACTTACACTGTCTCTGGGCCAAGCAGTGCGAGGCCAACATCGGGTAGTATCAAGTATCAAAAGTGTCCTCGTCGAGGAAGGAAGAAGGGAGAAATAAAGAACAAATGTGATGCCAGGGCTGTTTAGGTCCGAGAGAATTGTAAAAGTGTCTGATGCGTGAGCAAGATTTTCCAAGACACGAGAGAGAATTTATCCTCATCGACCCCTTCTTCCTCTTTTACTTCCATCCATCGACCTAATGGTTTCCCTTCGATAATTGGCGGGCGAAGATAAAGATGTGTAATTATAAAATTCTACATCTTGCGTGCCGGAAGTAAAGAGATCGGGGCGGTGCTGCTAGGGTGCAGGGGCGACGCTACGATTGTGGGGAGGAACCTGGGAACGCAACCCTTGCTTCCCAGCAGATACTTCTTTCTTTTGTCGAAGTCAAGAATTAGGATTTGTATAAAGAACTCTGACGAAATCGGTGACCCGCGACGCCTTTGGTTTCATAAAGGATTCACTCGTCTCCCAGACAAAGCGTAGCGAGAAATTATGGATGGTTTGATAAGAAGAATCGAAAAATTCGACGCTTACAAATTACCTCTGTGGGTAAAAAAATCACGGCTAATCGGTACGCATAATTTCACCGAATTCCTCGTCGCATCTTCGTCTCGTCGATACGATGCGTGTGCAATGATACTTTCGTCTCGATTCACCCCTTTCCATTCCGCGGGCGTATCACACCGGCGGTGCAAATACGGAGGGAGCATGCATACCTACTTCTTCACCGAGTGGGGCCCGGCAACTAGCCTACACGTCCATGCCAAAGCCAGAAAATTAATGTCCCCTGCAATCCATGTATAATGCATTCGGTCAACGAACGAACGAATGAACCAACGAACTAACTAACTAACTAACTATAACGAAACAGAGCACCCACCACCGTTCCGACACTACAAAATTTACGCCCTGCACGCCTCATCGTTTGACCATCGTGAAAATACGGGTCTGAAATCATTAAACTCGCCCATTGGGGCTGCACCCTGATAGCGAGACACCGCGCACCATCATCAATGGGTTTGACATATCCCTCTATTGCCCGATTGGTTCGACTTTGAAAAGACTTTTTTCCAATGGTTCCAAGCGTTTCGAAACTGTAGAGTCCACGTTTGTGTGTACGGAGAGAAGTACGTATAAGTGTAGGTATACGCCTTCGAAAGGACTGGGTAGTGAGAGAAAGCGACATTTTGCAATATGAAATCTGTTTTTGATGTACCAGTGATGCCGGCTGTATAGGTGCAGCAACGGGTGTGTCTGACGCAAGTACTGATCCGGGGCAAAGCATGCAGATGATCCCAGTTGCAGCCGGAGCACCCTGCTGAGGGTACCCATAAACCGTTGCGCGAGTTTAACGCGTGCATGGAAATGATGAAAATAAAATGGCTGATAACAAATGACTGTTGCAAAGAGGTGAGGCTGGACGGCCATGTTGGTTCACGTGACCGTCATCCGGGCAACCACGAGTACGCCACGCCCATTTAATGATTTCTACCCCCTTGTATGCAACGCGTACGCGGTGCGAAATTTCATGAACGTGCGCCTGTGTGCACCGGGGTGGCCCGATATTGCGCTGTACAGTCATCATCAGTAGTCTGCCAAATTCAGCCCAGCTTTAGCGTTGACCACGGTCAATTCGAGGGGTTGACAACTCCTCGAATTCCCCCGAAATGCATCGCGGCGAAAGGAGTTTTTTAGGAAGATATCTCGGTCGCTTGATGAAAATTTCGTTTCCGGATTGTTTCAGCAGACGCCGAAAAAATCCGGGAAGAATCTCGTTCCAGGCTCGAAATTTTACAACCGATTACGATCGGCTGGTTGATCGACGAGCAGGGGACGAAGGATCTAACCTTCTTTGAAATCCCGGTACTTGAGCTTGGCCAAAGCACGTCTCATTCGCTGCAATGACCCATCCGTGGGTCAAGCTTTCGATCGCGAAGGTACCTACGGTCCGAAAATTGAAGGGGTTGGTGGCGGAGGCCATGAGTGCTGGCGGGGTGGAACGGTGCACCGGACAAGGGTAGGTAGGCACTGCAATACACGCGGCTCGATCCTGTTCGCAAAATGATTTCCCGACGGTGGCAGCCGCCAGGCTGTACTGCAGGGTGAGTGTACGGTATGCGGTAGGTGCACGGATGCATCGGATGAATTCGATTCTCGTTTCTTTGTTCCTGCGGCGATGAGGAAAAAGGAATGATACCGAGTCGACGAGGATAGTCGCAGGTTCACCGGATGACGAACCGATTTTCGGGCTCGTTCGTTGGCCCTGGAATCTAGTCGTGAACCGGAACACGTTGAATAAAATTCGAGCATTTGGGTTTTACAGTCCGGGTCTGATCGGCCTCGATTACGAGAGGACTCGCGGTCGTCTCGGAGGATCCTGCCTCCGTGGCGCTCGTTTCTCCCCAAATCATTTGGGCCCTCGTTCTTCCTCGTGCACACATACATGCGCTACGGGATAAGTTACAATTAATTCAGAGTGGCATGGCGGGGGGAACGAGACGCGGGACGGACGTACGAGGCTGGCAGGAGAAAGGCGCGGGTGGACTCGAACTTCGGCATATGGTCTTTCCTTCCACCTGCCCTGTGCCCTGCCCAAACTTTTTACCTTTTATCCGAGCCGTTTTTTGCCCAAAGGGCACGGTCGCTGACCCGGCCTATGAGAACCGGCTAACCGGTGCTAACCCTTCCCTAAAAGGGCGATGAACTTTTTACTTTCATTTTATTCCGTTTCCTTTTTTTACCGATCGATCGATCGATCACCCCTGTCGCTCCTGGGAGAGCCTTTTGGTTATTAAAACTTTTCCCGCAGAATGGAAACGGCGATGACCATGACGATGATGACGATCGTTTGCTACCCAACTTACGTACTTTGTAGCCGACAACGGTGTTCGAGAAACAGCCGATACGAATCCGTCGTTTATACGTAAATATATAAGTTATAGGGTTTCTGTTACACCAAGAGGATGTAAGTAGGTTTAAGGTTATAACAAGCGTGCGGGAATCGGATCCGACTATCCTTCTCTCTCATACCGAGGCGAGCACTTTTAAATTGGGACAAAGTAGTCAGACATTCGAATGTTTCCGGATCGTTAGCAAGCCCTACTTCGCAGGGCGATCATTTTTCTTGATGTCAACTGTAATTTATTCTCGATTCCTGAAGAGTCTTGCCCATTGTGCGGGCAGCTCTTTTGTCCGAAGAAGGGAAGAAGGAAAGACGATGAGAAAAAAGAAAGTATAGCAATAGAAAAAGAAGAAGAAAAATGGAAAAAAAAAAAAACAGAAGAGCGAAAGAGAAGTAATCTGGTTATTTTCTACTGAAGGGAAAATCCTTTTTTCGAAAAATTTTCCCACCCCCCGCTAAGCCAAACATTATAAATATTTGAAGAAAAGGAGGCAAAGGCAATTTGTGAGGAGACGACGACGACGACGACGACGTTTCATATAATTGCGAAGCTTGTTTCGCGAGCGTCAAAGACAATTCGCCCGACGACGTCTGCAGGACCGATTCCCGGCTCGCTTCGCCGTTCTTTTAAATGCCGCGCACTTAACGTGCACTTTGCGGTGAAATCTCGGAGAGGAGTGGAAAGGAAAAACCAGGCGAGCGCCAACCCCGGGTCATTAGGCAGAGGCCCTACTTGTCGAGGAAAAGGGGTAAAAATTAATGTCTCAGAATGAATGTTCCTCGGCACCAGCGTTATTCCGCGCTTGTACCGGCAACTCATATTTTTATGATTTCACCTCCTCACGAGTCATTTGTTTGCCGGTGCATGCTTTGATATGCCGGGATGTTAAATGGACGGGTTACTCTCACCGCCCCATTTTCTACCCCTTAGATTGTTGAGATCCTTTACTGCCTGCTTATACAGCAGAACAAAAACAACTCGACGTTCCTACATCGGTTTCTTTTCTGTTCATCATCCGCTCACCACCGGAACTGATTATATTATCAATAGAAGTTTTAACCAGAGGAAGAGATCTTTTCCTCAAAAGCTTCTATCACGAGTATATCCAGAAAGGAACGATAGGCAATCTTCATTCGTGATTACTTTCTCCTGCGACAAACCTCGATAACGTGAATCTCGATTAATTCAGTCGTCAAGCTGTTACTTGTTTCTATCTGATAAAAAAAAAAAAAAAAAATAGAGAAAGCTTTTAAGCTTAACAGGAATCAACCCTGCGTTGATTTTTATCACGTATACGCAGATTTGAAAAAAACAAGCTTGTAGAAATAATTCACGATATTTTCAGCACTGCAATAATGCAGGTCTGTGCAATACTTTCTCGCGTTCTAATCCTCGAGATTAATGTTAAGGGGTATTTTTATCATCTCTGCAGAATGGCCGCAGCCGAGCGAGTTTGTGTAACGGTAAAACAGTGCTGTGCGTGCCTCGATATGAGATCTTGCGGTGGAATCTAGGGTATAGTATCTACCTCTGCCTACTATCGCTAACTAAACTAAGCCGAGTACTCGACACGACCGAACTCGGCCCTAACCCGACCTCAAATGCGAGAGTATCGGTGCGAGTTCTCTCCGCATCATCAAACGGGTGAAATTCCTTTCTTGCAGCTTGCCAGAAAAAGAAAAAAAAAAAAAATCAGACTTTCTCGGGCAATTTTTTTTATTCAAACGGAGGGAAAGATTGAACGTTTTTCCTTCTTTCAGTATAATTACCGACCCCCATATATACGCATGTTTATATACGTTGTACCAAAGGGTTTACAACCCGCTATATCAACGTCACTGATTTCTTTCCTTGGTATGAGAAACAGAAATGTTGCAAACATAATTGCTCATAGCAGCTTCAGAGAGGCCAGATGTTATTCGTTTCAACTCTCAAGGTAATTTCGGTGCCCCAGACAAGTTTCGGGTTAAAATTGACCAGGTAAATCGAACGGTCCTCTAACGTGCGAGTCGCTTTATATACCCGAGGCCTAAAAGCAAGGTGGTAATTAGAGACGAGTAAAATAGGACTGTGAACAGTGTCTCTTTCCACCCTCGCCGCTCTCCTTGTTCTTCATCCACCTCCACCTCCACCCCCACCTCTTCCTTTTCCTCCTCTTCTTCTTTTATCGCGGACCTGCAGAGTGTCCGAGCAATCGCATGCGGCGGATACTCGCACGCATACCACGAAATAACTCGCCATATTCGATGGGTTAAGCTCCCCGTTTAATGTACCTGAGGGTATGCGAGTCGCGCCTATGTGTGCATGGGTACATAGAGATATGTATGTCTGTTCGTCCGTGGAATAAGTACACGGCCCGTATACCGTATGGCGTCTTGAGAGAGGGCCGTCTTGACTCCCACACACGCCGTGTGTAGAAAGTCCTCTTTAATAGATGGAAATCTATATTTTATTGTGCTCCGGTGTGCTCAATATTATTTAACCCCTGAACCACTTTTGCAGCCGGTTTTCAATCCTATATATTATCTGATAGATAAATCGGGGAGAGAGCATGTCGTCTACGTCTTTCTCGTTTAACACGCGATCCCGAGTCCCGCAGGTACGCTCCGGTCCGCATCCTCTTTCTCGACTTTTCTTTTCTTCTTTTTACAGATTTTCGCCTACACGTGAGATGCACGCGCCTTGCGTCAAGAATTGCGTACCGCGAAAGTGCCGAGCAATTTCTTTTAGCGAATTATTTCTATTCCCGCCAAAAGCACGCTGAGTCACGTTTCACGAGGGAGAAAGTAAAAAAATTCGAACAAATACATGAAGTATAATATACATCAATTTATAAACAGAGAGTGCAGCAGCAACAGCAGCAGGGTATCTAAAACTCATAAAAAAGTTAGCGAGTGCCTGCGATATTGCAAGGGTGAGATTTTTTATCCTCCCTCTCTCCCTTCAGGGGGGAGGGGGGGGGAAGGAAAGTTCGAGGAAAGGGTTGAAAAGTAAGTCAGTGCTGTGGAGGTTGGACGTCCGAGAGCCTCGAGGGCAGATTTTCTCTCCACCCTTCGTTCTTTTTTGCCTTCTTCTTTCCTCTTTAATCGAAGATATATTTTTACCGGTATTACACCGCAGTAAGATGATGTCAGGCGATGAATAACACTGCGCATCAATAATAATGCGAGTTAAGTGAGAAGAAAAATACGATGAAGTAAATTTCCCAAACGCGATCAGCGTCTCGATAATTTTCGTAACTTGAGATATTTTCAAGACTGCATCGCGGCAAGCATTGTTAATTCATTTTGTGCATCCCGGCCGTTGTTATCAGCGTGAAATAGATAAGATAAATTGAACGCGAACGAAAAAATAGATACAAACACACACACGGATGTACGCCTGTACGTATATACTTTGCGTAGCAACTATCTGACAGCCAGTCGACTGAGGCTTAGGATTTGTGGACTAGATTCGCGGAAAGTTTTATTCTCGCACTTATACAACAATGCAGATGCATGTGTGCGAGTCTACGTGTAGATGCGTTATTGCAAACGGTGTACAATAATACAGACAGAATGTGAAAAAGCCAAGCCAAGCTGAAAACAAAGGGTAACTTGTGTCGATCGGGGAATACGGGAGGGAGGATTATAAAAACTAGAAACAAAATAGAAAAAGTAAGCAGCGCTGCGCGAACGGAACCCTCGATCCTCAAAAGTTTTAGTCATATCTCCCCACAGGGAAGGTCCGCTATTCAAATGAACCCCCGTAGAATGAAAAAGAAGAAAGAGAAAACGAACAGCGTACTCGAGGCGCGTTATAGACGCGTATGCATACGTATATGTAGGCCGCGGAAGGGTTAGAAAATTAGAATAGGCCTTTTTCGATCGCCGGTATATTACTCGCCCTGCATATGCAGCATGACTAGGTTAATTCCTGGTGGCCATAAGGCGTTTTTTGGTTAATCACTTTTTTTCAACTATTATATACTTCACCTTTTACCCTTTTTTCTTTACCTTTTTTTTGTGTGCGTGCGAGTGTGTGTGGAATAAATATTTCGTTTCGTTCAAGAACGCCGCACCATCATCATGGGCATGGTTGCCGCACGGTTTGATTGTGAGAAGAAAAAGATCGTGTTGCAGCAATAAAAATCTAGCCAGTCTCTCATTCCTAAATTTTTTTTCAAACTCGTTTGTTACGAATATGCTGATTCTTCGAGGCTTCGGAACGCCGTCGGGGGCAGGATCAGTTTCTTCGAGCTGCCACTTTGTTTAATCTTTAATTCCGCGCCATTTGCGATAAAAGGCGCAAAAAGACACGCCCGTCTCCAAGAGTTGTTAGCATTTTGCTTTGATTTTTCTCCAAGACGTCTGGTATTCCCTTGTATGAATTCTTAACCGGTTGAAATTAGCGAATTAAAGACGGGATGAGACGGGCAGACCGGCAGACGTGGGGCGGCGAAAGGGGGTGATAAAAATGTTGAGTAGAACAAATAATTCAGAGGGGGTTAAAAAATGGCCAGTTTTTTTTCATTATTCTCTGCTTTTCCGTATATTATATGGGCGCGCATTTCATGTCCACGAGTCTTCCACTCGCTTGCATACACTAATTTAACAGGAGTAGGTGGTTAATTTTTATTCATGCTCGGGCGGAACGGCAATTTTTCTCAGTATTAAGTGGGCTTTAAAATTGTCCGGTCAATTTCACCCGCGAGACGTGAGACGTTTTTTAAGTATCCGGTTATAGGTGGAATGAAAATTAGAAGCGAAAAACCGTGGAACCCATGATTTTTGAATAATTCAAAATAAAACTTGCAATTTTGCTGTACGAAGTTCAATACGCGAATTTGTTAAGTATAGAATAATTTTTTCCATATCCCGTAGAAATAGATTTTGTCTAAGAAAAAAAAAAAAAGAAAGAATATTCCCAATTCACATAACATCAAGGATCGGTGCTTGTAAGTTCGTTAAAATAAAAAATGAAACAAAATAATGCAAATAAGAAATAAAAATATACCGTTAAATATACGATACAATCGGCACAGCGAAACTCAAAATCAAAAACAACGAAAAATATGGATGAATAAATAGAAATGTCAGTGTATCCGATAAATTTTAGGAGGAACTATCGGTGACATTTTCGTTGGGCGCATACCGAGTTGCCTGCATCGGGCTTATGGTAGGTACAACGCGGTGTCCTCGCCGAGTATTTAGGTCCACCAAGGCCCGCCCTGTGTATGAAGCTCGTGTTTCAGGGGAGTGCGTGGTTCGGCTGCATTATTGAGCGATCGGGTAATCGAAAAATTGGCGGGCTTTTTCCGGGATCCAGGTGGTGGGAGAAACGGCACGAGGATTGGTCGCCCGGTCCAGCGCCCCTTCTAAAGAGGGGTTAACTACCCGAATATATATTTGTCTAGTACTCGCTATTGACCGGCTATCAATATTTCCCCCAATATTGTACGTATATACTAATGCTTTTGCAAATTTCGTTAAATAAATTACCCGTTATGATGCCGATGGGAACTTGGCTCCTCCCCGCATGCAGGTTCAAATTATTACTAATTATTATCGGAACTTCATCCTCACGTTGCTGGGCTCGTCATATCACGAGCTTATCCAGCACGTGCGTCACGTTGAAGAAGAATATATTCAACTTTATCGTAGGTTCAATCCACGCATAGTTTTGATTTCGATCAGCTATTTGAAAGGTTTGAACATCCCGTCGCTAATCAGGTCTGATCGTCGTAGTTCGATCGTAGTTTTTCTACACGAGAATTGCGATCGATAACTTGAATGGGAAATATTTTCAATCGTATACAAAGAAGAAAAGACACTTGTATGCATACATCAGTTACGCATACACATATACGTATGTATACACGACCTGACTGTGAATAAAGCACGGAAATGATGCGCCCACGTACTTGGAGTGAAACAGTAGTGGTGGCTGGGTTATTAATGTAAGGGGTTGTGCGTTCAACGGCAGTTATTCGGTGTTCTCTAGCTCTCTCGCGGTTGCTACAAGGGAGGGTCGAAATCAATGCGAGCCTTTCTTTTATCGCGACTCGGCGAAGCCCGAAACTTAGGGAAGCAGTTGGCCACGTTGTGGATAAGAAGTCAGAGAGCAGAGCGGTGATTTCCCAGTTTTTGTTTACTCGTCTAATGCAGATACCTCAATCCCTCCCTTCTACCACCGCGTTCACATCAATTCCTGCAATTAAATTGCTCGCATTCCATGCTCCGTCGCCTGATTACAATATCTCTCTTTCTCTCTCTCTCTTTCTCTCTTTCCTACTACGCACACGTACCTATACCATTAGATTTGACCCTTAAGTAAATTTCAATCTGAGCAAATGAGATTTTTCCTTAAGGGCTGCGGAGCTGAGCCTGCCACGCTGACCAGCGATCGGCTGATTCGAGCTACGGGGCACATAATACCTTCCGAATGACTACGCTCATCTTTTAATGAAATTCTTTCTCCCAAGCTACAACGGCCAAGGGCGGACCCGGACCCGTGGCTCTCGAGGCCAACCGCGTTTTCGAGTTTGCATTCAGCCTCATCTGCGCTGCTCGAAACAACAACAACAACAACAACAACAACAATTGTAAAAATTAAAAGGACTCCACTTACTGGACCCAACGCAGGAGCTGATTAGAAAGACGTTTACCGAACACGGGGAAGGCGACGAAATATTGTCGAAATCAAAGAGATAACGGAAATAGTAAAAACAGGGAGAAAATAACGTGACGAAAGGTTCGTTGAATTCTCCGACTCACCGGTATGAAGTCTGGTGTGCTGCTGGACGTGGCTCAGCTGCTTAAACCTGCGATCGCAGTAGCTGCACTTGTACGGTTTTTCTCCGGTGTGAACCCTGATGTGTTGGACGAGCTGGTGGTTGCTCGAGAAGGACTTAAGACACTGCTGACACTGGTGCGGTTTGACCTCGCCGCCGCCGATCATCCCTCCTGGGCCAACCAGCCCTGCTAGACCTCCGCCGACTCCTCCACCCGGACGACCGGCCAGGCCGCCACCCATGTCTCTGGCGTGCATCTGCATCACGCCTTTGTGCGTGATGAACTGCGAGAAGAACTGCCAGGGTTAGTTGGTATGCTGTGCTCTGCGCCGAGTAGCACGGATTGGCAATTCGCGGGGTTGTCTTGGGTATTTTATATTTTCAGGGGGTACGAATTGCCAATCGATTCCTTAATCTCGGCTTGCAGATTAAATTACACGACATTTCGACATACTATTCGTGACATTCATACGGTTGGACAAAATCGTTGGATGGATGAATAAGAGGAGGAAATAAATTATCATGCTACAATTCTGGCTTCTGTGCAACGTTAAAGGTTGAATTTCAAAATGCGATTCATGTGTACACGACATAGAAAATAAACATACATATACTACGTATAATAATATAACGTCGTTAAAGGTTCTTGGCCGGGGAAATATGGACGGGAAGTGAGGGAATCGAATAGTGCTTCTCCCTGTGAAATTAGTATTTTCATTTTCGTCGTCGGTGTTTGGGGTATTTTTTTTTTCTTTCTTTCTTTTTTTATTTCTTTCAATTTTTACCTCGACTAGAGGGTATAAATTCTTTCGGGTAAATTACGCGCGTATCGTTTCCCAGAGTGAGCTTCTAGTCTAGAAGAAGTAGGTAGAATATAAAGAACCCTATGATTAGGGGAATTCGGCAGTGGGTTAGTTAACCTGAACAGGTGTTGCGCGGGTGGATTCCTCGGGAAAAGGGTTGAGATCTTTGGGAGCGGGCCGCATACAGTCTGGTCGGAAAGTATTCGAAAAGGGGATTTGATCAGGAGGCGATGGAGGTGAGAGATTGTTTTGTAAACAAGAAGGTTTGATCGCGATGGTTGGGAACGAGGTCGCGAAATTTGGCGTAAACGTCGGAGAAAAAATTCGCGGTAATATCTACCGCGCGATATTTAGTTTCAAAAGTACGGAGAGGAAAAGAAAAGACGAGGTGAGATGAGATGAGAGGAGAGGAGAGGAGAGACGAGACGAGACGAGTGGAATTAAAAGAAAGGGGTTGCAAGTGCGAAGGCGATTTTATTAAAATATGTTAAAACTGTAATTAAAATCGAAAAATCTCCTAAGAAGTTTTAAGAATCTTATGGCCCCCGCGCGCGACTGTCTTGTCCAAAAGAAGTAGAAGAAGACGAAGAAGAGGCGACGGAATTGAAATTGTCTTCGAGGGATTGGTTCTCAAGTTTCTCGCTATGCCGAGACGGGATTGACGTACTTTTGTTTTTTGAACGACCAATCAACGTTGAGAATCACTGTCCCTTAATCCTCGTGAGAGAAGCACGGCGCTACTTGACGATTTTCTACTCCTTCTTTTCCGTTTTCCGTTTTCTTTTTATTTTTTCTTCATATTACCTACCGACTCTTGAATTTTTTTCACTCCCTCTGTTCTTTCCCCAAAGGCTCGTCACCCCTTTTCTCTCATCCATTCCCTCGATCTGTAGTACAACGCCGTCCCTTACACTTGTATAAATATATATTTTTGCCCCGTCTACTTGACCATTTTCAGATTTTCTTACGAAAGATTGTAATTTGTTCGCGGAGAATTTTTCACTCGTTTCTTTATACCCGCAACTTGTACCAACGCTTTTAGTAACAGACTTTTACGATGATTAACTATGGACGGAGCGCCAAGTGAAGCGAAAACCCGAGTCTTTGGGGGAGGGAGAGGGGGTGTAGTGACAAACGATTTGACGCTCCTGCTAAAGTTAAGTTACGGATTTTTAATGACGATCCCACGGCGACTCGCTCGTTATGCCAGGACGATTGTCTTTTATCTCGAGTGCCTCTTCTTGCATATTGGACAATTTTTAATCCCACCGTTTCCCCCCCTTCTTATATACATACTTCTTTTTCCATCGCCGCATTTTCATTCGGCAAAGGCTTGAGAGAAGTTGACGAAAGAAAAAGAAAAAGAGAAAGAAAATGAAAAAGATTCCACGCATTCTTTACCGTTTGTACCTGCAGTCACCCCTCGAACATTAGTCAGCGACCTCGAGGAGTTCGTAGCTCATCCCGCACGTGCAATTACGTGTACGTACAGAACCAAGATGGTTATCCTCGCTCTTTATCAGATAAAAGAATACACGACGTGTGTGACGTGCGTCGTGTGTAGACAGATATAATAACATAATGTAAGCTATACGAATCCGAGAATTGATAAACGCGGGAAGGTCGGCAGGGTTGTGCGATGAGATGAGATAGGCTCCATGGCAGACGACCGCAGATGTTTTCTGATACGCGTCGGTTAAAAATCACGTACAATTTTCCTGAATCCGCAACCGGTCGTCTGTTAATTAATCAAATTTTTATCTCCGGGAAGACGTAAAATTGCCATTGCGTGCGGTTCGCGGTTGGCTTAGGTACCTAGGTACGAGGGAAAAATCTTCATCCATCTTTTTCCTTTCGTTTTTTGCCCTCTCCTTCTTTCTTTATTTTGCCTGATTTATCACCGTGACAAAAAAGAAAATGGAAAGAGTTGCTTGCTTCCTCGCGCGCACCGAGCAGCGGCTTAATGTCTTTAATAATGGAAAAATATATCAACAGACTGAGCAGGCTATTTCCTAAAAAGCAGTAGCGTCTGTCTGTTCGTCGCTAATGCACTCAGACCAGTTCGTTATTTCATTTTATTTCGTTTTTTTTTTTTTTTATTTCAATCTTAATTTCCAAGAAACTTCGCATCGAGGCTTCATGTCGAACAAACGTGTTCCCCTGAATCATGCCGCACACAATACGAGAAACATTCACATCACCTGCACCTGCGGTATGTTGTACCATTGTGAAGGAACCGTTTCCAGAGAAGATTCCGTCAGTATCACGCCTCGTGAGAATACACAATATTTGCCCCAAGGGACTTGTGTCACTTCACTTTGACAAATTGGTCAAATATATGCAGACTTCAGTCACTGTTCTGTAATTATTTATCGCATAATCTGATGTATTCGATAGCATTTTCAGAAGAAAAAAAATATCAATCACGTATAAATCTCGGATTAAAATCAGCGGAGAGATTTAAAAATATCGGAAAAAATCTGCCACTTTTTGAAAGAAATTACTATCAAGAAAAATAATTATTAAAATTTCGTCTCTTCGAATTGCAAAAGTTTGCATATTCCGCGAGGCCTTGGAGGTTCTAAAAACTTGTAAGATAAGATTTTGCTAAGACATTGATTCTGAAAATTATCCAACGGACAGGAAGCTATTAAACAATTTCCTCCCAAGGCTAACTTATCACTATCAAATATGATATAAATGTATACATAAATAAATAAAGTTTGTCGCCAAATGTATATTATAATGGGACCAGCAACTCTGTGTATTATTCCAAATTTGTGAAACTCAATTCGTTCTCGTCCCCCCAGCTTATTGAATTGAAATTTCTCGAAGCAGCATCTGATCTCGATTTGGGCAACCCTTTCAAGCGTCTCCCTCGCTCATCTCTCTCTCTCTCTCTCTCTCTCTCTCTCTCGCTTGGATGTTCTTTCTTTGATTCAGCTCGTCGATCTATAACATCGTTGCCCTTGGCACTGATGCCCTAATAAAAATTCGGTCCCTTTAACCCCCAGCCCAGTGTTTCTGATGCGTAGCGTCGCCGGCGACGAAGATCGTTAGCGTTCCACTTCTGTGTGTGTACGGTATAGTATACAAGGTATAACCCTTTATATTTAGTAGTGGCGTAACCGCGTCACGCCGTGGCGAGGGGGCTACTTTATATTATACCTACGTATGGAGGAACATCGCCTCGGATACACCACGGGGAACACAAAAGCAAAGGTCTCACCTGCTGCCCATATGCCCTATTCCCAACCCCGGACATCGAGCTCCTTCCTTCCTTCCTTCCTTCCACCCACGCATGTATCGCCGCATCGCGGTGTACAACGCATATGCTTCCAAAGCTGCACTACCTATCCATCCACCTTCCCACTTTATGCAACGGCGTAATTTTGAACGGCCGATTACAAAGGTACCGAGAGAGTGAGAGAAAGAGAGAGAGAGAGAGAGAAAAGAGTTTCTTGTAATTGTTCGACTTGACTCCATGCAGTTGATTCACTCAACGATATATCTCGGACTTGCCTTGAATGCATTTCCGGTTCTCTACCGGGTTATATATCACGTATACCTACGCAGAGGTAAAAGGTATAGTATACTGCAGGTACTTGATATACCCGGTAAGCAACAGGCGTTCCGAGCACTTTGGGAAAGGTGTAGCGGGAAGGGTTCAAATCGAGTTTTTTTACTCAGGTTATTTGGAGAACCGACCATCCTGCGTCGTTTTTTTTTCTAATTCCTATTAAATACATTGATCCTTTCGGTTAGGGATTGGAAACTAATCGTCGAAGGACCGATGGTTATTTGCCGTATAAGACAATGGAAGGATAAGATTGAAACAGAATTCATGTCGTGCTCTGGTAAAATTCGTTCTTTGATCCGATATCTGTTACCAATCTCTTACGCAATTAGCTCAAGTTTCTTTATGTAATAATGATTTATGAAAAAAAAAGGTTCTTAAAATGACAAAATATTCGTGCAACTTCAATTCATTTACTCTTCTTCCATATCGCGATGAAAATCATAAACCTTCGTGCAGTGCTGAAAATTCTGCGACCGTGGTTGGAGATAATTTGAAATATTTTATTTCCCCGTAAAAAATGAACACGTAAATAAATGAAAAACAGAATGAAAAATATTGAGCATCGCTCGTTTAAAACGAACAATGATTACCTGGGGCGCCACCAAATGGTGGTGTGAATGCTGATACGGCGGTGGAACGTGGGGGTGATTTTGGTGGCCAGGGTGGGCCGAGGGGGGATGGGAATGAGGATTGGGATGGGAATGAGGGTGAGGGTGGGGGTGGTGTTGAGGAGGGGAGGGGGGTCGCCAGGCACCCTGGGGCGGAGGGGGTGGCCCGTGGTTTTCGCTCAAACTATACATTCTCATCAAACTTGAATTCCACGCGTGTTTTCACCAGGGTTCATGTCAATCCGTTCGACGATAATTACCATCGAATAGAAAAAAATAAACGATAAACTGTCACGAACATCTTTTCCGTTTATAATTATCTTCGTTGTTTTTTTGTTTTTTTTTTTCTTTTATTACGGTGATAAATTATCGATCAAATATTTGAAGAACGAGCAAAAATATCCAACCGAGTTGGCGCAGTTTTTTTACTCTTAATTCGTGTATCCATATTCGAAAATGTATCCAAAGTTCCAGAGATGGAAAACGTCGGCGCAACTCTACGTTACGTAAGCATTGTGGATGTGGATCGGTGCACTCGCGAACAAAGTCCTCGATCCGCAAATAGAATGACAGAGTTTATTATAATCAAGAGCGATATTATTTAAGTTACAGTCAATTCTACGACGTGTGCGCGCTGTTTGAATTGTCCGTTTGGTGAAAAGTTGCGATAAAGACCCGTCCGCATGTGTGTGAGGAGGGCACGTGCCAGCCGTAGGCGGTTTTGCAATAATTATCGCGATCGTAACGTAAGAAAGGATTTTTCGGTAACGTTATCGCGGCGTACCGAGATTTTTCAACTTTGGAACAGAGGGGAAAAAAAAAACAACAAACAAACAAAGAATTGGAGTTGGAGAAAAAAGTTGAAAAAGTTTTGAAAAAACGAGTAGACGGTCAGCGAGAAAAAAATATCTTTTTTTCGATTTTTTCAAAACGCGATCGCGGCTTGGCACAGGATCGTGTATAAGTGCAACGACGTCCGCCGAGTGGCGTCGCGAACTAACGGGACGATTTCTTGTGTCGAGTGACTAAAATTAAAAACGGACGAATAGAGATAACGTCATGCGCGAAAAAATCGCTAGGGAGATATCGATTGAAATAACACACGATGCAACATCCCATAGCCAATCGAACGGCACCGATAAACCGGCTGGACCAATGCCGAGCTTTCTTTGATGTGCTATATAACCCCGGTACTTCAGAGCCACCGAGTTGCAGGAAGTTACACCAGATTTTACTAGCAGCCGTCTTGAGTTGATCTCGTTTTTTCGTTTTTTTTTTTTTTTTTTTTTTTTTTCTTACTTCTGTTTTTCTACCACCACAAAAAGTGGCCAGACACTAATAAGAATTACAGATTTCCTCAGTCGGACGGTTATCGAACACATTTTAAAGCATTGGGATGTCGGTAGAAATTTGAAAATAGGAGTGAAGAGAAAATTCGGAAAAACGAAGTGAACGAATTCGAAAAGTATATTTGAAAATACGTCGAATCGATTGGAAGAAATGTGAGAAAAATGGGGCGGAGTTTGTTCCATGGTCTTGTTCTTTATGCATCATGGCCGCTGCTCGTCTTATCTGTGACGTCATTGCAAATAAATCGCAGATAGGAGAGATCTGCCTAGCTTAGAACTTGGCCGCATGCACATACGGCGAGCAATCAGTTTTTTTTTTCCTCCCCCCTTCGTTGCATTGATCAACGAACCGAGGTTATATTATGCAAAATAAATAAATAAGCGACAGATTCAATATACGCATGGATAAAAGAATATTACGAATAATGTGAAGAACATAATTATCAGGGACAATCAAGAACAGTAAAATAAAATCTTTTCATTCGGTAATAGAAAAAACTAAGTTCTTTGACTGCAGAATTTGTGTAATTTATTTTTTCTTTATTTTTCATTATTATTTTTCTTTTTTCTTTTGTCTACTCAGTGTACTCCGCCATGTTAATTAATCTAAGGCCAAGAAAACGAAACGAGTTCTAGTCTTGTTATTAATTTACCAAATTTCGATTAGAATCGGATTTACCGAAGAACAGTGATCGAGTGGATAAACATGGAGGGAATGAGACGTGTTATATCCTCCGTGTGCACACATGAGTGAAACTGACCACAGACAACGTGCGGAGGATCCAACTCGAGTATGAGAAAAGAAAAAGTAAAAGATAGACGATGTAAAAGAATGAAGAAGAAACGAACGGAGGAGAAAAATAATATAAAGAAAAACGTATGGCAAGTAGTGTTGGCGTCAGCGTCGGTGGCGGACGAAGAAAATAACGAAAGAAACAAGTAAGAAAGTGAGAGAGAGAGAGAGAGAGAGAGAGAGAGAGAGAAAGAAAATAACGAGGAGGGGCGAAGGGAGGACAAAAATAAAAGTACGACAGGCCTTGGCTGCTGCTGCAGTTGCAGTTGCAGTTGCAGTTGTCGGCCACGTTGCCAAGTCTGGTTATATGTTTATCATTTTGCAAAACTTTATACATAAATGAATATCCGATAATGCAGATTGAGCATTTGCAGGAGGTGGTATTGTAGTTAATGAACGGCGAAGGAAAGCGAAAATTGTTAAAATCCATCCACCCCCGTTCCCAGATTCACCAAACCGCAAACAATGAGTTCTCTTCGACATTCGCGGCCTCGATATGTAGGTGAGAAATCCACCTCGAGGTAAAGAAATGAAATTAAGTTGCTTTCAATTGCATTCGGATCGTCCCGTCGCTCCGCGTCGCTCTCAAGTTGCGGAAGGTTTTGCCGCGACTCGCCACAGACTCGTTTCTGAGTCACCGCAGTAGGTACGTGACTCTCTCGCTTTCGCACTTAAACGACCATCAATTGTTTTCATCGATAGTGGGCCGGGGGAAATCGGATTCGCAAGTAGGTAAGGCGAAGGAGAGAAAAAATGAATGAAAAAAATCCACATCCGGAATGTATATCCATTCATCCGTCGTCAGACGTTACTCCGATAATGTCTACAAATAGTGGTAAAAAGAGGAAAGAATGAAAGAAGAAAAAACAAAACAAAAAAAAAAAGAAAAATTATTCTAAAAGTAAAGTCCGCATAGTTGCATAAATGAAAAAGTAAGTAAGTAATCATTGCTGGCGAATAGAATAGATCGATAAATAGCTAAACGAGTAAACTGGTTCGTAATACAAACGCGCGCGGAATGCTGGAAGGAAAAGTCATTAACCCAGTACAACTCGATGTGCACTTGTTAGGTGTGTCGTATCCGTGTAGGTACATACATGCTGACGCGAATCTGTTTGAGTGGGATCTCAACACCCACAAGATCTAGCCGATCGTTGTTCTCTTCGTCCGTTTAACGTGACTTGCCAGCTGAATTTTGGATTAGAATTAATTTTCAAAGTCAAAATCGGTACATTCAAAACTAAAACTGTTTCGGAATAAATTCAGATTCCGTACACGCGTGAAATTACATCGCCGTTAAATCGCTTGTTTTTTTTCTCAAATATTTGAAAATTGACGGTCTTGAAGTGATTACGAACGTTCCTTTTCAGTAAATTTTTATGCTTGCTCCACTGTCAATGAATGATTATTTCAAACCCGAGATTCTCGAGTAAATGATCGATACACACGTGGACTTTATTCAAATAATTTCTTTCCAACTGTTTGCGAATAAAAATCTGTTCAATTTCTAACATAAACGAAACTCGACTTTTCATCAAGAAATCGATTCCTGCATTCGTATTCCTGTCGAAATCAATCTCGCATTAATTACGATCAGAGCTCAAGACTCTGGCTGCCTTTGCCTGTACACGCAGGTATAAGTTTCTACCTGGGGAAATGGGATATTTATGAGCAAATGCATTCGCGATGCACTCACACTCACAGACTCGCGTTTCTTCGCAGTGTCACAACAGACGCCTGTGGCAGTAACCTTGCATACGTCACGGTATTATTTATCATATCAAACGTATGATAACGGACAACACTGGGATAGGTGCAAGGTAGGTACTCGGCTGCATGGATCCACCGACCCGCGTTAAGTATATCCCGCCTCGACAAGGTTAGACAATACGGACGGGTTTGTCGGTGGTCAGTCCTGCGGTACAGTCTGCTAAAAATTCGCCATCACCCCGATTTACCCAGCATCGATATCAGAACGCGTGTTGAAAAATTCACTCTGATTTTTATGATGATTTTAGCAAAGTGAATTTTCTTCAGATTTTGGAGGATTTGTTTTTGGCTAATGAGGAAGAATTTTTATAGATTATTTGCGATAAGTGTGATAATGGTGATGATGTTCTAATCGGAAATAAATTACCGGTGACATCGATCATCTTATTTTTCTTCTCCTAGTTCATCGTCGAATGAATATTCATGAGGGAAAAGAAACGAGGCGAGTTTGAAATCGCGCGGGTTACCTCGGGCCATGCGGACCAGAGGGACGTATCTTGTCGGGGTCTACGACCGCGTGGCAAATAAACGCCCATGACTGAAACTGCTAAACGGTACGGTTCTGATATTGAAATTGAACTTAGTAGGGTGCACGCGTTTACGCGACGATAAACGGCGCGGATTGCGGTTAAAGAAAATTACGATTCGAAGGTCCTCCGCATCGGTTTTCCCCCCCTTTCTTCGGGAAATCATTTCCTCGGTTTAATTCTCACTTAAAACCAATTCGAGAATATCGAATACGTACCTAAGGTACCCTGACCAGACCCAACGTCCAGAAACGCGCGAATTAACGGATTCTCGTAATTCGTTGTTTTTCTTGTTTATTGTTTTTTTTTTTCAGAAGACGAAGATTACGTCGCAAAATATATTAGCACTAATTGCGTGACATTGTTGATACAGATTGACGATAAAGAAAATGGAAAAGATAGGAGATGAAAAATAACGGGCAAGCAAATTACGCCGACCGCGCAGCACTTCTTCTCGTACACTATGCGAAGTTTAATTTATTTTAATGACATCCAACGTGACTTGGGCTGAGGGAATGCAGCGGGCGTGCAGTGGTAGAGGTCAGGTTCACCAACCGCTGGGAGCTAACCGAAGGAGAACAAGAAAAAATAAAATAAAATAAAAAATGGAAAGAAATAAATAACTATGAACAAAAAAGAGAGAAAGAAAGCAAAACGATCAAGAGCAAATGAGACCGATCGATTTACTTTCGTAATCCGCGAAAGCTTTCATAATACTACCAGTTTAGAGACTATTTTAAAAATACCTCAGCAGAATCATGATTAATCATCCAAAACTCGCATACCGTAGGTGTTATAAATTATCGCTAATAAAAGTTCATCTCGCCGAGCCGATGAAGAACCTTACAGACCGGCAAGAGTGCTGCACCTATAGAGAAATGTTGCGGTAGGATGCTGCTGCCCGCTGCATCTTGCATATGTTTTATGTCAGCCTGCAATTGCGCTGTTGCCACGATTCCCCTCAGCATGTCTCGTTTTCTCGTACTTCGTAGGTGTACAAGGCATATTATACGCGAGCGCCGGGCTTGTTTAATGCACATCCATCCGTATGATCAGCGCACCCTTCCCTCCCTCCTCTGCCCTTTCATCCCGTTGCATTTCGCAAGCTTTTGACCAAGTCTACAAGAAACGCAGCAAGACGATCGGTGAGTTATTGACCCTCAAAAAAGAAGGAAAGAAACTTCTATACCTAAGGTGAAACCGATCGGCACGGAATCGCCGAGTAATCGGTCAAAAAATTGACAAGAAAAGAAAATTAAAAATTGCTCCCCCGAGAATTCGCGATCCAGAGGTTTATAAGAAAGCTTGCAAGGACCACGGCTGCCTGTATGTGTAAGTAGGTAGGTAGGAACGTCGTGTACCTACTTCGACAGCAGGCATGCGGAGTGAGAAAGAGAGAGGCGGAGGATGAAGATAGATGCAGAAACGGAGAGACGGGTCTACCAAGTGCAGCATGCTGCAGTTTTAAGCGGCGTCTTCGTTTCGGTAGCAGCGTTCTTGCGCCAGTTTGGGATAGGTCGGGGTACTTTTATATTTAACCGGCCTCGCCTCTTAACTCGCTTTGCGCTTTTTCGCGAAACTTTTTTTTTCCCATCTCAATCCGGCTCTCTACAAATTCTACTTTTTTCTCCATCTATCCGCGTATACCCTTGAATCAGCGGCACCCGAAACGTTACATGTAAAACCTGTACACGCGGTATTGTCGCAATTATTTTGCTATGAAAACTAAAGTATGCAAATCTAGCGATAAGATCCCCGAAGTGCGGGATGATCTCAAAAATTGGAAAATTGTTAACGCCATGTCATTTATACCGTGCCGGATACTGATATAACTTATATCACTTATGAATCGGATGTCCCTACGTGGAAAAAACGCGATTTCGAGGACGACAAGCATTATCAATAAACACATTGACGTAAGGCCGATTGATAACTGTCAAGTGCCCCGCGTCGCAGGACCAATTTGAATTGTGACAGATTAATTCTAAGTCCTCTAATTGTTTGCTTGATAAAAACTGCATTGAAGTATTGAAAACGCGATAAAATTCATTTCAGTGCTGAGTGTTGATTACTACTGAAGAATACAAGCGATTTATTATAGGTTAACTAATAATAGGGTTGAATCTTTGTTATGAGTACAAATTGTTAATATTGTTATGTTATTTTTTGATTTCTCATCTATCGTGAAGTAATTCTTACCTTATGTATACGGAAATAGTTCGAAGCGTTTATTGATCACAGTATTTATGTAAATATATGTAAGTATATTATTTATACTATACGTTAGGTTGAAAAAATCACAAAATATGGCACACTGTTGAGGTCCATTGTCCGACACTTGAGAGACTAACTTTTCTTTTATTTTTATCTTATTTTATTTATTTTGAATTTGATTGTTTATTCAATTTCTTCTGTTTCGTATTTTTATTCGTTTGTTTTAATCGAAATACACTTTTGACAGAATCTATAGACGCGCGATCGTGACTATTGGCAACGTGGTAGACCAAGAAGTTGACGAAATGAAAGAAAAAAAAAAAATAAAAATAATTTTCTTCATACGACAAAACGTGAAAAAGTTCGTTAATATGTCAAGGCAAAAATACTTGTACTCTGGTGAGTAATACCATATCTACATCACGTGACTTTGATGGTGATGATAATAATGATGATGACGATGATGATGACGATGACGACAACGACAGTGATATAGAGGAAATTCTACGAGCAGCAATGTAAAACCATCTTGTAATTGTTCAATTGTAACTTATATACATGATAATACAATCAGAGATGAGAAGAAAAAAGTAAACTATTATTTTCTCTCCAATCGCAATGCAAAAGATGTTTTTTTTCAAATATGTACCTTACAGGAATCTGTCATCAAGCCGTGCGGTAAGTCAAGTGTGGATGGAAAGTCTTTGAATTTTTTTTTTTTTTTTTGCAAAATTTTTTTTTTTTTTCAATACAAATGAAATAAAGAAATTGTCGATAAAAAATCAGTGCAAAGTATTTGAAGATCAGGTAGAGAAAAAACTGTCAAGTATTCTCTGGGAAAATGTGTAAAATATTTAATTTTTAATTTTAATTTTTTTATTTTACAACATTTAGTTAATTATCTGTTTAAATATTTTTCTTTAATAATCGGTCAAATGTTTTTCCCCTCTTTGAAGAGGTGTGAATAAATTGAAAACGAGGGGGACGAAAAAAGAAGAATATAACTTGTATGCGCGAAAAGTGAACGTTTTTTTGCAATTAGTTAATCCTTTCTACCGCGGAATAGAGAATTTTACGTATCGAAGGATGAAAATTTTTGAAATGTGAATAAAAAAGTGAAAACGGTCGTGACAATAAAAAACTGCCCGGCGTCTTCTGCCGCGCGGTACGATCGGTCTCTCTTCTATACGTGATTCTCGAGCGGCGAATTTTTAAGCGCGTAAACTTTTGAGTCGAAAGACGAATGCGTAAACGCGTGTTATAGTAGAAGTTAGGTTGCGGCGGCTGCGTGCGCAACTTCTGTTAAGAGTCTTTCTGTATAAAATGCTCGGCCCCGGAGAATTGCCTTGTGCCTTGTGTACCGAGTCTGGGCTCTGTGCAGCCGCGTCCTCGATCCTCATTGGCCGAGGATCACGGGGTGGGGGATCTGGCGCGAAGGTCTGAAGGTAGACGGCTGAGAGAAGAGATGGGAAACTTGAGGAGAGGAGGGGGTCCAGGATGATGGAAGGTTGAGGTTGTCGGAGGTTAAGGAGCCCGCGTCGCGACGCCCGTTGAGATACAGCTCGGCTCGCGCGTCGAGGAGTCTGCTCTCGTCGTTCTTCTTCAAGAATTTCAAGCCATTCCTCCCTTCCACCCTCCTCGAAACTCGGTTTTCGAACGAATCGAAGGGAGCGAAATCGGAAAATTGAGATTTCGAATATGATACTCGAGTGCACGTTCCTTCGCTATTCTTCGACAGCGCTGTATCCTTGACCCACGTTTCAAACCCGATCGGTGACTAATAATAAGTTCGCAACAGAGGAGAAGAGGGAAGAGAAGGGAAGAAAAGCGCGCGAAAATCGAAGCAACGCTGACATCATATTTGCGCGGGAAAATTTTCTAACCTCTTATTACGCGCACATGGGTAGAAAGTATAAGCTTAAAATTTTCTCTCACATTACTCGCGTCTGCTGTATATAATACTTGAGCATAATTTAATTTAAGAGATTTTTCCAAGTAGGTACGTCGATTTAAGATAAAAGTAATTACGATTTCGTAGATATAGTGATCCGAGAATTTTAGATATGAACAAAAAAATTGAAAGAAATGAACATGACTTTTCATTTTTTGTTTCTATAAATATAAAATCTGTATCTTATCAATGAATCTCGAAATGAGTTTGCGCGAGTAAGGGTTGAAAGTAAATGAAAACCTTAACTGAAGGAAAAGGAAAAGAAACAGTGTCGGCGAAAAAGAACGCATAGAAATTGAAAAAAACGGGGACACGCGTCGTCGGCGTAAAAATAATTACGTCTGGCGGTGCAACGAATGCATCGAGGATAAAGAACTGCACGCGTATATAGGCTTCACATCGCAGCGGTCAGTCTCCTCCGATTGGTTATTTTTATCATTCTTCTATCTCTCTCTCTCTTTCTCCTTCGCCCCCGTCGTCACGATGTCTGTCTCCCTCGGTCCCCCCGTAGGAGCTCTCTTTTTATACCCCCCACCGCCGATCGAGTGCAGCAATTTTCTCTTATTTTTACGCATGCTGCCACACGTTCCGTGACCCAGATTCGGAATCAGCTTTATTTTTTCCCTCCTCCCTCCCCTCCAACCCTCTCCTCACCAACAGAGAGAAAAAGAGAGAGAATTCTTTTTATCTCATCGTCGTCGTCGTCGTCGTCGTCGTCGTCGTCAGGGTCTCTCACCTCCTTCTCGCACAGCCGTCGTCCTTCGCTGTCGGCGCCCCGACCTACGACTACGTCGAAGAGGAGGCGGCGAATCGCCCGCGAAATCAGCCCGGACGTCGGGAGGCTCGTAAGGAGCATAATCGCGGACCGTCGACGCGGTGCTGCGCGGAGGGCCGCAACGGCCATGCGCGTCTCACGAGGGAGGCCAGAGGCGATACGGTGCACATCAGCCCCTCTACCTCCCCCCGCACCCCGCGCCCCGCACCCTCCCCCCCTCTCATTCTTTTTGCAAGGACCGAGGCAAAACTCGGCAGTTTTGCTCTTCGATTTTCAAACTTATATTTAGAAGGGCAACGATCTTTTAGCCGGCTCGGAGGCTGCGGCTGCCGCACCATGGCGACCTGCAGCCCCGGCCCACCGAGGTTCCGCCGATCAGACTGCAACGAGGAAACTAATGTTTTAGTCTAAGAATCTATTCCGCTTTGAGAATATTCGAAGAACGAGGAAAATAGGCCAAGCGGTTGTCAAACGGCGGTAGGGAGGAAACGCGGGAAGATAAAAAAATATGCCGAAATCGGTAGGAGCGAGTCACGGTAATAGCAACGATTTCCAAAACGCGTCTAATTCGATAGATTCGTGGCTTGCGTCAAGGTTCATGTACGTCGTCGCATCAAGTTCGGCTTACAGCATGTAGAATTGCAATCTTATCGCGTATATAGGCGGAGGAGTGCAGTGTGCCGGACGCGGGCGACGCTCTGGGACGCGGCAGAGTCAACGAACGATAAAAAAAAGGAAGGAAAAAAATAGAAATACAGAGAAAGAGAGAGAGAGAGGTGAAATGAAATAAAGAAGTGCACCATCACCATCGCGATCCACACATCCAGCGACCGACTGCAGGCTCGCACAAAGAATTATATGCACCCGGATTGGCGGGGAAAGACGTAATATTGCAGGCGTGTGTGCGAGCAGCACGTAAGAAAGTATCTCGAGTGTTGGGGTAGGTCGTTGGGCGAAACCGGAGACGCCTCCATGCACGCGGGATCTTTTGCGGAAAAATAGTTGGCGAGTTTGCGCGCGGTGTGTGAGATGCCCGATTTGCGAGTCCTTTGACCCCGCGCGGCACGTGACCGAAAGTCGAAATCGGAAGCTCGCGAATTTTCAGACGGTTTAGATTAGAAAGAACATCGCGAACGCTGCAGGCACGTATTTATACATATGAGTACGCGTGTTACGTATTTATAGGCGGGTCCGGAAACCCTTGCGCTTGCTTGTTGCACTGCGCGTTCGATCGTTGCGGGTTATTATATCAGCGCATCCGTTATTAATATCCTGCATGATGCAAATGAGGATAGAAAAGAACAAAGAAATACTATAACTTTGATTGCGTAAGCTGCGCGTGCCTTGAACTTTAAAATATGTGAATTTCATGGGACGTAGGCAAATTCAGTATATTTTGCGAATATGCGAATCTTCGAAATCGAAAACACACGAATAGTCCTTTTAGCGTAAAAGTTTAGTCTCGTAACGGTTGATGATTCGAGAAATATGGTAAAATTAACTTACATTGATTAGAGAATGAAAGGTTTGGATTTCTGATTCGATTCCATTTCCGATTTCGAGATGATTTTTTGGAGTTTTATCAAATTAGCAATTATAACAGACTCTTGTGCCTTTTATTTTTGGGTTAATTAATACGAGAAACCTGAGTGAGTCTTTCGTCTAAGTAAGTCGGTGTACATCATGCAGAAATCATGAAATATTAATTATCAAGCCTGATATGTAGGTTAATTTAAGGGCAGCGTAACATTTGTTGAAAACAATTTAGCACGGTGGGTTGAGGAGGTTCGGATGGATGTTTTGAAGTGGAATACCCGGTGTTATTATGCACAATCATGCGATCCGAAAATCATAGAAAATTACTGAAAACCGAGTAAACGTCGGCCCGCATAGAAGGGGTTAAGAAATTATAATTTCGTTCGCAGGAATAAGGGTGTAACGGCCGAACGGCACGGAAAACGTTCCGATCTCATGCCTGTTCGGGGGGATGAAACAAAAGACGACGGTGCTAGGACCGTTATTTAAATTAGAGAACAAGAAGAATGAGAAGAAGAAGAAGAAAATCCTCGGCTAGAAAAAACTCTGTACGATGCAGCGAACGGCTACGTGAGAAGTATTATTATTCAGTCGGTGAGTATTGGGGTTGAGACAATAACCACGTATCCAATTTGCATCTGGAGAACGAGTCTACTGTGTCCTTAATTTTTTTCCTCCCCCCATTCCTTCCACTCTTTCCCGCTTATTCTTATCCCGAATTTTTTGCCTCCGGATTCCGAAACCTGTTTCCACACTCCGTGATCCGATTCCCTTCCGGGGCGAAGAACAACGGCTTGAGAAAAAGCATGCGAATCTCCGTCCTCCCTTCGTAGTCCTTTTTTAATTGCCGTGTGTCTAAACGGGATGGGTTAACGGCGGTTGGCGCACGCATTTTACGCACGGATATGCGTTCGCGTTTAAGCACCCTTATATCGGCGTTGTTTATACAACCATGTACCGGCTCACACTTGGATTAGAAAAAAATTGATTTGAATAGCTGAGGCTTTGGTAGCAGAAGGGTGGAACGCGTTGAGAGGTGGTGAAATAATTAAAATTTAATTTATAAAAAAGAGTCCCTCGATAGGCAAAAAACTGAGGCTATGTGAAAACGATGAAGGGGTTGAAACCATGAATGCGAAAAATGTTTGGATTGGGTCAAGTCGAGTTTTTTCTTCCCTTGTCATTTACCCTTTGTTTCTATTTCTCGTTCTATTTCCTTCGCTGTTCCCACGTTTTTTACGCCACACGATGCAGCCGCGAAACAGTTTCACCAACTACAGTGGCAGTGCGACCATTTTCTATCGATTGACGGTTTCCGATTGGACACGCTTTCGACGAAGCCCCTCCGTAAAATATCTTGAAAAATTGCTCGCCCGGAAGGAGGGTGCCAAATATTACGTTGCCACACCCGGAGGGTCGGTCTCAAATCGGCCCAAAGAATATATGTCACATCCTCGTTTCGGGAGGGAAATACAAGAATCTGACAGTTTGAAAGGCGGGGTGGCAGGGCGGAGAAACGGGGGTGGAAATGAAAATCAGTTTTTAAAACTGCGCGGAGAATGACGAAAAGAATCGTGAAACGTTAACGCATGGTGCTGGGACGAGAACGGGAGTTTAATTTAAGTAACGCAGAGATTGTAACTTCTCCATAAATTCTTCTTCGTCGGTATTTTTCCCATTTTCTAAAAAGTTTTCCAACCGCTATGGCTTTTAAGGGAGAGTAGAAGCCGGGCGGATACCTTCGGTAGGTACTCGAGTGTACATCCACTCGGCAAAGAATAAAAGTAAACCGCAAAAACAAAGAACCGCCTTGGCTACTTAACGAAACAAATTGTTGCTTCACGGAGAGGTGAATTTAAAAGTTTTCTTCGAGAAGTTACCGCGCGCCGCGCCGCTTCGTTTCTTTAACCATAACACAATTCCAGGCTCGTTAGACGTACTTTCTTTAAAACCCATGCAACCTTCCCGCCTGCATCATTCTTGTTTCAAGAAAAATCGAAGCGTCGTCTGAGCGACAAAATTTCGCTGGATTCCGCGCACGACTGACACTCTCGAGGTTCAATCAGTCCCGAATTTTCCCCCGGGCGCTATCATACGCATGATTTGATACCACGGTCAGCGAAAACGGTCGCTGGCTGAAATCTGGGCTGAAAATTAAGCCCGTTGATCGGATGATCGGTTTGATAGGAGCCCCGGGAACTGGGCGCGAAAATGAATTTGGTAATACCGCAGGACACCGTTGGCACTACGTCAGGGTCTCCAAGAACATATGAGCCAATGCTGTTGAGTTGCACATTCGTAGCATCGATGGTTAACATCGGGCTGGCAGTATGATCATCAGCCGATGACAGAGAGACACCTTTTGCAAGTGCGAGTACAACAATTTTCACAGTTACGTGCATACGTACATAAACAAATGTCAAGTGTAGATATAGAAAAATGCAAGATAAATACAAATCTATAATTATATGATGGTATACCTATATTTTGCTGTTTGAGAATTATTATTGCGTCGGCATGCTTTAAGTGCGTTTTGGCGTGAACGGCAAAGCTAACAATTTATAAGTCTACACAACTCAAAAGGATTTTGCAGCAATGGTAAGCACATATATATATAAGTCATAAGATAATCCTAAGACGAGAATATCCAGTCCAGAAAAAAAAAACAGCGAAACAGGTTCCTAGCTGGCTTATACGTTATATATATGCATATATAACAATGACATTTACATGAATATTAACGAATATACATGCAGAGTGATGTCAGTACAAGAGGTAAATAAAACTGCAATGAAAATCAAAGAGAGCGAGATACGGATAGAGGTGGAGAGATAAACAATCGGACGGTGAAAAATCAATGGGAAAATATTCAGGAAGAGAAAAAAAAAAAAAAAAACAAGTGAAATTCATTCAAATCTTCTCGCTGCTCAGAGGTAGCAAGAATAAAAAAAGTAAAAAATCAGAAGACAATGAATGACAAACAGGCGGTGAACCGAGTTGGATATTTCAACTCACTCGCTGCATGTAGGACAAGCATTCCTCCAGAGAGATGTTCGCCATACCACCGATACCTCCTAGGCCAGCTGCAGAGGCGCGGGACTGTTGAGGAAGAGGATCGTGTTAGTCAGGATTTGTAGCGCGGATACGAATTTCTATCAATCGTGACATATTCGACCGATTGGCTTTCTATACAGCCTGGCTGTGTTGCCGAAGGTTGTCAAAGGACCCGTTCAATTGGCGTGAAGAGCAATTCTGCGCGAAGAAAATTTTGGTAAAAAAGTTGTCGGTCAATAGTCGAGAAAGTGTTGAACCCATGACGCGGCAGGCTAATGGAATTAGGGGGACACGGATGGTCTGAATTGAGGCTGCCATCTTCATTTACGCGTGTGCCTGTGTAGGGGCGATTCAATATTCTGTTCAACGACGATTTCGCGACCTTGAGGTTGCTTGTGCTCGTGGGATGAAAATACCAATACGCGCATTGATGTTTGGTTTGGTTTGGTTTAGATTAGTTATCGATAAACAGTGCCTGAAGTTATATTACCCGCGCGTAATTGAACCAACGTGTCAATTAGTAGGTACTTCGAATCCTGTAGATGGGATAGAAAAAAAAAAAACAACACAATTTGCAGTCGAGCCTGTGTACAATTGGATCTTGAAGCTTGCAGTACCTGCCTACTGCGCGAGAAAATAATCGAGCAATGAAAAGGTTCGATAAAAAGAAGACAAAGAGTCGGCTCCGACGCTGCGCAAAGTGGTAAAAGTTTTGACGTCTTCCGTCTAGAAGTAATATTGACTGTTGCGTTTATTTATACCCTTTTTGTTCAGCTCGACACTTGTCACTGAACGTTTTTCAATTAATGCTCATCTTATCTGTACCTACATATTCGCATTACTCGCATAGTTTGGAGCATAAATATTGAAAATAAGCAATATTCTATCTACTACACCGATCAAAACCAGGCACGTTCATAACCATGGAAATGGTGTGTTTGTCAGTAAGAGCTGAAAGAATTCTGAATTTACCGATATTTTGAAGCGTGATGCGTGTTACGAGAAGAATTGTTTTCATTGGCAAAAAGGTTGAAATATATTCCAGTTGAAATATCAAATGTGGGATTGAAATTCCACGAGCATGATAGAATTGAGTAAATCTACTCTACAAAGCTCAACCATTTTAAACGTGTTTCCGTGAACGAGATACAAGAGTAGATCTACCCGGGTGATTCGCGTGTATAAATTCAGGTTGTAGAATTTCTTTTATTCCATTTTTTCTTTTTCTTTTCTTTTCTTTTCTTTTCGAAACGAGCAAGATAAAACCGTGCGATAAATACCGTTCGATATTTTCTTGAGATGTGTACCAGGCGCATTATGCGTATGGTATTATCTGTATTGCGCGGGTCAAGAACCCCAGGAGACGTATCTGCATCCATCCCTATCTGTGTGTGCCTACGCTCCGGGGTACGTGTGAGTTTGGCACAAAAGTGTGTCCGTGTATGCCGGTCGTCGGTGTGAATGTGGTACAGTAAGTCAGCGGACAAGGCAGCAAGAGTGTGCGCGAACCGTGTAGTCAGCACACTATATGTTATATGCAGCTCGGTACAGTCTCGAGTTCCATTGCAAACCTGAGACGTTTTCAAACCTACAGGTTGGATAGCTGCGGGATATACGCCAACGCCGCGCGAACATATATATGCAAAGGGGATCTAGTTTTCGTGGGTTTACTTTGACGCGAGAGGCGCCAGGTCTTGCAAAACGGTTTTTGTAGGTATTCGGATTCCCGAGGAATACTCACCTGGAATTCGTTAACCAGCTTCTCGGCGAGAGTGACGTCGTGGCTGTCCTGGCTCGCCGCCCCCGGACTCAGCATGGAGTTTTGATTCTGCTGCTGTTGCTGTTGCTGCTGCTGCTGCTGTTGTTGCTGTTGTTGATTGACCATTCCCATTCCAGCGAGGGTGCCGTTCTGGCCCATACTTCCGGTCATGCTTTGAGCCTGCTGAAGATTCTGACCAAGGTTTTGCTCTTGTTGTTGCTGTTGTTGTTGTTGCTGTTGTTGCTGCTGCTGCTGTATATTCTGTGTCAGGTTCTGAGCCTGCTGTTGTAGCGATTGCTGCGTTAGATTCTGCCCCATGTTCTGCGACAGGTTTTGCGCCTGCTGCTGAAGGCTTTGCGACAAATTTTGCGCCTGGTTTTGTATGTTCTGCTGCAATGTTTGTGCGTCGAATTTCATCTGACTCAAGTTCTGTGGCTGGTTGAGCAGCTGCTGCTGTTGCTGCGGCGACAAACTCGGCGTGAGGTTATGGGCCAGATTCTGCTGCAGGGTCTGGCTAAGGTTTTGCTGCATGTTCTGGGTCAGCGCCTGCGTCAAAGCCTGTCCAAGATTCGCGTTGAGCACCTGAGCCGGGCTTTGAGTTTGCGACATGCTCTGCTGCTGGGCCTGCTGCGAAAGGTTGTGCAGGTTCTGGGCGATGCTGTTGGCGTTCATCGTCGTGTGATCTCCGCTCTGAGACGGCGAAGGTGTCGTCGGTGCCTGAGGCGACGTTTGGTGCTGACTCAACGGTGTGTTTTGTTGGCTTGACTGCTGGTGAGCCATCGCTGTCATTTGGTGTTGCTGCTGCAGGGACTGCACCGTGTTCTGGGTCATACCCGTCACTGGGTTCTGCTGTACCTGCGTGGAATTCGATTGTTGCTGTTGACCGATTGGACTGTGCATCGAGTTTTGTTGTTGGACAGTCTGCTGCTGAGCATTCTGTGACTGGGATCCATGGTGTTGCTGTTGCTGCTGCTGATGTTGCTGGTGTTGCTGCTGCTGTTGCTGCTGCTGCTGCTGTTGCTGTTGAGCCATGGGACTGTGCTGGATGGGACTTTGTCCGATCGGACTGTGCTGAAGGCCGAAGCCGTGCTGAAGGCTCGGGGAATGTTGAGGTGGCCCTCTTTGAGGCTGGTGCCAATAGTCTGACATCTTGAAGACGTGTTGCCTTAGCGCATGGAGGTTAGCCGCTGCTACGGATACAGCCGAAGCCTGAACTTCCATGGGTTCCGGTTTCGGCTCCGGCGAACTGCTGAAACTGTCCTCCTCGTCCTCGTCTTCCTCGTCTCGCGAGCCTATTTCCTTCTTGGAGATGACCTCCTTCAGCTCTTCGTCTTCGTCTTCCTTAAGGCTGTCCCATCCCTCCCCGCCTCCACCCCCGTCGCTGCCGCCGCCGCCGCCAACGCCGCCGCCTCCGCCTCCGCCGCCACCGGCTAACCGACCCCCCGAATCGCCAGAGTGATGGTTTCCGGCGTGCTGTTGATGGTCCGGACTTTGTCCAGCTAGGACGAAGTTGTTCGCGGATTGCGACTGGGCGCGCAGGTCCAGTGCCGTCGCGTCCGAAATTTTGAGGCCTTCGCGCGAAGCCCGTGCTATCCCCTTGCGGCGCAGCTTGCCCGCTTTTTGTCAACGCTTCCGATAAGCACCAGCTCGATCTCGACTTCAGTACGGTCTCGATCGGAGGACTTCTCAGGGAGCGGATTACTGTTCAGTTTCTCAGCTCGCTGGTAGCGCAGATTGCTATTGCCGCGCGGGGCGGATCAGGTTTTCCTTTAAAATCTCGCCGAGGTTACTGCTGCGCTTCTCGGCTGTTACGCTTACGTTGGTTACCGGTGCAGGTTGATCCTTTCCCGACGCAGACGTTTCTGGATTTTTCGATCATGTATCGTTCGGCCCTTTCGAACTGTTCACCTCTTATCTTACTTTAATAATCGAGGAGTTTGATCGAGTTCTGCGATTAATTATTATTACGTATATATGTATATACATGTATATATACACGGTGTCGGCTGAGATCCGGCTTATTATTCCGGTGCTATTATACCTTTTCACACCGATTATTCTTCAGCCGAATATCGCCGATCGTCTTAATGACTATATTATTCTTCTTCCTCTTTATCCTCCTTTTATCTACTTAACAGCTAGTACACTTATGTTCAGGTTAGTTTCAGGATTGCCCAGCCCGGACGGTGTCGACGAAGCGTTGATTATCCAGACAGATGGTGCCTCTCGCTCTGATCGCAGTATCAAAAATCCGCTGCAAGTCTGTGTCCCGGTTGCCCTGAGTAGCCCTGTGATTTTTTGACCGGGATGCGAACTTGGGGGATTTTATTTAAAGCGAAATTATTTTATCACGAGACAGAAATCTTTCTCTCCTTATCGAAAATTTATTTCTCCTTATAATCGTATACGATATTATCAATTTCTGTCTCTTTCTCTGTCTGCGAGATAATGGGAAACGCCTCGTAATGCGACTCTATGTTTTTTTTTTTTCTCTTTAAATTATTTGATAATTATTAATTATTGTGTCGAATATTTCGATATATCCTGACATTAATAATTACTTCTTATTATCGTTTAGTAGGTTTTATAAATATTGCACTTAGGTACACTCGTTTTTTGAACACACTGAAATATACGTAATATATATGGTAGAGCAAAGTTGATCCGCAATCTCTTTCAGAACGGATAAGAATTCTTCCAATGATGATCTCTGACAATTTTTTGTTTTCTTTTGAGTTTTTCCTTTTTTTTTCAAGTGTTTAATCTCCAAATTTCTTCGTAAATCTTTCCTTTCCCTTGTGTTTTTAATTTTTTTCCTTTAGCTTTAGCTTTATCTTTGTTATTGTTTTTAGTTTTATTGTGATTATTAGTCGAATATATTCTTCTTTTGGTTAGCACTTTGTCGTCTCTGATCGCGCTACGCTCCCCTCTACTCTTCTTCTGTACGTAGTTCTAATACTGAGACTGCGCCTTGTGTCCTCTTCTCCTTGTATACCTTCGATTCTGCTTGTTGTCTTTCGTCTCTGTCTTATTTTCTTCTCCTTCGCGGGATTCTCTCGCTGCAATTCGTCTCCCGCTCGCAGCTGGAATTCATAAAGAAACAAAAACCAATAGTTATCAATCTGATATTCTTTGAGTTGTAAAAAATGTATAATTCTATAATAGATATCGGATGAAAATGTTACTCTAATTCTCAAACGTCACGTATGTCCAAATTATAAAATTGCAAAAATTCACGTCATTTCTTGAGAGACAAAAAATTTCTTCGCAAGTAAAACTTCCGTCATATTTTCAATTTAGTTCTGGTACAACCTTTACGCCCATGCGAATAAAGTGTGGCGATACGTTAATGTTGCATAATATACGTTTGAAGCACTTTAGCAAGGAGCACTTTTTGATTCGAACTAAAACATGAACTTCACTGATCGTCAATTATTTACGCGAAGAATATTTTTTGTCGCAAGAAAACAACGAAACGAACAAAATGTTCAACATATAAGATTTGACGAAGTAATTCTGTGGCTGAAAAGCTTTCACTCATTTATATTTATATATGTATATTTTTTTTTTTCTTTTTACTTCATATGTATATCGCAGTGAGAGTTATATCAGTAGTATTTAAAACGTTTATCATAAATACGCCGAGAAAGAATATCGGTGAAACTTATGTTACTAAAATTCTTGGAACGAAGTAATCCATTCGAATTTTCACCTACGAGATGATAAAAAACTGAAGAGAGAAAAGAAACTACTAGGCTAAAGGACGATCGAGCAACCGTCAGAAATATCACGAATTTGAATCAACGATGAAAATTTAGAGTAAACGAAATGAAATCTTGATATTGAGACGATCCTTCGCCGTCGCGACGCTTGGCACCGTCCGCGTTGAGCCGCAAAGTCGACGAATTAAGTATACACAAATGAAAAACTGAAAAGAATAAATAAATATAATCTTAAGAACTAAAAAAGGATTGATCATATGAAAACACAAAGTAGAAAAAACAACAACAAAAATACACTCACATGCTTTTAACGAATAGTTTATTTGTCGAAAATCATAAATGGGGTTGACAGGTGTGGGAAAACACGTACAAAAACATAAATTATATATAAGACACATTCTCGCGATGAAAAAATTTATCATAACAGCAGAAATTGTCAAGTTTCAATTAGATGTTAATTTTGCTTAACGAAAAAACAAAATAATTAAAAACTGTTTTCACGAATGTTCATAGTCTTTCATAGAAATTTCGAATTATAATCCGTGATCTGTATAAACGTATATCTATTTATACGAGTACTTATGTATCGCATATACCGAAAGCACTATTACATTTATTAATTGACTTTTACACAAATGTTTTCTCTCTCTCACAATACGTTATATTCACGGCGCACAGTTTATTTTTACACAGAAAAAAAAATTGTTACTCCATTTGAATGTCCGTTCAAAGAATTATGATTGGTGAAAATATATCGGTGTTAGCGTGATAGTAATTGAATTGGTACAATCTTCGAATCGATTTGAAAACAATATTTTGACATTTGTTTTACAGAATATCGTCACTTGCAGCGTTAATTTACTTTCATTTTCTTTGTAAAACATTGCAAACTATCTGAAATCAAGGAAAGAGTTCAGATTTCAATTGCTGTTGACACCAAAAAAGCACTTCCAAATTGTGTTTTAAAGTAGTTTTGGTATATTTCTCAAACTGAAACTCTGGCCAAGAATTTTACTATATTTTGATCTAAAATATCTGTATCAAACTGAGTAGATATAGGTGTAGATTTAATATTTTCAATTTTCATTGTACGTAACAAAAAATCACAATCGGTTTTTTTTTTGGCACAAACTTTTACTCGTGATACTTTGATAAAATGGTATTTCCGTGACGAACAAGTTTTAGTCAAGCACTAGCAGCGATTTATTTGTGTCATATGTTTTCTCCTGGTTATTATTCTATTTGTAAATTTTGTTTGTTTGTTTGTTTTGTTTGTTTTTAATTCACACAATTTCACCAAGGCACTTTATTACGTATCTGCCCGTTGTCGTCTTATCGAGGTTTTAATGAACGATCGTCAACTGATAAGGGAAGAAGAAAATTATCTACACACAACATGTATACAATTATTAAATGCGAAAATCATATTTTAAACAACACTGAACTGAAGATGACGACGAAGAAAATAAAGGTCCAAATTTCGGCGTGGGAGATGAGGCGGAAGTGAAAATAAAAAAATGAAATTAAAAAAAGGGGGTAAATCGAGTTTCTCTCAACGGGACAACGTGAACGTGACACGTCGACGCCGGGGGTCAGCGTAGAGTCCGGTTGCTTACTGTGGACTGAATCCAGGGAACGTGTTCAGATTTAGGGGTTGGCTCTATCAGACACGGTGGATACCGTTATGCGACTAGGTAGGTTTCAGGGTAGGACGAGCTAAGATGCTTTCCGAAAAAGAGTCCTTCCGTGTTCAAGTCCTTGACGCGGAGGAACCGAACTGACTCAGGTCTGTGGCTCGCGACAAATGCTAAGTCGTTCTCCGTTGCCGGTGGTAGATCGCGTCTCAGACCGCGTGCGTCTGACTAAAGCCACCCCCCGAGCCTTAAAGAACCCGGCGAGTAGGGGCGTTGTCTTAGGTGGCGGGCGCTGGTCGAACTTCTGCTACCTTTCCGAGCGTCCCTCGCGATTTCCGGGCGATAAAAAATCCCGATTCAAATTCCGAGCACCTGGGTCGCTCCGTAATTCAACCCCGTTCATTTTCGTCCCCGTATATCCTCCCTCGCTCAAAAAATACACCGTACAGATATCAAAAACTGAGCCGGTTTTGGACAGGAGTTTCTAGTCCACCCCTCTTTTCCTTTTCTCCCACCACGTCTCGGCGCGCGCCCCTCAAGGTGGGGGCGCTCGAGGGAACAGGGATGGCTTGAGCCTCGGTGGTAGGGGAACGTCTAAGGGGTGTCGTAGACGCGGCAAAGAGTGGGGTGACCCGAGCGAAGGAGGGTTGTAAGAATCGACGCTGCTTTTATCCCTTCGTCCTACGTGTTACTATACTTACTACTTTCCTTCCACTTTGTCCATTATTTATTTCACCCCTGTAGAATCTAATCTCGCTTATCTCTTTGCGCTCACTTCTTCGCCATATTATATTTTTGCAAATTTTTCATTCAGCACTCTTCACCAAATGTCTTTTCTTTGTAGTAAACCTAACGTACTTGGTACACAAGTTTTCTTTTTTTTCTTTTTTTTTTTGTATTGAAAAATTGTCTGATCTACACGTCGACTCTTTTCAAATTTGTCTATTTCTTGTCTTTTTAGTTTCATCCATTCCACTGGAATTTTGTCGCAGAAAATTTATTAAAACACTTCAGCTATATACAAAAATGGCCTCAGCGGTAAAAAAAAAAAAAAAAAAAAATGACGTATAGATCAGTTCTACCACTACCTCGTTTTGTAAGGTAACCGCGTGTCGTTGGTTTAGTTTTTTAAAAATCACCCACCACGTACCTACTAAGCAGAAATCGTTACACGTTGCGCGCACGAAGCGAACGCCTTATTTATTAAGGTGAGCCACGTGTGTTCTCGCGACGAACTTAAAAAGTCGACTGAGAGAAAAATCGTAGAGGGGGCTAAGCGTGGGTACGCTCATATAGAGCGAGTGTATACAAGGGGGCGTTATACTCGTGGGGTACAGAAAGTGAATTAAAAACAGGGAGAGCTGGACATAAAAATGGCTTCCGTCTATAACGCGCGTTACGTGCGGTATAGTATCGTACATATAGTAGCGTCATGGTGGGCAACATATGCGTGACTGACACGAGAAGGGCTGATGACCCACCGCATGACCGTGGTCCTACCAAAAAGTTTGGGTCATCGTTCCGCCGCCTCCCGATTACACATCGATGAACGAGCCGAGGCTGATCGATCGATCCTGCGAGGAGTGCGTGATCTAATGTGAGGTGTGCGAGACACGGCGTTGACCCATCACCGGAGCCGATGGTCATCTTGGAGGAGAAAACGAAATTCTCCCGAGACCAGGAAAGCAACCCCCTACCATTCGTTTCTATGTCTCCGACACCCCTCCGCGTCCACCCCCACCTCGGTCGCACACCAGCAGCAAACCGTTTCCAACCCCTGCGAGAAATTCACCCCTTTGTTCCTTTTTCTAACGTGGCAACATCTCCCCTCCCCTCCCTCCCGCCAAGCAGATCGAGTATCCCCACCACAATAGCGTCTCTCCCCACCAGTCATCCCTTTCCCTCCCTGATACGGCAACCCCTACACGCAAGGCTCGTTTGTTTTTTCGCTCTTCTTCTTTTTTTCCACGTGTCTGCCACGTGTGTAGAGACGAGCCTGCACGGCCACAACGGCGAGGGAGAAATGCGTGATCTTTTCGCACCTTACAACCACCGCGATCCGAGGAAAGTCAGTGGGTTTCGTTACTTTTTTCATTGGATACCCCGCGAAAGTCGAGATAGCATCAGGGACAGACCCGGCTGATTCTTTTCTCCTCCTTTCACCCGGCGTGGGAGTAGCCCCGTCCGGGGAAGAAAAAAATTGGCCAATGAACGGAGGGAAAAATGCGGCCAGGGGCTGGATTCTTTTTCTCGGGATAACGACTCAGGGGTGGGCGCCGCAAGGTGGGACCAATCGCTGCATGGGGTAGAACCCGCCCGTCAAGAATTAACAGCTCCATCAGTTTGAGGCTTTCGTCGCATCTCTAACGTCGAGATGTCTCGTTTCCATTTCGACGATCAAAGTCATCACTACGTTAGTAAAAATTGGCAGAGCTGCGAGTGCAGATTGATGAAGAAGAAGAAGAAGAACAAGAAAAAAAGAAAAAAAAAAGAAAAACAATACCCTACAGATTTTTGGTATCACCTTTTTGAACAGGTGGGATAAACGTGAGAGAGCTTTGATCCGAGTGGTTCGGTGTTAATGGATATAACGGAGAGAGGTAAAACTGCGGGGATGAGTAGATTTTAAGGAACCACGTCGTGTACCCACATACTGCATATATATATATATATATATATATATATATATATATATATATATATATATATATATATCTGTGAATCGAAACCACTTTAAATAACAAATGAACGTGGGTAAGTGAAACAGGTGAGAATCGAGCCAGCCGAGCAATGCACGCCGGGAAGAACTTGTATTGTGGGTGGTTGGGTTCCGATCACGATCACGATCGGCAGCTGGACTTAACGGACGAAATAAAAGACGGTGGAGGAGGCAGCGTTGCACGAGTCGTTTCACGACGTAACTTGTTATACGCGTCTGTACGCGCTCAGGGTTCAACACACCCACACGATTCGAACGAAACCGTGGCACAAAGCGATATAGGTGCAGCGGTATACTCGTAAAAAGAAAGATCTCTTGTCGAGATTAACAGGCATAGGAAGACATTTGTCTTGGCTGTGGTGCGGCCGGCATGGGAGATATTGTCATTTTTATGGCGCCCTAATAGAGGGTGGGTCACAACCTTGGTACTTAAACTGAAATAAAACAAGATCCTCCCTGTTTTTACTTCAATCTCTTTCGATACTCATACACACCAAGAACCCTCGAATCACTATCAGCGACCATCGCTCTCCTAAAAATCATTCCATTTATCATTCAAACGAGAGAACTCTGTGGTGCTGACACAACATCGCGTAGGTACTTCAAATGATCGTTAACACCTGCACGAATGCAGCTGACAATGAGAGCAATAATGCAAATAATGTATATTCAAATCTGGACAAGAGATTCGACGGTAAAATACCGATTTTTTATAAAAAAAAAAAAAAACGACGCCTGGGAAAATCAAAGGCAATGGAAAATGCTAGTCAGAAGACATCGATCCGCTTTTGACAATGCTGTCTATTTGAGAAGTCAATAGAGAAAAAATTTCTGCAGCATTTCAAAATTTTGTCTTGCAGAAATGTTTGAGGGTGAAAAAAGTGAATCGAATGCAGCTGTAACACCGTATTTGAAAATTTGACGTCGAACTCCTCGCCGTTTCTAGATTCGCTTTCCGTGTGGTTGTCAAATTGAATGATGAGACCCTGCGAGATGTTTCGTCCCGGTTAATTGAACGGGGTGATTCGAGAACGTCGACAACCCTGCCCTGTTCAAAGGTGACGTCTGGTGGCAAGACTGGGAACTGAGTAAGGGGTTGAAGCATCGCGGGTTCTTGTCCGGGCTAAACCTGCAGAGTTATTCTAGAGTGAGAGAGACGGTCGAGGGATAAATAGCGGGAAGTATGCGAGGAGAATGAAACTAAACTGCATGGTGCGTTAGGATCGGTATATCGTCGAGCGTTGTTTAAACTGCACTAGAAATTGTATGAATTAAGAATTATACAGCTGTGGTCTGTAGGATGAAATGAGTGGTGCGTCCGGCGGGCATTACGCAATGAAAGAAACAAATGAACCTTAATAGAAAAACTGCTCGCGCTAGAAAAACCGCCTTCGTACAGCTGCTTTAAAAAGTCGGCTCATCATGCGAGAGAAATAATAATCATCGGTGCAACGTGCCGCAGTCGATTGCGCTGCAGAAGGTCGTTAAGACTCTATCCGAACCTCCATCACTGCGTTCTTCCTGCTTAGCGCAATAGGATCAGGAATTGGTTGCCACGAATGAAGAGTATCTCAAAGTAGGAAATAACCGAGTAAAAAAATTTCCCGTAACGACTCGAGAGGTCCGCGACTTCCAACGTTCCAACATCGGACTTTCAATAGGACAATCGGAATCCAGGAGGAGTAGAGGATTATCAAGACGAGCCACGTGACGCGTCTGGCGAAAATACTTTAATACCGTCATTTTTCCGGACTGTACGAACCGTATTACATCCGCGCTACAGAGCTCGGCTCGCATGCCTGTGTCAATAGAAGCCAATCTAAGTATATATGCACACATGCTGCACTATTGCGTGTATGATGCAACCCGCCAAGTCCAACCGGCCAGTATGTGAGTCTTACCATGCACGGTTGCATCATATACGCGTGCAATAATCCATATCTTTGCGCGTAGCGAACCGCAGGCCGACCGTTGCAAAGCATTGATTGAGAGGATCGTTTTTGTAATTAGACACAAGTAAATCTTGACCCATGTTTGTCGTTTCATCGAAATACTCTAAGGACATTTTTCACGGTTGTAAACTACCTCAGCTGGCGATAAGATAAGAATTGACCATCGGCGAGTTCGAGATCTAGGTACCATTGTCGAGCGGACGACTGTTCTACGATTAGAATCGATTGACGTGATGGGTGATTTTGACGAAAAAATCGAATTCTGAACGACGTTTTACTATGGGCCTAGTACCCATAAACCGTCTGCAACACCGGAAGAGCGAAGGTCACTGACCCTCAGCACATGTAGAGGAATTTCGCTCAATTCTACGAGGGGTTCGAAATCTGGGCGGCACCTGCAGCAAATCACGTTACACTATCAACTAAACCGAGTTGCGTCCACTTCGGTGTTCAATGTTTTGTCACGTCAGTAGCAGTTATTTAGACGAATTGTGATCGTCAGGTGCCTCGTGTTCGTTTTTCAGTCTCACGTTGAAATATTGATGGTAACTTTTGTGAAGTGCGTATTTAGAGAAAACATGGCGTATGAGTTAAATTGCAAACCCACGATTTTTTTTCACCCCTTCTCGTGTTCCTATATTCATCACGAGCGTCTCTCTTGTTTTTAAGTAAAAACAAAGCTGACGTATATTGTGGGGAAAGATAATTTTGAAGAATAAAGATAAATATTCAAGTTCAGAATCCATCCTGTTTAAATGTGGGCCGCAGTTCGTTACATCTGTGTTACCGAGGCCCTGCAGGGCTAAAACTATTCGCTCATTCAGTCGCATCCCTCCGTTCGCACGGTTCTAGAATATTTTCCAACCGATAAGCGAAGGATTTTGAAACGATGAAACTTTTATTCAGCACCGGTTGCGATGCACGAAAGTTGATGAAATAATAGCGGGACTTTCAAGGCGGACCTTTCGAAGCGAGCGGATATTGTTATGCGGAAATGTTAAATTAATTATCGAAGCGTTCGACGTTTCGGCGCAGGCGATGCTGGGGGACGGAGCGACCGGGGGTCCGGCGAAATGGACATTTTTATCCGCGTGAAATTTTACAGAATCATCGAACGGTCATCGGAGAGTCGAAAATGTCCGGGTTAGGGTGAAGCGGTAATCGGGGTGGCTGCAGCGGCGCCGGTCTCCCATTGGCCGGTCCAGGGGTTGCCTGCTGCAGTCATCGATTCACGCAGTCATTGGCTGACTCTGGCCAGCGGCCATTTTGAATGACTCCGGGATCAATACGCGTTGTGCCGAAAAAATCCAGTGGCGCAAGGCTGACGGGGGAACGGGGGTGCGGGGGTACAAGGGTGCAGGTCGGCTCTCGGCCGAGGGTTGCGGGGGCGGAGAGACAGTCATCGAAAGGAAAAAATACCCTTCGTGCGTTATTGGCTGCGCCAGGGCGACACGCGCACACAAACCTGCGGGTCGTGCATGCGAGACACCCGCATAGAACCTTGCGTGTATGCCGTGCATAAATATATTTTACCGCTGCGGATTCCGCGCGTACGTGTGGCCAGCCAGACGCCGATGCACCGACCGAAATTGGAAATGGCCTCCGGCTAGATTCGTCATTTTCAGAAAGGGTTCGAATTTTATCCCCCCGAATGAATATTGTATAGATGATACTGCCCGAGTGTGCAGTTGCATTGCAAATGGCCAATTCGCAGGCAACCGATTCCATGCTTACGATACGTAAAAAACTATGGATGTGCATGGGTACCTCTACATACATGCCCGTCCTTGCGCTTTAGATATTTTATATATTAAAAAACGCTTGAGACGCGCCCAATTTGCAAACAATAACTGTTTCCGGTTCTTTCGGACAATTGTTACTCAAGCTTAACAACGTTAACGAGAGGCGCAGAAATTCCGAATTATCTTGCGGAAAGTCTGGTTTCAAGATATCTGCAAAATGCAGCGGCTTGGAATTATATTGGATTGCATTCGGTGACAGGTATTAAATGAAATCTGTCGAGTGATTGATTCGATTTCCGTGTCACGCAGCTCTCACTGCGAAAAGTGTAAATCGGAGAAATTGTTCATACACATAGAAGTTTTCAACGATTGAAATTTTGCAGTGATTTATCTCTAATCACGGAATTTTCAAGCGCGTTCTCAACATCAAAATTTTGTATCGAAATCTGCGGAGATCGAGTACAAGAATTTTGTATAACAGTAAAGCGCGCGTGCTTACCGATTTGTTAGAAATTTTTTATCAATACAACGATTTCAATAACCATTATCGGACGAAATTTTACAGTGAAACAAATTGATTCATAAATGCTCAGCGTGATATTGGATAACTTATAGTACGTATACCTTAAACTACGAAAACTAGTATTACTGAAGATAATTTGGTTTGATGGATTGTTGGTCTACTTACATTTTCAACCAAATTAATCGGAGCAAGGACATAAGGCTCTCTCGATAGCAACGAATTTTATCAAATCACATTTTTTTGGTTATTATGAATTTTATCTCAACATTTAGATTCTGCTTCTTATTCCGTTTCTTCTTGTTCTTCTTTTTCCTTTTATAAATTCAGTTATTTATTTCTTTGTGTGTGTGCAATTTATTTATTTAATCTAAAGTTTGTCAAAACTTGTTAAAAATATACTTTAGCCATATCTTTACAATTTACTTTTTTAACACCTAAATTTTTCTCTTTGTGAACAGCTATCTTTTTTTTGTATTTTCTGTTTGATTCAAATTTTGTTCTTGGAGTGTAGGTATAATGTTGTAAGGCAATGCTTGAATTTTGTTTCTTTTTTTTTTTAAAGATTTTTCTATTTTTTTTTTTAATTTGTTTTGCTTTTTTCTTCTTCTTGTTTATGATAATTTTGAAATCAGAGCAACGAAATAAAACGAAACAAACACTTTTCAAACTATATGAAAGAGTCTTCGATATTCGAAACGTAAAGTGGAGTTGTTCAGACTTGTTTTTTTTTTTTTTTTTCTTTTCTTTTTTGTTCCTTTAGAGACGAAAATATGGATTTTTCAACGATGAAATTAATTTTTCAATGAAATAACTATTACAACACATAACAACACAGTACGACGCGTCTGAAACAGTGAAAGAAAAACATTATTCGTTAGTATTAGAATGTTGAAATGAATGAAAATTCAAATAATCGAACTTGTTTTATTCGCGGTAGCACTGTTACGATTATTGCAGTTCATTTAACGTTACACGCCAGTCTCGTAATTCCCCGCGGGCAAAGGTGTGCGAAAATATCAAAGAAGCAAGTCATCAACGTGAATTAGAAAACGGTGAAGTAATATCGAAGTCGATACGTTCGGGGCGAATTAATGATCGATCATAAAATTGCTAAAAAAAAAATCCCGCACAAAAGATGAGACAGATTCATTTGAAAATCGGCATTCCGGTTGGCGAGTATTCAAACGACGCGGTTAAAAAAAAAACGAAGTAAGAGGCCAGGGTCACGTGAATGAACGAACGAATGAGCGTCTTTCGATCCGCCCCACTCCTTCCCCCACCGCGGCGCGAAGTTCCTTGCGTCGTAAGACGCGCCGCAGGGTGAGAACAGCAACGGCGCTGCTTTCGTACTTTTCTCCCCACGTGCCGTTGCTCCAGCTCGGCACTTCCGTTTCAGAATTCGCGGGAATCGTTTCGCCCTCCAGAATTCCACGCGAGTAAAGAAGGCCGCACGATTATCCGTCAGTTCCCGTCATTCCCGAATCTCTTACCGAGACGCAGATTTTTTTTTTCGGGCAAACTACCGAGCGATAACCTTTCTTCGCAACGTAGCGAACTCCAGACGGGTAGAAAGGGGTGGAAGTAAATAAGTAAGTAAGGTGCGCGCGTCGCGACGCCCGAGTTTAACGCGGTAAATAACGCTGCACTTTGCCCGCGGATACGAGACCGGATGGAGGATTATAAACGGAGGATAAAATTTTGGTAATTTTCGACTGTTTCGAACCTTTGATAGAGGCATTGCGAGCATCCCCGTGTCTGACTAGCAACTGCGCGTCGGCCCCGTGCTAGGCACCCCCACTACGGGCAAACCTACCCTCGCGTCGCGCCCGCTTCGGGACGGGATCGCCACACGATTTCGTGGAGTATAGTTGATCCCCGCGCTATGCTGCACGGGACTCTATCACACGTTTCGAATTGCACGGCCAGCACCGGTTCGACCTTACTGACCAGACCACAGCCCGGCCAAGGTTCGCGTGAACGACGTGGACTCTTCGCCGGAGGCAATCCTAGCTCTACCTACGCAGCTACGCTCAAAGAGCACCACTCTATGCAAGTATTCTCTATGCACCCCGCAGCTCGAAGCTCGACTTGCGACTAACGCGACACCGTCTGCTGGAAGACGTCTGGGGTGTAAGCACGTCTTTCGAGAAGCATCCGCATTCGCCTCCACCCTCCGGACATAATTGCTTGATGTTCAACTGACCGGAGTTAAGAGAGTCCAGTTTCACGACCCCGGATGATGGACCTTTGTCGATGCTGTATAATGCGACCTCGGATCACCGACAGAAGTTTCCAGTTTCTGTTATTGTTACTGTAGAAACTATTCTGTTAACTATTTTCATGTTTTACTGCAACCGAAAGATGCTTATCTGGGTTTAAAATTAAAACAACAATTTTTTAGTCTAGTGCGTGTTATTATTTCTTTTTATCATCATGGTCACTCGGGACTGGGTTTATTTTATATTGTATATTATTGAATATTTTTACATTGTATGTGAATTAGTTTTAAGGCCTTTTTTTAATAAAAAAATTAGTATAATTAGGACAGATTTTATCTTGCCATAAGCTATTATTTTTACCGGTTTTAAAAAATTTTCACAAAGATTTATGTGTTTTGATCGAAACCTTTGATTGATAATTTTTCTGTTCAATGAGATGAAGATCCTGAAAATGTAAATCAGAGCAAGGATCAACTATTACAGAACTTTGTGAAAAACGCATCCCAGTACTGTAATAAAATACTGTTCCTATATGAAGACTTGAATGATTGTCAAAAAGATGTTTTTAAATATATCTAATTAGTTGCTGTACAATATTGATTTGGAATAGAAGAATAAAATAACAATCTGATTGCATAAAATTTGTGTTTTATTTTCTCCTTAGTTGACGTGATTACTAATATCAACCGATCGACTTGAGTATCTCAGCGAATTAACGAATTGTGAGAATTGAGTTAACTCCGGTTTAAAAATCTTCTGCATTTTGGATCGGTTATTAATTCTTATTTTAGTTTACAATTTAAAATCCCGAGTTGTTGTCTTCCTATACCTCAATGATGAAATCACAAACGAAAGAAAAATACCGTTTAACAAAATGTTTCGTTTAACAGATTTCTAGTAGTTGAGTAAATGTTTTCAAGAGCAACACTTGAGATTTATTTAATCGTCAATTGTCTAAACTAAAATCCAAGTTTCCATCGCTTTTTGTACACACAGAGACGGATAAAGCAATGTGCCTGCGACATGGATTACACGAATGGACCCAAGGTTAGCCCGTGTCAAATGGAATGCGGTCCAAAGTAGAGATGTTTCAGAAGCTTCTGGACGCCTGGGTAAACGTCAGGGATGCGGTTACGTACTCGGTGTGTAAAAAATCTACGCAAGGGAAGGTTAGTAGAATCCATAAGATGCCAGATTCAATCAGAAAAATCATTGATCTTGAGTATTTTTCAATTGTCCACTTGGGAAAGCGAATAATTTTCCTTTTTTATCCCCCTTATATCGATCGAACGATACCAGCATCCATATTTTTGTGAAAACCGGAAATAAAAATAAGCTCTTCGGTCAAGTCACTCATGTCAGGTAAATTTCAATTGCTTATGAAACTGCCGAGAAAAAAGAACGTCGATGAAAGTTATGGTTTTTGTCGTAAGATTTGATAAGCTGCAACTTCACCGATCGCTTTATAATTTCTTACCCTATCAATCTAGATCTATGTTACCAAAATTTTATTTTAAAACGTTAAGTTTCATTATCAGCAATGATTTTATGGAGGAAACATTTGTTTTTGGTCTTACGGAGAATAAATCTGCGCCGTTTTCTTAACTTGAAAAGGACCAGTCTTCAATTTTGTGCTTTTTTTTATACAGTCCAGTATTTTTCTTGTAAAAAGTTAAATCATATCAAATACAGAACTGCTTCCATGAGATTTCAGGTCCTCGCGATACTAACGAACCGACGAAATCGCAGGAAAATTTATCAAAAATCATTACAATCTGTTACAAAATCAACTTTCTTCTGACTTGCACAAAACGAGACGGTATATAAAAATGCATATACATCATACTTTAACAAATATATACCAAGTTTCTCCAAACTGTTGGAACATATGTATTGATCCTGACCCCGAATTGGTTGATACAGATTAATGCGAATTACAGCTGCATGTACGAACGATACAAAGTGCGGAGTGCCAAGCCGAAGCGCTATAATAGTGAGTCATAATAAGCCTTGATAACGATCGCGGATCCGTAAATACATCAAAGGAATAGAATTTTGTATGAGAAATTCCGAGAATGGGAGAAAAAAACGATTACAAGATAGAAAAATATTTTGCATAAACGAACACGCTGCGTGAAAGCTCCACAGGTGCTTCTGTAACCAAATCATTCCTTTCAATTTTAATTACGTACCCAACGAATAGCGCGAGGATGCGAGACGCAGGATGAACGAGTGTCTCCGTTTGCGTCACGCGGTTGAATTGCCCCTTTGCTAACCGGCCTGAAGGTTCAACGACTCAATTAAGTATGTACCTACGAACCGAACCATGCCATGCCTATGGCGTATACCGCACATTACGTGCGTGTGTGACTACACACAGGCTGCAGCACATCTCCGATCACCTTCTTCCTCGAGGTAGGTAGATACCTAGATACCTTTAGACGTGGCTATATTTGTTCCCCCGTTTTAATTTGGTTTAATTTTTTTTGTCTTTTGATACCGTTTTTAATCTTATTCAGGCTAGAAGGATCAACAGACAGTCCGAAACTCCCTTCGCAGCTACACATGTGGGCTTGCTGTGTGTACAAATGCAACGTTTTACAAATTTTTTTTTTTATATCCACCCTTATTCTCCTCCGTCCTGCAATTTGTACCTGCAAGCACTGCGTCTCGAAAGGGATGATTCGAGGGCGAAGAAAGAGGGAGACGCTAGAAAAAAGAATCAAACGAAATAAAATAACCCGGCGAAAGGTGTCTTAGCTTTTTGCGAATCGTGTCTTAATTGTTCCGATTGTTTTACGGCCTACTCGGGTGCGACTGTTGAATAATGTCCCAAACCCTTGCGGAGCTCAACCCAAAGCTTTCCCCCGTTTCCGTTCCAAGGGTCACCCCTTTGTTATTTCAAATTGAAAAAGAAAAATTTTTAACTGGATAAAAATTTGACCCGAAGGTTGTTGTCTCTTTCCCCCTTTCTTTCTCCCCCCTCTCTTTCTCCCAATCCCTCCGCGTCTTTTTGCTTTGTACATCGGGCTTGTCTGCGGAGACAATGCGGGCTAAAAAGGTTCCACGTATGGTCTCTTAATTTACATATACGGCCGGCCCGCCCGGGAGCGCTGGACCATTTCTGGCCGCTGACGAGACCCTGATTTCATTTTATTTCCTTCATGCACTCGCCGGTTTCACGGAATTCGATCATTTCATCTCTGATTTATATTTTCACCAACGGTGGACGAACTTGGGTGCATCTTCCTATACCACATTAAACTTTTTCCTTCATTTCTCGCTAGTTATTACCGCTTATAGGCTCGAAGGTGCAAAAGGGTCATTAACACACGCAAGCACGTATTTCTGCAGGCATGGCATTGACCAATCTGGCCGTATAAGTTCGAAAACAATTGACGGGGATTTTTTGCCCCGGCAGCTGCAGACCGCGGTGATTATTCGAATCCCAAACAGCAGAGCGGTTGACGGACACTGGACCCTTTTCGAATTGACAATAACGATGGTAACCCATCGCTTCGTCCCGGGCCCACCCAAATTTACGCACCACCTATACAGCGCCTGCTGTGACGCCGGCTAGTAGATAAATTTTTATCTCGAGTCGGACCCAACGTCCGGTAAATACTCGTAACTGACTTGCAGGTGGACGAGGATTTTTTTTCCTCGAGAAGAAACGGCCACTTTTGCACACTTTCGAGCAATTCTTATCGCCGATTTGGGGTGAAAATTTCGGTGAAGGTGTCTCAAGCCTCAACCAACCTAATGGAGTCTAACCAAAATTAACCTAATCTAGTTTAACACGATGCCGCGAATGGGGGACGCGTGTTCGGTTGGAGCAGATGATATTTCGTGTGAAATTAGCATCGATTCGGTGACTATCGCTTTGAACGAGCGCGGAAATTGACGCGTGGATTGTAATTAGTTTGCCAATTGTAAATAATGATAATTCGAATTATTCAAAGAACAGATAAAACGCGCCGGATGCTGCACGGAACGTCCCCGTAACTGCGAATGGTTCGAGCTTCTGAGGTAAAATTCTTAAAACACATTCTTGGCTGGTGGCCTAATGATCGGGGCTTGGGGGTAATTAGTAAAAACAAAAGACTGCGGTGATGTAAAGGAATCACAAAATGGCCGGGTGTATAGACGCTGCGGGAGAGAGGCGGGCGATAAAATCTAAATGAGAAAGTAATCCCCTATTCTTAACCGAAGACCTCCAGTTTCAGGTCAAACTGAAAATAGCAGCCGCGAATGGTTAAAATAATTAAACTGGCCGGCGGTTAATTGATAACTTGAAATAAAAAATTACAATTATTATACACAAGAAATATATAAATTATTCAATATATATATATATATATATATATATATATATAGGTACGTAGAAATTTATTTTCCATCAAACAAGTTTCATTCCCGATAAAATTATATCATAACATGCTCTGCGGGGGAGAAAATCTTTGAAGGAAAAAAATAACAGTGGCAAACCTCTGCTTGTTATGGAGGTATAGAGACTTCTATTTCCCTCTCTCTCTCTTTCTTTCTCTTACTCAAGTTATTCCGAAAGTTTCTTCGTTAATTTAATGAAAACAAAAATTTCTCCGAAGAGAGTTTTCAAACTTATTTTTCATCGCAATTTGCTGCCAATTCATCCATGAATTGGCCGCGTTTCTTCATTCTCTCGCCACTTCTCATCGTCATACCGTGTCACGATATCGGGGTGAAAACTTTTTTCATGCTCTGGTGAATTCAATGTTCGCTCTCCGACTCCGTAAAAAAAAAAAAAAATACTGTTCAAAAAAGAATAATTCAGAAACAAGTATGTACGACACTTTACTATGACATACAAAAAGATCGAAAACACAGAATAAAAAAAAATCATCCACGTGGTGATCTGAGAGAAAATTAAATATAAAAAATCTTCACTTCGTTCGATTTTCGGATGACCGATTCTTGAACGAGGCTCATTACAAAATTTGACGAGCTCCGCACGAGAGGATCAACGTAATCATCATTTGTCAGAATGCGTAAGATTATCGTGTACTATCCGATACACGTTATACTTAAGGAGTAAGTTTTACCGAGAGGTGTCGTTACGTCCTGCCAGATGTCCATGCATGAATGCATCTGAAGGAAATCTCTCTGTGGCCGACATATGCCATGCGCGTGCGTGCTGATCGCCGGATTTCTTACGTGCAGACGTATATGGGAGGAGGTTTTAATGCATGTTGTTAGCTACGCTCTCCTTTATTCTCTTTTTTTCTCCTTACAATATAACATTTCAAATTTTTCCCAAGTAGGTAATTCAATTTCTCCCGTTCTCCATCTTCGATTCACCTTTTCCTAGGCTCTCGTTGAAATTAATCGGTGTTACAGAACTGCTGACGGAATGGAGGAACGATGGTAGGTACGTTATGCATGTAACAAAGTATTGCGAATTTAGTCGAAAGGGGGATTCGGAAGATGGTAATTTGATATTTGAATGGTCGAGGTGATGAGCGTACAGCAAACTACTTGACCCTGGTGAGACGCGAGGGTAAATATTTATCTCCAGGTAGGATATATAAGACGGTGAAAAACAGTTTACACAAAAGTGACGTAATATTTCATTTCAGTCCTCGAGTGTATAACGCGAAGCGTTAGGTACCTATATAAGTTCGCGCTTATCTTTCGGCGGGCTTTATATAATTATAATGAAATTTTGCTGCGGGATAGAAAGTTTTTAAAGTATTATATATAAAAGTGTGAAGGAAAGAAAGGGAAGATTTAAGAGAGTAATAAATCAAGCTCCTCCTCGCAAAGCGGCGCAGGGCTCTCGACGTAGACGCGGATGAGAAGTGGCGAAGGAGCACCAAGGAGTGCCAAGGCCCGGGAAGGACCTCGAAGAAAAGAAGGTAATCTCATTCGACCAAGATTTTATCAAACCCTTCCTGGACAAGTTATGCGAAACAAGAAGCACAAGTCCCGTTACAGTAGCGAAGGAGACGAAGAAAAGGAGGGAAAAGAAAAGGAAATTACTAGTTTAAAAACTCCTTGAAAACTCAGAGGCTGTTGAAAGTGAGAAACTACGCGGAAATACGTATTGCATGAAGCTTTTCAGAGAATCGGTAAAACCGTCGATCGTTGTTCGAAATAAAAGGACGCTGGGCCATTTGATCGGGGTGAAAGCCTAACTCCTTTGTTAAAGGACGCTCTTGAAATATCTGTAGAGTGCAGAGAAGAACGGAGCTTAGAGGCAGGGCAACGGTCGGCCATTTTTAATTGAAAGTAAAGTCTGTATTTTTAATTAAGGAAATATAAGATCCCCGTCCATCCATCCGTCTATCGAGAACTGCGGGTGTCTACCGCCTCCAAGGCTCCTCAAACAGTTTTATAATTGATTTCATTTTCATTTATTTTAGCTCGCCTCTTCGGCGCGAAAGACATGGAACCTGTCCTTACCCTTTTCACCGGTAATCAATTTAATATTTTAATTAAGAGCGTATCCGCGGTAAAAATTTATTTTAATCGGATTGGACAGACATTTAAATCGGCGAGTTTCCCGCCTTCCAATATCGTCGAATCAAGGCTGGATCAGCGCCGCCTCGTTAATTACCTTAAAGTCTTTTCTCACAAGTTTTTGCGATTCGACCAGTATATAGAGTAACGTCGCATTTTTCCTTTTCCTACAGTTTATGCGAAAAACCGGATCGACTTGCAATAAATTTGGAGCGATCGATTTATTGCCAGTAAACATCGGCCATTTTAAAACTATTTTCAAGTCTTATGCAATCCACGGGTTGCATTTAGCTTCCAAAGTATACCGACTCTGGTGCCGGACCGGCGGATCGCCGATGCAGGCGTGCAAAAATGTTTGTTTTCACCTCGTTTTGCACCGCTTCTCGACGCGCGAGCAAAAGGCCTTGAAATATTCCGAGTGTGAAAATTTGCGAAATTAGCACTCGCGTACTTCGGATCGAGGATCGAGGGCACCTCCGTTAATTTGATTGAATCAACAATCCGACTCTGCATAAAATGCGTTGGAATGTAGGTATACCGCAATGAAACACAACGAACGCTGATACAAGTATTGCGAATTAATTATCATAATGTTGATTGGTCGTTGAGATATATTATTGCTAATCATCCTCTTCAGATAAACGAATAAATTAACTATGAAATCGATTCAACCAAAAACAAAATTGCTTTTCAATATCTCTCACTTTTATGGAAAAAGACTGGGATTTTATATTTAAAAGCTAATTTTTCTAGCTCGTTCCAATGAAAGTTTATATCTTACTTGAACCAATTTTTTTTTTTTTTTTTTTTTTTTTTTTTTTTTTTTCTCTAGGGATCCGGATAAATTTTCTCAGTCAATATCTTACTATTGACGAATAAAAATCATTTCCATCCTAGAATGTTCGACTTTTATCAACTGCAGTCTTCGCGTCGCAACATCAAAAGTGCCGAGTGATGTTTAGAGAAGAACGAGGCCGAAGGGTGGAATTTGCGAACGCAAAATACATGCGTTGAATAATCCATGGATTTTATTCTTCGAGCTCTAACGAGACACAGGATCCTTAATGGACGTCTTAAAAAGTTCGGTAGCCCTTGGGGGCGTATAAAATATCAAAATCTCGCAAGCCCCGCCAAAAATGGTTCGGGTTTCGAGGCGCCCTCCACCCCGAAGACAGGCGTCGAGTCCTGCCTTCCCACTTTTTCACCCCCAACTTTTTCACCCTCCATTTTTGCGCCATCTTTTTCCCTCGACCCCCGCCCGGCAACCACCCAGCACTTCGATTGTTTTGATCAATAACGGCGATTGCACGAAGACACGGACCTATCTTCGAATTAAATTTTCCCTTCTATAGATGTGTCTTTTTTTTTTATTTTTATTTTTTTATTCAATCTCTATTGTTGTAGTTTTTTCCCTCCCAATTTCGACGTCGAGTATTCCTCAAGATTTCCAATAATTGGCGATAAATTTGAATAATTTGGTAAAACAAACGAAAATTTAATTACGACATCACGTCACCGAGGCTGCAACAGGCAATACGAGCCGATAATAGATCGCGACGAGAATCCTTATAGCCGAATCAGCGCGCGCGCGGATTGCAAATCGTTTGCGTATATTTTGTTATGATAATAAAGCGGCGCGTGTACCTACACATAAGTTTACACGATTTTGATTAAAAGTTTCGCCTTCAAGGATCCAGATTTATTGGATTTATCTGACTGCGCAGCTATAGATCTATCCGCGTATATTACGCGCACACATGCGTCAGCGGAACGCGTCAGACAAACGAATATTCCGCGAGTCAAGTTCTGTACTGCAACGAGACCGGGCAATCAGCCAATTATACGCGAACCAAAGAATCTTACCGATATTTCCTCCCCAATCCTGTTATTCGACAAAATTGAATTTTACTCGTACCCGCAAAGCATCCGTATAAATTCACATATGAGCGTGGGAAATATTAACACCGATATAAAACCACGAACCTCGTAGTTGCTTCACCAATTCGCCAGCAGCGGTGGAAAATTTTTAACCTTTTTATTACGACGCTGGGACGGCAGAGCCAATTTCCGGTTGTCGGTATCCGGCATGACGATCGAATCTGGGCGAATTGAACGCGACGAAGGGAGAGAAAAGGACTCGATATACTATAAAGGGTATAAGATCGGCATATATTTGTCGAGAAATGCGAATTAGATCCCCTCGATCCTTTCCTCGCGGCGTATATTATGAAGAAAAAAAAGAAGTGATATTTAGCTGATGCATTTATGAAAGAATCTTACTTCTTGTAACCGGAAGTCGTGCTACCTGCTTATTCGTGTTATTGACGTTTATTAATTTTCAAATTATACGGTGAACAAAAATGTTACACGAAAGAAACTTGAAGCAATTTTTTATCTTTTTTTTTAGTGGGAAAACGCTACGATTTGAAAATAATTGAGTGAAAAAAAAGATTTGATGCTAAGTTTTGTCAGTCTCGTCGGTAGGAAGAGAGTTTCTTTTCTGTGAAAATAGACACGCCCCAAAAGTTGAGACTAACGACGAAAATCGACTTGGCACCTCGAGACGACGAGTCACGTTGAGTGAAGAAAAATGGCTGTCTCTTAACGTCCACATATGTGATAACTATAATTGCGGTGAACTGAATTAAATGCCAAAAACTCGGGGTCGCAAGTTGTCCCTTCATTGGCATACATAATAATAAAAAATCCGGACATCCTGATAAAAATAATTAGAACACGAGCGAATCGTTATTTTTTCCATTAGTAAAAGATCACGCATGTTCACCCCTTCGAACGAAGAGTTGTGATAATTTTCCAAGCATAAAAACGTAACCGAAGGATAATTTATTTTCCTTTTCAACCTTTTTACCTCCATCTTTCGCCCTTCCTCGATTCTTTTTCACTCTGAAATCAACCCCTCAGTTTTTCTCGCTCGTTGCGGTCGGAGAAGTAATTATTTTTCCGGCCCCTTGACTGGCCCCTACAGCCAGCTCCTCGACTCCTCAACTCCTCCACCCTGCACCCTCTTCTTTTCTCCGAGGGCGCGAGATTTTTAACGTTTGCTCGTTGTTCGGGTCGCGCCATTGAGAGAGAGAGAGAGAGAAAAAGGCTCTTTTTTCTCGCGTAAAAGACGAGGGGCTCTTTGCCGGATGGATCCGGCGCGTTATACACAAGAGAGCGGGTAGTCGAGAAGATGGAAAATGCTTCTCTGTAATATGAGAGGGGTTGAAAAAAAATCTTCCTCGCACCCTACGCGCCAGTTACTTGCTATGCTAAAATCTCTGAAGACAGTCGATAGAGTGTTTTAAGGAAAGAGGGGCAAAACGGGGTACTTAAGAAAATACTGAGTTTTCGATAACTGAAATATGCTAAATCTTTTATTCTTTAATTGTAACCAAAGAAACTAAAACCGATTTTCCGATGTCAGGGAAAACTTTTTTCTTTTAAATTCAAAATAATGCTTAATAATGTTTATAGAAGTCATATTTGACTATATAAAAACCATTTTGAAAAACAACATTTCTTTATAATATTTTAACGGTATCTCACGCTGCCCCTCCCCCCCCCCCTCTGCCCCTCTTTGCCCCCCCCCCCCCCCCCATATATAATCAGCGGAAAGAATGAAAGGAAGATGCGAAAACGAATTATCCCAGCGAATATTGTGCGCGTCTGACGTGCGTTGCAAAATAGAGAAGAGGAAAAAAAAAACCGCAAAATCGGCCATATTTAAAAATCGAATCAATCCAATTCACTCTTTAATGAAACCATTCAAATTCCCCGTGATCAATTCGAGTTCCGCCTCAGTTCCTGACGGAACTCTATCCGAGTCTGCACAGAATAGTTATCGCACGATTCACAGACATCCAGGCTGACCGACGTTCCGGTGGGGGAGGGGGAGGGGGGGTGGGGGGGATTAAGAAGGAAGGGGGGAGGAATAACCGGGAGGGGATACCGCGGCCAATGGGATTGAAACAGACCGACGCCGGTTGCGGAGCCACCGCGCGGTAAATTTCGTGCCACATTAATGTCTGTGAGGGAAAATTTTTGGATTTTGGAAAATTTCGAGAACATCGTTGAAGTATATATCGAATTGAATGATGAAGGATGAAAAAAAAAAGAATTTCTACGCTCAGCTAAGTATGTATGTGATTTGTAGGTGTAGAGGTACAGATACAGATTTATTCATACCGTTTCTCAGTTGCAGATCCATTTTTCGTCGACATTGCGTATATATGTATATACACATAGGTGCGTGCTTTCTCTATTCCGAGGATAGTGTTAATTTTTCACGGTAATATCAACGGCGTGATAACTTTCGCCGAAGTTATCGTGGGTATAAAAAAACTTTGAGAACATATCTTCAACTTGCTCATGATGATGAATTTTTAATTATCTAATGTTATTTTTCTAACACTGACGACTTCGATTAGTGCGTAAAACTCGCGACACTTCGTTATAACGCATATCTGAACGATGATGCACGGTACGGAAAAGACGATGTGGATTGATATTGGTGCGGTGTTAAGGTGTCCGAAACTTTGTCATAAGGGATCATCGATCGATCGTTATTGACGTAATTTTGTGAAAAAAAAAATAAATTGCAGAAAAAAGTATACGTGAATTAATTGACGTAATAATAATGATAACACAACGAAATCGCGGGTAATTTTGCGCGCCACATCTTAATTCGTTGCAGGCCCGTCGAAAACTGACCCGCAGCTGCCCGGGTCAAAAAACCGGGTGTCGAATGGGGAGAAAGGACCAGCGTCCAAATTCTTTTAGGACAGGGCCCAGCGGATCGAAAATTCAGGTATGTAACCACCGTCGACTACCCATCGCACCGTACATTACACGTGATATACCTGTACACCATGTCTCTGTGTGCATCTAACGTGTGTGTTCGTTGCAGTGTACATATTATACCAGTTACTGCAGTACGTGTCGACGGGGAGGGGGAGAATCATCTTATGCAAATTAGTATATAGGCTGTACTTATAGCTCGTCTGACGCGCGTTAGTGTTGGTATGACCTTTTTATTTAATCGATATAACAACGTACAAACAGCTTTTACACATATGTATATAGATATGCGTGTGTTTGTGTGTGTGTATACTGGATAGTTACCGCGGTTCGTCGTCAGCGAGTACTAGTAGCGTACAAAGTAAGAAGAAGTATAGATAGAGGGAAAAAAGAAAGGAGCGGAAAGAGCGAAAAATAGTAAAAAGTATAATTGATAACAAAATAAAATAGCTATTATTATATTTTATATACATATATATAATAGTATCTTCCGTATGTTGTATATTTCGGTTATTTTTTAATTAATATAAACGCGATCTAAAAACGAAGGCGAGAGAGCAGAATGCAATTCAGTCTTCGAAATTGAAGATATCAAATTCGTTTACGGATATTAGGAAAAAATAAATTAAATTAAGAAAAACGGTCAAACACACTACAGCCGTAATTTTTTGATAAAACAAAGCAAAAAGAGAAAAGTAAACAAAAGGTGGAAAAAAAAAAAAAACGTAATTTTGACGTTATAATATTATATAGCGAGAGTTAAGAGCGGTGACCACAGCGTCCACAAGCGTTCCGTTTTAGCAGCAAAGCGATGCAGTCTGTAAAGCAAGGTTATGACTTTCATGTATTAATAATGTTAACAGCGTCAACCTATTTTTTCAAACTTCAATAATAATTAATCATTGTTCCGGTCTTTTTATTCATTTTTAATATTATTATTTTAGTTAAGAAGTGGTAAACGATAGAGAATAAAGGATAAACATACTTCACCTTAAAACATTTTTGCAGAACCCGTCTTTGACTTCTCGTGTTTTCTAGTTGCAGTACCTTGTCCCCCCCTTTCGTTGTGAGTTTAATTTTTTTTCTTACTATTGTTTTTTTTTATTTGTTTCTTCGTCAACGTTTCTTCGTCAGCACCAATGACGCATTTTTTTCTACCGTCTTAAATTGGCGATCATTTTCTTTTCATATACGATATGTATGTACAGTTTATTTCCTCTTATTTTCGCTATTTTTACCACGTCTCGCCGGTGTATTGGCAAAAATTATTTAACCGTAAGAGTACGCGTGCAGGAAACACTACAGGTATTTACTTGTCTCGTTTTTTTTTTGTTTTTTTTTTTATTTTTATTTTTTTCTTGTTTTAAATTTATGTTTCTCAACTTCGTCGGAGAGAACGAATTGCAATATAACAATGAATAAAATCACTTTGGTATATTATTATACATTTGTCTCAGCGACGAACGACACGCGGCGGTGTATAAATCCCGGTTTCGTACAAGCCGGATATTATGCGGAGTTAAGTCAGATCAGCGAATAAATCGGCACGCGATCCAGCGAACGACCCGAAGACGGAGTGAAAATTATTTCAATTCTTCTCAGGCAGCAGTTCTTCGCCAGAAATCGAAAATAGTAAAAAACTTGTTTTGGCCGTCCGACGATGGTGGGGGTGGCAAGCGCCAGCGCGACGCGCTAATGCCGTCGTACTTCGACTTCATCGAAGTTCCTTGTATCGATGGAAGTGTAAAAGAGAGCCAAGATTTATCGATGAAAACTACAAAAAATCCAACGATTACGTACGGAGCAGGTAAAACTAAAACAAATAAAAACGGATATTCGGTTCGATATAACACACGAGGCGTTGGGTCAACAAACGATCAACGAGTTTCACATTGGTTGGTTGATTGGTGTACAAGAACGATGCGAAAGAGGATAGAAAAAGAAAGAAAGAAGAAAAAACGGGTTGAAAAGGGGGAAAAACAACGATAATCCCGGGTGAAAACCGACGCTCGCGAAACACGGAAATCAGTATATTATATTTATGCGATTTATTACGAGCCGACTTAGAAATGCATCTAATGCGGTGCACGCAGCATACAGTGCACCTTGGCGACGGGAGGGGAACAGAGCGAATCGCGAGTTTCGCGCATGCGCTTCACCGACGTCTAATGTTTGAACCAGTGACGTAGGTCATTGGCGTCGAGATCCTAGACAATTGGCGATGTTGGGGGTAAGAGTTTCGACGAGAAATCGCGGGAAACTCGGTTGATCGCGAGCAACGCTCGTCGCTCCTACGCCTTTGGTGTAATTTTTTAACGAACGATGAAAGTTCGTTGTAAGATATTCTATTTTAAACTTTCGGCCGGAGTTGTAGGTGCCGCGTGGTTTCTGCCTGCAACGCGTGCAGTAAGAAATGAACTTCCTATTTTATTTTTCCCTCCCCTCAAGCCGCCCCGCTATTCCCTTCTATTTTTCCTACATACTTTTATTTTACGAGAGCGCACAGCGAGCAACTCGCCAACTCTCTCACGAGCGTTTGCATCCAACGTAACTACATCTACTCAGCCGTTATACTTTGGGTATGATCGGTCGACTTGGGTAAATCAAAAAAGCGAGAATTTCGACAGTTTCAATTTTTTTCAACACACATTGACGAGGGACTAAAATCAGGATTCGAATCGGTTCAAGTTCAAAATTTCAGCTCATTAATCGCAACGATCGATGTCAGTATATATCTATCGATGTAAAGAAAAAAAAAAAAAACGTTACCGTTTCTCAGGAAAATGAATCCGTAATTCGATCTTCATTTTTAGAACCTTTCAGTTTCCAGAGGGAGAATCGAAATATCGATTTTATCGCTTTTGACAAAGCTTGGTTTAAAAACCTGTAGCTTCTGTTTTACATTGAAAATTCAAATTTTACACGAACCGCTGAAATATCTTCAGACAAATGTCTTTCTCTAGCTCCGTATAGTCGAGCCTGGACTAACGAACAATTCAAAACTTTACGACAACGAAATAATTTTTGCAAATTCCTAGACAGTTCGGAACTAAATAATGATTCTTTGAAAACTTCAACCTACACCTCCTTCACCTACACTTATAAAAAGACCGTAATTTCCACATTTCCTTGCGGTTTGTAAACTGACACGTTAGATTATTCAGCATTTTTCCCTCCGCGTTTAATGTATTACGTTCCCTCACCCTTCTTCCTCAAAGAATATTATTTACGGCTTGAGCATAATTATTTTATCATAATCGGCGTGGTTTGAAACGTGCAACTTCCGTCAAAAGGCGTATACGCTGTCGATTAATCACTCGTATACGTCCGTACGTTTCTCGGTCATGTGCACGTCGACTTCCGCTCTGTTTGTACGTATGAAACGCATTCTTTTATAGTTAGAAAACGCAATGTATAAACCGCTATGTACTTAATCATTTACAGCATGACCTCACTGTGTCAATTATATAGAGACATACAACGAGGAAAACTGTATCACAAGTTGAAAAGATTGATAGATCATTTCAATTCCTTTAATTTCATGAAAAATTTCACACTTTCGAGCTAAGCTTTTTTCACCTTACGGGGTCTTTTTTATAACGATACAAAATTACGAATCATTTGGTCGAATTGCTACTAAAAAATTTATTTTTCACAAAGAAAAAGGATGATTTTAGCGAAACGAAAAGAAATTTGTTTCGAGGAAGGAGATTATGTCAAGCGGACAAAATGTAGTTTGAGCAAAGTTTATATTGTACGAATTTAAAATATTATCACAATATAAAATTAATTGAATATTTTATTAACAGCCAGTAATGAATTCGTTTAATTAAATGCACTGGATTTTCTCTTTCATACCAATAAGATAACTAGTTATTTCGTAAATTGTGAGTCAACATATCCTTCGTTGGACTAAAAATTGAATTAAAACATGTATAATTTCAATAAATCGGATGAACGTAAGTGGTCTAACATTTGTTTCTAAAGTATGCAATACGCCACACGCATGATAAAATTTTCAATCCGGATCCATTTGAAAAACTAGCACAGCCGGTGACTCGTTAGTCCGGCGATTGACTGAATCAAATTAGTTACCCTTAAACGAGAATTGTAGTTAAATCAAGTATTCCGTAAAAAACCAATTAACACAATCAAAATAGCCGATGAAATGTATCGGCACTCAGTCTAACAATTATTAATATAATTATCGAATGCTCTCCGACAGAACGTTGATTCGGCGTTGATTTTTTCTGATGGATTTATAAATAAAGGCGTGTAGGTGGGAAGCAGCTGCAGGCTGCAGAGAAGCGGTTATACCAGGAAGGGGATGAAAGGTCCCGCGGTGTTTTTTTACTTGTTCATTTTACTCTTTAGCCGGCAGAGCCGGTGTTTTATTTTCCTCTATTTTCCGCTTTTTCCAGTACGCACGCACCGCGAAGGCTCTCGACACCGTCGGCGCAACAAGTAGCAGATTATAAAAATCACCCCGAGGGCTGCTGCTGCTGTTGCTGCTGCCGCCGGCGGAGCCACGAGAGAGTGAAAAAATCCACGGGTGAAATGAAGGGGATGCTGCTGCGCGGGTGGAAACGAGACGAAGGGATTGCAGAGAGGAGGGTGGAAGAAGAACGGAGTTAGTCGCGCCGGCACGTGGACTCTTTCTCTGTCCAGGACGCCCGTTGCACCGTTCAGAGGGAAACATTTTTTACAATTTATCCGCGTCGTTATCGTTTCGCATACATCAAGGGTGCTCGGGTTTTTTTTTCCACTTTTTTTCGTTGTCAGAGATGAAAACACATCAGGCACGATTTAAAGTCAAAGTTCCAGCTTCCATTTCTTTATAACGATCGTACGATGTGAAAAAGATATTGGTTTGGAATTTTGTACCCTACATTTGATGTCGATTTAGTGTGGATATATAAGCTAATTTTAGGTAATTATAACACCACAATTTTATACCGTGCAGAATCAGATTTATCAATTTTTTTTTATTTTTATTTTTTGCCATTTTTTAACAACTTTTAAAAACCCATGGCGTAGGGCATAGTAAGTCTATCCCATAAGTGAGCATCCTGAAAACAATTCTACAAGTCACTGTGGACAAGCTGCTTATTCACTTATTCATTTTTTTCTGAACTTCTGTTAGAATTATCCCAAGATGTATTCGATAAAGAAATGATGTCAAAATAATAATGTTTTGTTTCCTTCTTGTACATACATGAATTATGATAAAATTTGAAAACTCGAGGGAATCCTCCATCACCCCAATTTGATAGATAAAATATTGGAACAAGTTTCGTATAATTAGTGAGCTTTTATTTCCTCCGACTGCTTTTTTTCTGCAGGTATTGATCATCGATCGGTCACCACTGATTTGATTATTGGTAAAAATAAATTGACCATTCGAGATTGAATATACCGTGAACGTTATACTCGTGGGTCATAAATTATGTCATCTGCATTAAAATTTAAACACCTAGACGAGTTTTCAACGTTGTGAAAAAAAAAAAAAAAAAGAGAGAAGAGGGGGGTAGCACCGTGCACGATATCCACCCCGCGTTGTTGCACGGGGTGTGATTCAACGCGCTTGTGTTCAATTATGCGAAGCGTTGATGTGTACGCTTTAGTTATACGGCGTCGATTTATTATTGATCAACAAATTAACCACTGAAATATGCAAGATTATAACTCGGAGGCAAAATATCTTGCGTGATGGCATCGTCCAGAATCATCATCGGCGAAAGCAATGAAGATTGAAGCATTTCGAGAGCGAGTGAGGGAAATTTCTTTTCTATTATATATATCGCCTAAGCAACATACGGAAGATAAAGAAAGGGCAAAGACTTTCGAGTGGAAGTTTTAAATTCACTCATCACGGCACACAGCTTCGAGTGGTGAATCGCACACGGTTCGTTCCCTCGACTATCTTAACAGCAAGTTTACCAGCCACTCGTAACTCTCGCTCTTGCGAGTGGGAGTCGCGAATCAACTACTAAGTAGGTATCTAGAGCTTTTGTTGCCCTAGGCTACAGGATCTCGCTGCAAGGTTCAGGTCAAGCGGAAAGATATGCTCGTGCACTTTTAAGTTCCACTTTATTTTACGTGCTTTAGATTCCTGATGTGTGCAAATACTTATACACCCGATCACGACGGACATCCGAATTATTGCCTGAATTTTCTGTCAGTTGAGGGACTTCATGGAATAGTGAAATGAAGATAAAAACGTTTCGCGAAATATTTCAAAAGTATAATAAAAACCGTTGAATTTCTACAATTTTAGATTATGAATGTTCGCCTTATCTTTTCCCATATTAGGAATCACATGTGAAACAAATCAACTTCCGGCTGGTGGCCGCAGAATGAATTGATAGTCGTGGTAATTATTTTGATATTGTAAAAGTGTGGAGTGAAACTAAAAAATTAAAGTCAATTTTCAAAGATAAACCCACTCATTCCACTTATTATGTGACATTTAGTTTTTGAACGTTTTTCAAAACACTATTTTTATCCAAACAAAAAAGTAGTCGATGCAATGTTTTCCGTACAATTGGATAAGTTTCCGTTTAACAAGATCTCAAATTTAGGCAGGTTTCTTTTTTCACTCACATCCTCTATACTTCGTTCTGACTCATTTTCGTTGCATGTCCGATAACATTTGCGCGAAACCTAGAATCTCACGCGTGAAAAGAATTTTCAACCAAACTTTAAACAAGTCGGTATAACGCGTGGATGATATAAGTTCCCGTTAAAGAAATTCGTGTGACGAGAAGACGCGATCCTCAATTTGTAAATTCAAAGGTTGCAGCATGTGACTGTACTTGCAGACGAAACTAATTAATTGCGGCATACCGAATGCAGCCGTGAATCTAATCAAACTTTTTTCGGTGCGGTGTCAATTCGACAATAGCGCGTGGCACGAAATCCTGGAGAACGTGCCAAGTGCATATAAACGTCCGAACCGCAATGCCGGAAAAATAAAGGAACGATGCGAGTTAGCAGTCGTTTTCTAGAACATCTAAAAATAAAATATACGTACCTAGAGTGAAATAAAATGGCAAGGCTTAAAAAATCTAAAATTGGCAAGACCTAGTCTTTGGCAAAATACCACGGATTTATGCAATCTTTGAAGCGGATCGGCCATCGACAAGTTGTTTTTTTTTTTTTTGTTTTTTTTTTTTAGCTTTCGTTTTCTAAGGGAGGTTCGAATCCAGACAGACTAATTCACCCTCTCCCGCACATCTCTGTCGACTTTGTCTTATGCGTGACCTGATCGACGATATTTTTCACGGGCTAAAGAATATGCACCGTACAGAGACTTTCAGCGAAGCATGGGACCTTGTGCAGTAAAAGATTGCTGTCACCCTGCACAGCATCAGGGGGGCGAGGAACGAGAGAACTGCGGTCAAGGGGGTAAAGAGTAAGCGGGGACACAGCCGGCCTTGATGAGAATAGCCGCACACAACGACGATGCCGGTTCTATACCAGTTCGGATCTCAAAGAACCTCGAGGAAGGGAGAGAGCGAGAGCGAGAGCGAGAGAGAGAACCGCAGACAAAGAATTCCTTGATAGAATTTAGGCCTCCCCTAGTACGAGTATAACATGTGCTGAAACAGAATCGTGTCATAGATTGCCGCGGTACTGCAAAGGGTGAAAATCGCGATCATCCAACCCCTTCGATGTATCCTCTCGACAAGTTTCCGCAATCCTGTTACCCTGCAAGTCCGAGTTTATTAAAAATATCCCAGCCTGGCGTTAAGTGTAATCGATTTTTGCATTATACCACCCTGGACAATACCGCGCAAATCTGCGACGGGGTGAGGGCAGAGAGGCAAACACTTAACACCTGCAGGATTGATCAATGGTGCGCCTGTTTACCGGCAGATGGCATCAGCGATTGAAAGTAAAAAACCAGCTCCATCCTGAGACCATAAATACTGAAGAAAATGTTCGTATCTTATAATTGAGATGCCATTTTTTTTTTTTTTTTCTTTATCACAATGACAAATCTGCAGCCGTATATGTGTATATAAATCGAGTCAGCGTACCGGTAGTTAAAGAAAAGTAGATATCATTGATGGGGGAGAGAAAAGGAGAGCTGACATCAGATAGCGTAAACGCGGAAGAAATCGTGCAAGACACAACAAGACATTAGCTTCAACGGATTGATTTATGGATGAAAAAAGGGTAATTGGTGTATTGGAAAGCGATCGTGCGGAAATCAAGCCGACTCGTGTGTGTACGCGGTTCGAATCCGCAGTGAGAACGACGCGTGAAAGTGCAGAGGCTTCGGCGAGGCTCGGTCGGCCAGTAAGATACCGACGAATGTAGGGCGCCTGCAGATGCCAGCATCGAACTGCCGGCTTCAGGGTAAGTCGGGAACGGGGTTCAGTTCCGTGCTAGGCGGGGAGGAAACGCGGCCACGATTCATCCGTTCGAAAAAAAAAAAAAAAAACTAGCGTAAAGATGCATTGATGTTTAAATTTTTTTTTATTTTTTTGATTTTATTCAAATATAGGTAATAATTCCTCGCTGATGGTGTTGAAATTGTTTCAACGACGTGGCGCAGATTATAACTTTACTTGCAATACGTGGATAAGTTTGCATCGATATGTATAACGTTGCGGATACAATTATCGGATCTAAAAAAAAAAAGAAAGGCTGAGGGGTAGGAAAAAAAAGTTTGTAATTATGACGTAGAAAAAAAAATAGGAAACGAAAGTGGATTAGAAAAAGTGAAGGGAAAAAATACCTCGGTGAGAAAGGGGTGAGCGAGGGAAGGGACTTGGGTATCGGGTAAAAAGAGGCGAGGTGTCAAAACACGGGGTAAGTGTCAGTCTGTGACCGCACAGTATGCACAGCGGCACTTTGCGCCCTGAGGTGAGATTTTTCTGTCCGACTTTTTTTGCTCATAACTAGATGTGTACGTACAATGAAGAAAAAAGGTGACTGTTGGGGTAGAAAAAACGAAGGGAGTGGGGAAAAAACGAGGCAGAGTACGACTGGGTTTTCGGGGGGACGAGCCTTAAATTCTTTTTTTCCGTCGACTTTTTTCCCCAGACGGCGAGGGGTGGCTGCCACCGATCGGACGCCCCTCGTGCCGCAGCCCCAACCCCGAACCTCGACCCGAGACTTTCGCGTCTAAGTGTCACCCCACCAGGCGGCCTATTTTACCCCACTTTTAGCCTCGCACTCCGCCTCGCCCCTCTTTCACTTAAGGCTGGCCACCCCCCGCCAACCCGGGACTAGCCCCTTCTAACCCGTTCTGTTCTTACCCCTAGGCAAACGTACCGCGACCTTTTACCCCTCAAAAATAAGGGAGAATCTGGACCTTACCGAGAGCCTATACTTACACCCCTGCAGGCGACCGAGCGACAAGAGTGGGATTGTCATTGGTCGCATCACAATTTTTATTCTTATAAATATGTAACGGGTATTCTCGCAAAAGCGAGCTGCTAGTGATTACTTTGTTTATTACCTGACGATATATTTTACCGAGCAGGAATGAAAATGAGAAACGTATTTAAGGTGGATACAAATTGCTGTCCGATACGTTACTTCGGTGTAGACACGATGGTCCGTAGAGAGAAAGAATAACCAATTGAAACCGGTTTTTCCTAATCTACATATCTATATACAATGTGAATAGCCATTATTACATAAATACAGCTCCGCTGATGTTCAGACTCGAAAAGTAACAGATTCTTCTCTATTTCGTGTACATATTGCATTAATAATAATAAAATTTTACACATATATGGATATATTTTTTATAAACGTGGTCGTAGGGATAAATATTCGACGGGTTGCTTAACTGCATGTACCAAAGGTACAGAGCAGACGACCTGCAACAGGGCCGTCTTGATTGGAATTTCCAAAATCGCGAACAAAATGCAAATGTTCTTCTCCCTCGGTCGAGCTCTCGAGCGAGACTCGAGAGGACTCTTTAAATCTCTTACACGTTTACTGCTCGCCCAGTTGTTTATTTTTTAATTAAAGTCTTCCACCCGGATTAAAAAAGGTCCCGCAGAGTTATTAAGCTAATAATGTGCCCGCCGTCCCGTGCTTTGTACAAAAAGAAAGTACAGGAAAAAAAAGAGTCAAAAGAAAAGGGATGAAAAAAGAAAAGGGACTTTGGAAAAGGTTTACAAGAAAAAGAAAAAGAGAAATATCAACGTGTTATTAAAACACCTCAAAGGTACGCGATGACGACAAAAAATAAGGGTCGGAGCTGTCTCCTTATTGTGCCTGGTGTGGAAAAAAAATTTTCCCCTTGCGGACGCTCTGCTATATTTAACCTGAAATTTTTATCTTCTAGTCTGTAATTTTTCATTCAGTACGAGACAAGGTGAGTAGCGACATGTGACACGTGTCAGTACTAACAGAATGTCACGGGATTTTTGACCGATGGCCAAAGAAGAATGAAACTGTATAATTTCAACTGCAAGGGTTACAAGTATCGAGAGGATGAAATTGAATAACTTCGCAATACTTTTTACTTTTCACGTGAAAAAAAAAGAAAGAAAGTAAGAAAAAAGAAACATAAAAAAAGAAAAATCGAAATTTTTTTTTCCTCCGAAAAATTAAGAAACAAAGTGAGAAATATCGGGGTGGGATGAAAAAAAAACGGCGTAAAAGCCGAGCCGTTGCCGAGAAAAGGAAGGTCGGACCAGCGGCGAGCCCACCCCCTCCCGTCATCTCCGGGGCGATTTTCCACGGCACCTAAGAGAAGGGGCCAATGAGACGCTGGGCGTCGGTATTGATCCGAGGCGTCGTCCAGGAGACGCCCGCTCCAAGACGCCCAGCATGCCCGCCGCGCGTGGGGCACTGCCGACGCAAAACGACAAAGCTCCTCTCTCTCTGACGGAGGGAGGACGCCGTGAGGGCCGTGAGCAAGGAACTAGAGCCTAGGAATTCTCGCGGGGTTCCGAGACGCGGTCAGCTGGCTCTTCTCCGATCGACGATCACGACGATCACGACGGTCAACGCTTTAAATGCCCTATTCCGCTACGACTTGACCGCATACGTCAATTTTCAGTGAGAGGAAAATGTCGTGCAAGCTTGGGTGACCGCGAACGGTTCGAAACTCATAAATCACGTATCATCGGTTGTTTTCCTTTCATTTCGACTCATTCCGACATTCCACAATATTTGTTTGATAAAATTCAGACCAACGTAGGTGTTGTCGTCACGAAAATTTATTATATTTTACAGCTATTCACCTTGCAGCGATAAGAAAGCAAGGAATTTTCAGAATTTTTTTTTAACGGATTGTGTTGAATTACTTACTTACTTACTTAATATTTCACTGCAGTATAACCGCAGCTGCAACTACCGTAACAAAAATGGCTGTACAACAAGTTGTGGTAGTACAAATGATTAGTAGTTCCGTTGTTGGAACGTCTTCGTACCTTATTATCATATTGAAATCAATTTCAATTAAGGAATTGAAAAAGCAGAATAAATACACGAAATGCAAGAAAATTATCAAAAGTAGGTAAGGTGAGTCGACTCAAAGTCGTCTTTCGTCCCCGAGGTTCCGTCTTGAACTGAAGACTGACTACCCACGCATTTGTTGAGTGCGCCTTCTGTCTTTGCCAGAGCTTCTTACCTTGTCGCCACATGAGTGACTACGTACTCCAAACATTCCCATGCATGCATGGTGCTCTCCACAAGCCACCTCGTCTGCGGTCCGATAGCTTAAGTCTATGCAACGTCATAAATGTACAGGGACTTACGTGTATGAGCAATTTTTCTTTCACTCAGCTTAAGGATCTAGTGATTTTTTATTTTTTTATCAAATAATTTCGTGTAATCAGTGACCACAATTTTTGCTCCAAACATGTTGTTCTTCGTGTTACCATGACTCCGAAACTTGAACAAGTTTGTTGGAAGAACATTATGACGCAAAGTTTTTTTTTTTTTTTATGAACTCCACACATATTTAACTTTATGCAGACTAATGTGTGCGACGAATGTATTATATAAAATCAATTTAAACAGGATCGGAAATTGTTTTGATCAGGAATATTATTAATGATGTGAGTTTTATATTTTTAGAAAAATTTGTGGTTTTAAAGACGTTTCCCCGCGATAAGCGTATACCATTTGATCATTGATCAATAAAATTGTCCCAAAATAGATCGAGTCATGTAAATATTGAATGTTTTTTGTCTTCAATCGTTTATAGAATATCTTTCCAGACGTTTTGAAATTTCGGCACCGTATCATCATTTCAATTCACATAAGATACTTGGAAAAATCAATTAAACGTATGTACTAACGACGTCAATTGGTACTTAATGAAAACATGTGATAATTCACAAAAATTATTTTCAACCACACCTTCGTCGAGTATCGAAAAAATCGTGGGCACAAAGAAAACTGCAAAGATTGATTCCCCCAGGTTTTGATCCATCGATCAAATAATTGGCTGTCAAACTTGCATTTGTCCGTATTCGTGCTATAATTACTCTACCATGACGGAAGCTATCGGCGATTATTCAATTGTGTAATGATTGTAATTTAGCATAAGAACCAACAACACGCCAAAAATATTATACACAATTATTAGAATAACTTGTATAATACAACTCAGGAGCTCTAACATAATGGACGTAGCGTTACACGGAAATCAATCATATCGTCAATCCAATATTGTTAGAATTTCCACTGTCGACGTAACACATTTTGTTGATGCAGTAGAGTAACAATCAGTGAAAAGAAACATTCGTTAATCTTCGAAGGCTCGTAGATTTATTCATCTACACTAGTTACGTAAGAAAATATCAAGCCAAATACCTTTATCAGTAGTTCTGTTTATTCTTTCTTCGTTTCCGATGACATCCTCGTCCACACGACGTTGCCAATCCCTGAACACGCTCCATATTGATCTAAAACAATGGAAAATATAAAAAAAAGACAATATTGCAAAATAAAAAAAAATTGTAGTTCACAGTTTACACGTTTTCTTGCGAGTTGATTGAGCAAATTGAATATACATATATAGCAACAGCCGAGCGCTTCTGAACTCCGAAGTCGAAGCAGTTAGTTGCACAAGGTACACTATATGTATGTATATACGATCGTTTCTGCCAGGTATTTATTTAAAGAAATTCATCTCAGGCTTTCCTTAGCGCGCGCAGGGCTGGTCGTTAAAACGTAACTCATTACGTTTCCACGTTTAAAATTAATTATATACCATGTTATCAATCACATCCGGTTGCCATAGAAACCGAGCCACCTCTCTCTTCTCCCGTCTTGGTCTCTGTCTCATGAACGCCACCCCCCCCCCCCCCCTCCCCCTGGCCCCTGCTTCCTCTTCACAGCCGCCGACAGCATCGCTCCGCCAAACAGATGAGTATTCGGTGAACAAATACTGTTGAAATTTACAACGTACACTTCTGGTAAGAAAACAGCTCCGCTTCACCTAAATTGAACGAAAACACTTCGGATTGCTGCCCTTTGGAATCGCATTGGACCGATGGATATTATCAGCTGTAATAAATTGGCGCCATTTTTGACATGCACTATTCAACTCTTCAGGATTGTTTACTTGGACGCAAGGAATGCAGTTTACACCTGATTGGCGTTTTTCATCGCTCGGTTGTCACGCTTGTTCTCTTGAATAAGAAAAATTGGACGTTGCGTGAACGGTTGGAAGCATGGCAGTCAAGTTTGGTAGCACATAGGTATACACGTGATATCACGCGTGTACTACAGGAGTGAAAAGGTGACAGGATTGCGACGTGACACGATTCGTGCGAGGTGAAATTTTGGGAAAAATGTTAATACCGCGTTGTACAATTACGTCACCGAGGCTCCCGTCAAAGGTGGAATTTTACGAAGGAATTTCCAAGCGGAGAGTATCCTTTTATTTTCCTTCAATTTCCTTCCTTTCAGCTTTCCCATCAGCCTTTCCATTAATATTAAAACAGGAGCGTATAGCCTCACGTTGGGGGTTGGTTGGACGGATGGAAGAAGGTGGAAGGTGGAAAGTGGAAGGTGAGCCGGGGAGAAAGGGGCGAAAGGAGGGTTTGCCGAGGAGGTGGAGGAGGAGGGTGGAGGGGGCGACAGGCGTTTGGGTCGTTTTTCATCTTAATCTTCTAGAGTTACCAATTTGAACGCAGTCTTCTCACGGGCGCCAAGCTGGATGTATTTTGGGATAAATGAAAATGGCGGTGAGATTAAATCTTTGTAGAAAATAAGCCGTAGTCCCTCTACGTACCGCCCGACATTAAATATAGGTTATACATCATAACAATATCACCCCGTCGAGAAAGTCAGCCAACGTAAGTCATCGCCATGTCGTTGCTGTGAGAAATCACCTTACCGCCAAAGAAAGATCGTCATCGACAAAACGGCCGTCGTTCAACTCGATCTTCACCTACTCCTTCTCATTTATCTGCCAGACGCGATACGTACCCTCTTTCAAACCGGCGACAATAGCTCGTCCAGGACTTCGTTCTTCAATCAACGAGGTCCAGAATTTTGAAAGTCCGGGTAACGGAGAAGAGAGAATTAAAGGGGGGAGGAGGAGGTCATTGGGGTTAGTATGCTGACTTTGTCCCCTTTTACTTTCAATATCTTTACAAGCCATAAACAATACTTCCATCGATATATAATTAATGGCTGGCTAACGATGTCCAATAGTTCTGCTCCGCCGAAACGGAACATTGCAGATATTACCTAATTTATTATTGAAAATACCTGCAGAAGAAAAGTGCGAGGTCCGCAAGGCTGGTCCTTCGTAAACGTGTATCACACAGCTTGTGAGCATTACAGACTTGACCGGAAACACCTCACTGCGACTGTACATAACAGTTCAAATACGTCAAAACTATTGTGTACACCGAAGCGAGAACCTCGCTTTGCCGTGTCCGAAGCCTGATTGATTGTGCAGGTGAGTAACAGAGCTCGAAAGTAGGTATAGATCGAAAAATCGAAATATACCAATCGTGGTCACAGGCGGAAAGAACGACAACACAAATCGGATAAACGACACTCAAATCTTACTGTGCGCGATTTCGTATAGAATGTTGGACTCGTGCTTTGAACCAGCGGTAAGCTTCACACGGGATCGTCTGGCTTATCTGGCATAAGACCAGGCTGTAGTGTAGGTACGTGAATGGCACCTAGTAACGACTATTTTTTTTCATCTTCGTGTTACTTCGGGGTAAGCATTCGATGCTGTACGTTCTACATCGTGTACCCAAAACACAAATCTTTGTTAATAATTTCGGCGGTGTCTGGTAGTTTTCTAATTTGAAAAAAATGTCTTATTTACTGATTTCTTCTCAAGCTCAAGTAGTACGCAAAATCGTGAAATAGACCGTTTGTTTGTTTGCAGGTGAAAACTATAGCAGCAAGTATTATGCGTTATACATATTTACAGTGAAAAATTTACAGCTATGATTATCGCAAAATTTAGCTCAGACATTACATTTTCTTAATAACTGATATTGTTACAGGTTTCGCACGCATAGAGTATGTTGTTAATTTTCCCACGGTATTGAAATTATATCCTCTTCGTTTTATAAATTTATATGAAAAGAAAAAAAAAAAAAAAAAAAAAAAGTAAATCAACCGATGATTATACCTACGAAGCAGTTTGCATCATCTGTATAATAGGTGAAGTAATTATTCCCGAGGCTAGTGTGCTGTTCTTGATCCAGCTTTTCCCGCACCTATTTATAGATTTCACTCCATACACTTCCGGAAAAAAATAGCGTGGTCGGTGATCAACCGTCGACGAGTTCGTGTTATACTTGCAACGATAGCACGCGTCGTTTACGCACGCATCGTTAACGCATCCATCGGTTAAGTACAGTTCAAGTTCCGGACGCCTCGGTAGATCACGCGCGTCGCTTGTTCAACGTGTGAGTTCTCACCCCCTGCCCCCGATAACTCGGGGAAAGATTCTCATCGTCGGTGGCCGTGAGTGAAATGACCGGCGTGAGCGTTGAGAATTTACCGACTTCCCCGACCTGACCCTTTCTTACCCTCGTGTAGCCCTCCTTTGGGCAACCCTCAGGGTCAGCAAACGGTCAGTAAACCCTTTCCGTGACAAAACCGGTTTTTGGCGTACCGCTATACGGGATTTTTGGTTGGAATTTTTATTCGCCGACTAGTTTGACCGGTCATCCCGTACGTGTCCAGGTGGTCACTTTGTGTTTCCTAGGCAGGCGGCGTTTCGGCACGTCTACACTACGCACGCACGCACGCACGCACGCACGCACGCACGCACGCACGCACGCACGGACACACACCAACGAAAGCATAAACGCGGTCTGTGCGAGGGTCAGTTGTCAGAAGGGATGCGCGACCCCGATTTTTATTTCCGTTCTTCAAAACGATTCGTGGTCCGCCCATCCAAGTTGCGCCACCGTAGATGCTTACACCCGACAATATTTCAATGCAAGAGTCCTACACTCGTGGAGCAGAATTCGTTCGTCCGACCGACGTACGCGGGTCTTGTTGGTACGTATTACCAGACGGCATTGCGTCTCTTTCCCGACATGCGAGTAATCGGCGTATCTCGCCCTCCGCGCCCTCCCCAGTTTCCTTGTTTAACATTTGTTCGAGATTTTCTGACGTCTGGGTCTCGAAAGAGAGAGCGAGAGAGAGAGAGAAAGACCATTCGTCTTAGTATCTGCCTCGGAGGGCGGTGAAATATAAGCCAGATCTACGGGAAAGATAAATGAATCCACCCCCTTGCGAAGACCTCCCCACCCCCCGATGCCAACAAGACAACTACAATCTCAAGACTGTTTCTGCAGCCGTGTAAAGCGGAGGGGAAAAAAGAAGGAAACCTCTCGCTGACAAGCCCGAAAAACAAACCGTATGCAGAAGAGCGTTACTCACACGCACACTCGCGTTGAGCCCGCCTTATATACCGCGCCACGGCGGGAGTCTGTCTTATCTGAGATTTCAGATACCCTTCAGGTATTCCCCAAGGCGGGCATCGCGTATATCTCGCCATCTTTTGTTTTCTCGCGCAAAGCCAACACAGCACGCGTATATGACGTCTAGTCGTATGTATTACAAATTGCAATCTAATCTGGCGTGAATAACGAAGCTCAGGCTAGACTGATACACCGAAGTATCGATCTCCCTTTCGTAGGGACAAATAAAAATTACAGGGCATTTGATTATTGGGCGAGATGCAGGGTGGGTTGATAGTGTTTGCGTAGTTGTGCCTCGCAGAGGCCTGTACATAATATATATGTATACACATTATATGTACATGGACGAGGTGCATATATAGGACGAAAACGCGATACCTTTCTGCGAGGATAAGTGCTGCTTTGCATACGGGCGCCATTTTGAAGGCCATAATTTAAATTTCGTTCCATTGTTTTGCCGCTTTTCTTACCCCTTTCGCCTGACTCCGCAGGGGGAGTGCCCCACCACCCAGCCTTGGCCGCCCCCACCAAGCGGCCATTTGCATGAAATTAGAATCAGAATTTTCTTGCTGGAAAATTGGCCCGGGTTTCCATGCCGCTATGCCGAGGCGCCCTAGACCTTCCCACCACCGTCGATCCGAGCCGTAGTGCAATTACGAAATTTTAATTAGTTTGTTAATTAAAGCGAGATGAAATAGAACGGAAAGAGAGGGAAAAAAAAAACAGACGAATTGTATAGATCTCGCTCCGCGAATAAGCGCAGCTGCGCGGCGAAGATTCAGCAAATCGAGGCGAGTGGACTTCGAGGTATTATAATTACATATTGAAAATCGATCATCAGCTTATACTGGATTTACGGATAATTATTCGAAGTTTCGAAAGATTCGTCAAGCCTCGATACAATGTCCGTATTTTTTCCAAGACCTAATCGTTATCTCGCGTTTCCTTTACAAATTTTCGTTTCAATTTTCCGCCACTTTTCGGAATGCAGTATTTCTCGGTGAGATAATGCCAGCCGAGAGGATTCCCAACGGGCTTCGAAACAATGGACGGAAATAAATAGCCCGTCTTTTGTCTTTTGTTTCTTGGCTCCATTGTTGGGCGGAGATAAGAAAACAAGAGACTGCCGCTGTTTACGAGCTACGCTCCGCTACAACGCTGTATACCGGGGACAACTGAGATGCTTTTTGCATCATCAAACACACTCCCGCCACTGTTTAACGCGACACATTTCAATTTTTTTTTTTTCATCCGCAGTTCTGTTTTTGTTTGTTTAATGTGTGTTCATCTGCCATAACCGCGCTGAACGGTAAAACGGCAAAATCGAGATCGAAGGTCTCGCCTCGTTTGGAAGGCAAAAAACCATCGAGCCCTGTACGAAGTATCAGATTCTTCGAGACGACGTGCATTTCGAAAGCCACGTTCCCCCGAGACACCTCGAATTCAAATCCACGTGGAGACCAACGGTCGAATTAATTCCAGACGCGCATGATCATTATGCATAGGTGTAGCTGAGCTCTGCGTACCGCGCAATGGACTCCCATACAATTCAATTTCAAGTTAAGCCCTTTGACTGGACATCGGGCAGGCGGCTCGAGGGGGACCCTAATATCGAAAACGGCAAACTGGTTTGTCCAGTTCTTGGCTCCTTCCGGGCAGTGGTCATTTTTCGGGGCCCGATCGAGCCAGTCCCCGTTGGGCCCGGACAACGACCAGTTGAATTTTTCGCTCGCAGTAATTCAGTCCGCTTGCACACTCTCGTTCGGGAGGTAAAGAGATCCGGTAAACGAGATGTCTGGAATTATACAAGAGTAAGAAGAGAGTGGCGACGACAGAAAACGCTGTGGTGGTTATTGGACGTGTTGAAAGAAGAAAATGAAAGCTAAAACGAAGGGAGACGGAGACGGGGAAGAATATAACAGTGTAATTTGCAGCTCTGGTTATGGGGGGAAAGGGGGAGGGGAGGTAAAATTGGCGAACCGTTTTGTCTTTCGACTGGCTCTGAGTATAATTTAAATTTGGTTAATTTCGGTGATTTTTCAAAGTTTCATTAGACTTCGGGGAGAGAGCGAGAGTGAGGAATGGTCCCATACTTTACTCTGCGGTCTGAAGGCTTCTCACTGCTGTCTTAGGCAACGCCGATGCCAACGCGAAGCGGGTGTCGGATGGGTATATAGAGGCGGGGGTGTAGAACTCTAGGGGAAGCCCCGGTGCCACGGTCGGATCTTAAATTGAAGCTACCTCGATTTAGATTAGATAAATTTATATTCCCCGGGGGAAAACAGTACGGCGGGTAGATTAGGAAAGTCGGGAAAGTCGAAGATGGAGAACAAAAAAACGACAATTATGGGAAAAAAAAATAATAAACAATTCCTTCGAACTAAACAAGATCGAGTTCAATAGGTTCGAGTTACTTGGCATAATGAAAATTTCACAGTCACGAAGGATTTCTCTTCTAATAAGCCCGATTCCTCGCTTCCCCCACTCGAGTTACACGTGCGCCTCCATACGCTGCAACGTTTGTCCACATGTCGCGTCATCTGGTGGCTCGAGATTTTTTCACTTTCCCGATTTTTCTTGGACTCTTCCGGCCGCCACCGGTCCCTAACGCTTATCGCCCCTCCACCCTCAGCCCCTTTCGACGCATCCCACACACGTGGTGCTTCTCTCACGTTAAATAACTTACAAGAAAATAGTAGGGAAGGTTGTAGTTTTCTACCGTAGACTTACTTATTTACGCTACGTTTACACGCATACCCAGGCATCCAGCTATTCTACTATATCCTCTGTTTAACTCCTTTCATGTGTTTGCGATAAATTTATTATCTTCGATTACCCCCTCGTCCCCATCCCTCCTGACCATTCTCTCTCTTTCTCTATTTGAATACTATCTAGATTTACCTGCCTGTCTGTAAAGTCTTCCCCACCAGCAGCCGCTAGGGTCTTTGAGCTCGGTTGGTTATTCTCGGAATAAACGATTATTTTATGTGCTTGTAATTACCCGCTCGACAATGTAAAACAATAACGTATTTTGTACATCGCAAACAAAGATAGAATTTAATAACTATACGGTGGAAAGAGTTCAGGTGAATTTTCATAGAATTTTGTCACGACTTGTTGCTAGTTTTCTTCTATAAAATTACTCTCAAACAATCCTGCAACAACCGTATCTATATCGAATTTTTGTTTTTGACCTCTCGAAAACGTATACAGTCAGACTACTAGTTGATTTGAGAGAGCATTCGTCGTATATTCCAGATCACGGAATCGTCATCTTACCATCACGAGCGCCATAAATAGTTTGTCCTCACTGAGGCGTCCATAAAATAAAAAAGGTCAAATAGAAAATTTTCGAGTGGAAATTTTGGCTGCTTTATACCCCGTTTCGAGATACACTTTGTAAAGAAACGAAAACGCGCCAATTTTGAGTAACCAAAAGGTGGTCTCTACCCGGAAATAATTCTCGTCGACGTGACGGTGAAACGTTCAGCGGTGAGTGAACGACATAAATTAGTTGCGCACTAATTTGCGATACCGATAAATATCTCACCTCTCAGATTTCACCCGGAAAATCGGCGAACAAATAATTCGGAGAAGTGCAGCAAATAAGAGAAAAAGTGGAATTTCAAACCGTCGAGTCGATCATCGCCGTTGAATAACACTTTCAAGATATCAGCATCAAGGTTCTCTTTGCTCTCGATCGATCGTCAAATCCTAATCCAATAGCGAATGAAACGACTCTCTTGCATCGGTATCGGTTCACAGTTGAATCAGACGCGAAGACGGTGGCAGGGGTGGGGATGGGGGTGGGGAAGGCGAGGCGAGGCGGGGCGGCTCACCCTTTTGCCCTTTTCCAGCGATATTTGGTCGCCCCCGTCTGAGATCCTGAGAGTTTCGGTGTTCGGCTGGTTTTAATGATTTTTGGGGCTCCATGGACGAGCGAGCACCGACGTAACCGACCCTTTCTCGTCTCCCGGAGCAGCGAGGGGTTGGTTCTGGATTTTTAAGCCCTTACTTTCGCAACCCTTACCGTTCTCTCCTTCGCCCTCGCTTTTAACTATCGAGGAAGAGGGGACCCGCAGCGCGGGGGTGGCAACCTGGAAAGATGGCTGAGCAAAATGGAGGGATCTTTTCAATTGTCTTTACCTTATTCTTCGTCCGCTGTTTCATTAAATGAAACACCAACGCGCTAGAATTGCAACTGCGATACTACAACTCGTCGAATAATAATCACAAGTGTATGAAAATTCGACAAATTATCATCCGCTGACGAATTTGAAATTTACAGAAATTAATTCTAATACTTTTATTTCTCCATCATAACATGTTGTATAAACATAAAAGAGAAAGATCGAAGCAGTCCGGCAGGCTTAATATTCGAGGGACTCGTTCGTTAGGGAAGTTACGGGGAAGATAGAAAAAAAAAGGAACCAACCACGATGCGAAAGGTTTGAACGGTTATATGGAAAGGAAAAACAAACGCCAGGGCAACTCAATTTCAACTTTTAAAATATAATTAATTTTTCGAGGAGAGATTTTCACCCTCCCACTGGACCAGCTCTCCAGCCTCTGCTTTTCCCCCTTCCCTCTCGGGAGGTTCGCGATCTAGTTTGCTTAATTTGTTCCCTAACGAGTCCTCGGTCTCCCATCGTCGTTTTTAAAAATACCGTTTTATTTAGCTCCAGATTTCGCCTCGTTTTCAGCTTTTTTCCACTCGGTTCAATTTCTCGCCGGCAATATCAGCGCTTTTTACTCTCCGCCGAATGCTTTCCGCTAGTCTACGTAGTAAATTCCTGACTCTGGCTCGCGTGAAATAAATAGTAACAGAATCCTAGCTCAATGTATCTCAACGCTCCTGAGATCCATAAACAAGAAATAACAAGACAGGCTCTAAGCGGGTTGTGACCCTGCTACAGCTATACCATGGAGCGCATATCTTAGCGGCATATTTCCCCGTCAGAGGTTCTCCTAGCGGAGCGGTTGGAAAGTCGGAATCTCTCCTTATTGAAAAAGCAGAGAACGAGGAATAAAGCGACTATAAATAAGGATGAATGATAGGGAAAGAGCCGCAGTTGATGCAATTGAATCGTAATTTTGGGGGTGAAAAAGAAAGAATTATTTAATTCCTCTCTGACCGGTGAGAAGCCGGCCGCTTTTTATAT